>NW_004567102.1:18265851-18314412 GCF_000260355.1 Condylura cristata
GGAAATTTCTGGATGACAATGTCCCCCCTATTCACCTGGTTGTTTAACTTTATGTAACTCAAACCAAATGTAGTTAAAGAGAGAGAGAGAAAGCGAGAGAGAGAGAGAGAGAGAGAGAGAGAGAGAGAGAGAGAGAGAGATTACAGATCAGATTAATTTGCCAAGAGAAAATAGTATCTGTTGATGAGGAATGTCTTCTAAATAAAGCTACCTAGAAAGTACAACACTTGATAGTTTTACTAAAAGAAGTAAAGGCTTATGTCTATATTAAAGTAAAGCAAATAAAGTTTGGTGTTGTTCCTTTAGTCAAACAAAATTTCAACTTGAAAGTGTAAGAAAACAATAAGCATACCACTATCAGTAATCATATCTTTATCAAACATTTCAGTTAATTACACTTTGAATCTTTGAAGGACAAAATTTTAGAAATCTTTGACTACTTTTCCAACTATAATCAAAATATGGAAACAACTTTAAAATTTTGTTTTTACGATTTTCTATTTATTCATACAAGTTCTTGGGCTGTAGCCAAAGGTGGAGGCAGGGGAGTTGAATAGTTTCACCAAAGACAGAGTGAAAAACACCGCTAAAGGGAGCAGAACAGGAAGATTGAAAAACACTGCTAAGGGGAGCAGCAGAAGAGACAGGAGAGGTCTGCTGTGCTATGTTGTTTAACTCCCTGGCTATGAACATGAACTCAGTTTGCAGTGGCTGGTGATAGTTACTCCAGCCAGGGAGACTCCTAAAGTTACAATTTAAGTAAAGCTTGTTTTAGAACTTGTTCTCAAGTATATACCTTAGACCAAGGTACTATGGGTAATCTGCAAGAAAATGAAGATGGTAGAGGGAATTCTAAAAGACTTTGAGCACCACTGAATAAAGCTACAAGTAAACAACTATAGTAATAGAAAGAAAAATTGAATACTCATAATTGACTAAGTTCAAATTCAAAATATCATTGGTTTTGATATCCACTGTCATGCCTTTTTGCAAATTGGCCTGAGAACATTGTTTCAGGTCTAATGAACATGGCACTTCTGGGACTAGCAACACATGATGTGACTTCATATCAACTTAATAATCTCAATAATAACAAAACTATGGTCATTCTGCTATCATTAGAGTCTGGAACAATCTTCCCAGATCAGTTTGTAGCAAGATAGGTTCTTGACAATGGATATCAAAATCAATGATACTTTGAACTTGATCTTAGTTAATGGTGAGTATTCAATTTTTTCCTCTATCACTATAGCTGTTTACAAGTAATGTCATTCAGAGATGTTCAAAGTATTCTATAATCCCCTACACATTTGTCTCCAAGCCAGCCACTTTCCCAAAATAAAATGCAAAGAACTATCTTCCCAGCCTTTCCTTCATATAAGGATCAGACAGATAATCTAATTTCCTACAATGATCAAAAAACCTCATGAACTTTAATTTGAAACTGTGATAGATGAAGAAAACAATGGAAATGTACTGTGTTGTCATGGCTAGAACAGAGGCTCTTATTCTGGGTTTGACAAGAGTGACAAGTGTCTAAACATGCCAGTTCAATTCAACATGGCACTTCCGGGATTAGCAATGCACAAAGTGACTTCATATCAAATTAAGAATCTCAATAATAAAGCCAAGGTAGTTCTACTATCATTAGATTCTGAAACAATCTTCTCAGGCCAATTTGCAGCAAGATATGTTTTGGCAATGGATATCAAAATCAATGATATTTTGAACTTGAATGTGACTCCTTAATCCATCCACCTTCTTATGAAACTAGCAAAGGTAGATTCTGTAGGAGCATAAGACCTGAACAATACAAATAATTTTGTTATTTTGAAAGAGATTTATTTGTTGAACTATATTACAATACATTATTCTTTTAACTGTTCAGCTAACTGGCTTGATCTTACATGGTGAAGATTAACAGTGAGGCCAAGGTGTGTACTCTACTGAGTTCGCTACAAGGAGTTTGCCTCTCTTCCACCTAGGAGGTGTGCTTTGTGTATTTCTTTGCCTCCTATACAACTAATGTAATATAATAGCTTTTAATGAATATCGTAGGTATGGCAAAAAGATCCATGGCAGAAGGCAAAAATATATAATGCTCTAAGTTTAATATTGTCTTTATGAATTAAGAATACAATGTCATAGATAAAGCTTTCATAAATGCTTAGGCATGATAAATTTCTGTATTCTATTCCCTTTGGTTAAATCCTCCACCTCTCTGGTATTTAGTGTGCTTTTCTATGAAATGAAAAATATAATTCAGTTTTTAACTTAACATATTGGGAAATTGTGGTAGGAAATGGTTTTTGAAGTATATGGTAAGCCAAAAACCAAAGTCAATTGCCCTTTTGTTTAAGTTCCTCACCCTCTATCAAACAAAATTTTATTTCTCTAAGAAAAAAATAACCAGAAAGATTGTTGAACTAGAAAACTACAAATGCCCCGTATTGTGTTTTGAAATGTAAATAATTTTTATGGAGGTGAGGGAATATTATCTATTTCAAATAAGGAAAAGAAATATTTTACATGCTTTTGAATGTAACAACTAATTAGAGAAAAATCAATTACTCTATGCAGGGGAAAAAAACAACAACCCTGGAGAGTTCTTTAAATACTCCTATTTGGTTTCAATTTTGAAGTCTTGTGCTAAAATAAAAACTGTCAATCAGCAATCTTTCATTTGCTCATTTATTCATTTGCTATAAAGATAAAATATCTTCAAGGTTATACTGACTCTAGTCAAGTTCTTCTGTTTAGGAACACATTTAGTTTATAGCAAATAGTAATCCTCCAAAACTGAGAGTATACTTAGATCCTAATAAAAACTATTCTTGCACAGCAAGTAGAAGAAATTTGTTTTCTTTTAGTGATCACTTTCTCATCAATGAAATCAGAAGGTGGTACATTTAAAATTAAGTGGATATCAATTTAATTATACTTTATTGTAAGTCTTGGAAATACGGAGTGAATCAGGGAAAAAGGAAGAAAATAAATGAAATAAAAGTGCTCATTCCTCTACAAACCTTACATTTTTAAGAACAAGGAGAAAATAATAATGCACAAGTAAAACATTGAAAGTTACTTTTATTAGTAAATTTAAGGCTCAATTTTTCTAGTCTTCATAAAAATGAGAAACTATAGGAGAAACAACAGAGAAAGAAGAGCTGATGAGATAAGGAAGGAAATGAAATATATTAAAATAAATAAAGAAAATAGACAAGGAGTCGACTAAAAGTAAGAAAAAGGAAGTAGAAATAAATAATATGTCAATGGGATGAGGTGGATAATATATCAATTTTCTGATTCTCAACTGCAAGTCCTTCTACTGTTTTTTATTCATTTTATTTGACAGTTTTCTCAAATGAATACTCTATGCTGATTACCAGATAACAATGTCCTAGTAAAAAAGATGGGCATTACCAATACAAATTTTCAAGTATTTAAAACATGAATTCTTCCAGTTCATAGAGGAAAAATGACTCTACTTCAGAGTGTAATAAGCAATGCTAGAAAAGTGGGAATTCCTCAAATTAAGAAAGGATGATAAACAAGTAGGTGAGGGATGTAGAAAAGAGAAAAGTTAAACAAAATGTAATGTGAGAAGGACATATAAAAAATACAAGAAACAAGTGTTGATCAGGGTGTGGGAAAAGGCAAGTTTTTTTCACTGTTGGTGGGAAAGTATCCTGGTATAGTCTCTATGGAAAACAGTCTTGAGTTTTCTCAGAATATTAAAAGTAAATCTGTCATTATAGTCCAGCAATTCTACTTCTAAGTATCTACTTGGAGAATGCAAAAACTCTTATTTGAAGGGATATGTGGATTTCTAATTTCATTGTGGCATTATTTACAATAACCACATTAGGGAAACAACCTATGAAGACAAATTATGGAGACAGAAAATAGATTAAAAAGACCAAGTAATATACATAATGGAATACTACTGAACTATAAAGAAAGATGAAATGTTGACATTGCAACAAGAAGGAAGAAACAGACAAATATCATATGACTTCACCAATGAGGGGCATATATGAAAGAAAACAAAGAAATGGACAAAAGTAACCAATCAAACTCTTGAAAATCTGACTACGGAATTGATTTTACTGGGAGGAGGTCCAATGAACGCTGAGGAGGACTAAGGGTGTGCTATGGTGGTAGATGGGGTGTGGGAATACATCTGGAGGTGTGGAAACCTTTAAGTCTGAATTATACATAGTATTGTAAAATAATGTTACCTCAATCAAGTATTACACAAATAACAACAGGTAATTTACTATTCTTGCCTCTACATACTCTACTCATTGTTGGGACTTCCTTTTTTTAGTGATTCCATTTGCCAATTCAAAATGAAATTCATGGGGTGTCTACAAACTAAAATATTTAAAATTGAACCTGTTTCAAACATCTATCCCCCAACATGCACCAGTTCTTATCACTCTAAACCCCAAGTATGCCATTTAAATATTTTAATAATTTGTAGAGCGGTAGTGTGGGTATGGTGTGCATAGAAACTCTGTAGGCAGCCACTGGAGATTTAATTTTAGCAATTCCATGTGAAATTATCTGACCTGTTATAAAAATATATTAATAAACCATCGCAATGTGGTGTATTAGTATGTTACATATTAATAATAACTCTATTGATTATCTTGTTAGCACATTAGCCATATAGCTTCATGTATTCTCACTTGCCATATCTTAGATATTTGCATGAAGATGTGACTACTTTATGGAAAAACATATGAAGAGTTATGTGAACTCATATCAGTTTTCTCTCATATTTTATCTGTTTGTGGGCCATGATAGAAGATCAGTTTCTTCTACGTTTAGTTGTTAGGCAGGTTTCTTCCCATATTTTTTTATAATCCACACTTTAATTCTTGTCTGAAAATCTGTACTCAACTCTATTGGTCTTAGGAACCTATTTTGGGCTAGATCAGAATCAAATTCAATCTTGTACTTCCAGAGAAAAGAAAAAGCAGAGGTTTCTCCCTACAGGTGTGGGAGAACCACATAAAGAACTTTCTACCTGCCTTACAAATGTGGTTTCTGTCCTATCTTTCAATTCTTCTATACTTCAGCTATGATATAGAGATATCCTAGTGACTTGATACATTACCACTGTATTTATTTAAAGATATAGATTGTTTATACATTCCTAATATGAAAGGATGACATATGTTGGTAAGTACAAATTTTACTTTTCCATATTTAAAAATTGCCTTTATAACTTTACAGAATCAGAAATTGTTCATTAACACACATATAAAATATTCTTCATTTTATGTAATGGGGCAGTCACCATGCACTGGAGAACACAACTAAATGGACATTGATTACCCATAAATGTCAGGAGAAAGAACAGCATGGAATCCTGTTTGCCCTTTGATGAAGTTCTATTTCACATCAGACTCAAAATTTATATGGAGCTAAAAGGTCTACACAGTTGTTGACAAGTTCTTCAGTACAAAGGGACAACATGGAGGTGGTTAGTATCCTGCAGACCAGAAGAAACCTCAATCAGGCTCACAAATACTAATCACCATCGCCTTGGCAATCACAAACACTGAACAAGAAAAGGTGACTGAGTCTCAGTTAAAATTACCCCAACAATGTTGAAAGGCAGTGATGGTTTTTGGATAGCAAGTTATCAGAGCACAATCCACTCAGTGAATCAACTCCTTTCTCATGTAACAGTCCTAAAGTTTCCACATTTTTCTCATGATTTTAGAACAGTTACTTGAATCACTGAAATAATTTTTCTATACATTTTCCAATGGGGGGAAAATGGCTTTAATGTATGATCCTACTATGTTTTCTTCATGACTTAGAATAAAATATGTAGGAATATGCTATGGATGAGATTATTTTAGGAGCGTTCTGGTCTAAATCCCATGTACGTAATCACTTAATATACTACATTGGAAAGTAAGGAACTCTAGTGTTCATTTCTATGAAGATGCGGTATATTTTACACTTTCATTGTTCCTCCTTAAAGTTCTCTATACATATTTACCTTTTTTTTCTTTAAGATTTATTTCCAGAACTGGGGTACAGGCCAGAGGTGAAGGTGATGAGAGGATTCACCAGAGACAGAGTGGGGAGCAGAACAGGCCTACTGACAAAGTACACTGCTGAGGAGAGCAATGGGCAGGTCAGGAGAGGTCTGCCGCACCATGTGGGTCACCTCCGGGCTGGGATGGAACTCATGCTGAAGTGGCCTTAGCTTCTTAGTGCTGTGCTTTAACCTGCTGCATCACCAGGGAGGGCCCCATATTTACCTTTTAAATATATTAATTAAAGAAATGATTTAACTGAAGAGCTCATGTAGCTCACAAGAAATTAATTGGACGTTGCATATCCAACAAACTACTCACACGGACCACTAATCAGTTAAGCATATCTACAGACTGCAGTATGGCAAACTCTTCACTCCTTAAGCATCCTATCATTCACTTCTTCAAGTAATACTATGTACTTTAGGAAAACAAATACTATATGCAGTACATCACAATCCTTGATATGCAATGAGAAAGTTGATTGATGCAAAGTCCCAGACTCTCCTCAAGGAACTAAGACCACCAAGAGAAAGGAAGTGTCCATGTATTGTCCTGCAAATCTAGGAGAAAAACACATTAAACAAAATTTTCTTTACTGTCTTCTAAAGTGGGTTGAAGAATTGCATCAGTGAGAACATAATCTCCCTGTTTTTCTCTTTAATTTCTAGAGACTGACATGCAAAGAGAACAGAAATATCTCTGCTGATTCATTGCTATTAAGGAAGAGATGGCCCCTTGGGAGCAGAAACAGTCATGAGTCTTTAGAGCTACCAAAGTAAGGTCTGCACACATTAGGTGATTAAAAAGCTCTATTGTTGAGCACAATAACAGGAGTGAGTTTTTAGCAGAACCTAAATCTTCTGAGGTCTGGGAAGATAGAATTGGAAGGAGAGGATGAGTTAGGGAGGGAGCCCCTCCTAAGCATTGGCCAGGCCTGCTACACAATGTGCTGTGTAAATTATTGATATAAGTAGAATAGCAAAGAAAAGAGACCAAATTCTGTTTTTGGGCTCACAGTGAAGAGAGGGAAAGAAGCTGAAACATATATGGGGTGAAGAGCTTACTAACAATTGAGATTGGGCAGAAGTAACTGTAGAGAATATGCCCCAGGTAGACACACGCATGTTTTGAAGATGATATTACTAGAATATACACTGTTTATGGAATAAGAAATGTTCTAACTTTTTTACATTTTATCTTTTAAAAAGATTTGTTTTTATTTATCCATACAAGAACTGGGGTGTAGGCAAGAGGTGTGGGTGGTGAGAGGATTCAGCAGAGACAAAGTGGAGAGCAGAACAGGCAGATGTACTGAAATACACTGCTGAGGGAAGCAGCGTCTAGACAGGTCTGTGCCATGTGGGTCAGCAACCTGGCCTGGCATCAAATTCAAGCCACAGTAACTGGCAATAGCTTGATAATGCTGACTCTAATCCCTGTGCCTACAGGGAGGCCCTTTGTTTATATTTTAAAGAAAAGTTTGATTTCAGAGCTCTCTCCCAAGGAGAGAGATAAATAAAATACTATAATAAGGGAGCATAAAAGAAGCAATGTGTGCACACTATGGTGGGATAATTCTAAAAATAGTTGTGTTTGATATCAGACTGCATAATGAGATCTAAGAAATCCTGGTAAAACCCAATTCTATGTCTAGAAGTGGGTTTGACTAGAAACCCACTTCAAGTAGGTTCTATTAAGTCCTCTACTCAGTAGTCCTGCAAGGCAGTTATGCTTATTTGCACTTTGTAAGAAAGTAGATCAGAAATTTAAGTAATTTGCTTCATTTAGGACTAGTAAAGTGCCACAAACGTGAAGTTTGGGTTTCTGATTATGTAACTAATTATAAAGCTTGTATTCTTCATAAGACACTTTGTGGTTGCTCAGCTGTCACTGCACACACATTCCTCATTTTACTTGATTAAAGGCAATGGTTAACCTGGGTGAATTAAGATTCTAGGAACGTGGGTGAGGAAAAACAACACGGCTTCCCTTTGTTAATTATAGCAGTTTCATAAATTTTGAATACAGGTAACAAACCTAGAATGAGCAATATCTGTGACTTGATCTCCAAAAGCAGTGTAGATACTTCGATGATATATTAAAGTTAAAAACTATCATTTATGCTCCTCATTACTTTGAAAAAGGAGTATTATTAGACCTTTTACTGGATACTGCTCTTCAAAGGTTAATAATAAAGAAACATAGACAGATATGCAAAACTAAAACTTTTCTAAAGTTCGTGTTAGGGTACTTCACATTTTTGAAGACCTACTTTAGTACCTGTTTTCCCCACCCAAGGAAATCTAAGGATTTTCTCTTTTAAGACAAAGTCGTAAAGCACCACTCACGCTCAGCTTCCCTTTACAGCAGCACTTTTGAGAAGCAGCTGCCCCCAGAGCAACAAGAGCACCTGCTGAGCACCGTCTTGGCAACCAGGTAAGAGGCCTACACACTGGGAAGAGGCCTACATTCCTAATCCTCCTGCATGCTAGTGTTATTGTAGGTTTTACATGCTGTTTGGTATTAGAATGTACAATATGTTTGGGAAAGGGGAACATTCAAAAATTTTCCCATATAAGCCAGTGCAATCGCTTCAGCTTTATGCCACTTCAGCTGTTGAGAGTTATCATGGGAACTTTCTGCTTCCAGACAGCAGGGTTAACCTAATTTCATTATATCATGCTTCTGTTTTAAGAAGAGAATTTCACTATAACTAGTTTCGTCGTGATACTCAGAACTCTACCATGTGCACTTGAAAACATTATTCTAGGAAGGCGTTCATGGACTTCCTGAGTAGGCCAGAGGGGCCTATTGTAGGAAAAGCTAAACTTGAGAGTTAAGGCATTTTTATTTAGAAGGCTACTGAGAAATGTATAATTACCCTCATTATCTTAGGGAAGGGAAGCGGGATGGAGGGGGTGGGGATGTTGAATGTTGAAGTAGGGAGCCCAGATTCATTAACTGGATGATAAAGGAAGGAAGGAGCCAGAGGTGGGGTGAGCTGCCCCCTTTCCTGTGCTAGTTGGGGAGAGGTAACTGTCAGCCAGAATGTATTCACAGAATTGTCCGGAAGCTTCAGAGCTAAATTAGTTTTTGATCACTTGAATGACTAGAAATGATTCCTGATATATTTTTCCTTTAATGTCAAAGTGCAATGAGTATTTCATCATGGAAATGGCAGCAGAATTTGATCCTTGATAATCAAGATAAATACTTGTTTTGAGGAGTTTGAAGGTAGGATATATCTTGAATCATATTCACTAATCCTTGATAAAATTGTTGCGGTCTTTGAAAAACTTCTAACTTGAGTATATTTATAAAGCAATTGGAAGTTCCCATAGTTTGAAAATACTTTGTAGGAATGTAGCACTCCTGTGCAGACAGTGATTTGATATGTCTGATTGCTTATATACACAGCATCATTAGTGACTCACAGTATTTTAGTAAAAACTTTGTAATTAAAATTATAATACATTTTCAAGTGTAGGTTTAATTGCACTGCTATGAAAATGTTGGCTCAGACTATTAGTTTAAATTACTAAAACTCACCATAAAATCATATTTTAAGGTAAACCATACCTTACATAATTTTATCAGATATAGTCTATTTATTACTTCATGTAGAACAGTTCAAACAATATTAGGCTGATCAATCTTCAAAAATCCTTGATTGTCCTACCTTTTCCAGGTTATACCTATTTTGTTTAAATGCCCTTCACCAGATTACTTTCTATTTTTGCCTAGTGAAATCTGTTGTGACAAAATCCAAAGTGCCTGTACTGCCCAGAGCAAGCACTTCCTGTTAGCCCATGCACACTTGATCCCTTCTTTTGTTATATATCATTTCTAATCATAGTCTGTCTGATGTTATGATCATTGACATACATTGATCATTTTCTTATTGTAAGTTCTTTTAAGAACAGGATAAAAGTCCTATGTATCCATGGTTCTTTTATAGAAATTTCTATATATTTAATTTAAAATAGCTTACTATGTGAGTAAATTGATTTTTTATTTTGATAATTAAGTAAAATTTTTATTAAAGATATTAACATTTAGAGTTTTTTTTTTTAAAGATTTATTTATTTGTGCATACAGAACTGGGGTACAGGCCAGAGGCTCAGGGGCGGTGAGAGGCTTCACCAGAGACAGAGGGGGGAGCAGAACAGGCAGATCGACGAAGTACACTGCTGAGGGGAGCAGCGGGCGGGTCAGGAGAGGTCTGCCACGCCATGTGGTCACCTCTGGGGCAGGCGGGAATAAAAATCAAAAAGAAGTGGCTTTAGATTCTCGATGCTGTGCTTTAACCCACTGCGCCACCCGGGAGGGCCCAACATTTAGAGTTTTTAAACTACTAATTTGAGAGCTGTAATGGAGGCTATTTTTCATGTGTCTGGAAGAGGTTAGGCATGCAAAAAGGGCATCTTTTGTCTGGTTGGTTATTGCCGAGGGATTTTACTCACAAATTCAGTAATATAGACATATTCTTCCAACTTGCTTCTAGGAATATCAGAAGAGAACACTGGGTTGGCAATCAAAAAAGCTCAATCAACTAGACAATTTTTAATTGTCTTTTGAAATTGCCTTTATTTGTTTTATAATTTAAGTTTTATCTTTTTATTTATGCTATATACTTCATTTTCTGGGAAATGTTCTACTTGTTATCACAGTTTCTCTTGAATCTTCAATCTCCCCCTTTCTAATGGCAAGTTACTACAGTACTTTAACATATTTAAGTACATATCATTCTGAAAAAGTAAACCCTTTTTATTCCATACTCCACTCCATTTAATTTTCTTTCTCCTCACCTTTCCTTCCTTTCACATTTCATGAAAAAACTTGTCTATATAGTTTCCACTGTATCAAGCTACTTAGTCTTCCACACTTAAAAGACCACCATCAGCCAGATATTTAAGTGCATGCACAGTAAATTTTGCATGCAATTAATTTTACAAACAGAAAATGTTAAGTTCATGTTTATGACCTACCACATCCATATCACTAGATAATAATATAACATGTTCAGATATTTAGAAAATTTAAAGATTTTTAGAGAGAATGTAATAAATATAAATGATCTGTGTTGACATAGTGCATAAAAAAACAAGAATACAATATTTAAGGAGTATGTATATTATGTTTTCTTTGTAGCTAGGTATGTTTATAAAAAATACCCATAAAATGCATAACACTCCTTGATAACAAAGCAGATTTATAACAAATAATGCACTTACCAAAGCAATAAGCAGATGAGTTCATTACAAAAAAATTAAATATGTAATGAGAATACCTCCTCTTCACTAGCCCTGCTTAAAAGATGTATAAAAGGAAATAAAATCTTAAAGACAGAGGGAATAAGGCAAGTATCAATGAATGAGAGATTTTAAAAATATCTAGATTTGCAATTATACTCTCCAGTGAATCAGTTTGAACTAGTCACTGCCAATAATACTTTGGGAAAAATAAGAGCTATAAAATTGTCCTTTTTGTGTGCTAGCAATCAGATCAGAGGGAGGGGGAAATGGGGCTAAAAAAGAGGTGATTAATAAAATGTGGTTAAGCAATAAACATGAGAGTCAGAAAATATAAAAACATCTGGGAGAAAGTTTGGCTTAAATATAGCTCCTTTGGAGTACAAAGGACCAGGGGAGAAAATAGTAATAATAATGATAATAATAATGAACAACTATAACCAGAGACATTTTATGGAGATGGAGTGGGGAATGGGATCAAAAACGGTGAGGGGAGAGAATTGCACTGGACTATGGTGATGGCACATGGGTGATTTGGGATGGGAATCCCACAGGATTACAACTGAGATGGAAAAAGGCACAAAATGATGTAAAAATGAACTATTATATACTAAAAAAAAATAGCTCCTTTTTGTGTTTTAGGTGACTGAGCCTGGTAACTGACTACCCTGTGCCTTTACTCTATAGTAGAGTCTGTTAATATGCCTGACCTATTGGCTACAAGTACGTATTGGAAAATAGATGGGCTTGGACTCTCCATACATACACACACACTCACACACACGTGTGTGTGTATATATGTATGTAAATATGTAAATGTATACATTTGTAAGTGTGTATATATATATATATATACACACACATATAGATGTATAGATAAATTTGGAAAAGTGGCTAATTAGCAAGAAAACCCCCAGTATTGAGAAGCTAGTTCTAGCCTTGAAGGAAATTGACTTGGAAATTGCCTTTTGCCATTCTCCAATGCTTTACTTATTTAACACACACACATACACTATACACACACATACACACATGCAGAGTATGTACATAACACACACACACACACACACACACACACACACACACACATACATATATATATATATATACGTACCAGTTAATTTCAGTCATTGAGATAGCATAATATAACTTTCTGTCTGGAGGCAAGTTTTGGAATGTGGTGGTATGTATGTATGTTTGAACTGCATTCAAATCGAGCACTTTTGTTGAGATGAGGAGACAGAAAATGGAGTTGGAGAGGATGAACCTGTTGGAGTTTGCAAGACAGACAAACAGATGCATGAATGATGTGAGTGTCCTCCAGAAATCTATGTATAACTGCTCTAGATTTTTGGCTGTATTGCAGCTATACATTCACTAGATGATTTTTGTTTTACATTTTAAAAGGATAGGTATACAGAAAATGTAAAAAAGACAGACACTCACATAGTCAGAGATAGTCAGGGTGGAGAGCCACCACGAGATGATTTTTTTTAAACGAGACTCCCCTTCTAAATTGCAAAACACAAACCACACAAATCCAAATGAACAGGACTATTCAGAAGAAGCAAACTGCATAATCTAGCCCTTACTGTAGTAACTAGAGATCTATCCCCCCAAATTCAAGAAGTTAATAACAATTAGCAAATTTAGATAATTTTCTGTTAGAAAATTAATCACTGTAAAAAATAAGAATGTTTACCATGTTTAAATACAAAAAGGTAAATGTTAAATATAAGGTGAAGTTAAAAGAGGTTATCAAACTTGACATTTTAGAAAATTAATAACAAAAATATTAAACTTTATGTCACAAAATAGTGGTCAGGTTAAATAACATGTTAAAAACAATTGACAAAGGCATTAATATCTTGACAAAATATCTGAAGAGATGTGTTAGTAAAAAAAAGTTAAATTACATGAATAATGTTTGATGGTCATTTAATACATGTGCCAGATAAAGCAAAAGGAGAGATCTAGAAGAAATGATACCAAACTGCAGTGGTTCAAATAATATCAGGATTGATAGAATAAGCCTAACCATAGATTCATGAAGTCCAAGCAGTTCTACTAATGATAGATACAAAGAAATCCAAATTAAGATATATCAGAGTGAGCCTGCAGAATATCAAATACTATGAAGCCTTAAGGACTGACAGAAAGAAAAGAGAGATTCCCTACAACGGACAGGTAACTAGACTGAGGAGGGTCTTTTATACCCAATAATAGAAGCAAAAGACTAAGTACAAGATAACTTTCAGACAATGGGAGAAAACCCCCTGTAATCTAGACTTGCTAGAGTTCTCTAAGAGATGACATAATATTTTTTAAATGGGGATAAAATAAAGATTTTCAGACAAATAAAAATGAGTTCGTTACCTACATAACTTTATAAAGGGAACACTAAAATCTGTACAGTAGTGGAAGAATGAAAATTATCCTTGATGGAAGGCCAACAATTAATTTAATTTAAAATTAAATCAATTCTGAGCTAAAGGGATGGGGAGCAGAATCTGGTTTGAATGTGAATAAATATAAGGAAAATTTGATTGTTAAAATTAATAACCATGCCTAATTTCTAAAGTTAATTTAAGATAATTTTAAGGTTATAATGACTAGAATATAAGGGAGGATGGATGATAGGGGCTAAATATATCTGTATCTATATCTATAGCATTGACTACGTTTAAATTTGTTAGCAGTAATGTACATATGAACATTTCTAAGTTAGCATGGACACATAATAATATAGTTTATAATTTACAAACCTGCCAAAGGGAAAAAGTAATAAAAATCAAAACAAAGAAAGGCAAATAGGAGTGAAAAGTGACATAGTCAAAGCAAAAAAGTAAGGAATGCAACATAATATGATATGATAAATCCAAATATACTGGTTATTTTAACAAATTAAATACTTTTAACACTTTAACTGAAAAATCATATTTGACTGATAGACAGTTATAAAGACTGTGTATTGAGCAGCCATTATAAAGCAAGCATAGTTGGGATGCAGAGAGGTATAAATGAGGTAGTCCCTAAATGAGGCATGAAAAGATGCTATCCGTAACTAACCATCTTTATATGAGTAAGGTCCACCAGCATTCTTATGCCTTTTCAGTCGGAGAAGTCTTCAAATTTGCTAAGGGAAATAAGTCAGAACGTAAAAGATAACAGATGGTATCTGTTATCTTATTTGTGGAATATAAGTAACCAAAGAACACATACTGGCAAAGCACACCAAAAATAATAATTATTAGGCCTGGTGAAGAATATACTGGTTAACCAGAGGGAAGAGGGAAAGGGGAGTGACGAGAGTAGATTTTGGAACAGGAGATTTGAAGGAGAGTGAAGGAAGCATGAGTATGCATGGATATTTGAAAATGTACTCCCAAATTTATACTGGTCTGTAAAGAACTGACAAGTTAATAAAAATAAGTTAATGACTAAAAACTATAACTCACAAAGGTAAAATCAGTATCTGGCCAAAAAGTTAGAACTAATTTGTGAGTTAACAAAAGCTTTAACCTCTACAAATCTGTTAAAGTTTATAGATCTGGAAAAATTAGAGCTTTATAAAAAAATTAACTATCTAAAAACCTAATTTTATCAAACATGATTATGATTAAATTTTAAAAAGATAGATAATGGAGCTATTTCTATGGACTCAAATGTCACTGCAAATCATACTGTGTGTGATCACAATATTATGAATCCACTATACTAAAAAATTCTGTAAAATAAAGTAAATATCAAGAAGTCTTTGAAAGAAAAAACATCTGTAAAGAGATGTCTAAAAATGAAGAGTTGTTGTATTCACTGCACCTCATCAAACTCTCTAGCTCCTTATCCCCAAGGATATGATGCCCAATTTGAGAAAAATGTTGGGAAAAAAAAAGCAATTATTTTAGAAGTGGAGAGTGACAATTACAAACACTGATAGAGACATTCATAGAATAGTTGTCAAGGTTTATGAATAAAATATCGCCTATTGGAAATGGGACTCTATTGATTGAAGTGTAGCTCCGTTTGGAATTCTGGCTGATGTTGAAAGCAGAAGTATGATAATCTGTTTTGGAAGTTTTTGCTTTCATCTGATGCAGGAACAATCCGAGTCTCTTGGATTGTTCACAGTGCATTACACAAGCACTCGAGCAATGCTGTAATCCACCGTGGCAAATCCTATTTTCCCATCTAGCGGTGCTTTGGACAGAAAATATGGGTCGTCCAGGGCAAAAATACAGATAGGTCATTTCTAATAAGACTTCTGCATTTTATCTTCCTTCTATCATTTTAATGTGCAAAGAGTGTATCTTCTTGTAATAACTTACTCACTAGAGCTTTCAATCATGCCCAGTGAAGGCTTATCAACACAATGAAGGCTTCTTTCAAGAAAGTAAATTCTGAACTTTCATTACTTCATAACCTAAATGTCTTTTAAATTTCTTTTATTTGCCTTGAGTTTTATCACCTCATTTGTACACCTTGTTGTTCTAAATCTTTCTTTTCTGTTATCAAGATGTTTTTAGTTCGTATAAGTGACAGTTTAACGTGTAAAGTTTAAAATTAAATAAATTCTGAGCTAAAGTGTACTTCCTCAGAGAGGCTTTCCCCAACAACTCTCTCAGGTCTAGTCCTTTTATTTATACTTTTCCTTTTTATTTTTTATTTCTTTCATAGACCTCATTACAATATAAACTTTAAAATTATCTTATTGCTTTTTCCTCTGACAAGACAGTACATTTCTCGAGATCAAAATCATTTTCTTTATCATATACACTCAAGCTATAAATAATGTCTGATGATGACAGTGTTTTCAATAAATGTATATGGAGAAAGTACAAGAAATATCACTTGTTTCATGAGTGTATTACAGAAGAATGAGGGTCATTGCATATAAACACATTATCTTAAATTATACTTGTAAACAACTTTTAACATAGAACTCAGAATCCTCTAAATATATTAATGTGGGTAACATATATTAGTTACATTAGCTAGTCTCAGTCTTCTGTTCTATGTCACAATAGAACTTGTCAGTATGTTCGTGTCTGATTTCTGAGAGATCTTGTTTAATAGTCCCTCATATAAAGTATTTTCACTGGAATTGGTTTTGACATGTAAAGTATCATAATAATTTACCTTATTGCTCATCATCTAATTGGTGGTTAGAATTTAGAAAAATGTCAATCACTGACCTCAGAAATAGACAGAAAAACTAAACAAGTGGCTGCCATATAGCCCATAAAGTTTATTGTGCAGAGAAAATATGAAGCCACCTGAAGGACTTGCCTAAAATGTTTTGAAGTTGAGATATTACCCAATATTAAGTAAAGATGTTAATTTATGAGGAGGGAATGAAAAATGGATTGAGATAAGAAGATATGTGCACAAGAGGAAAATAAAGACAGAGACAGAAATCTTTGATAATGGAAAAAAAAAAAGAGAGAGCACTTGAACTTCACGTGGTTATATGATGGTGTAACCGTAGTACTTTTCACAGTGAAGACCCAAATCATCAAAAAGGGGTTTTAATTTATGTTGTATAATTTATTTTATATGGCTGCAGTATGTACAGCAAAAATAATTCAGAGGAAGATATAGAAACAGCGATTTAAAAGGTCATTTTGTTCCTGTTAGATCTCTGCATGTTGTTATACAAGTTACGAAATACAGAAAAGCATGCTCTAGCACTCAGACTGGCTGGGAGGGTTAGCAATAATGTGTATGTAGCTCACAGCACAGTGGCAGACATAGCCAAACTTGATGTTGTAGCAATAAACTCCAGGATCAACCTGAGTAACTCACCTGTTCTTATAAGTATATAACCACTTACAAGTTTTTCAGTTTGCCTTTTAATCCTTGGCCTATTTATTAGCAGTAAGTCCATTATCTCTCTCCTCAGACGTCTGCCCAACTCACAATAACAATAAAAAGAAAATCCAAGAACTTCTTCAGTTCAAAAGGAGGTTAGTACTATTTTCAGACACTAAGCAGACAGAAAAATAATTGATCCACTGTTGCCATTAGTCCTTTCCTCTCAAGCAGCATGGAAGCGGATGGACGACCTGCCATGCCAGTGAGATAATGCTTCTCCCTAGCAGCGGGAGTATTCCTGCTGGCTAGCACCTGCCAGCACTAGCATGATGTTCCATGATGAGTACCTGAATTAAAACTCTTTTTATTCATACTCCTGTGCTGTTATCACATTACAAAATAGAACTCTATGCCAGGAAGGTCAGAGTGTTTATATTATCTCGCCTCTTCTGAGTTTGGTCCTTATGGTGCCCAAATTGCTGATATTCACTTTATTTTCTCAGACACCTCTGCCAACTGATGTGGTGGAAGCATTGTTTCCTGTTGTGTTCCTGGCACCAGATCTCTGCTTGGTTCTTAATACATGAATGGATGAATGAATGGATGAATACTTGCATAGTAGACTCAGTTCTCTCTCAGTACTGAAACTTGCGGCACATGGCTTAATGTCTTGGACTCTGCCCTTTCAAAGTGCCTTAAGCAATTTGGTCTACCTCTTCCCCCCAAATCAGTTCTATACCCCAAAGTTTTAAAAATTTGTCCAATATCTTTTAAAGTATAGAATCAATTTTTATTTATTAGAAATTTTTATATATGACAAATGTCCCATATTTTTAGATGATGCTAAATGACAGCTGCACTAAAACATAGTCTCAAGAAAGAAAATACTAGTATTAAGAGTTTATTAGAAACTCTAAAATCACAGTGACGCTCACACCGGCACCTATCCCTCCAAGGTTATAACCCCTTGTGGCTGATGTCCGTGAAAGTAAAGTGAGCCATTGCAATGGAGATGTGGAGATAAGACTGGCACCGGTGCTGTGGTGTGGGTATCACTCTGAGAAGGGCTTGGCAGGGACTTAGCCTGAGTCTAGCTTGGCCTGAGTCTAGCTTGACTTGTCCCTGGGGGATAAATGGACTCTCAGTTGCCCTTTGCCACAATCTCTTTAAAGTATTGCCTTTTCTCTTAATGCCACATACATTCACAAATAAGTTTTGGTCACATCTTTATTTTTATTGTGATGCACTCAAAGTCAACCACATTCTATGTTAGGATAGGCGTGGGTAGGTTGGAGAAAAGCTGAAATACAGCTTTCATCTTGTACGCTGATTGCTTTCAGTGATTCTGATGCAGGTCAGTCATAGAGAATTAGCATTTCATCAATAGGGAATCTTTTTCTACATAAAGATATGCCTCCTTTTAAAGGAATATTGCCTTGGGGATTTGAGGTCTACTGAATTCTGAATATTTTACTTGACCTGGATACATAATTGAATATTTTATTTTGTCAAGTGTATTCATGTCTATTCAGTATCTTTAATAATTCCATTTCTACCTATACTGGCTGTAAAGTGACCTATAAAAAGCACTGCAGTGAATCCTCCACTTAGCAGGTATTCCCTTGATTCTGGCCTTTTTAGCACCAGATTTAGACCTTCTTATACTGGCTTGGGGTCCTTATGATCTTTTGCCTGTTGATTTATTCTGAATTAGCATCTGGTCTCTGTGACTTGACGTTTCTGTTGAACTGTGCTTGGCTCTTCCATTCAGATTTCCCATTGGCTCTGTGCCTAATATCCCCGTCAGTCTTTTAAACCTAGCACCACTGTGTCCAGCTCTGGTCTCAGCCTTCTACCCTAAGACAATGTCTCTCATCTCCTATTTCTCCATATGTTTAGATATAACTTGCTAAATCAATTATATATATATATATATATATATGTTAATATATGTTTTTTCTTTCACTGGGTAAGAAGACATGTTGTCTACTATCTAGGAAAATAACATTTGAACACATAGGCTTATATAATATTGAATAAATAACATTTGAACACATAGGCTTATATAATATTGAATATGTATATGCTTCATGATTTTTGAACATAATATATCTCCATTGCCACATTTTTGTTTTAAGTAATAGATAATGCAGCCCAGTCTTTAAAGAAAATGCATTTTATGGTTCACATGAAGTCAGAAATGGAAAGACTGACTTTAGATGTAGCTGTAGGCAAAGTTTCAAGTAATAACATCAAGATCTGGTTTCTCTCAGTTTTTCAGTTCTACTTGTTTTGGCTTGGATCTTTTCTAGAGAGGCTCCACGTTATTGCAGGAAGTACTGTCAAATGCACGCCATCATGTCCATTGAGGGGTGTGAGAGGGAGTGGACAGGAGAGTGAGAGAGAGAATGGATGCATTTTCGGCTTTCCATAGTCTCTGGGAGCTGTTCTGACTGGCCTACCTTGTATCATGTGCCCACTTAATGAACCAGTCATAGTGCCCTGTGGGTAGCAGAGTGCTCAGGACTCATTGATAGTAAGCCAGGCTTCAGAATCCACCCTTAGCTAGAAAGAGCCCAAGTCGGATCAGCTGATGAACTGGTGGTCAAACCATAGATCCCACACCTACTGGGGGTGACCCTTCCATGTACATTAATCAGGGGAGAGTGACAGTTTTAGAAAATGTGTCCTCTTTACCTCTTGATACTTTATTCTTTCCCTCTAAGACCATAAGTCACAGGGATTTCTGATGATATTTTTTAGAAAATGTTTCTAATCTCCATTAATATTTATGAGTTACATAATATTTAGAGATAATGTTTTCATATCCCATATTTTTTTTCTGCATTGTTTACTTAAAATCAGATCAGAACTAGTGTTTGAACACAAGTATTTTAGGAATGTCCAAAAGAATTATATTTGTGATTATTTTGGGGGAAAAAAAAGAAAACACCTTGTTGGTGTCATAAGAAAATCATATAGCTCTAGGATGTCAAAAATTTGTAAAGCGTAAGTCAATAAAATTAAGTAAATAGAAATAATGATAACTTTCTAACATACAAAATAATAACATTGTTCTGTGTTCATATTCTTATATATTTTATATTGGAATATAACTGACAAATAATATTGTATAAGTTTAAGCTGTAAATGTATTGATTTGATACATTTATATTTTGAAAGTCGTTGCCACCATAGCTTTAGCTAATACTTCCATAAAGTCACGTAATTGTATGTGTGTGTGTACTGAGATTATTGAGGATCTAATAGCTTCGAAACTTTGTAAAAATATAGTTCAATATTGCTGAGTATAGTTACAATACAATAAACTTCTAGAACTTAATTTATCTTCTAACTGGATAATTGTATTCTTCAAGCCACATCTCCCTATTTCCCCACCCCCACAGCCTGATAATCACAATTCTGTTTACTGTCTATGAGTTCTATACGTAGATTCTATGTATAAGTGATATCATACAATATTTACTACATTCACCCATCTTGAGGGATCTTTAAACTTCCCTGTGTGGAAACATGAGAGTGGGTCTTTTAAAAATAGAGCAATTACCTAGTAAAATGCTCCTATCTCATGTAGAAGGAATTTAAGTCCTTCTGTCCTTCAGGACTATCTACCCAGCCTCTGCAGCTGCAGCTTCTGCCTCCCTCCTGCTACTCTTCCTCTCTTTTGGAGATCCACCTACCAACCGGCTCCCAGTGCCTACCAGTGTCACACCTGCCAGCATCACACTTACCAACATGCCACCACCATGAAACTGTCACAGATCCCACTCTCTGTCCTCCTTAGATATCTACTTAATACTCCCTCACTTTCTCCTTCATTGTATGCATATCTGCTCTAGGAATTAAACTAATATTTACCTCCTCTGAGGAACCTTTAAGTCTACCCTATTTAATGTGCCACCCCAACTCGTGACTGCTCACCTTTAGTTTGCATTATATTTTTCTTCCACGGACCTGAATAGATAACATTATAAACTAAACACTTACTTTTTCCTTCAATAGTTATTCCCCCATAAAATGATCACTCCAGAGAAGAAAGACTTGGTCTGGTTTGATAGTGCTATACACTCAGCTAGTAGAAGGGTTTCTAACCTAGAGCTGTTGCTCTGTAATTATTTGTTGAGCATGTCATGAATTAACTTTGTATTTTACCTTAACTTTCAATAAGATAAAGATTTTCAAAGTAGTATTTCACCACATAGTAAAAATTGGTGAGTTACACAGAAAAATCTTCGACAGTTAAAGAGTGCAGTTTGTGTTGGTTTCCGAGGAGACACATAATTTCTTTAACAACATGGTTGAGTCACAGTTTGAGCCTTTTGCTGTCATCTTGACATCTGGACCTGAGAAGCTCTTAATTTCTCCTTTTGAAGTATTTGATAATCAAATCTTTCTTTACTGAGAGAAACCAATGAATTCTCTTTATTTTAAAAAAGATTTATTTATTTATTCGTGTAGAACGAGGGTACAGGCCAGAGGTGCAGGGGCGGTGAGAGGATTCACCAGAGAAGGAGTGGGGAGCAGAACAGGCAGACTGATGAAGTGCACTGTTGAGGGGAGCAGCAGGCCGGTCAGGAGAGGTCTGCTGCGCCATGTGGGTCACATAGACATAAAAGATAAACACCTAAAATGTTTTATGCAAAGGTTTCTAATATTAGCCTCTAAGTCCAGATAGGGGAAGCAAAAGAAAATGGCCCTGAAGTTTATAAATAGCAACAAAATATTCCACAAATACAGTGTAGTGCAGTGGTCCAGTGTAAATTAAAGCAGAATGTTTCAGGTCACTAAGTGTTAGATAGTTTCTGGAGGTTGGGCCACAGGGATCGAACTCATGCGGAAGTGGCTTTAGCCCCTGAGTGCTGTGTTTTAACCTGCTGCACCACCAGGGAGGGTCCAAAACCGATGTATTCTAAACACTTAAAAAAAAAAAAAAACAAGCATATCTATGTTGATTTTTTTAATGTTGTCTCAATAAATCTTGTAAATCTTAAACTCTGTTGGGAATAATCATGAGCAGAGTAAAGGTGGGGACATTTTTAAAAGCCAGTCTTAAAACAAAAAATGGAGCACGAAAAACTACTTTCCAAAATTCATTTGTGAATTGAGTTGTTTTAGAGTTAAAATTCTTTCCATAGAGAAGGTCTACATGCTGATCAACTGTGTGGCCCAACCTCCAGAAACTAACACTTAGTGACCTGAGACATTCTGCTTTAATTTACACTGGACCACTTCACTACATTGTATTTGTGGAATATTTAGTTGCTATTTATAAACTTCAGGGTCATTTTTTTTTTTTTTTGCTTCCCCTATCTGACTTAGAGGGCTAATATTAGAAACCTTTCCATAAAACATTTTAGGTGTTTATCTTTTATGTCTATGTGATGAATACAGGCTAGTCTGAATTAACAAACCAATTATATATTTTTCCCAACTGAGATATTAATTAGAAATGTTTGCAGGTGGGAGATTTGCCCTTGAGAAGACCTAGATTTGAACACATATAGATAAAAATTAGCTTGTTTTATAATTCTGAGGACTTGCTGATACGTATAAAATTAGAAGTATAACACTGTCAAGATCATAGAGTTCACATTTTAGTTATAGTTATGTTAAACAAAACATGAGATCAAAGGGAAAAATGGAATAAGGACTTGAAGAGGCTAAGCTTGTAAGTGCAGAGCTGAGAAATTAAGTGGGGGTTAAGCTGCCTTTCAAGTATTCCAAACTTTTATAACTCATCTTTTATTAGATAGTATTGTTAATCCTGAAACTAACCTATATATATTTTTAAAGATTTATTTATTCATTTATACAGAACTGGGGTACAGGCCAGAGATGTGGAGGATGAGAGGATTCACCAGGGACAGAGTGGGGAGCAGAACAGGCAGAACAATGAAGTACACTGCTGAGGGGAGCAGCGGGCGGGTCAGGAGAGGTCTGCCACCCATGTGGATCTTCTCCAGGGCAGGCAGGGATCAAACTCATGAGGAAGTGGCTTAAGCTTCTTAGTGCAGTGCTTTAACCTGCTGCACCACCAGAGAGGGCCTAACTATTTTTTTAAAGTAACAAAGATTTCAGAAAATCAGTCAATCATTTTTCTAGCGTTTTTGCAAAACTAATTCATAACAGATGGGGGGGGTAATAAACTTCAGACAAAATCATACTAAAACTTTCCTGCTCCCTTACCTTTCAAGTTTATAAGGACAGGTATTTTTGATTATTGTGTTCACTCCTATGCCTCAATGCCGAGCGCATAGTAAATAATCATAACATTTGTGGATAATTTGGTGAGACATAATGCTTCCCCCCACTAAGGAAGCCAAAGCGAGTGGTGGTCTCTGCTTCCATACCTGACATCAACACATAAGTAGGTGACCTAGGCAAAGCCAACAAAACACAGCTGACAAGGAGTTCAAACCTAGAGGGAAAGATGCTCATGGCTATAGATATTATTTGCAGTAACAGTAGTGGCATCAAAATCTGGAGTGGCAACCTCCATTCCTACAGCATCATGGTGGCAGCACCAGAAACTGAATCTTGACAATTGTTTACTTGGCATTGGGTTGTAGTTCTCAATGTCTTGGTTCCTTAGGGTCAAACTCTTTTCCAACCCTGATTTTCTGATTTTCCTGTTGTGTTTTTTGAGGGGCTGTTGTTATTACTTCACTGACTAAGTTAGTCATTCCTCTGTCATTTGCATGCATAAGTGTTAACTTACAAATCAAGAGTTAACTAGAGATCCATAGAAATGAGGAGTTGGGGTAAGGGGGTTAATAGGTAGCATATAATATTCAGTGGACTGTATCTCAGATGTTAGAACTGGAGAAAAATCTAAGAGGTGTTGGATCACAAGATGGATCCAAGTAATATGATTAGTCAGGGGAAAGTCTAATTATATAGAATCCAAGTACTGGGTGAAGGGAGAACTAAGGCATTTGTACTTGACTGACTCATTTGTAGCTGGTCTGTATTTGCAACTCTTTGGTAGATCTGCAACTTATAGACAAATCTTCTCTTTTTCATTTCCTGTGATAATTAGTGTCATTATCTTTTCCCAAGATAGAAATCTGATCATCTTAGATAGCCTCCTACCTTTACCTCCTTGGACCTTTCATCCAGTTAATCATCTCTCAATCCACTCTCTAACTGACTTAGATCAGGAAATGACCATCTCTCCTTTAAACTATTACAATAGCTCCTTTGCAAGAATTGCCACATCCTGTAACCACAATTCCAGATGTGCAGTGTACCCTCACTAATTCTAGAATCGTTATGCTAAAACAATACTAGGAACTTTTTCTTACGTGCTGAGAAATTTTCCAAGGACACCTTTTTATTTATCTATTTTTTATAAAAAGATAATGTGGGGGCCCTCCTGGTGGCCCATCAGATTAGATCATAGCACTGCAAGCAAGCCGTGGGTGCTTCAGTGTGAGTTGATCCCCAACCCCCGGACGTGACCCACATGGTGCAGCAGACATCTCCTGAACCTCCCGCCGCTCCCCTCAGAAGCGTACTTTGTCAGTCTGCCTGCTCTGCTCCCTACTCTGTCTCTGGTGAATGCTCTCACCGCCCCTTCACCTCTGGCTTGTACCCCAGTTCTGTATGAATAAGTAAATAAATCTAAAAAAAAGAAGATAATGTGACACTTTATTATGAAATTTAAAACTAAATTTCTCATCTATTTCACAGTGAGAGTTGGTGTTAGGATGAAAAATATACATGAAAAGCCATGTATATTTAAATTTTTGCTAATAATAGAAAAAATATGGTCAGATATATTTAAATATCTTCAGCATTCATAAGACATATTACTAAAAGGAAATAACTAGACTGTTGAAAATCATGAGGTGGCAAAATCTTTAGAAGATAAATGTACAAAAATGCAGAACAAAGGTGACCTTAGTAATATTAAAGTAGCTTCAATATGCAATGATGAAAAAGGGACACAGAGTTTATTGGGGGAAAGTACAGTAAACCAAGAAGGAATGACAGATAAAACATTTTATATAACAATGGAAATAGGATCAAGGCAAAATTATT
This sequence comes from Condylura cristata, assembly GCF_000260355.1. NCBI lineage: Eukaryota > Metazoa > Chordata > Mammalia > Eulipotyphla > Talpidae > Condylura > Condylura cristata. The sequence continues at coordinate 18,291,044 of NW_004567102.1, forward strand.
AAAACTATAAAGAAAAACTAATCATATGAAAATTCTAGCGAGAAGTTACATTCAGTGCAAAAATAAAGAATACCTTTATCTGTTGTCTTTAGGTTTCTAATGTCACTGAGAAGTCAGAAGTTGTTTTTGTTATAAAGTACTTTAACTGTGAACTCTTTTGTTTTTCCCTCTCTCTCTGGACTTTGATTTCTTTTTTGGCCTGGCTTTGTTCATTTTAATGATAATATGTATTGTTGTGGGTCCTTTTGTATTCAATGTGCCAGTCACTCAGTGGGTTCCCTTCATTTTGGAAATATACCCTTGGATTCTGAGAAAATCTTTTTGCTTATTTATTTGATAATTTCTGGAACTTCTTACTACATGTTGAGTTTTTAAGACTTCTCAAATGACTATCACTTTCTGTTATTGCCATGTCTTTTTTGCTGGTGTTCTTTGCTGTTTTCTTGGAGGTTTTATACTCTCATACTATTGTTTATCAAAACCTATTTCTTGTGCTTTGAATGGTACTCCTTTTAAAAATTATCCCACTTTTCTTTTTCCATGGGTTATGTTTTTTTTTTCCTTACAATAATCAAGTCAGTTATTCCCTTTTATAACAAAGCACAAACAGATTAAGTCATTTGCCTAAATTCACACAGGTCATAACAAATTTGGATTTAAACACAGACCATCTCTCCCTGGTAGTACAGTAGGGCAAAGTGCAGCACTATGAAGCTGTCCAAAGCTATCTCAGCATGAGTTCGATCCCCAGCCAGGAGGTGACCCACATGTCTCAGCAGACCTTACCTGCCTTGCCCGCTGCTTTTCTCAGCATTGTGTTTCAGTGGATCTGCCTGTTCTCCTCACTCTGTCTCTAGTGAATCCTCTCACCCCAACCTAGCTGTGGCTTGTACCCCAGTTCTTTTATGCAGGAATAAGTAAATCTTTAAAATATAAAAGATAAACACAGACAGCTTTTGAACATTCATACTATCTTTTATTTTGGTGAGTTTTTTTATTGTAATATTGATATACAATACTGTGTATGATTTAGACAACTGTGTTCACACCTTTTCCTATATATTTACCACACCAAACACATCACCAAAGCATGCAGAGGCAGACCTTCCCTCTGTGTGCCCCACAAAAATCCTCCCCCTACAAATGTAGCAGCCCATTAGAAATTATCTAATTTCTCTTATTTTTCCAATACAATTTATATAAATACTGTTAAAAGTTTTCTTCAAACCATTATATTATTTTTAAAAAGTTTTCTTCAGTCTCTTAGATGACATCATTTATGTTTTCTTGTTTTCATAGTGAAGTATTTTATTGAATATCTGGGTATATGGTCAGGTTTAAGAATAAGGCATGTAAAATTGTTTGAAAGTTTCAGTTTTGTGGGTGTTATTTGTTGACTATGTAGGGTGAGTAAGTGGCAACTTGCAGTTGTATTCTCACTGTATGAGATTGAACCTGTGATTTAACATTTCTGCTTCTCCTCTGCAAAAAAATGGTGCATAATAAAGTTGGTTTGAGAGGTGGTTTTAGAGATTAAAGTAATAAGTACAAAGTACTGAGTATCAAACCTACTCCAAACACTGTGGTTGTTTATTGTGTATACATTTTGAATACAAGATGTAGTTTCTGTGGATTTGACATAGGCATGGTATGCTATATTCCTTTATTTCTCCCCTCAACCCATAGGGTTGCGAGTGAACAAGTGATTTAGAATGTGAGTTGCACATTTGACTAGATCTGTGTCCAACTCTTTTCCTGCTGATTCCCAAATATGTAACATTGAACAAATTACTTAATGTCTCTGTTCTTTATTTTCATCCCTTTAAATGTCGAGATTATAGTAGCTATTTGTGTGAAATGAAGGAGCTTCCACATATAAAATGCTTGGTACATCATAAATGTTTAGTAAGTTTCACCAAAAATAATAATAGTGGATATTACAACAGCAACTATATGTGTTTAATGAGACTTACTAGCTAAGTCGTTATTAGCATTTTAAGTCCCATTCATTTTCACTGATTCCTCAAATACATTAGTAAGACTAGAGATGGCATGTATTCATCAGTTTAATCTAAGATTAAGACTTTCACAAATTATACTTTAGAGTTTAATAAACATTTCATATATAGAATCAGTTAATTAATACTTTAGACTATATGATATCGCACCTACTCAATTCTGCTATCCTAAAAGTAGGCATATACAATGTAAAATATATATTTTCACATGTTGATTTTAACAAAATCAATTCTTTTAAAACAAATGAATGTTAATAAAACTGTTTTTACAAAAACAGATGGAAGAAGAGGGAATTTGGCCCACAGACCTCGGTCTGTATTTCCTGCTTTATACCATGCAGTTCTGGGTTAGAATGAAAACAAATGTGGCCTAGTTCTGTCTCAACACAAACAATAAGATGTTCTGGATACTACTTTGCATAGGGAAGTATTTTGGTTATTGCTGGATACTTCACCTTAGGTACTTCAAATCTTCCCTTTTTAATGGGTTCTAGAGTATTTCCCATAAAGACACATCTTCAGAAGCCATTTATGTTAAGATCCTCTGGTGTTGGGCCAGTGAATACATGGCAGGGCCATTAGCAGACAAAAGTTTGTTTTTTGTTTTGTTTTCTCTTTATGCTTTCATTGCTAAGGATGAGGTCAAATCCACATCTCAAAAGCCATTCTGAATCTATTTACAATTGATGGGAAATGCACAAAAATGCTTTTTTCCTTAAAATTGTTCTTATAAAAGAGAGTCTGATTTTTAAGGGACTCTGTAAAAGAAGATTATGAATCATTATGAAAATATGACTCGCTTAAAAGAAAAGCAAATTCTTTGTAAAAATGCAATTGGGAGAAACATTAAAAAAATCCACATTTATCAATATCATTTTACTTACATGTAGATGAAATAATTTACATAAAATTAGTAAATTATTTTACCCATGCCATGCATATTTTAGCTGAATATCCTTTTACAAATAGTTGGATGATAATTTGGTGCCTTCAAAAGAAAAATAAGGGTATGATAGTTCTGTTGACTAGAAGATGGTATTTTCTCCCAATGATTCTATATGGTAATGGTAATTTACATGTTCTTAAGCTATATTATTATGAAATGGAAATAGGAGAAAATGAAAGGATGCTTGTGCTTATTGATCAGTCAACAAACCAAATGATAGTCATTGTTAAGAACTAGGCACAGTATTAAGGTCCACCTATGACCAAGAAGAACATGCATTGATTCCTCCACTTAGCTTGTAATGATGCTGAACATAGACTTTGAAGGAGAGTCTGGGGATTAAAATATGTGCGTGCCCTTCCTTGAGAAGATAGGACTTAATAGGTAGCATTCTGATGAAAAAGAAGGTCATTGCATAAATACCGTGAGAAAATCCATCCTATATCATGGCAGTGGATATGAAAAGATTACAGATCACAGTGACTGAAGCCTAGCATGGCAGTGCTTTGTTTCATGAAGGTATGTGTGTTTGTACATGAGCATATAGATATGTGTGTATGTTGAATTCCATGTTTCTTATCACTCCAAAATCTATATGATACAGATGGAATAGGAAAGGTACTTAAGAGAATGAAGGCAAAGAGAAAATTGTATGTCAACGTAATGACTCATACAAGGTTGGTGTTTTTGATAGTTATCAAATACATGACACAGTAATTAGGGCTACAGATAGCACTTTGATTTCGACATGCAGTTTAATGTTTCTTCATTTGTAACACAGGAAGCATATTGCATAATATTTGTAACCTTACATATGTGTGTAGATACATATTCGTATACATATACACAGATGATATACACCAAGGCTTTTAGAACGACTACTTCAGAGGATTTCTACCTTAGTATTGTCAACTATTCTTAACATTCAATTTATTTTGCAGCATTTTAGATCCTCTAGGAAAATATGATTGAAGAAGTTAAGTTATATGCAAAGTCATTCTTTTTTTGTTACTTACTAGATTTAGATTTAGCTGCCTACAACAGTATGAAAAGTAAAATGATTGCCATAGAAACATTTCCAAAGAATTATAACCTGGAAAGATATACTAAAATAAACTAAGATAATTATTCAGACTATTAATATTTGTCATTCAAGTGTTTCCAGTTGTCAGTTCATTTCTCGCTGCTTCAAATAACCTTTTCATTTTATAACTGAGTAAGATAAACCTGAAGCACTAAAAGAAGTATAATTATAAACATTCAATATATATTTAATGTCTTTTGACAGCTTAATACTATTAAGGGGAAAAGTGACAGTATGGTCAACAATTATATTTTCCCCCATATTAAGAAGATGCTTTTTCAATTTAAGTTTGTTAGCAATCAGATGCAGTAAGTGTCCTAAGGAATACCCTTGGTATAAATAGAAGAAGATTCAAAATGAATTGCTTCTTTTAATGTGTGCAAAGTTTTCTTCAATCTTTTTGATGACACCTTTTATATTTTCTTGTTTGCATAGTGAACTATTACCTTAAATGCCTGGATATATAATCACATGTCTCCCTGGTGGCCTAGGGCTAAATCTAAGCACTTTCTCCTCTATGGCCTGAGTTCCATCTCTGGCCAGGGAGCTGACCCACATAGAGTCCAGCAAACTTATCCTCTCTCACCTGCAGAATATTTCAGTGAATTCACCTGTTCTACTCCCCATTCTCTCTCTCTGGTGAATCCTCTCACACTCTCATTTGTGGTCTATGCCCCAGTTATTCTATTAAAAAAAATTAAAAGGGTGAGTTCATTATATACTTTCTGGGCTGTACAAAGTTCATAGTTCATAACCTGGCTGTGTCTAATTTTATGGAAATAAATAGAAATATAATTTCAACCAAACAGTGTAGTATAAAGTTGACACAAGTAAATTCAGATATATGGACGCTTGCTTATTATCCTTTCTATATTTATAGGTTATTGTTGAATTTCAGTGAACAAACCACCTAATATATAGAGAATGCAGAAAATAATGAGAAGGCACAATTTTAGGGAGAGAATGTTCTCCTCCTATCTTCAATTTTGGCTAGTGAGCAAACTGAAAATTCTGAAACCTTTAATAACAAAGAATGGAATCTGATAATAGTACATTGAGTGACACAAAAGATGCATTTTCCTCTTAAATGATTTCAGAGGAGGAAGAACTCAGTTATTATAAAATTATAAGCACTGAAAGTGAAGGTAGAATGAAATAATGACTTTGAAAAAATGATTAGAATTTAATTATTTAAAGGGATGGATAGATACCATAAAATGCTATAGCTTATTATATGGGGAAAATAACTGAAGCCTCAGTGTGCTAGTCAAATTTATAGAACAGAGATCAGTCCTGCCTGCTGGAATGGAAACTGTTCTAGAAACTAATAATGGCTACTCTTTATTAGTTACTATAGCTACTGTGCTCCAGGTATGTACTTTATCTCAGTTGATCTGGCCATCCACCCAGCAATTAGAGTATATTATTCTTCTCTTTCCAGTGAGAACACTGAGATTCATTTGGAGTGAAGAATCTTCTCACTTCACAACATCAGCAGAGATTGGAAATAAAGTAGTTGTTCTTCAGGGACCATATCTTAATCCCTGCCTTGTCTTGCCATTAAAAAGTCAGGCTGTGATAAGTCTCCTTTAAGTGATAGGCCCAGCAATGTGGATGCTAGATTTTATACAGGAAGTGTAGTCTCACAAGTTTCTAAGAAGCTTGCACAAGTCAGAGCTTTAAGATTTGATAAAACTAGTTTCAGTGACAAAAAGCACCACATGTCATGGGCATGCAGAAAGGAAGGGAAGCAAGGATATTGATTGGTATATGAAAGAAAGTCATTGATAAGGTGAAAATTGAAAGCAATGAGAAAATTAAGTTGTCTACTAGTTGGGGTCTCTACTTGGTCTTCTGCAAGTAGGAAGACAGTCTGCCAATATTTCAGCATGCTATATTTACACTCTTCCCCTACACATACCTTTTTCTGTCTGATCCCCAGTGTGAAGTCCAGGAAATTACTAGTGACCTCCATAGTATTAGACCCAAGAAGGTGTTTCCAAAGAAGCATCATACATTACTGTGGGCCAGGATGGCTGCCTTAGGCTCTCATTTTCCATTGGAAAAACCAGGGACTCAGGGGTCCCTCTACTGTGGTGTTGCATGGGTCTTTGAGAAGTAAGTTGCTGTCACAGCAGTGTCCCACCTCTTACCATTGTCATGTGATCCTTCTCAGTCCTGTAAACCACAGTGTGCACTGATCTTATCCTGAGTTTCTAGGATTTTCACAATAGTGACTTGTCAAGTGATAGTTACTAGATGATCTTCATTTCATGAACACTGAAATTGGGAACCACCTATGTCACCATCTTGATGAGATCACCCTGAAAGGTTTTAAACATCAAGGAAATAGTGGCATAGCAAACACTGTAGAATCAACCCCCCCTGCCCTCCGAATCTATATTAAACCATAGATGTAGACAGTTCTCAAGGCATTGATGGCTCCACATTAAATTGTTATTTATTTACTTTTTTGCCCAAGGGCTTCTTTTCTGATGTATGTTCAACCAATATTCAGAAAAAGCTTTTGCAACCTTGGGTAAGAAGAATCCAAACATATGTTATATCGTCTACAGAGTATCCCCTTCAAAAGACTGCTGAGGTCAGCCACCTACATCTACATATCTCTCCCTACTACACATCCTACTCTCCTACATACCTTATGGTGGTAACTTCCAAATAAGATGTATGCATCTAAATTTGTGTAGCAGGGTCTCAGATTTGGACTTTGAAAATCTTATATTGGCAGTAATTGAAGGGTGATCAGTAGAAGCCAGTGAAATTGCTTATACGGGGAAAGGAGTAATCGGAATAAAAAGTGATGAGAATCTGAAATAAGATAATGACAATAAGACTACAAAGGAAGAAAACAAATTTGAACACAATTCAAGAGACTGTGAGCTGCTTTAACAATTAATTATTGTGAGGAGGGAGTCATAGTAGTTTATAGCTAATAGGTTAGAAGCACAGGTAGTGACCTGGACTTGTGAGTAATCTCAGGTGAAAGGAAGGGCAGCCTTGTGAGACTATGCCCTTCACCCCTGGTGTCTGAAGCAGTCTCCAGGGAGATAGTGTCATAAATGAATAATAGGATGTCCAGCTGATAATGTAAAATTGTTTAGTGTTTGGAGAGAAAAACCCACACTTCTGGTGTCACAAGTGTGGGATGGAAGGCGAAACACACTTGTGTAGTATAGGTTTTTCTAAGATGGAAACAAAGGTGGAAAAAGGAAGGACCTAGATTAGGTAATTTTGTAGAGGAGAAAATGCTTTGTATCTAAGCATCAGTGTTCTTGGTTAAATATAAGGCAGATTGACTTACTGAGCTTGAGGGAGGATGTATCTGAGTAATGGTTTTCTGAGAAATGCAAAAGATTGAAACAGCAACTGAGGAGAATGGAGGAACTGCTATGTTATGAGGCTCAGAAGACTATCCAGGAAACTTTCACGATCCAGCTGAGATGGAAACTGTGAGTTTTCTGTAGCACCAGTCTTTCCTATTATTAATTTAATAATTAATGATATTAATTATTAAATATTAATAATTAATTTTTAATTTTACTGCTTTTAGCAGCAGTAAAATCAATAAAGTAGGATGTAATCTGCTCTAGGGATGAGATTTTAAAGGTTGGTTTAATGAATGAACTATGGCACAAAAGAGAAATAAGTTATGCAGTCTAAAGACCTAGGTGGTGGATCAAGATTGCATAAAAGGAGTGAATCCAGAACAACGTTGGTAGGTTTGTTTTAAGTCATGTTATTCAGACTATGATTTGCCTTTGAAAGTGGAGCAGGCATACCTGAGGAAAATATTTCAAAAAGGGAGCAGATGTGAGCTGTGAACAGGTCCATGGTGTGACTATGGAAGTGGATTAATAGAAAGGTCTTAGAGAGGAAAGAGAGCTGTTGAGTAAGCCTTCATCATAGACAACAGCATCACTCAGTTCCACGGCTCTAGGCCACATGCAGACCGTGCATTATGACAGTAAGAGATGAGAGCAATCAGAAAAAGGAACAACAGAGAATCTGACATTCAGGAGATGAACAGAGAATTAGAAATGTTAATGAGGAGCAAGAAGAGATCTGGATTTCCATTTATTAACTACTGGTCTCTGCAGAGCTTGGCTGATAGAAAATGTACAACCGAGTTCAGTTTAGAATTTAGGCTATTTTCCCCCTACCTTTAAAATTGTTGTGAATCCAATGTGTGTGACATTTTGCCAACAGTGGATTATTATCCTTATGTGAGTTAATAAAATGTAGAGTGGTAAAAATTGAGGGAACAAGGTCAAAGGGATACTGGATAAAATCTAGGAACATAAATAGAAGTCGAAAGCAGCCCTGGAAGAAGGATGACGTCTTTTTCTCTGGGACTGGAGGGCAATTTAAGAACATAAAACTAGAAATAGAGACACTGCTATCTTCATCCATCCTACAACATCTTTCAGGTTAATTCTGTGAAATTTGGACATACCCATCTAAGTGACAGGTTTATGAACTCATTAGTCCTGGAGACTGACTTGGATTTTAAAGCCACTTAACTTTTTCATTGATCTTTATCCTTAGATCACATGGCAAGCTAATTTTGTCATGCAACAATGCAGATTTTTCTGAAACTACTATTGTTACATGTTTTCTGGTTTAAATTGTTGTTACACCCATAAATGTGTTTTGCAGCATTTTGACCATTAAACACCAATAGTCCTGTAACAATAAGATGGAAATTTATGCTCTTAGCTGATGTTAGGCACAGTGAAACTGGTCCGTTCTAGAATTGTAGTCTTGACTCATTGAATATTCTCTTTCCACTTTGTTTGCAACTGTGAAAATGCAATTAAATGGAGTTCATTGAATTCTGGAAAGAACATTAAATGATTCAGAACAACGTATGTCTCTCTAGTTCTTGGTATTTTGAATAGAGGTAAAATAGAGGGGTTTTTAAAAATTTGTTGAAATGATTTTGAACTCAGAATGTTTATTTCATGCATTATTACTGTCATTCAAAGCATGAATTACAGGATTGGGAAAGCAAATTTTCTTCAGTGACTTCTTCCTAAAGATTTGAATGTTAAATGAAGCCTTACTTCATTGATATCTGTAGAGTAGAAGTATGAGAAACTGTGAATATACTGCTCCAACCTCATTTGTCACTTGTGTAAACGTAAGTACACTATCTTGATACACACTAATCAGAGTGAGTGTATATAAATTCAGAGAAGTGAGTGTATATGCAAACTGAATCATATGTAACAGTGACTCATGAGCTCATTATGTGTATGAATAGGAAAACCACATCATTTGATTAAAACTGGGAGCAAGTGAAGTCATCTAGCCTAGGATTGCATGATGTGCAACCCAGACCAAGTTACATAATCTCCTTGTGTTAGTTTCCTCATTTTTATGAAATATACTCTATGAAGAGCCCTCCCTGGTGGTGTAATAGGTTTAAGCTCAGCATTATGAAGCTATGTGCAGCCACTGCAGCACGAGTTCTATCCCCAGACAGGAAGGTGACCTACATGGGGGAAAGGGGCAGATCTCTCCTTTCTTGCCCACTGCTCCCTTCAGCTTTGTACTTTGTCAGTCTGCCTGTTCTACTCCCTATGCTGTCTCTGGTGAATCTTCTTAACCACCCCTGCACCTGTGGCCTGTACCCCAGTATGCATAAATAAATAAATAGATTTTTTTTAAAATAGATACAGTATGAAGCTCAAAGAGCCCTGACAAGAGTAACTGAGGGACTGATAAGGGACTTAGTACTCCTGAACTTCCAGACTGTCATATTATATTAATGCCAAGTAAGTTAATACATTAATACATAGAATGGTTTAAAAGTATTTGTAATTTATGTAATGCTCAATGGTTTCACATAAATCTACTAGATAATATTTATTTGAATGCTTAAACATCTAGAAAACTAATATAAATTGAAAAGAGCAAAACTTTCCAATTATTTAAATATTGATTACATATGTTTAATCAGATTTACCAAGTGTGAAATTTAAACCATAAGTATAGTACCAGAGTTAATTCCTTACCTATATAAATTTTTCTAAAAAATGTTAGAGGGTTGAGGCCCTCCCTGGTGGCACAGCGGGTTAAAGCACAGCACTGAGAATCTAAAGCCGCTTCCTCATGAGTTCGATTCCCGCCTGCCCCAGAGGTGACCACATGGCATGGCAGACCTCTCCTGAACCGCCCGCTGCTTCCCTCAGCAGTGTATTTCATTGATCTGCCTGTTCTGCACTCCACTCTGTCTCTGGTGAATTCTCTCACCCTCCACATCTCTGGCCTGTATCCCAGTTCTGTATGCACAAATAAAATAAAATCTTAAAAAAAAAATGTTAGAGGGTTGAAGGGCAGCTCTAGGAAGCTAGCCATAGCCACTGCAGCACAAGTTCAATCCCTGGCCCAGGAACCAACCCACATGGTGCAGCAGACCTCTCCTGTCTCATGGCTGCTCCCCTCAGCAGTATATTTCAGTAGATCTGCCTGTTCTGCTCCCCATTCTGTCTCTGTGAATCCTCTCACCTCCCATACCTCTGGCCTGTACCCCAGTTCTTGTATTCATAAATAAATTATTATTTAAAAAAATAAAAGAATTAGAGGGATTAGCATATATAATCTAATGATGAGATGATTAACACAGGGCATGTAAATATTTTCTCATTATCTTTTTATTTTTATTGTCATTCTCAGTAGGCATCCTCATTCTTAAATTTATTCTTAATGCTTTCTGGAGTTACAACAAATCTATCCAATAAATTTCTGTGTTTTCCTTAGCCAGGAAGAAATAAAAGGTTATGTCTCACTGAAGCTGAGGTTGTAGGTTTTGGGTGATTGATTGAGTCTTGATTGGTATGTGATGCTCATTAAATTTTCTAAATCTTCACCAGAGTGCTTTGGGCTGGGCATTTTTTAATGACCCAGTTTTATTGCTACATCTGATATCTGTGAATCAAACATTTCCACTGGGTGTGTCAGCCTTGCAGATCCTGTTCCCCTTCTCCAGAAGTGAGTTGAGAAGGTTCACTTAGAATTACTCACATTCTTTTCCTTCCAACTGAGACATATTAGAAAGTTTACACTTGTTATTATCTCATTACCAATAATTTAGGGATTTTTATCTCTAGGAAATAAAGGAAATAATAAAGAGCAAAATTTAGGTGGATTAGCAATGCACAGATTACGAGTGATTCCTCTATTGACCTGTCCTCTTTCTTCTTTTTTGTTTTTCACTGAAGTAACACTGGTTTAGAATAACGAATTGTATTCACAGGGATAGGTTCACAGGTCTTCTGATGTATGCTACCACACCACATCTACCAGTAACACACACATGTCCTCTCTATTATTTCCCAGGAGCCCACAGCTTAGACTTCTTTACTGTAAGCCTTTATTATATTGATAGAGAAATGGATAAAAATACAATTACTAGAAAATGAAGAATCAAATACTCAAGCTTATTAAAACCCAATGCATCTTAGAGCCAATAAAAAGTTAGAAATATTTTTAAACATATATTTCTGTATGTCCTTGTGGGTTTATGACTTCACAGATAGTTTTTTTTCCCATTAGAGGGCATGCAGTATATACTCAATATACTAAATATTGAATAATAATATACTAAATATTGAATATCAGAAATTGCTGTGCCAGCATCTTTGCTTTTTTTCTGGGATAGATTCTTGCAGTTATAAAAATTCTCTCACATTGTTCTTCCACACCTATGAATGAAGAACCAATGAACCACAAGCTATTTGTCTTAACATCCAGTCATCTACATCACATAAAGTACCTTACTTTTCTTAGCACCAGAAAAAGAATATCTATTAATAGCACCCCTCTTAGTTGGGGACTTTGTGAAAACGATGCCTCTTTTATTTTGAACCAATGTGGGGGACTGTGTGGAGCCGCTGGATCCTACACGGACTCTCTTGCAGCTCAGTTATCAATTTACAGAGGGATTTGTAAAGGGAAGTCTGGGAAGTCTCTGCTTTTCCCCACTCATTAATAAAGACTATGTGTTTGTAGAATTTATGAGTCAATATGCAGTATGTATGATTTTGGTGTAGCTCATGATAATGAGAGAACGACAAAACATTTAAATTGTAGTAAATTTCTGTTAGCTGTGAAAAATGGCCATAATTAGCAGATTCGGGTGAAAAAAAAGAGAAGAAAATAGGTGGTTTTTAAATTTTGGGCTACATCAGAATCACCTGGACAGTCATTAAAGTACAGACTGCTCCCCATTTTCTGAATCAGTAGGGCTAGGGTCAAGCCCCAGAAATCGTATTTTTCATGAGTACCAAGCGATTCTGGTCCTGATAGTCTGGAGACCACAGGTGTCCTATAAATCCATAAATTGTGAATTCCAAAAGAGCAGTAACTTTTCCTTATTGTTCCTAATCTCACTTAATACAGTCTTTGGACATAATAAATCCTCAGCAAGTCAATATTTTTTAAAACTTTTACTCAGGTACTACGCAGAAGGCTCCTAAAATAATGTCAAAGTATTCCCTATTTTGTCTGTGATATTAACCTAGTTTATTTTCTTCATAACAACATTTAACCATCAAGCTTTGTGTTGACTTTTAAATTTTCATCTCTATGTACACTCTTGTGTAGAGAATTTAAAACCTGCATCTATCTCAATCATTGAGGAAATGAATTAATACTACATGAAAGAATATATGGACTGTGGTCAAATCTATTTTTTAAGATTTATTTATTTGTGCATACAGACCTGGGGTACAGGCCAGAGGTGCAGATGTAGTGAGAGTAGGGAGCAGAACAGGCAGATCCACAAGTATACCGCTGAGGGGAGCAGCTGGATCAGGAGAGGTCTGCCACCTTCACCTTCCCACCTCAGGGGCAAGAATCACACTCACAATGAGATGGATGCTTGCAGTGCTGGGTCCTAACCTGTTGCACCACCAAATCTGCTTGTAACGTCAAAACATTATCTTGATAATATTGTAGTACATGTTATTTTGACTTAAGCAAAATCAAGTCAGCCTTAAGAAAAATTGAAAACCAGGTAAACAACTTTATTTAACAATATGGATAAGTATCTGGGGAATGGAGTTATCATAACAATATCTCCTTTCCTACCCCTCCTTCCTCTTTATAGAAACTTCCTGAGCCTTACTATTTTATGTTCCTCTTAGTCCTCTTCACCCATCTTTTCAATCCCTACGCTTTTTCATACCATGATAAATTTCTTCATTCATGCTAAGCTATAAAGCAACTTATAAACAGCTTTTTTTTTTTTTTAAAGATTTATTTATTTGTGCATACAGAACTGAGGTACAAGCCAGAGGCTCAGGGGTGGTGAGAGGCTTCACCAGAGACAGAGTGGGGAGCAGAACAGGCAGATCGACGAAGTACACTGCTGAGGGGAGCAGCGGGCGGGTCAGGAGAGGTCTGCCACACCATGGGGTAACCTCTGGGGCAGGCTGGAATTGAACTCATGCAGAAGCAGCTTTAGATTCTCAGTGCTGTGTTTTAACCCGCTGCGCCACCAGGGAGGGCCATATACAGCTTTTTTTAGGTAATATATGGATTTAAAAAAAATTATATGTGTATTTTTTACATCAGTCTTCATTTTTGTACACTGTATGCTTTTACAATGCTTGTTATAGTCCCCAGGGAATTCTTACCACCAATCCACCTGCATACCATCACCACAGTCACCTGTGCTCTTTCCATCCCTGATTTGATCATATCCTCCTCTCTCCCACTGTAGAATGTCTCTGGTTTATAGTTGCCTGTTGATTTTGATTTTTACTTTATTATAATTATTTTTTTTTGATCCCTTACATTCCTCCTAAAAATGAAACCATCTGTATTTTTTTTTTCCTTTTTCTTTCTGGCTTATTTCATTGAGCATGATCCCTTCCAGCTCCAAGGGATTTTAAAATCAAAGTTTTATTCACTCCTATCATTAGCACATGTCCATAAAAAAGGTTTAAAAAAGTTATACTAATGGGAAGGAAAATACCACTTCTTTTAGACAATTAGAAGCAGCTACCATTAACATTGTATTCTGTTAAGTCTCTTGCTGTGAACTTTTCTATCTAATTGACATCAAATAATTTCCATTCAACATTGTTAAGGAGGGAACGAACAGTCAGAGTGAATGACATAACAGTGATATAAAGACAGGCTTGTTGATCAGATCTGGCACAAAGATTATTAGTTTTTCTAAGTTAAAATAAAAGTAATTTAGTAATTGAGATCTTTCAAAGACAATAAAATTTAAGTTTTTAAATGATGAAAATTGTCATTATGGAATCCTAGAAATTTCCTCTATGTGAAGGGCAGGTGGGAGGAGAGGGAAAGAGAAAGAGATTCATTCTTTTTTTTTTCCCTCTAGGCTACTCTCCTAGTAGAGTGTTGCAAAGGCAAATATACCTTTAAAAGTTCAGCTGAATAGAATCAATTACTACTTTAATTAGTTATCATGGGTGGAAAGATACTTCATTTAAAATCTAGGATGTGCAGAATTAGAAATGTAATTTCTGGTATGTAAAGGACTTACAAAAAAAGCTGTGTAAGCACCCTAAGGCATATTTTGTAAGTGTATAAAATGTACCTGACAAGGTGTAGTTGTACTGAGCTTCCTGGACTTTAAAAAAGTCTTTTTATATTGGGGACCTGATATTTTTATTCAATCCTTCTTTTTATTTTATTTATTTCATATTTTACTTATCCAAAGAGAGTTGGTGGTTACTTTCCTAAGCCATAATATAGCTGAAAATGACTTTTAGTAGCATTTTATATGAAAAAAATTATGCTGGTTGTAAACTTCTTGAAGTAGCAGCTATTTCTTTGTATATATCTTGACCTTGGACTCTGATTGCTGCAGCTGAAAAGTCTGAAAGCAGCTCATTTTTATCCTTTATTAGCAAACTTTATAAAACTTGTTGTGGCTCTATCAAGGATGTTTCCTTAAAAATATATGACAATCTGAATACTCAGATTACTTTTTAACTCTGTTTGTTTTTTTTTTCAATTACATATTTACTTGCCGTTTCTATTTTGATTTTTCTTGTTCTTCTTGACTAACAGTTCGATATCAGGGCTTGTTCTGGCTCTTAGACATGCCATAGTAAGGAAAATAAATATCCTTGTTTTTGTGGATCTTACATTCATCTTATCAGGAAAAGATGACAATAAACCAGGAGAAAGCATTTTAAATTACTAGAAAGTGGTAATGAAAGCAGAGGGAGAAAGTGGTTAATTTTAAACAGCCATAAGAAAATGTAAGTAGAAGTCTGAGAGGTGTGGGCTGTTCACATAAAATGAAACAAAGCCAGAAGGTTGAGGCCCAGTGAATATGAAGTAACAGTAGGAACTGAGGTCTGAGGGGTAGATTGCTTGAGGTCACGATGCAGTTTGAGGTGGAAAGTCACTGAAGGGCTTTTAAAAAGGAAGTGGTAAGACTCACTCTACATTTTAAAAGTGTGTATCCTTATTCCAATGCCATGCATGATTATATAGAGGTAAGAGTGAAAGCAGAAAATCTCGTTAAGTGTCTCATACAGCAGTTCCTCAGAAGAAATGGTGGCTCATGAAATGGCCATGACAGGCCACTGAGCAGTGAATGGACTTGGGCAATATTGTGGTGATAAAGTAAGAAGAGCCAGTGACCTTTGTTTATTGATTATTTGTACAAAGGGCTCGATAATGAAGACTAATGGGATAGAATGTTTGGGTGGGGAGAGAATCGAATTCTGGAATCTACAGAGTAAGTAGTGGAGAGTTGAGATGAGAAACATCACAAATACTGCAAATGTAGCCTGGTTAGTAGATTAAAGGTCTCAGTGTTCTAAAAGGATCAGTGGTATGGAGAGTCTATTGTAGGTTGGGTGAACTGGAAGAATTCAGAAGTCATCAGAAAAAGAGTTGTCTTTGATTTTGAAGGTGGGCAGTTGTTGCTAGAACAAAATCAGAGTGTGGACTTGTGTGTAGCCAATATTTGATTTAAAAAATGATCACCATGACTTGGAAGGCCAAATAGCTGAAATGCCAGAACTTACTCAAATGAATGTTGATACCATGAAGAAAAATTGTGCAAATACCCCTGTGGAGGGAGACACTGCCTCTTACAATGGATACATAGATGACACAAATAGAGAGTAACAAATGGCAAAGTTTTAATTCATGACTTTCAAAAGGTTGAAATTTATGACAAAAAAAGGAGGGGGGAGAAAAACATACTTTAGAAACAGTAGCAGAGAACAAAACAAAACCTGATTTATTTCTACATACTGGGATATATATGAACAGAAAACCAGCATCTATGTAAGCTAAATGTCCCACTAGTGAACAAGCTCAGTAAGAACTAAATATAGGAAAGATGCTTGGCCATTGTGAACCCCAAGGACATAGGGGAAGATTTGAGTTTGGTGTGGGCCAGTTTTTTCTGTTTTATGTAAATGTCATCACATTGTAATATGAATTTCACATCAACTATTGAAATGTCCATGGTATTACTTTTTATTTTACTCCACATGATGTATATTTAAGTTATACTATATATTTTTATTCTTGACACCTTCTTTCTTTGAAGGCTTTCTCCTCCTATTCAACATTTTCACTGCTGAAGTGTTTTCTGCTTTTAACTAATGTCTGCTGAAACCTATTGAGTTTGCCCAATATTTTATTCTACCTGTCTTATGCTTCTTTCACTAGGTCATTTTCAGAGATTGGCTTTTCCTTTATATTTTTAGAATGATGCTTATTCGTTTTCTCCTTATTTTAGAATTTTATCCTCTATCAATGGAGTTGTCTATCAGGATCTTGGTCATGCTCAATTTTATTTCCCAATAGCCCTCACATCAGGAAAACATATTGGACCAAGCTATACTCTAACTGGACATTAGGTAAGCCCTGTACAAAGGTGACAAAACTTAGAATTCAGATAGCCGAGAACTGACATGGCATGAGGGTATCAGCTCAGTTTGGAGGGCTATTAAATAGTTAAGACACACTTAAGGGTTTCTCTTGAATTTAGATAGGTACAACAAATACAGTTAACTGACAGGTTTGTTGAGAACAAGTTGGTGAGTTGGTACTGAGAGAAAAGTGGCTTACCAAAGAGGATACTGTATAGGCCATGAGAGGTTTGTTCTCAGGCCTGTTTCATTGATAGACTTGCTTGTTTCATTTAACTCATTTTTGCAAGAAATCCTTATTTTTATGGATTCTGACTTATATAGATTAAGAGTATTATACTGCTAAAGGTAAGCTGACATGTACTTTGAAATAATTATATCTACTTTTGGAAATACTAGTCCTACAAGATGTCCTGAGAAGGAAGGGGTATGGTTTACAGTAAAGTTTCTTGAAAATACTGCAAACTGTGCAGCGTGCTGTCTCCATGCTCTTCATTACAATAATGCATATTAGCATAATCAAATTCTAAGAAATACTGAGTTAAGAAAAAAATGCTTTGCAAATTAACCTTTTTTTAAGCCTTTCTAAAAATTCACTAAAGCATTAGATTGTGGATTATATTTGTTTACTTTTGTGCAATATCTAATATCTTTGGTATTTAATTAGAATACATGTACTTGGAGAAATGCTGACTCAATGAAATTGTCTGTGTTCAAAAGGCTTTCTTCTTGGGCAAAAGAAGAAATAGGGCTTAACCTCATTTCCCGTAATCACAATACAGTGGGGTAAAAAAAAGATATTACTTTAATTCTCAGAACACTTTGCATTTAGAAAATTTTCTTCTTTCTGCCAAGTCTACCTTTTCGTACAGGAACTATGATTCCCACAAAGGAATGTGCAAATTCTCATTTACTCCACACTAGGTTCATTCTCATTGTTTTGGCAAGTATTTCTGTCTTTTCACTGTTTTGGAAAAGATGATTGATAGAAGTATAGTAAAAGGGAGAATTCACTGGTGGCCTTAAGCTTGTAACCAGGAGGTGAAAAGATAACATGGCTTTTGTAAACAAGAGTTAAACAAGAAAAAGGTGGGTAAATAGATTGGAGTTTTCAAAATATTTTAAAACAGTAGATTAACTGACATTATATCACAATTTTTTCTATGTATTCAGTTTACCAATCTAGTTCCAATGACTTTGAATGCATGATCTGTGATTGAATGCATGATCAGTGTCACTTATTGTAGGTGTGTACGTGTGTGTGTGTGTGTGTTGTGAGAGAGGAAAAAAAAATCCCAAATATTTTACAGAGACATTAGGAGGTTTATGTACAGCTGGCAGTCTAAATTTAGTTAGAATTTTTATTTGAAACCTGTTTTACACTAGAATTAATACATCAAATTAAAATACTTTTACTCTAAGTAAGCAATTTTCCTCATAAAAATGGAAAATTATAAAAATGGGGCAGAATTGTCTCAAAAACGTTAAATATGCCACATGGATTTTATAGACATAAACTTTCCCTTTTGCAAATATAAAAATATTATTGGGCCCTTCCTGGTGGTGCAGCGGGTTAAAGCACAGCACTAAGAATCTAAAGGCGCTTCAGCATGAGTTCAATCCCCGCCCCGGAAGTGACCCACAGTCCCGCCCACTGCTCCCCTCAGCAGTGTACTTCATCAATCTGCCTGTTCTGCTCCTCACTCTGTCTCAGGTAAATCCTCTCACTGTACCTGAGCCTCAGGCTTGTACCCCAGTTCTGTATTCATAAATTAATAAACCTTAAAAAAATATGTCTATGAGGGTGTGCAAATTGCATAAACTAATGCTTTTAACATATGTCCATACATCCAGAAACAATCAAGATGTTGATTAAAATTATGAAGTTAAATCAAAATGAAAATGTTAGTGGATATTAGATAACAACAAAAAGTAATAATTAAGAAAAGTTAAAAAATACCAGACAAGTCAATGAATAGGAGAAATTAAGTCAACAAAAATAGTTTTACTTTGTCATTTAAATCAACATCTTTACCTGTTATTCAATTGAAAAAATTGAACTTACTGTTAATTTTGACTGGGATGTGAATCTGATCAGTGGCTTTGGCAGCATATGCAAGCAAGGCATTTCTCAAGTGATCTTAGGCAAGGAAGTCTTGTGAGAGACGTGAAAGGGCAGTAACAGCTACTTACACACCAGAGCAGTACATAATGAGCTGTGTTAGTATTGTATGTTTAAGTGAGCATGCTCTTGAAGTTTTCATAAAACATTTTGTAAATTAAGCTAAAATGTCAGTAACTCACTTATCAAAACAAACAAAAAGTTACATTTCCTATCTAATTACATTTTGGAATCATTATACTCTCTGGGATTTGTTTTTAGAATTGTCTTTTTTTTCCACTGGGGTTTTCTGAGAATTAATGAGAAAATGTTGCAGCATTCTTTTGGTGACTGTTATTAAAAAATAATAGGAACTGTGCTTTGGTATACCCTAGTTTCTTCTGAGTTCTCTAGGGGTTGAATGAAGAGCTGAGTAAAAGGAAGGAAATGACTTATAGTTCTGTTTTCAAACACATAAAGAATTTTTATTTATCTTAAATTCATATAGCTACAGAATATCATCTATCACTTTCCTTTCCCTCCATCTCCCCCCCATGTGAGCTTCAAGTAGAGGAATAATCTTTTTCCCCAAGTAAAATAACTAACACTTCCATATCTTGTTTATTTTGTTGTACTTAAATGAAACATTTCTGTGGATGGTTAGATTTTTCTGTGGAAAGGGGAGCATAGAAAGCAAGATTATTAGAAGTATTTTTGAAAATATACATTTGTAGGCAATGAAGTATTATTTACCATTCATATGAAAAGTTAGTTGCTTAGAATTACCAGATGCTACATAAAAGAATTGAGAAAAATATAATATGTAGATTATGAAATAATCTTTATAATACCCTGTCTCTTCTCAGCTTTTACTTATCTCAATAAGTAGGAAAAATATTTATAACATTTGAAATGTAGTAGGCATCATGGGGCTTTATAGGACTTGGTAATGGTCTTAAGGAAATTTGACACTTGGATCATTAGTTCTTCATGGAATGTGACAGAAGATACTTACTGTCAAGATACAAATGAATATAGTGACTACCTTGAGGGTCTCTTACAACAAACTGCTTCATGTCAGCTTCTGTTCTTCCTGAATAATACAACCATTTTAATCATGGGAAACGTCTGCAAAAATGACTTAAAATAAAAAAAGTAATAACTTATGCATATTATTTGTCATAGAAAATGTATGCATCTACTTTGAACAAATACTTTTTTAAAAAACTCAATCCAAAGTATGTATAATCACTCCAATGTGATAGGCAGAATTTGAAGGTATTTCCTGTAGTTCCCACCTGTAACTGCACGTCTTTGTGCAATCTCCTCACAATGAATATTGGTGGAATCTGTGACTTCCTTTTAACCAATAAAATATTGCAAGATGAAGGAATATTGAAGGTAAAATTAACATTCTTAGTTGGTTCACACTGAGTTAATCAAAGGGGAAAATATTGCAATTGAGCCTTGTGGTATTGAGTGAATCCTTGAAAGAGTGCCAGCTTTTTCTGTGAAGAGACTAAAGTAGAAGAACTTTTCTGTTCACTTGGAAGCAAATGACCATCTGTGTACTACCAGTAAAAAGAGATAGGCTTGAGAGTGGCAGGTATCAGCTTTATAACCTAAAGAAAATGAATTTTGCCAACAACTTTGAAAAGTTTTAAAGAGTGCTCGAAACTCTGGAAATTGAGTCACTTGAAGCCAGAACCTTAGAGGTAACTTGTTACATTGCAATATATAGTACTTATCACTTTACAGATAAGGAAACCAAAGAAATAACTTTCATCCCACTGTGACTTGTTAAGTGAGAAATCAAGTTGCAATTTCACCCAGCTTGAATCTAGAGTTGCATGGGTAACTACTATGTTGATTGAAGACTCACAGGTGAAGAACAGTCCTATCAACTATGTAACATTTAATGCCTAATGCATATTAAAAACTGTATGTCAAATAGTAGAGCCTTTCAATAAGGCCAGATTATTTTGAAATTACATTGACTCATTTTCTAAAGATTTGAGTAAAGATATCTTGATTGTAGACTACCATGATTTACAATAGAGTATTCTATAAAATATCAGTTGCTAATTAAATCATATTATTAGAATTTATTTTCCCCAAATTACTTTTACTTTCCATATTTAAAATCCAGTTGACAGTTTTAATAACATTGAATAACATTTGCTTAAAAGTATTTTCTATAATAGAGTGGAAATTTAATTTTCCAAAATACAAATTTAAGTGGTAGGATTTAAAGTGGTTTCTTTGGGGATAAAAGTGTTAACTATAATAATAGTATTTTAAATAGTAAAACTTTCAAAAAGATCTTTAGTTTCACAAGGATTAAGCTATATTTAAGATCTCCTCATATTTAAAAATTGGGAGATCTACTTTTAAGTCCCTTGGTATGTTATTGAAAGTCTTAGTTAATTAAAATTAAATCATCTATTGTAAGCTGATAGACTGTGAACAATTTCAAGTATACATTTCTTGTGGCAATATCTAAATAATGTTTTGTGTTAAACTGTTAATTAAAGCAAGTCACTCTAATTTATTTGTGATAGTTATAGCTTCTTGAATCATTGGAAAAAATGGACTTTTCTTTAGATGCCTAGTGTAAGCCCACTAGTATGACAAAATGACACACATGAATTAATATAATGAAGATAATTTAAAGCCATGTTCTAATTTACTTTACTGATTTAACATACTTTCAGTTTGCCACTAAATTCATTTCCACTTGCAGTATGTCTTAATGACACTATGAAATACCTATGATAAAGTGGTCCTTATTCAAGAATCATCAAGTGAATTATACCCCTTAGATAACCTTCGGCAATAGGAACACAATTAGCTGTGCCTTAGACACCAGTGGTGGTAGTAATTTGTCTTGATAATCCTGATTATCAAATTTACCAAGTTTTTCTTGAATATTTAGTGTTTGCATAGTATTATATATGTCTTCTCTTTGAACAACCCATTGGATGTGTAGAAATTGCATTAATTAAATTAGCTTATAGCAGTAAGATTCTATCATACATACACATCATAAAATAAATTGTTTTCATGAATTCTAAAACACTAAGAATGGTTGGCATTAATTTTCACTCTCTTTTATACTCACACATCTACCCCTTACCTGTAATTTCTGGAAAAGTAAACTTTTGCTACCATGACCTAGGTTGCATGTGAGATGTTACTAAAGAAGGAAATCCTGATGTTGAAGTAATGGTCAAAAGTTTTCTTTCTAGCATGTCATTTGAGGAACTCAGTGAACTTTCTTAAGATCACAGCCATGAGTGAAATTTCTGATGCAGAAATATATAGGACCAACTTGTACTATGAACACTTCTTTTTGATTTTCATACCCTACTGTGGCCAGTTTTCATGCCACTGAAACATCTTTGATCCATTTACTCTTTTAATCTGTGAAACAGACTTCATCTGTGAAGCAGTCCTTGACTGCCTTTTAGTCATTTTTGAAGCCTTGCAGATTTTGATGCAGACAATAACTTTAATCAGGTCTTCCTCATTTAAGACTTTCAGTCTACTGATATCTCAATATCAATTTTCTAACTGAAAATACAAATTCCATTTTAAAATAAAGTGAAATGTATTGCAGTCAAATGTAAAGATAAAGCTTATGCAAAAGTGATTTTTAGTTCTCAACCTAGCTACACACCTAAAGTGCTTTGTTCAATCACATTATCCAGTGAGTCTGCTCTTAAGTGAAGACTTAGCCTAGAATAAAAATGGCTTGCATAAAACTTAATAGTACCACAGTTCCTTATATATTTATTCTTTTTGAAAAAGAAAAAGTCCAGGAGACTTGAGGGGAGAAACCAGAATTCCCAACATTGTATCCCTGAAGTAGATTTAACTTAAATTATGGAACAAAAGCCTTTATGCTACATAAATCCACTGCATTTTATTTGCCTTTTGACATCTCTGTCTTTCCTATTATTTACTATTAACATGAAATTATATACCAATTATTTTATAGTTTATCATTTTTGTTCTTACTGTAAAATTAACCAACTTAAATATGATTTATTTAATAAATCAAGTTACTAAATAATGGTAGACTCATTGTTTCATGTCAGTAACTCACCAAAGATTGCCTCCCTATAGAGGATGCCTCCTTCACAAGGCTGCCTTATTTTTAGCAATAGTGTTCAAACTCTAGTATGTAGGAAAGTTTCCTGGAGGACTCATTAAAATACTGGTGACATGGCCTCACTCCCAGAGAAATACTCTGTTCTGTTTGGAATTGGGCACACCAATTTGTGTTTATTACAAATTTGCAGATGCTTTTGCTCCT
>NW_004567102.1:18315302-18366242 GCF_000260355.1 Condylura cristata
GTTGGCTCTGGGACTTCTAGTCTCCACATCTATGAGAAAATAAATTTCTGTTTTTTGTTTGTTTTTTTTTTTAAGTCAACCAGTCTATAGTATTTTACTATGGCAATACAATTTGACTAAAACAATCATTTTACAATAATTGCAAATTATTATTTAGCCCATAGTTAAAAACTATATTTTGGTAACTCTCTTGAATGATATTAGCCTATATTTAATTTTTATATGCCTGTCTTCAATAAGAAAGAAGGCACCGAGCACTTATTTAAAACAAATGTCTGAGCCAAAATCCTGGTTTCCTTGACTTCATGGGACGTAGGAGTATTTGAATAATGGAGATCATTTTGATGGAACTTCTGGGAAAAAAATGAGGAAAAGAGATTAGATTTGGTTTTCACTCTATCACAATGCTTTATGTGAATTTGATTGATATGCTACTGTAATTTAGATCACACTCTGCTTGACATAGAACTGCTTGCTTATTCAAATGGACTTTTGAACTTTAAAGTGATTCTTTAGTTTAGACACATTTATCCTGACTATTCAGAACTTAGAGTGCTTCTTAGGTTGTCCGGAACTGGAAAGATATTCCCAGAGAAAATAGAACTGCATAATTAAAGCAGAATGATAAGTAATTAAAGTAATAAGTAGATTTCTTGTACTCAATTATGTAGAAAGAAGAGAAACCTGGCAGTATTTATGAAGCACAGATAGAAATTACTATGTCAATGCTAATTATCCTAAATTCAACAACACAGGGAATTTTTAGTTAATCCATTCTCTATCATCCATGGATTAACATTTTTGTCACTAAAGTCTATCATATATAAGTAATATGCACAAATATTAAGTTTATAACTTACTGAATTTATATTCAAATTAATGAATAGAGCACTGTTATAGAAGACTCTTACATTTCCCAAATGACCTACATAAACAGGTGAAATGAGGCAAGCCCAACATTTTAAGGGAAAAAAATATTTTATTCAAAATTAGCAGAGGTATTGCAATTTGGCACATGCAAACTGTAACCAGTCACAGGCAGGTTTGCTGAGGGTTTGAGGTAGGCTGCATTTATGGGCAGGGAATTGGGGAGCGTTCAGTTAGACTCTGGTAAAATAAAAAACAAATTGAGACCAAACCTCAGAGTCCCCAAGAAGACAAAACCAGTCCAATCAAATAAAGTTCAGCTTGGTTGTTTTGCAAGACCAAACTGAACTGGTCATTTCTTGCTAATGTCTCTGGAACCAGTATTTACTGGAAACCAGTCTCTCGGTCTTTATTCAGTGCTTAAGTTTAGTTTTCCTGAGAGCACATGCCTGAGATTTCTTTTCTTTTCTTTTTTTTTTTAAAGATTCATCCATTTCTGCATACAGAACTGGGGTACAGGCCAGAGGCTCAGGGGCAGCGAGAGGCTTCACCAGAGACAGAGTGGGGAGCAGAACAGGCAGATCGACAAAGTACACTGCTGAGGGGAGCAGCGGGCGGGTCAGGAGAGGTCTGCCACGCCATGTGGTCACCTCCCGGGGCAGGCGGGAATCGAACTCATGCGGAAGTGGCTTTAGCTTCTTAGTGCTGTGCTTTAACCCACTGCGCCACGAGGGAGGGCCCGAGATTTCTTTTTTATATCCTCCACATCTATGTTAGAATGATAATTAAAGCAGAATGATAAATAATTAAAGAAATATGTGTGTTCATATCCCCACACACCAACTCCTAGTACTACACATTAGCTTTGCATATATTTGAACTTCCCATGAATACACTTGTTTATGGCTTCTTTTTTTCAATATTATGTGTGTTAGATTTGCCCATGTTGTTACCAGTTCCAGTTTATTTGTTCTAGCAAATTTTACATTGTTCTGTAGTTTTCATTTGTATGAACTTATCACCATTCATCCATTTCTCTTTAGGTGCTATTGGTTATTGTGAATTAATTATTGTTGATTTATGAGCTTTGAAGAGAACATAGAAGTTCTATTCTCTTGAAAGTTTCATTTCTACTGAAGATCATTATTAATGACAATCACCATATTATACATTGGCTTCTCAGGTGTAGTTCATCTTATAACTAAGGCAATCTGTGCCCTTTACTAGCTACCCAGTCCTGGAAACCACTTTTCTATTCTTAGGCTTTTTCTAGGGTTCTGAATATGAGGGGGGCCTCCATAGTGGTCGAAACATTAAGTCTCAGTGCTTCCATCTCTGTGGCCAGAGTTCAATCCCCTGCCATGGAGCTAACTTACATGGCACAATAGACCTCTGCTGTCTTACCTTCTGCTCCCATCAGCAGTGTAGTTCAGTAGATCCACCTGAACTGCTCCCCACTCTGTCTCCAGTGAAGCTTCTCAACCCCCCACACCTCTGGTCAATATCCCCGTTCTTCTATGCAAAAATAAACATATTAAAAAAATCCAAATAAAAGAGATACAATGCAATATTTGTTTTTGTAGCTTATTTCACTTAGCACAATGATCTCAAAATCTGTTTTGTCAAAAATGTCATAATTTTTTTTCTTGTTGCCAAAAAATAATTTGTGTGTGTGTGCATGCATGCCTGATGCACACACATGTCTGTGTGTGTGTGTGTGTGAAAGATCTTTATCCACACATCTGCATAGAGAGTCGGGTTATTTTAGTACCTTCACTTTTCTTAATAATGTTGCAGAAAATATAGGGGTGCGAGAATCCTGTTTTCTTTTGCTTTAGATGTACTGGAGAATGGAACTTTTGGATTACGTAGTATGCCTGTTTTTTACTTTTTGAGAAGTTTCTTTACTGTTTTCCATACTAAAAGGCTGCACAAATTTATATTCCCATTAACAGAACAGGATTCCCATATCTCCATAGCCTCACCAATACTTTCACCTCTCATCTTTTCAATGATAGTCATTCTAACAGGGTGAGGTGATACCTCATTGTGGTTTTGACTGGCATATCTCTGATAATAAGTGATACTGAGAATCACTTTGTGTCCTTGATAGCCATTTGTAAGTCTTTGGAAAACCGTCTATTCAGCTCCTCTGTCCATTTTTAACTCAAATTGTATGATTTGTTTTTGCTATGGTGTTACATTAATTCTTTATGTACTTTGAGTACTACGGATAGTTTCTTATATGTGACTTGTAATTTTTTTCTCCTACTCTGTAGGAGGTCTTTTCATTTTCTTGATGGTTTCCTCTGTTGTAAAAAAACACCTTTTAATTTGATATAATCACACTGGTTTATCTTTGCTTCTGCCCTGTTTATCTTTCTAGTGCTAATACTACTGTTACTGTTAGAAGCTAATCTGTGTTGTCTTCTAGTTGATTTACAGTTTTAGGTTTTAAATTTAAGTTTTCAATCCTTCCTGAGTTAATTTTCACTCATGGTATAATATGATGACTCATTCTGTCACATGTGGCTTCTAGTTTTTCCCAGTATCCATTTATTGAGGAGACTGTGATTGTCCTATTTATTTATTTATTTTTTATTTCTTTGCTGTATACTAATTAACCATATATGCTCAGGCTTATTTCTGGACTCTATATTCTACTACATTGATCTGTTTTTAATGCCAATATTATACTACTTTCATAGGTTTGTAATACTGTTTATAAATATTACAATATGGTATAGGAAGTATTATATAGGAAGCTTTTTTTTTTTAAGCTAAGTTTGGTTATTTGTGGTCCTGTACAAATTATTGGGTTGTTTTGATGTCATTTTTTTTGGAGGTGAATTTTGAGGGTGGGGGGTCCTTGTTTTCACCCTGGAAAAGGTTTCACCAGAGCTCCCCTTTCAGCAACATGCAGCAATTTCCTAGGTAAGTATCTCCAGGAGACAGAGACATCAGTTATATTTAAAGAGCAGATTTATTAGGGAAAAGGACAGAGGAATAAAAGACACTTCCACAGCCACAAGCAGGCAGGAAGAGCTGCTCTGAAAGGGACAGGTTTGCAGAGAGGCCTTTGTGGTTGCAGGCGGGCGGCCTTAGGAGAACGGCCTTCACTGAGGGAGGTCAGTGCAGAGATGCAGCATGGCAAAAGCCATGGGCAGGCGGGAGGCTGCTGCCCTGCAGAGGGAGAGTTGGTGAAAAGGAGCATCTGCATAGTCACAGGTGGGTAGAGGACTGCTGCCCTGGGCCAGTGCAGAGACTGTCTGACATAGACTCTTTCTCTTTGGGAGGGCTCACTTCTTATGACCGGAGGTTTGTTGTTCATTTTGAATAAACTATGTGGAATCTGAAAGGGACAGGAGATCCCACAATGGGCTCAATGTCCATAAATTTACCTTTTACCTTTTGGATCTGTGCTCTTGATACCACCTACCTCTGAATTTATATTTTGTCTTCTAGGCATTGGTGCCTAAAAATCTTAGTTTCTATAGCTGGCTCAATGACAATGCTAATCCCTTCTACCCCCAACTCCCCTTGTGAGTCAGTCTTGTGATGCTTTCCTTCCATTCTTTCCTCCAGTTTGATCTATTTCTGTTAAATAAGGCATTGAAGTTTTGATAGAGATTACATTGAATATGCAGATTGCTTTGATTATTATGGACATTTTAATAATGATCACCTTTCCATTCATTTCATTTATTTGTTCTTCAATTTCTTTCTTTTTTTTTTTTTTTAATACATACAGAACTGGGGTATAGGCCAGAAGTGCAAGTGTAGTGAGAGGATTCACCAGAGGCAGAGTAGGGAGCAGAACAGGCAGGTTGATGAAGTACACTGCTAAGGGGAGCAGTGGGTGAGACAGGAGAAGTCTGCCACGCCATTTGGATCACCTCTGAGGCCAGGGATGGAACTCCGCACTGAAGCAGCTGCAGCTAGCTTGCAGTGCTGTGACTTACTTCTTTCCACCACCAGGGAGGGCAACTTTTTTTCAATTTCTTTCATCAAAATTTTATGTTTTTCAGTATTCAGACCTTTCCTTCTTGGTTAAATGTGTTTCAAGTATTTTACTATTTTTGATGCTATTGTTGATGGGATTGTTTTGTTTACTTTTTAAAAAATCAATTTTGTTGCTAATGTATACAAATACAAATAACTTTTCCATATGTATCTTCATTAAATGCTGATAAAACTGGATATACATATGCAAAACATGAAGTTGAGCTCCTATCTTATGCCATTTACACATTTACACATAAAACCCTCACAATATATTATTAAATATTTACATGCATTTACCTTTTGCTTGGCTGAAGCTGCTTACTTCTTCACAATGACATATTTACTCTATGGATTTTCTGAAATTCTTTAATATTGTTCTTTAACTGCATTGTTTAGAAGGAAATGATTGACCATTCCAGGCTATTTATTAGGAGGAGTTATTCTGCTATTTCCTTCTCTCACGTAAGCCTCACAGAAAGCCTTTTAATTTTTGAAAACATGGACCCTATAATGCTGTTTTGCTCTCAATTGTAGGATAATATCATAGCTGTCATATTCTCATGCTCTGTATAATATACACCCTACCCATATTTATCTATTTCATTTAACAGCAGTGAGTTGGGAACTGTCAAAGCAGAAGAGATTCAGTATGGGTAAAGGCACTCTGAACTCATGGAGTTTATTTAGTGGAGGAAAACAGATAATAAAATACATGAGTAGGTAATATTTTTGGTCATAAAAAGTGCTAGGAAGTAAATAAAGCAAAGAAAAAGGGAAAGGGAGGGAGTGGAGAGAAAGAAAAAATGAGTATTTCACATACACCAGAGAAGATCACACTAATGAAATATCTGAAGAGAAAACTCAACAAAGAACCATACAATACCTTAGGGAAATTATGATGTAGACTAAGGAAATACCCAAAGAACTTAATTGGTAGTGTCTATCTCAGTAGCTTCAGAACAGACTGAAATGGGAGACATATATGACAGGACCTTGTCAGATGCATAGCCAATAACCATATCTTGGAGTTATGTGTAAGGTTTTGGATTTCAGTCAAAGTGGAACAATGTTTTAGTTGGAATTAGATTTTGCATCAAGTGATACAAATCTAACTATTCATGCCTTAAAACAATTAGAAATTTATTTTTCTCTCTTTATAAAAGTCTAGAGGTACACAATCTAATGTTAGAAATTTAGCTCCAATCTTCAAAATCCTCTTAATGATAAGCTTCTTCTAGTTCATAGCTTCAGCCTTCATCATGCAAAGCAACAGAATAGTGGAATCAAGTTCACAATACAGATCAGTAAGCAATCCAAATTTTCTTTTCCTAGAAATGACTCATATATGTTGGTAGAACTGATTGTTATTCCAATGTATTACATTTTTTTTCTCACAGTTACTAAAGTCCTGAACTACCCTGCTGTTCATTCTTGGCATAAACATTGTTTTATGGGGTAGACTAATTTTATGGAGGGCTCCCTGACCATATCTGCAATATAAATTCAGTTTAGAGAAGGGGCTGACATTGTTGAAAAAAGGGAAAAAACGAAAACTAGTTCTTGTTATTGAATCCTAATAGTACCTTGGGAGATCTGTAGGGTAGAGTACTGAACTGGTTCCTTGGACAGTGAAGACATACCCTCCAGTAAACAAGAGATTATAGGAATGTGATTGGTAAGTAGAATTAAGGAATGTCTCCTTTCATTGAAGAGGAAAGCAACTTTTCATTAGAAAAATATAGAAATATGCATTTACCTACCCTCACAAGCATTCATAAACACATTTTCATTTATTTCTAGGATATATTTTCCAGGCTACTCTATGCTAATTTTTGTTCATATTATAATATACAAAGGAGTGGATGATTGGTAAATTTTATAATTTCAGAGATTATTTGAATACCTAAAAATAAAATATTTTGCTACCTAAATATGTTTCTAATTAAAGGAATATATAACACAATATTAAATACACATTGTTTTTTCATATATCATATGACTTTATTATGTATGTGATATTATATAGATGATACATAATATATATGGTTAGATTGAGTGAAGATAGATACATTAATATAGACACAAATATATACACATTAGCAGGTTTTTGGTTGCTTACTCCATGTGGCTTCCTGTTACAATTTAACACCCAGAAATCTATCAAATGTGTATAATCAGTATCTATTTAAAGAAGCCAAACTCTTTAGAATAATCTAATTCTATATTCTATGACTAAGTAAAATTCAAGTGTCATTCATGTAGGGTAATGTTGTGTTAACAAGGAAAGTATTTTAAACCATGAATAGATGACCAAGTCATTTAAATGACTTTTGTAATAACTTAGATTGCAAATTTTAATTTTGAGATCATATAGAAGATAGAAGTGTGAGAACAATGTATGGAATAGTTAATGGTTTTGATACTTTAATTTTAATAATGACATCTGTTATACATAATGGCATCTGTATCCCTAAACCTGATTAAAAATTTGAAATACTTCAGTCTGCATTTGTATTCTCATAGTAATATGATTTTTCAACTTGATATGTTCTTTGAATTTTAGGAAGTTTACTCTATCATTTTGAAAAAAAAAAAGTGGGAGGTTAAGGTATCCATGTATTTTTACCAAATTTCCATATGAAGGAAGACCACTATGGACTTCTTATATTCTTGACAGTGAAGTAGTGTTATTTCAAATTCCACTCAAATATCAGAGAAAAGATGGAAAACTGGATCAATCAAGTTAAGGAGACTCTTGAGCTCCATTTGGAATGAGTTCACCATGCAGACTGTGGGAGCAAGGTACTCATTAACTTAATGCCTTAACTTTACAGAGAGGGTGTTCTGTTCCATGTCAAGTGTTCCAGCATGACTCAGAAAACAAATGCACAACAATGAGACTGGCTAGAAATTTCTTCCCATCTTTTATATGTACAATGTTTGTGAACCATTAGAAAGGAATATTTTAACAGGCATTAAAAACCATAATTCCATAATATAGTACCACGTCTTTTAACTGAACTGTATTCTTGTTATTTATCCATATATTAATTCAGGACGTAATTACAGAGTCTCCTATGTGTTCAAAATATCCCTCCTGCCACTTATCTTCTGTTGGGAGAAAACCTGCAAGGTTAAAAAAAAAAAACTAAAATTATAATGTACGCAAATATAAAGAAGGAAAATAGGGTCATAGAACAAACAAATGGGGACTCCTTTTAGGTTGTTTATTAGAAAAAAATGCCTACTTGAGATGTGTTTGATGAATTATCCAAGGACTTCACTAAAAAAATCAGTAAAAGATGGAGATATAGCCATCGGCACTCCATATATACAGAGGAGGATTTGAGCGGCAATGCAAAAAAACAAACAAACAAAAAAAAAAAAATGGAGGAATGATTTGTTGGCCATTTAACAATGACATGGTGACATGTTTCATGGAGGTTGTCCCAAGTCAGCCATAATTATGTATTAAAAAAAAAAAAACAAGATGTGGGATGTGGAATTAATGGAATAGATCAAATTTATGAATTATATCTAACAAAACTATTTTTCCTTATGTCTCCTGGCACCAGAAACTGGAAGCAAATAGAACCAAAGCCTACTAATTTTTTTTTTAAGAGAAATCACATCACCGAAAAAGAAATTTTTATTCTAGCATCAAAACAATTTCGGGGCCCTCCCTGGTGGGCGGCACAGTGGGTTAAAGCACAGCACAAAGAAGCTTAAGCTACTTCCGCATGAGCCTGCCCTGGAGGAGATCCACATGGCGTGGCAGACATCTCCTGACCGCCCGCTGCTCCCCTCAGCAGTGTACTTCGTGGATTTGCCTGTTCTGCTCCCCACTGTATCTCTGGTGAATCCTCTCACCCTCCGAATCTCTGGCCTGTACCCCAGTTCTGTACAAATAAATAAGTAAATCTTTAAAAAAAAAATTCCAAGGTCCCTACATTGCATGAGCAAGAGACATGTTGTAAAAATTCCAGAGGTCACAAATATCATGCCAAGAGATATACCCATAACTATCACTGTAGATGATGTGAAAGAGGAAAAATGGACAAAGAATGAAACTTCCAGAGGGTGGAGCCAACAGAGAGAACAGATTTCTAACTAGAACCTCATTAAGTCATTTACAGTTGATTAATGATTGATTTTTTTTTTTTTATGCTAGTGGAAAGTTCTGTTGAAAATAATTAAGCTCTGGGCCCTCCCTGTTAGCACAACCGGTTAGGACGCAGCACTGCAAGCTAGCCGCAACTGCTTCAAGTGCAAGTGGGTCTCTGGCCCCAGAGGTGACCATATGGCACAGCAGACCTCTCCCTACCCACACGCTGGCTGCTCCCCTCAGCAGTGTACTTCATCAGTTGGCCTGTTCTGCTCCCCACTCTGTCCCTGGTGACTCTTCTCACCGCACCTGCACCTCTGGCCTGTACTCCAGCTCTGTGTGCACAAATAGATAAATCTTTAAAAAGAAAATAATTAAGCTCTGTTATAACCTAGTATATGAAGGATTGATCTCTATACAAAAACAGAGAGAATTTGATAATGTGTTTACTTTGATCTGGGTGCAGGGGTAGGATGAGACTATGGACTTTCTATCTAAGGGGGAGGACACTATAGGTTTAAAGAAAGGGAGTATGAACATTTTATAAGCAAAGGAGCAACTATGAATTTTATCAATAGAAAAATGTGAGTCTTTTGAAATTTATTTGGAACTTTGTTAGGTTCTGAAACAGTCATTACTCTCTGTCTTGTTAACTTTACCACTAAAGTGTAGATATTAGGGGAGTAGGGGGTGCATGGCATACTTGAGGTGCTCTAGGAGGTGTCTCTATTATGACCTGGTGTCTCCTATGTCTCCCAGCATTATGTAACCTCTAGGACCTACTTATTGCACAGCTTTCAAGGAGGCATTTTTATCAGGTAGTTTTGAAATCCAGAGTGAGCTATCTTCCATGCTTCCAGAGTAAGCCTTTATTCAGAACAACACTCCAGGGAAAACTGTAGGGAAGAGAAAAATAGAGACTGGTATTGGGCTTAAATTGAGATAATACCTTCAAAACAAAATAGCAAACAAAGAATCCATCTCAACTGTTCAATTCTGTAAATAAAGGGGTGGTGACTAAGATATGAAGAGTTTCTTTTCAATGTGATGAAAATGTTAGAAAATTGATTATTGGGAATATAGTAAATGTCATTGAATAGTACAATTTAAATGAGTAAATTATTTGGTATGTGAATTATATTTTAAGATGGACAAAAGATTTGGGGAGAAAAGCAGGAAACAATGAAGAGAATGAAAATGAGAGCGAATGAAAGAATGGTGAGAGAATATTTGAAATAGAAGAGGGCAAAGAAAATCCAATTTGCATATATTTGCAAACTCTTAAGAAGAATAACACAACAAAGAAACTGAACTAGTATTAAAAATTACCATCTAGAAAGTTTGGAATTAAAGGAAAATGACCTGAATTTACATACTGAAAAGGTTTGCTGGGGACTGGTGAAAATTGACCCAGTATAATCTAGTTTGAGATATAGCCTAGCAAAATAATTAGCTCTTAAAGATTACAATAAAATATCTGCAGAGCCACCAAGAAGTATAATCAATTTGCCAGGTCAGGAGAATTAAATTGCCATCATATTTATGAAAAAGAAATGTAGAAAGTAAAGCAAAAATGAGACAATGTTTTCAAAGCATAATTTAATAAAATTCACCAGTATGGTTATAATTTGATGAGTTTTGACAAGTGTATGTATATGTGTATGTATAGTCATATCTGTGACAAAGCCATATTCATGATATTGCACATTTCCAGCATCCAAAAAAGTCCCTTTGTATTTCTTTTCAGTTACTCGCAAACCCTAACCCCAGACAGACCCTGGCCTCCACTGATTTGTAATCTGGTCTATTCTGTTTCATTAGTAATTTATACAGATGGTTTCTTATTACATGTTGCCTCATGTGTCTGTTTTCTTTATTTTTTTTTAATTAAAAAAATTTATTTGTGCATACAGAACTGGGCACAGGTCAGAGGTGGTGGTGAGAGGATTCACCAGAGACAGAGTGGCGAGCAGAACAGGCCCACTAAGTACACTGCTGAAGGGAACAGTAGGCAGGTCAGGAGAGGTCTATTGCACCATGTGTGTCACCTCCGGGGCAGGCGGGGTTTGAACTCATGCTAAAGTGGCTTTAGCTTCTTAGTGCTGTGCTTCAACCTGCTGCACCACCAGGGAGGGACTTCTTAATATATATTTTTTAATTTGTTTATTTATGTATACAAGAACTGGGGTTAGGTCAGAGGTGTGGGATGGGGGGTGTTATCACCAGAGACAGAATGAGGAGCAGACAGGCAGATGTATGAAATACACTGCTGAGGGGAGCAACAGGCAGTATAGGAGAAGTCTGCTGTCACCTACCTGGCTAGTCAGGGATCTGACTTGTGCTTCAGTGGCTGCAATAGCTTGATAGGGCTATACTTAACACCTGTTCCGCCAGTGAGATCCTTCTTTTGTTGGACATAATGTTGCCATTAGCAGAATTTTGTATTCATTGCTGAATGATAGTCTATTCTATATATTACTACAAGTTGCTTATACATTCACTCATTTTTGAATGTTAGATTTATTTCTGGTTTTGGTTTATTTTAAGAAAAGCTGCTTATATAAATATACAGTTGGATAGCACTTTTTTTTTCACTTCTCTTGGATAAATAATCATGAGTAAGTTTTGTTGTGATAGGGTAATATATTTTTAACTTCATGAAGAACTAATTGTTCTTTAATGGAGCTGTTACATTTTGCAATCCCATTGTTAATGAACTAAAGTTCAAGTACCTCCACATCCTCTCCAACACATGGGAAGGTCCATCATTTTGATTTTAGCAATTCTAAAGTTTATGTAATGGTACATCATTATGCCTTTCATATGCATTTCTATAATGATATTAAGCATCTTTTCCTAAGTGATCACTTAAATGTCATTTTTGGCAAAGTGTCTTTTTTAAAGACTTATTTATTTTAAAGATTTTTTATTTATGCTTACAGAACTGGGGTACAGGCCAGAGGTACAGGGGCGGTGAGAGGATTCACCAGAGACAGAGTGGGGAGCAGAACAGGCCGACTGACAGGTACACTGCTGAGGGGAGCAGTGGGTGGGTCAGGAGAGGTCTGCAGGGCCATGTGGATCACCTCTGGGGTGAGGATCGAATTCATGCTGAAGTGGCTGTAGCTTCTTAGTGTGCTTTAACCCCCTGCACCAACAGGGAGGGCCCCTAAAGATTTATTTTTTTATTTATTCGTACAAGAGCTGGGGTATAGTCCAGAGGTGGGGGTTGTGGTATGGTGAGAGGATTCACCAGAGACAGAATGGAGAGCAGAACAGACAGACAGACAGACTGAAATACACTGCTGAGGGGAGCAGCAGAAGGGACAGGAGAGGTGTGCTGGGCCACATAATGCAGCTCCCTCGCCGGGCATAGAACGCATGTTATGTTGGCTTCTAATCGCTTCATAGTGCTGAGACTTAACTCCTTGAGTGAGCAGTCAAAGTCTTGATTTCATATTTCATTGTGCTGCCCTCTTGTTGTATGACAAGACTTCTTCATATGTGCTGAATACAAGAAATTTATCAGATATTTTACAAATGTTTTCATTCACTTTGTTGCTCGCCTTTTCATTTTCTTCAATAGTATCCAATATTTTTAAAGAAACAGATATTGTTTGCTTAATATGTTATTCACCCATTGTAAATGAACAATTTGATGAATTTTAGTAAATTCATATTTCTCAATCACCACCACAGTGTTGTTTAAACACACTAACACTGAATCACAAAATTCCCTTCTTCAAAATTCCCTTCTAATTCCATTCACACTCCTAGCCCTAGGTAATCACTGACCTGCTTTCTTAGTCTAGTTATATCTTTTTTTTTTTAGATAATTTTCATAAATGAAATTTCACAATATGTACTCTTGGTTTTTAGCTACTTTTTCTGTTTTTGCATGGTAAAAAATTATATGACTTTCTCAATTTTGTTGAGAAAATAATTGATGTACATTACTGTATAAGTTTAAAACCTAAAGTATGAGCTTCAGATTTACAGATATTTTGAAATGATGACCACAGGGGTTCAATTAACATTTATCTTCTCACCTACTTAAAATAAAAAATAAGAAAAGAAAAAGTTTTCTTCTCAGAAGAGAACTCATATGATTCAGTATCTTAACTTTTCTTTATATCATACTGTTAGCAGTAATATACATCATGGTCTGTAATACCTTCCTAATTTATTTATTTATCTCATAAGCAGAAGTTATAACTGGCTTCTTTGAATTCATCCTGCCCCCCACCTTCGTAACCATAAGTTTGACTTTTTTGTTTTTTATAAGTTTGGATTTTAGATTCCACATAGGATGAGATCATATAGTCTTTGATTTATTTTGTTTAGCATAATGACTTCAAGATCCATCCATGATGTTACAAATGGCAGGATTCCCTTGTTTTTGTTTTAATGGCTTAAGTAATATACCAGTGTTTATTTATGTATATTTAATTGCCCACTGTTGGATATGCAAATAATTATAATTACTATATACCTTCTTGATGTATTGAACTATTTATCATTTATCATTATATAATGAACTTCTTTGTCTCTTTTATATTTTA
This sequence comes from Condylura cristata, assembly GCF_000260355.1. Lineage (NCBI taxonomy): Eukaryota > Metazoa > Chordata > Mammalia > Eulipotyphla > Talpidae > Condylura > Condylura cristata. Next base: position 18,328,842 of record NW_004567102.1, read on the forward strand.
TAATCTGTTTTGTCTGACGTAACTATAGTTCTTCCCTGCTATCTCAAATAGGGCACTCTTATTTAGTATGACTTGGTAATTTTGGGATCTGGTAATCCTATTACCATTAATTTATATAGGATTTTTTTTAAGCATTCCCAAACACCCTCCCTCAAAAAAAAAAAAAATCCACTATCAGGTTAATCTATTTTTGGGTAACATAGGAAGACAGTTAGAAGTGCATTGACCTCTTTAAAGTAGTGTTTTGTATCTTTGACAGACACCTAGAAATAGAATGACTGAATTGAATGGTAGAACTGTATTTAATATTTTGAGAAACTTCCATTCTGTTTTCTACCCCTCTAACATTTTCTGTGTTTTGATGTTTTGGTATCGGCATGTTTTTACTTCTTTTTCATTTTCTTTTCCTCCCTTGGAGGATGAATGACAGTGAAATCTATGCTAACTTTTTGTGTTTTAATTGCTAGAATGCAGGTAACATTCTTTCCTTCCATTCAACAAAATCTTTTATTCTTTCTTGTAAGACAGATCTGGGGAGGGGATACCAAGCTCCCTCAGGTTTTGTTGCTCAGAAAGTCTTTATCCCACTTTGGTATCCTAAGAATGTCCTTGCAGGTATAGAATTAGTGGTTGACAGTTCTTTTTCTTCAATATTTTAAAATTTAAAAATATCATCTTATTCTTTTTTTGGACTGAAAATTTTCCACTGAGAAATCTGTCATTAGCCTGGTAGGGTTACATTATATGTGACTTCTCTTGCTGTTCTTAATACCCCTTGTTTGTGTTAAACTTTTGACAATTTAATTATAATGTGTCTCAGTGTAGTTCTATTTAAGCTTAACTTAACAGGGCCCTCAATTCCTCACATAGCTGAATATCCATTTCCCTACCATGGTTCAGGAATTCTAGAGCTATTATTGCTAAAAATATACTTACTGTCCCTTTCTCTTTCTCATCTACTTTTGGAATTCCCATTATGCAATTATTGTTTCTTTTCACTATGCTCCTGAATTCCTGTTAGCTTTCTTTACTCTTTTTAATATTTTTTTTTCTTTTTGATCCACTGTATAATTCCAAATGTGTTCTTCTCCATGCCACCAATTCTTCTTCATGACCAAGTGTACTTCTGAAATCCTTGAATTCCACAGTTCATTTGTTATATTTTCAATGTAAGTATTTCTGTTGGTATTTTTTCTTTTGATGATTACTATTTTTTTTTTTTGATCAAACTGATCATTTTGTCCAAGCATGATTTTCCCAGTTTCATTTAATTTTCTGTGTTTTATCAAAGCTCATTATATTCCTTAAAAGAGATATTCTGAATTGTTTGCCAGGTAGTTCATAGATCTCTATTCTTTGGGGTTTATTATTGGAATTTTACTAATATCCTTTCGTGAGGTAATATTTACTTGTTTTTGAAATCCTACTTCCTTACGTTCCTATCTGTACCTTTGAAATCAGGCTCAGTTTTTACAGGCTTCCTTTGACAATGATAGTCTTTATCAGGCAGTGCTGGCTGGTCTTTTGATATGTCTTAAGTGTAATAATAATATCCTGGGGTAGATTAGTCTATTTGGGGGTCAGGCATTGTCATAGCTCTGAGGATGGTGGTGGGTGATGTGTCATTGACTGAGAACAATTAGCCAGGCCTGCTAACTTAGTTTACTAGCCAATTGAGGCTTCAATGTGTGCTCTCTGGTTGTCTGAATTCTCTGGTCAGGCTATGTAGACAGGTGAGGCTAAGTACTATTGATAGATTCAATAATAGATAGTGCATAAAACAACTTCCCATCTTTGCCATAGCAAAGGACACAGGACTTATATAGTTGACTGTATAGGGACCCAAGTCAGGCATAAGTGTACAATGAATTCCCTACTCAGATAAGGCTACTATATTTACACTGCAGATGGGATAAGCCATGTGCTGTGATCCCTATTCATGTGCTACTAAAAGTAAAGCTATTGAATAGACTGTACAGCTTCTAGTGTGTTAATTTGTCTAGGGTGACAGGCTGAGAGTTGTATTCAGTGATAAGTGGGTCTACAAATTAGATTCCATGCCTGAGTGCAACAAAAGAAGCAATTCTAAAGTCCCCAAGTTTCTTTGTCTTGATCCAGGACCAAGTCCCTAGATGAACAGGACCAGTGACTTTGCTTTGTGATCTTGACTTTGTGTGTATACTCTTAGCTCAAGTGCCACTGGGCCACACAGCTTTCAGATGTTCCTGACATTTGCTCCAGTCAAATAGAGTGGGAGTTACTCGGGTGGACCTCTATTCTGCCACTCCACCTAGGTAGGAAGAAGATAGACTACTCTTAATTTCTCAAGAAAGCTTTCTGTTTGGGAGAGACCAAGTGCTTCTTTTAGCCTTCACACTGAATTAATCCAACTATCTGTGCATAGCAAGGGACACTGCTGACATAGTGCTGGCTTTATTCTGGAGATAATCAGCTCTGCTCATCCTTCTCTGTTTGAGCAGGGCTGAGTGGCATAGTTTTATGGAATTGTCAAGAGCCCTTCTGGTCAGATAGGGCTGGAAGCTACTTACCTTAGTGGGTGGGAGAATGACTCAGCACCTTTCTTGGATATAGCTAGCCCAGACTCTCAGGCTAGAAAAACTCCATTTGGAGAATCTAAATGAGCAATATTTACATTCTACCAGGTTCATTGGTGAGAGTGCACCTTGGCTTGGTTCTGCAGATGAGCTAAATCAAAAGTTAGATCTACTGCTTGGGCACAATAGATATGAAGTCAGACTACCAGCATAATGTATGCTTGCTGATATTTGCAAGATCTGTTCTCTTTCTTCATCAAAGAGTCCCATAGTTTAAGCCCCACAGATTCTTGTGCAGTACTCAAGGTATAACGGCATAGTAGGGGCTCCCACAAAGCGACCCTCACTACTGGGGAGGGATGGCTGTCCCCTGGGGTTCTCTTTTCCCCTGGAGGAAATGAGGCTCAGGGGAAGAAGCTGAGGCCCAGGGGAGGAAACCACTCTGTGTAATGCTGCCCTGGGGGATGAAACATGGGTCACATGTAGTTATTCTGCTTTCCTTCCCTGCTAATGCAATCTGGCTTGTCTCTGTGGTGCAGGGGAGTGCTTCAGCTCCCCTACAATGTTTTGCAGTTTTCTCTTGGTGTCTTACTCTTCAGTAGTTGTTATTGTGAAGTGAAATAAAGTCAGGACTGACTTGGTTAGGTCATGTTCTCTTATACTCTTAATGGTTAGAAGCAAATCTAAAGAAGAATAATCTTTTGTGATACATGAACATTTTATAAAATTTGAATTTCTGTATCTATAACTAAAGTTTCACTGGAACACAGACATAACCATCCATTTATTTCTTGTCTAGGGCTTCTTTTGAACTGTCAGAAATTTAATAATTGTGACCTAGATTGCATGGCCCAAAAAAACCTATATTATTCTTTGAAAAAAAAAAAAAAAGCTAATTGCTATGTTTTGTTTCATATTCTTGCCAATTCTGGCTAGTTCATAGTGGTTTTAATTTGCATTTCCCTTATGACTCCTGATATCAAATAGCATTTTATGTGCTTATTATCTATCGGTATATGCATATGTTAATATGTTTGCATAAGTGTGGTTATTTTTTCTATTCTCTGCAGTGTTGTTTAAGATCATTAGCACATTTTTATTTTTGTATTATATAAAAGTGTAAGACTTATCTATATATATTAGGTATAAGATCCTTATTCGAAATATCCTTTGTAAATAGTTGCTCCCAGCCTAAACCTTTATTTCTATAATAATACCATTTGTAAAGTGATAGTTTTAAAATTCTGTGTAATCTGGTTTACCCATGTTTTTAGCCATTCACACTTTTTATGCCCTATTTAAGCAACAGTTGCCTTACCAGAAGTCACAGAGATCCTCTCATGCATATTCTACATAATGTATACTTTTAGTTCTTAGCCTTACTTTTATTATGATCCATTTTGAGTAAATTTTTATGTGATTTGAAATTATGGTCAAAGTTCTTACTTTTGCACATGATTATTTGCCTTTTCTAACCTCAATTTTATGAATTCTCCATTAAATTACCTTGAATCATTTGTTGAAATTGATTTATCATGTGTAGGTTTGTCTCAGAACTCTCTATTCTCTTTTTATTAAATAATGTTTATTTTTACCAAATGATGGATATTTTCCTAGTAAAAACATCCAATATGAAATGATGCTGATTCTAAAATTAACATCTTATCTAATAGCAAAATGCTAGAAATGTAAGATCAAGAAGATAGCAAGGATTATCTGTAATAAGTAACATTTTACTGAAGACATTAGCTAACATAACTGGTCAAGAGAAAAAAAATCGGAGCAGAAGAGATTCAGTAACAAAAATAAATTATATCCATTTATACAGTATAGGACTGTGTATGTAAAACCCTAGATAATCTATGATAAAACTAACTCAATGTTAAACGAATTCAGTAAGTCATTAGATTAGCATGAGGAAATCTATAGTCTTCCTACATAAAACTATAATCATAAATTTTTCATAAAGGAGTGGTAGACACTTTTTAAAAAAATGTCATAATAAATATTGTGAGCTTTGGTGCCAAAAATTTTCTAATGCATTTATCCAAATATGTCATTATTAAATAAAAGAAGCCACAGACAACACCTAAATGAGTGAACGTTGTGATGTTCAATAGAATTTCATCTACAAAAATGGTCATTGGGACCAATTTGATCCACGTAACTTCATTTAGGGATTTATGGATCATCTTTTTAGGGATTAGAGAATCAGAAAAAAAAAATGGAACAGCATAAAAATAATACAACTTCATATAAAAAATAAAGGAAAGTAGTTTATTTTAAATATATAAATTTGTGCAAATAAAATAATAGAAATTTATTTCCAGTAGGAGATAGGTAACAACAAAGTAGGATAAAGAAGAGGGAAAGAAGAACCTCTCACTTAATTTGTAATTTTTAAAGACTTATTTATTTATGCATACAGAAGTGGTCCAGTGGTCCATACAGATCAAAGATCCAGATGTGCAGGGGTGGTGAGAGGATTCCCCAGAGACAGAGTGGGGAGCACAACAGGCAGATTGACTGAAATATACTACTGAGGAGCAACAAGTGAGACAGGAGAGGTCTGTTGTGCCATGGGGGTTAGCTCCCTGTCTGCAGATCAAACTCCTGCTGAGGCTAGCTTCGTAATGTTGTGCTTTAACCCATTGGGCCACCACGGAGGGTCCGATAGCTCTTAATTTTTAAGCCAAGTTTATAATTCACATCATTAATAATGGCAATGTGGTAGTAATTCACATCATCAATAAATGAAAGTAAAATAAGAATAAAATGAATAGGAGAACATTTCTAATTGAAATAAAAACAGATACAAATGGACTGAGTTCCATAAAGATACCTATACCAAAGAGTCAGGAAACTGACATTTAGAAAAATTTAAGCATAATGTTTACATTACATGATCCCACATTAAAGACAAAGAAAAAACTCAAACCATTTTGAAACCTGATTGGTAGACTATTATTTGTAACAACATACATAAGCACTTCTTGAGCTACTTTGTATATATTTTAGGATCAAGCAAGCAGAACATATATATTGTGGTTGTAAAGGACAGGTTTCTTACTGTTGGCAAAAGTATTTACAAATATGAAAAGAGGGAGGTAGAATGAACCCTATGGTGGTAGATTAAAAATGGAGATAACAAAATTTATTATTTTTTCTAAGCTAGACAAACACAGAACTACTTACATGTGTGTGGCTGCATATTCTGTGTGTTTGTGTATGTGTGTTGTCTCTTTGCTGCTGAGAAAATCTAGAAACAAAGCCACTAGAGCAGTAATGAGCACATCTCACTTTGGTCTCAGACCTTGATTTCATCCACATTTTCCATTAAAAAGAACTAGGCATATTTGCAGAAATGGCTGATTCCAGTGCTAGCTAGCTGAAAGATGACATTGAACTTGGAATATTTTGATTTTCCAGAATGTAACAAAATATATATTTATTAAATGATGAAGCCATGACAAAAGGATTCAAAAGTTAGTTTCAGGGGATCCCTACTTGTCAAATCAAGAATATGAGCCTCAAAATAATGAAAGAAAGAGAAAAGAAAATGTTTTCTTTTAGAAAAGTACCGAATAACAGCTGTGAAGGAAATGATGGAATTTACAATTACCACCTAGCAAACATCATAACACTATCCACAATCAATTTTTGAGTGAATGGTAAAACTGCAAGATTAAAAGGTGACAAGTATTTACATAACCTCCCAGTATCTTCCACAAGTTACTTAATAGTTACCAAAGGAAAAGTAGTACAATGATAATGATGCTTGGCAAACACCGCCTTATCCAAGTGATCAAAGTTAGCATTACCAGTAATGGGACAAATCAGTATTCTGTACACTGCGGCACCAGCCAAGAACCTGAATATTCACGAGGAAACATCAGATGAACTCAAATTGAAGTACACTCTACAAAATTACTGCCTGTGTCTTGAAACACACTGAATATATGAGGAACAGTTTGAGATTATTTTAGAAAACTAAGGAAACATGACAGTGGAACATAATGAGCACACTGGATTTTCTTTTGGTATAAGGATGTTATTAGACAATAACAAAATCAGGATATGGGCTATAGATCATGTCGTAGTGATATATCAAAATATCTTGATTTTGAAAATCATAGTGAAGTCATCTGGTTTTAGGGGAATATACATTAATGCATTTAGAATAAAGAGGCATAATGGTACAAATTATTCCCTAATAGTTCCAGAAGTTATCTATAGATAAAGTAGAATAAAACAGGTATAGTACAAGGCATAAAGGTCTTTTACTGTTTATAATATTTCTGTATATCTGATTGATGTCAGGTTAAAAGCAAGAAGGGGAGTAACCATACTCTACAACCCTCCTCTGAAGCCAGGCAGCCTGCCTCCTTGCAGAAACTAGCTGGGGGGATGAAAAGTTCATTTTTTTTAAATACAGATTGAAATATTGTTCAATATATTAGTCTCGACAATGTAATTCCTGAGTCAAGGTTGTTTACAACTTAAAGTCGCCATAAGATTTTCTATTACCTCCGAGTCACCAGAAAAATCATAAATTCTGCCAGTTATTTTTTCTCTAGCAGAGAAAACTTTCTCTACTGAATACATTTTAAATAGTGAAAGACAAAAATAAAGTTACATTTACATTCAAAGAATGAAATATTGATACCAGGTACATGTCATTCCCAAGTTCTGTTACTAGAGTGATACCAAATTGGAAATTCTCTCCCAACTTGCATGCAAGTTGATGAACTATTCAAAAACAATAGTTACTATGCTAACAGTTATTCACAACATGGTTTATATCAAGCAACATCCATTTATTACTTTTTTCTTCATAGGAAAACCAAACCCATACAGCAAACATTTGACACCTTATTAAAACTTAAGGTGAACAGTCTATCAAGATTAGATCTTCTAAGAAGGGTTTATTCAAATATATGTAACAACATATTTTACTACTTTAAGCTGTACTTCTATTTCTTATTTCCATAGATTTGACAAGTCAAAAATAATAGTCTCTTTTCTCAAAAAAAACTATTCCTGAAATAGAAAGAAGCAGTTTCCCATTTATTTTCGTAAAGAACATAACATAAGCAAAATTTGACTTTTCTAAGAGTGAGGGGGTAAAGCTTAGTGTTGAATCTTGTTACTTTGTTCTTGTTCTGAGGGTTGGTTTTGTTTCACTTTTGTGTCCTATTTTGAATATAGTAATTTATTCCAGTTGGAGCAAGTCACTTTTAATCTGTACACTCTGGTTTATTTAAATATGATTTTTGAAGCTAGGTAGGACATTTAAGAAATGCAGGTATCTTCTTAGTAAAAAAGGATTATTTTTGGATTTTGTTTAAATATAAGAACCAGTGCTTGTAAGTGTAAAATTCATATTTCAATTACATTAGCCATCTGTCTATGTCTTGATAAAAAAAAACTTAATCAGTTAGTTTTCAATCTAATTTTGTTTGATAGTTTAAAATACTGAGGCAGTTGGCACATCAAACTGACTTAAAATATGCAAAAGAATAATTAAAGCTAGCCCACAAATAAGTTTATATGTATTGCTATTTCAACATAACTATGAAGAATGACATTTTTAAAATAGGTTGAAAAACAGGATCACTACTATAAAAATCTAATATTTATAGTAAAAGCTAGTTTAAAATAAAAATTAATTCTGCAACTCAAAAAAAAAATTAAAGAGGACCATCCCTGGTGGTGCAGCGGTTAAAGCACAGCACCAAAAAGCTAAAGCCACGTCAGCATGAGTTCCATCTCTGCCATGGAGGTGATCCATATGGCGTGGCAGAGCTCTCCTGACCCGCCCCCTTTTCTCCTCAGTAGTGTACTTAGTCAGTCTGTTCTGCTCCCCACTCTGTCTCTGGTGAATCCTCTCACTGCCTCTGGCCTGTACGCCATACATGCATGCATACATACATACATCTTTAAAAAAAATAAAGTTTTATAACCATGTGTTTCTTAATACAGTTAAATTCTATCTCAATTCTGAAATAGGACTGTTATTTTTCAGTGCTTGTGATATTTGCAGCAGAAACCATGAAAGTGCTAAGATTAAAAAAATTATTTGTAATGTAACATAATTTCAAATAAAGGAGATTTGAAGAAAACATGTGCTGTGGTTTCCAAAATGATTTATATGTTCACCTTATAACAATGAAATTCTTTTTCTAATCAAAGTATGGAACACATCAAATAAAACATAAAATTGGTATAGTTTTATAAATTCATATTTATAATAATGGCTTATACAGTTAGTCAATGGAAAAAATAAACATTGCATATATTCAAAACTTTATAAGTAGAATTATAGATGACAGTCTATTCATTATTATAACTTGCTTATCCAATTTGTTTTGCAGTTGCTACTGTTATTTTGCTTGTAATTTGGCATAAAATTCAATCAATATATTGTGATAATAGATAATTATAAACAAACATAGAGGTTGAGCAAGTCACTGATTAACTAAAAGCTGCCAGGGAGTATCACAAGTCTACTTAAATGGGTCCAAGAAAAATATATCCTTGGCTGTGATTTACTGGTTAATTGGTTAATTAATTTAAAAAAGACAAAGCAATGTGTTATTATTAGGTGATGTTTTATCTCCTGAATAGATGTCTAATACCCTAGAGTGGATGCTAATCAAAATCTCTTTGTTCAGTTTAACTTCTGTTCCCTTAAACTGCTTAAACTAAAATTGTTCTCAGTCTCAATATTCATGATTTCTTGTTATTGAAACACTATACTCTGATTCTCTCCAGCCTACCCCCTTGCATAAACACTATACTCTGATTCTCTCCAGCCTACCCCCTTGCATATGTCAGCCATCTTTGTTGATTCTTCCTTCTGTACGAAATTCCTAAATGTTCAAATTTCCACCTTTGGAAAGGCTATACTCTGGATTTTTTTTTTTCACTTATTTAAATCCATGCTTGCTTCTGTGTATACCATTATCCAGTTAGCTAATACTAATCACCACCTCCATGTGCATTAATTACATATTTTTATCTAGCTTTCATGTCTTCTTATCATCCAAGATCCTAATTTAGTCTATACAATTGAAGCAACTTCATTCAGCTTGTCCAAAGATCCTCTTGATATTTCCTTCCTTCATACTGGTCTCTGCCATCTTGTTTTTTCTTTCTCTCTGTTAACATTTAAAAATTTTTGTTTTAAATCAAATTTTTGAAGGACAATTCTTTTATAACATTATATGAGTTTTATGTGTACAACATTGTAATTCATCATCTGTATGTACTATATTATGATCACTACTGAAGGCCTATTTTCTGTTCTCTGCCACATTGTTGCTTCCTTTTTATTTGATTTATTCATTCTTCTTCCTTCCACTCTGGTAACCAATATTATGTTCTTACCGACTAAGGGTTTTATTTGTTTATCTTACTTCTTTACCTCATATGCATGAAATCATATGGCATATGTCCCTGAGTTACTTTGCTGTGCATAATCCTTTGAGTTCTATCCATTCAATTGCAAATGGCAAGATTTCATCCTTTTTAACTATTGAATACTATTCCATTTTAAAATATAGACCATCTCTTCTTTATCCAGTCACCCTAAAGTGGGCACTTAATTTGTTTTAAGTTCTTGGCTATTATAAATATTGTTGCATATTCAGACCATCTGCCCCCCCTTTCTTTTTAACCATAATTCCACGTGCACCAGAATTTCAAGTATAATAGTTCTTATCTATTCCTTCTTCTTGTGGTGATAGGTCAATGATAAAAGTATCCAATTCTTCCTCCAAAGTATGTCTTTTATTTTTCTGTTTCTTTGCTGAATCCATGTAAATTCAAACCACCTTTTTTTCTGGAGTGCCATAGTTGCTTTATAACTTCTTTCTAACTTCTTAACAAGGGATCATAAAATTTCTAGACCAACCCAAATTTACAAAGAATAAGGCAATAGGAGTGATTTTTAGAACATAGCATCAATAGTGATTGTAGGAGGGCTGAGGACTTTGACAGAATAACTTAGGGGATGTCAAACCTCAACTCAGCTGGTTCTGTTTCTGGAATGAAAACTTTCCCCCACCTTTTCTTCATTGCATCTGAATTCGTCCATTGGCCAAATCAACTGGGAATAAAGAAAACCAAATTATGTATTGATATTGTTTCTAAAGATCAGCCTCTATGTGTGTGTGTGTGTGTGTGTGTGTGTGTGTGTGTGTGTGTCTTAATATTTACTATGTATTACAGCTCCACTGACCCAAAACACAGGGCCAGTGCTATGTTGACTAAAAGTCCTTGTACTTCTCTGTCCAAAACATTCTTTCCTTTTCATTCAATTTTTTTAAACCACAAAGAAGTCAATATGTAGTGCAATCAGAGATGACTAATGTCTATGAAGAACAAATAAGACAAGGTAGAAAGGAACAGAAATTCATGATAGTATATAATATATAATATATAAAATGTTTTATGTATTACTATTTTATATAAATAGTGAGATTGTCTCTAATAAGTTAATGTTTAATTTAAGGTCTTGATCAAAGTTATATGAGGAGATATTCAGGTGGTATTGTTGCAGAGAACTCAAGGCAGAGGAACAGTATAAAATTGTTGGTGTGACATGACATGTAGGTTTGTCATATTTGAAAAAGAACAGTCTAGATTGACTGGTTTAGTTATGTAGACAGGGAAAGGGAAACCACAGAAGATGAGTCAGTGAAGTGGTCAGGACCAGGTCAGGTAGGGTTTTGTAGGTCATTGTAAAATATGGACTTTGACTATAAAGGAAATAGAGAGTGTTGAAATGTTATCGTTAGATGAGTTATATGACTCAGTTTATATCTTATAGCTGTGTTGAGAATAGGCTATAGAAAAGCAAAAAGAAGTGATGTGACTATCTCAGTGCTTCCTGCAATAACCTGGCTAAAGAAAGTTGTAGCACAGAAAAGAGAGGTCATAATGAACAATTGAATTTTGGATATTTTGGAGGAAGAGTGTGAAGTAGTTTGGTTTTTTGTTTTTTTTTTTTTTGGTGGATTAAATATGAACTATGAGAAATATAAAGATGCCAAGGATTGCTCCAATGTTTTAGCACAGATTACAAACTACTTGGTCATATACTCCCTTCTTTTATATTTTTAAAATAGTTTCACATGAATAGAATTTCATCACCAATATCATAGCCAGCATCTTTAAGTAGAGAACTTAATGGGTTTGGCCTCAATTAAAGTGTCTGGCATTTCATGGATGCTCTGTAATTATATGCTTAAAGGGTGAATGTGCTTTGTTCACTGTTTTTGATGTCAGCCTTGATAATGCATTAATCCTGACATATCAGTAGGGTTCTCTCAGATTATGAATCAACAACAAAAACAAACATAAATTTCTAGTTGGTATATGGAGAAAGTAGTGAGATTAGCAATTCTTTGAGGCTGAGGGAGATTTCTAATAGGGGAACCTAATAATTCTAAAAGGTTAACTTTGATTCCTCTGAAAGCATCCAGCAAAATACTATGCTTAGAAAGATTACTTTATTATTACTTGGTTTCTTTAAATGAAGTAGTTAATATTTAAAACTTTCAATATGCTTTTGACATATTCCAGTGAGTTTTTTTTTTAATATTTTTTGTCTTCTCTCTAGGTCTCTTTGTGTGATTCATACTTGATATTTAAGTGTTTAAGGGATAACTGAGGCATATGCTGCCCTGATTTGGTATATAAAATTGATATTGTGTGTAGACATAATTGTAATAGAGCCAGAGAGATTTTCTATTAAAAAATCACATGGGAATACTCTTTAAGGAGCAAGATTCCAACAATTTTTATCTGAGAATGTTCTTGTAATCTTTACTAAAGGACATGTATGTATTTAAGATTATTTTGGAATCTTTCCATGGCTACTGTGGATTGTTTAAAAAAATGTATTTCCTACGTGGGTTTGAGCTCAGAAAAAAAACTGCAAACATTTCAAGATTCTGTCTTATTATATATATTATTTATATATATATATATATATACACACACACTATATACACCTGTCATATATATATACACACACACACACACTATATACATACACCTGTTTTATATATATATATATATAGTGTATCTATATATTCACAAATTATATATATATTTATACTAAATATATATTATACTAATTATATATTTATACTAATTATATATACTAAATATATACATATAATAAGTACATATATATACTAAAACTATATAACTCTGTATGTATTGTTATATGTGTATATATAAGCTACACATATATGCAAAAAATAACGAAAAGTTGTTATGCATATAACCATGTCAATGAATTTTTTGGTATACAGTTAATTGTTACAGAAATTATGTGGATGGCATTTCAGTTGTAATTGAACTATTTAAACTTAAAAAAAGTTGACATGTAAATTAATTTGGATTTAGTTTGTTGAATATAATCAATGAATCATAATACATTTTTATTCAAAATAGTCCCAAGAGTTTCAGTCTAACGTAAGGATCACATAAGATCCTTGTTACTAAAGTTATATATGAGTCATTAGTTATTTTTAAAATAACTGATAAATACTTTCATCGTATTTCTTCACTCTCTTATGAACTATTATTTCCTGGTACTATTAGATAAAATTAACTTGAAGTTGTCAGTAAATTATTAAATATTTGTGCTTTTTAAATTTATTTTCTTTAAAGTTTGCAACTTATATTCTTAATGTCATGAATTTTTAAAATGGGTTTTAGGAAATTGTGACATCATAATATTGATTAAAGAGCTGAGATTCAGTAAAATTGCATTTGAACTTCCAAGATTTTTATCTTATAGAGATGCATATAATTTTGGGGGAGGCTAAACCTCCCCCAAAGTTTATCTTAGCAATGCCTATTAATATGGAGCTTCTCAAATGTTCTTTGAACCAGCTTTCTGCATGTGTTTTAGTAAAACTTTATGACTATAGGCAGTGGAGCAGACTTGACCCTGCTGCATAGTATTTCACTGTAACACAAAATTGTTAATCAACTATGTGAAGATTCTCAATTCCTTCTGGCCAAGTTTTCTCCACTGCTGACCAGCAATTAGGTAGATTGCTTTTCTCCTAGATTCTGAGCTCAGGACTGAGGTTTTTCAAGAGAAAGACATAGGAGAGTTCTGGATCGTCTCTGACCACAGTCTCAGAGCATTTAGTGTCTGTGCTTTCTCTGCCTTTCTCCTGCAACAGCCATGCTGAAGGCAGTCACCTGTTCCTCAGCTTGGAAGTATAGTTAAGCCTGTTTTAACATCATACTGCTTCTTCATTAGATGATTTATACAAAAGTTAGAAGTGTTTATGGTGCAATTAGTGTAAGATTCATGCTCTTCCTTATTTAAACTAAAATTGTAACAGTTTAAAGAAAATTGCAACCTTTTAATTACTGTAAAGAAGCTATGTAAGTCAATATTATATCTTTCACTGTGTGCATAACAAAAAGCTAATTTCTTGAGTATGATTCTTTTTCTTTTTTCCCTTCTGTGATGCTTAAAAGTTCCTATGTTTCTGGCCTTCCCTGGTGGCGCAGCGGGTTAAATCACTGCACTGAGAATTTAAAGCCACTTCCTCATGGTTCGATTCCTGCCTGCCCCGGAGGAGGCCACATGGCGTGGCAGACCTCTCCTGACCCGCCCGCTGCTCCCCTCAGCAGTGTACTTCGTCGATCCGCCTGTTCTGCTCCCTGCTCTGTCTCTGGTGAATCCTCTCACCCTCCGCGTCTCTGGCCTGTACCCCAGTTCTGTATGAATAAATAAATAAATCTTTAAAAAAAAAAAGTTCCTATGTTTCAAGTACCAAAATTAATGTCCACTGGGAGCCTCAGAATGTAGCTCAATTTAGAAATAGGGTGTTTGTGCAGATATTATTAGGAAAGAATTTAGATGTGAAAATAAGTGATGTCCCTTTAAGAAGAATTGATGTACAGAGATGAAAGCAAGAGTTTGGATTCATGTAGCCATAAGCCAACAAAATCAGGAGCTACCAAATGCTGGAAAGCATCCTGCTCTAGATCCTTCGGAAGGAGCACAGCTCTGCCAAAACTTTGGTTTCCAACTTCTGGTTTCAGGAACTATGAGAAAGTAATATTTTCTTGTGTAAAAATTCCAGGTTATCGTGGCTTTGTTTTGGAAGCTTTGGAAACTACCATACCTTTGTTTTTTTAAGTCTTTTGAAATTTTTATTATATTCAATTGTTCATTTTTAAGCAGCATCTGATTTCTCCTTCAGGTGTAGCTCCCTCCTGTAGTTCTCTTACCACCACAGACCCATGACCCATCACTGTAGTCCCAGAGATCCGCCCTCTCTTGTTTTGATCCCTGTCCCTCTCCTACGACTGACGGATGCCTCTGCTCTATGTGAACTTGCAAGTTTTGATCTTTTTTCTGACCCTTTCTTTGGTGTCTAGATTCCCATCTGATATTCATCTTTACCCATCTGATTTATTTCACTTAGCATAGTCCCTTCCAGTTCCATCCATGTTGCCATAAATGGCATGAGTTTATCTGCTTTGATCACATAATTACGATAACATAATTTTCATCTGGATTCTTTTTCTTTTCTTTGTATGTGCCTATCACTTACCAGAAGCCTCCCAAGAAGCCTCCATGACTTTCTTAGCTATAAAATAATCCCATGGGATTTAAGACAGTGACTTTGTACTTGTAAAAATGACCTCACATAGCTAAGTTTATCATTGTGAATTCACATGCAAAAATGAGTTTTTTTTTAAATAAATGAGTTTTTTCCAGTAGTATTATAAACAATTTACTATTATTGAATAAAAGTGAAAAGGAACAGAAAATTTTATTTAATAGCTTTTTTAGATCTATAAGCTAATACCCTTCATAAAGAACTTTAATTTCTTTAAGTATTTCCTTGATTTTGGTCATTTGAATTTTGAGTAATTTCCTCATTTAAATAATGTTTATATCTGTCTATTTCCTTAAAGGGCATTTGAAGAAATGGAAAATACCTAGTTAGAAAGTGAGGACTTTTTTTTTAGAACTCTTGATTCCTATTGAAGAACTGTTCCTTTAGATATACTCCAGAACATTTATATTAGCATTTTAATGGCCAATTTATTTCATAAAAAATTCTTACTTAAAATTGCATTTTAAAATTATTAGCAAACTTTAATCATTTTAAGCCATTGAACAATTATTTGTATAGGCTATTTTCAAAATGAATCTGCTGGTGTCCCTTGCCAATTTGTGATTTTGTGCTCTGTATAATTTGCTAGGGCTGCCCTAACAAAGTAATCATAGACTGGGTGGCTTAAATAGCAGAAATTATTGACTTAGTTCTGGAAGCTGCAAGTCTGAGAGCAAGATGTTGGCAGGAGGGTTCCTTCTGAGGTTTGTGAAGGAGAATCTATTCTAGGTCCTACCCCGAAGTTCTGGTGGCTCGCTGGCAATCTTTGGTGTTTCTTGGCTTGTAGAAGTATTATCCTAACTTGCGAATGTTCGTAGGCATTTTGTGTGTCTGTATCTCTGTGGTTATATTCCTCCTTTTATAAGTATTCCAGCAATATTGGACTAAAGCATACCCAAATGAACTTACTTTAATTTGATTAACTCTGTAAAGGTCCAGAGTCCAAAATAAAGTTGCATACTGAGTTAAATGGTGGATATTATTTCAATGCATACATTTTAGAAATCACAGTTCATTTCACAGAAATCTTAGCTTTTTTTTTTTTTTAAAATAAAAAACCTAAAAAACCAAAAAAAGGCCGCAAATTTTTTTTTTCCCGGTTTGTAACTTAGTTTTTAATTCTTTTTGATTGTCATTTCTGCTTTTTGTTTTTTTTTCCCTCTTAGCCTGATTATTATACAACTTTATATTTGTATGACTAGATGAATTTATTTTTACTTTATTATTTTATCTATTGAGTTTAAAGTTAGGAAGTCCTACCGTTTTATTTAGAGATTTAACAATTATCAATTTCTGTGCTTTACTTTTTAAGTTAAATATTAATTTTTTAGTATTTAAATGGTATTCTAAGTCATCTAGAACTTCTTTGAGACTTTTTTTTTTTAAAGATTTATTTATTTATGCATTACAGAACTGGCATACAAGCCAGAGGTGCAGGGCCAGTGAAAGGATTCACCAAAGACAGTGGGGAGCCGAACAGGTCTACTGATGAAGTACACTGTTGAGGGGAGCAGCAGGCGGGTCAGGAGAGGTCTGCTGCACCATGTGGATCACCTCTGGGGCAGGCAGGGATTGAACTCATGCGGAAGTGGCTTAAGCTTCTTAGTGCTGTGCTTTAACCCGCTGCGCCACCAGGGAGGCCCGAGACTCCTTTTAAAAGTAATTTTCCTAAGCATTCATACTGGGGAATCTTCGACAAGGCAATTTATTTTTTCCATATACAATATATGAAAAAGATCTTAATGCTCTTGAGTTAAAATTTTTGGTTATCCAAGTAAAATGTGCAGGCTCTCAAGATTATGTTGTTGTTGTTGTTTATTTCCTAATGCATATTTCAGCCAGTCTATGTTATATGTTGCACAATATATGGGAATCTTGGATTTATCTGTGTTTAGGTGTCTGACTTTGATTAAGATACTTACCAAGTTTATATTTTGGTTTCATCACTTGTAAAATAAAATATTGAATGCTATTTTCGTTGAGGTATCTCTTGAGACCATGATTCTTCCAAGTCATGTCAAATGGAGATTTGTGATCACTTACTGGCACATGAAACAGGAGGCTATTGCAATTGTATCAGAGTAAGGGGCTGGGAGTCACAAGTCAGATTGTCATGGGAGTGTTCAGGAAACTTGTTTATTTCTTTTAGAGTCTCTGCTTCATCAAGTTAAAATGAATGGATTAATTTCAATTAGGATCTACACAGTTTAGGAATAGTATTGGAAAGCTCAGGGGAAAGATATTGGGAGTGTTGAATGTTTTAGAGAGCTCTATGGAGTGATGGAAAATGAAACAGGAGGGCAACTGACAGAAAAAAAAATTCAGCATTTTAAATACTGAGTTTATATTTCAACTAACAGACTTGATAATTGGCATTTCTCTTTAAGTTGGTATAGTTATTCTAAACTCTTTTCTCCTGCTACGTGATCTAGTTAACCAAATATAAGCAAACAAATGAAAATCAATGGTCAGTTTGTACCATATCTTTCAGAAAATCTATTAACAATTTTAAGATCTAAAATTTCATAATGAGTAAGTTTTTTCTTTTGAAAGGAAAAGATATAAATGCAAACAGGATAAAATATCGAAGTGAATGTTCATTTTACTTTTTGCCGTGTCACCATTAAGCAGACTCCCAATCTTGAGGAGGACCCTCAGTGCTGTTTTAGGAGGGTTTTAGCAGAACAGCTCTCTCAGTGAATGTCAGTCCTACGTGACTTCCTGTGGTAGGGCCAACTCTACACTCTTCCCTCTGTTTTCCCTCATGAAATGGTGAGTCAGTGGAAAGCCCTTCAATAGAATTAATACATTCAAATAGGAGAAGTTTTGGTGCTTGTAGTATTTTTTTTTTTTTTTAGGTTTTCCCATTGTTGTTTCTAGTAGCTCTGAAATTTTAATCCTGAAATTATTTTTTTCTTCTTTCCCATTGTTATTTCTAGTAGCTCTGAAATTTTATTTCTGAAATTATTTTTCTTATTTTTCATCTATTCATGTTAAATGAGGGGGAGGAAAAGACAAGACAAATCAAGTAATGCCTGGGTCTTTGGCTCCTTTGTTTCCCTGTATACATGGCCTTTTCTTTAATTAGCATGAAGTCTATTATTTTTCATGGTTAGTAGATTGGGGATAGATTACTATTTATACCAGTAAAAAAGAAATAATGTATAGACAGCCTCAGACACACAAAATTCAATTTTCAGAAATTCAACAAGGAAATCGAGTTCATAGAGAAAATAAAATCATGGTCCAAATGGATCCAGGAAATGAGAACAAGGTTAAGTTTTAGGATACCACCACACTAAATAGTGATCATGTTCTCTGGAAACCCATAGTCTGTTAAAGGTGACCCTTCTCTGTATTTTCTTTTCTTTTTTTTTTTTTTTAAGATTTATTTACAGAACTGGGGCACAGGCCAGAGGCTCAGGGGCGGTGAGAGGCTTTACCATAGACAGAGTGGGGAGCAGAACAGGTAGATCGGCGAAGTACACTGCTGAGGGGAGCAGCGGGCGGGTCAGGAGAGGTCTGCCACTCCATGTGGATCACCTCTGGGGCAGGCGGGGATTGAACTCAAGTGGAAGTGGCTTTAGCTTCTCAGTGCTGTGCTTCAACCCGCTGCACCACCAGGGAGGGCCTTCTCTGTATTTTCTATGAAGAGCCACAACTCCAGTTGGTACTCCCTGCCACCATTGTGGAGAACTGAGGGGTCCTGGCAAAGGCAGCTGTCTCAGAGCACCAGGTGCTCAGTTCCTCATATGCAGTATGAAAAGTGGCCATGAAAGCATCTGCATGCCTCCGGAGGAATGTGGAGGGACTTAGAGATGGAAGGTAGAACTGCAGAAGATTGAGGCTGCACAAAAGAGAGGAAAGTAGTCACAATGTTGGAGGCCAAGAACTCCTGCCCTGGGGGTTCAGCAGATTGCTCCCCAAAGGCAAGAGTAGGTAGTATGATCAAATCTAGTAAGCTTGAAATGCAGAACAAGTTGTTTTTCCAGTTTTTTGTTTTGTTTTGGTTTTGTCATTCTGCAGGTAGTATTCACACTAATGCCTGCCTTGAGCTCTCTGGCAGACTGTCACAAGGCATCATGAGACCTCCATCCCAAATGGGGCTGTGAGTTCACATTCACAATAAATTCAGGCTTTGTGATGCCTGAACCACAACAAATAATTGTTGTGGTTTTACTACAAACATAGAACATCATAAGTACATTGGGAATAAGAATGACCATATGTATTCAGAATGGGAAAAAAAAATTACGAAAGAAAATTTAAGGTGTCAAAGCTCAAATAATACAGGAGGGAAAGATAAAATTAATTGTTATTAATCAGTTGCCTGACTTAGCTCTGTAATTAATTTTAGCCTTACAATCTGAACTGCTTTCGTTTTAACTGCCTCTTCATTTGAGGAGTTTATAGTACCCCTCTACAGAGAGATTACAATAGTAACTGTCTTTCCTCTGGCATAGTTAGTAGAAATTGGCTTTTTTTAATTATTAATTTTAAGTTAATTTCTTAAAATATATCATTAGTTTAAGAAAAGTTGCCTTTCAACTTTACAACCTATACTTCGTAGTACTATGGTTTTGTGCTCTTTTATTTTTTGTCCTTTTTTTTTGTCATTAATGTCAAATCTGAGAAGCCCCTCATCAAGCATTTGTCACATATGAGCTATACAATTTCAGGACATTTCAAGTCTCCTTCAGTACTCTTTATGCTGACTACATTATTCCTAGAAACTTTTCAAGACCACTAGCAAAAATTTAATTTACATGGAAGATTGAAAACTATAAAGTAGTCCTCTAAATTTAGGCTATATTCTTCGTCAAAATTCTCCATAAGGTGTTTCTAAAGCTTCCTGTTGTCAGATTAACACTATCCAACAGGGGAAATTGATAGAGAGGAATTGAGCGTGCCCACAGCAGTGGTCTTCATCAGTTGAGGTTAGTACACATTAACGTTGCACATTTTATAGAAATGTATCACCTCCTGGATGGATTTGTAGCCCTGTAATGGGACATGTCAAGTGACTGAAGCATAACTATTATCATTTTCATAATGGAGAGATAAAGTCTAGACTGGAGAGATAAAGCTATCAAATTCAGAATGGAGCATGGGAAAATGTAGATCTGATAGAACTGGATGATTTAAAAAAGAATATATAAGTTTAAAACACTTTCAATTTATTATAATGGGTCAGTATTGCCAATAGAAATCAATGTACAGTTTTCTTCTTGCCTCCACCACTCTCCCATGTCTGGCTTCCCAGGAGGTAGATGGTGGTTCAGGCGAACATCATATCTGTTGATTGAAAACAAACTGAATTTTATTTGTGCTTCGAACTGTATTATGAATGAATTTAGGACTACAGTACATAATTCTTTCAAGTTAATATTTATTTACTTTAAATGTGATCATAATTTTAATTACATAATGAAATATTTTCCTCTAATTCTTCACTTTTGCATTTTCTATTTCTTTTTTATTTTTAGACTTTTTTTAATTGAAGCAACATTAGTTTATATGATTATTTGACTTTTAGAGGTATAGGATCTCCCCCCTTCAAGTGTCCTTACTCTACCACACCCACCACACAGCACCCACCGTCCGTCCATACCCATAGCCTTTTGTGCTTCCCCATTTTGTTATAATCCAATTTTTAAATTTCATCACTGTACTCTTTTCTTATTATGTATTGAAAGGTTTCAAGTTGTCCATTCAGAACTGTTAAATACCATTCTAAAGTCATGTCAAGGGCTGGCACTCAACAACATATCACAGTGTAATGAGAACTGACCTCTAAGGGTCCAGGTGCGCAAACTGCATGAGTCTGCTCATCTTTGAAACTCTCAATCCATCATTTCTTCCCATGGTCAAGCCTGGATAAATTAAGAATGGAGACCAACTTGTTCTTCCAGTTTCTCTTTTTATCATTCTCCTTATTTGGCCCATGGATTTGTCAGGTTGGTTATACTCCAAAATACAAAAGTGAGCTAGTATTACAATATTCACTAGTGCTCAAAATTTTTCATATTGGGTTATTGACTTAGCTTGTTCCCTTCACTAATGATGGACAAGAGGATACGAAGGAGGTCAAAGAGTGCCATGAGAATGCATTCAATTAATAAGCTTTGAAGACTTTGTATGTGTTCTTCTAGTTTGATCATTTCCTCTCCTCAATGATGAGAATAGAGGATAGAGTGGAAAGTAATTTTATTTTGATTGGGGTGAGTATGTTG
Source organism: Condylura cristata (assembly GCF_000260355.1). Lineage (NCBI taxonomy): Eukaryota > Metazoa > Chordata > Mammalia > Eulipotyphla > Talpidae > Condylura > Condylura cristata. The sequence goes on from NW_004567102.1 coordinate 18,350,298, forward strand.
TTCAACTAAGGCATTTCTTTTTAAATATTTTATTTATTTATACATACAGAAATGGGGTACATCCAAAAGTGCAGGGGTGGCAAGAGGATTCACCAGAAAAAGAGTGGGAAGCAGAAAAGGCAGATTGACAAAGTATACTGCTGAGGGGAGCAGCAAATAAGACAGGAGAAGTCTGCTGTACCATGTGGATCACCTCTGGGGTGGGGATCGAATTCACATTAAAGTGGCCACAGCTTGGCTTAGCTTCACAGTGTAGCACTCCAGCCTGCTGTACCACCAGAGAGGGCATTAACTGAGGCATTCTAGGGAAACTCTTATCCAGGTTGAGAAAACAGGTAGACATTAGATTAGATTCAGAGCTGGAAATCAATCAGGGATAGATATTTATGAGGCAGGATATTCTGAGTGACTACTAGAAAGAGTCTCTCTCATTAGAGACTTAAATATGAGATTTAGCAATTAAAAAGAAAGCAGAATAATAGCTGTATCTTGTCACAGGGTTACCAGAATTCTCCTTTATCTTGAAATCCAAAATATTTACATATACAGAATTTAAAAAATGGTCTTTTTTTATGTTTTTATCAACTAATTTCCTTTGATCTTGGTGATTATTAGTTTGTGTAGCACTTAGGTTAACATTTTGCAAAAATGAAACTTAGAAATACCAACCAAATTCTATCTTGGTCTAGAGACTTTCATGCATTATACAATAATTTTCACAAAATCTCTTGCATTATAATGAGTATTTTCCAGATTAGAAAGGAGACATAAGGTGTGAAGAGTTCGAATGTGAACACAGGTCATCTGTATTTATCCAGTGAACAATAATATAAAATTTAAGTTAAATTTTATTTAGTATAATACCATAAAATAAACGCTAATATTTCATGATTTGGGTATTTTCAATTCATGTGTATATGGACTGCAAATTTACTACTAATAAGTTATGAGCTGTGAGTTTTAATGATTTTTCAAAATGTTTGTATTTTTACCACGTAACTTAAAGAGAAATATCAGCTATGGGAAAATACATTATGTATACAAAACTGAGTCCTCAAATTATTGATGTAACATGTACTCTCGCTTTAGAACAATCAGTAGAATTTTGCCTCCTGATAGGAATACCTGGATACAAATTAAAATCTAGGGACAAATTCACAACATCAGAATTTAGATTAAATTCATTAACCAGGTTCCACTTATGGCATGGTTACAATCAGAGGAAAACATTAAATGAAACTGTGGTAACATTATTAAGTACCTATAAACATGTTTGGGAGAAGAAATGTAAATAGTTGGGGTTATTTTGGGGTTGATTCAATGTTCTGAGGTAAATGACATAATACTATATTAGGATATATGTTTTTGAAACCAATATCTGTAATCAATGGGGAAATACCTATTTTTTTTTAAAGATTTATTTATTTATTCATACAGAACTGGGGTACAGCCAGAGTTGCAGGGGCAGTGAGAGGCTTCACCAGAGACAGAGTGGGGAGCAGAACAGGCAGATCGAGGAAGTACACTGCTGAGGGGAGCAGCGGGCGGGTCAGGAGAGGTCTGTCACGCCATGTGGTCACCTCCGGGGCAGACGGGAATCGAGCTCATGCGGAAGTGGTTTCAGCTTCTTAGTGCAGTGCTTTAACCCGCTGCGCCACCAGGGAGGGCCGGAAATACCTATTTTAACAGAAATAAAAGACAATAAAAATCAGTGACTTAGTATATGTAAAGTATCTGACCTTTTGCTTGGCATGCAGTAGTCAAAAGAGTAATTCCTTGTGGTTTGGCAGATGGAGAAATAACACTTAGAAAATCATATAAAACAGAAGGGACTATGGAATGTGTTTAAGAAACTAAGACTCTAAGTAGAATTCTATTAGCATGAACATTGTCACTTGAAGCTCGGACATATAATACACCCTATTTTGTTTACTAAAGACTGCTTGAGCAAACATCATAAATATTTAAGATCGGGCTGATATTTTGCTGCTTCCATGTGTTTATTTTTACATGAATCTGATCTGAAGGGTGGCAACAATTTAAGTGGCTTTCTTTTACAATCTTCTTTCAGATTACTCAAAGTCAAATAATTTAATGAGGACAGATAGGCTTATCTGCTGTATGATACTGGGGAAGTCACTTGCCCTGATTGTGCTCCTTCATCTGTAAAATGGGGATATTACTATCTCTCACTCATTAATTATCAGCAAACTTAGTATCTTACAGACAAGTAACAAGCATTTTCTAAATGCCTGCAGGTGGTGCTTCAGAGTAGCCTAAATGACATTCAAAAATGTCTCAAGGACATTTTCCATAATTTGAAAATGTTCAAATTATATCCTTCTAAGAAATAATTGTTTTAAAAACAAACACCTGTGTTGAATGAGAGTAACTGTTGTCCTAGACACAAATGATGGGATTTGGACCCATGGTGCCTGATTCAATGATAGCGACCAATGGCTGCTCTTTAAAAAGCCCAGTTCCTCCTGAGTTGGTGAACATTAAACTTTTCCTAGTGATCTGTTTCATAATGAATTATATCAAAATGATCATTTTTAGTATATAAAACTACTAAGAAGGTAGCCCACTTGATTTTACTTTGAGTGATCCAAAGTATAACATCTCACTGTTATAATATCTTGCTGTTATAAAAAAGGGTACAAACATAACTAAAAAGACACAGCAACATGCTTTGAGCACTTTTATAATAAATGCCTAAAGGGCTCTGGTTTTGTTCCTCCCTAGCAGTTATTTGGCATTATATTGATACCTGATTGTGACACTGGGGTACAAGTCAGAGGTGCAGGAGTGGTGAGAGGATTCACCAGAGACAGAATGTGGGAGCAGAACAGGCTGATCAACTAAGTACACTGCTGAGGGGAGCAGTGGGTGGGTCAGAAGAGGTCTGTGGAGCCATGTGGATCACCTCCGGGGCTGGGAATCGAACCCACACTGAAGTGGCTGTGGCCAGCTTGCAGTGCTGCGTCCTCACTGGTTAAACCACCAGGGAGGGCCTGAGAACGATCATATTTCTAAGGCACAAGTAGTTACTACAAGCAAGTGCTAACAATGGGGAGTGGTATTCCAGTTTCAGGGAATGGCAACAGCAGACATATTTGATTATAACTTAGAAAGTATAGTATTAAAGTTAAAAATGACAGTGACTGGTAATAATGCAAGCTTTTATACCAAGACATCAGTAGTGTGGCATAAACATTCTGGTTTCATATACTAACCCCTCCACACCCCCCTACAACTTGTTGTGATTTGGGCCTCAGTCACTTTAAACGAAATTTAAAATTGGGATAAGAATACCATTCAGAAGAGTGGATGCGTGACTAAAGATTTTATATATATATAAATCTAGAAATAACAAATACTATTTTTTTCTCTCCTTCATTAGAACAAGCAACAATTAAACCAGAAAATAAAGAGTCTCTGGTAAAGACTGTCACAGTTGCCAAGTTACTCTGTCTTCTTCAAGAACTCAAAACATCATAAAAATTCATGTTTATTATTTAGAAGAGAGATATTTAAAGGTTTTCACACACTGACCCCAGTGATCTACTGGAGCTTTACACCAAATGATAAATGATTGCTACTAAACTTATCTCTCAGCAGTGGGATGAATGGCTTATATTTTTCTAATAGTTATGAGTACACTTGGTAAGTGTATTTAGTAATTGAAAAAAAAAAATCAAGTCACTAGTTCCTTACCCCTTGGAGTAAGTGGTGTTAGATGGAGTTATAAGTAATGTTGTTGATGATGAGTAAGCCATTGATTTCCTTAAATCTACTGAGTTTATAAACCAAAATGACATTCCATTCCTAGAAAAGTCCTTGAGATTTCAGACAGTATCAAGTATTTCCTAGGTATAACAATTGCATTAGCTCTTTTATTTCTCGAGCTTGGTCTGCAAAAAAGCATGTTGAATCTTACAATACGAATACATTTTAACAAAACTTCAATATGTGTTCAATTCTTTTAACAGATGATTTTGGAGACCTTCTTGGGGAACATGTTAATACCTCACCTATGTAGGACAGAGGGGTATTTCTCTTATAATGTTGTCATGAGGGATATGACCATCTTTCCACTACAGGGAATTATGTTTCTCTATCAATACAAAATGTCATAATAATACTGGTTAAAGGAAGAAGGAAGTTTTTGAGTATCTTAAAATTAAAAAAAAAAAAAAGCGCTAGAGATTAGAAATGCATACCACAAAACACAGAAAATCTCATCATCTAAAGGTACAGGTTAAATTGTAATTCCCTGGGGTTAAGAACTATTTTTATTCCCTTTAGCTTAGAAGGAAATACACCATTTAATTGACTTCTTATTTTGGAAGCATCTTATTTTTCCTCCTGGGTGTCCTTCATGATTTAATAACTTATTTTTCTATGCTAGCACTTTTACTTTGTGTACTTCGTAGAACCACTGAAAAAGTTTCTGGCCAATTATTACCTGCCTTTCCAGTGAGTTAGTGTGATGCTGATTTAGAAGTCTGGATTCTCTAATAGTGTAGAGTTCCTAAAGTATAAAACCTCAATGGGAGACATTTAAATGTGACCCCTTAAAGTATGGGCACAAAATTACTTATCTTGAAGAAGAATGTTACTTCCCTTTTAAGAAAGAATATTTGATTTAGCACAAGTCCCAGACAAATTTCTGATTGTAAATACAAGTGACTTGACACATAAATTGACATTGTGACCTGGCTAATATCTATTATATGATCCACCAGTTGCACCTACCAGCTGCAGGTCTGGAAGTGCCCACATGAAGTCCAGTGAGAATAATTTATGGTTTTCTGTTTAGGATAAAGTTTCTGAGCACACTAATGTGAACAAATTCTCCCTATATTTATTAACACTATGTAGGTCACATTGCCATCCTCCTTGTTCAACCTATGCCTATGGCTTCATAGAAAATGCTCTTTTCTACTTGGAGAGGATAAAAGTCTTAAAGAATTCTGCAGGGTATGAAAGCATTACTCAGAAATGAATTGTTGCTGCATAGAGCACTATGAAGAGTGAACTGGAAAGATAATGAAGTGAGGTAATCCTTGCATTCAGCAGAACTTAGAGAAGGACATTTTGTAGATTTTTATGCATGGAAAGAAGTAAAGATTGAGATTTGAATTTACCTTCATTGGGAAGCATGGCCTACACTGGGCTAAATTTTCAAAGACTTGGAGGGAGAATAATTAGATGATTTGTGCTACAAGGTTTTTTGATTAGGACTGTAAGGATGAAGCTTTTAAGAGAGAGGCCAAAGCCTCAGTATATCACCATGAAAGAACAAGGACTACATTTTGGTCTGGTATCTTGCTCTTTTCTAACTATATAAAACATAGAAAATCTCAGTCAAAAAGTACAGGGCAAATTGTAATCCCCTCAAGGTTAAGAACTATTTTCACTCCTTTTAATTTTAGAATGAAATATAGCATTTAGTTGACTTCCTCTTCTGGAAGCATCTTATTTTACCTCCTAGATAGTCTTCATGACTTAATAACTTATTTTGGTATGTTAACACACTTAAACTACTGAGTACCAAGTTTTCAAAAAAGAAAGCTTTGAATTTTTTTTAAAGATTTATTTATTTATTCATATAGAACTGGGGTACAGGCCAGAGATGCGGAGGGCCAGAGGATTCATCAGAGACAGAGTGGGGAGCAGAACAGGCAGATCGACAAAGTACACTGCTGAGGGGAGCAGCAGGCGGGTCTGGAGAGGTCTGCCACGCCATGTGGTCACCTCTGGGGCAGGCGGGGATCGAACTCATGCGGCAGTGGCTTAAGCTTCTTAGTGCAGTGCTTTAACCTGCTGCGCCACCAGGGAGGGCCAGCTTTGAATTTTTGATGGGGCATTAAATTCAATTTAAAAATCAGTAGCATTTGTGGCTTGTTAATTACCACCAGGCTAGTATATAAATATGAGTATTTAACCTCATTGGAAATCTAAATTACTTCAGAATCTAAATTACTTCTCTTTAGCCATCTTGCTTTTGATTATGATATGAACTTACTGAGTAGTTCATGTACACCAAGTAGTTTTTCCATGTTATTTCTGTCCGTGGAACACAGTTAAAAGAAATAGAAGTAAGCTAATAAACTGACCCTCACGGAAGATAACACCTTGTATCATATTTACACCATGCATAAGTATATGACCTTTATAATGATGACAGTCTGTTGAAACTCATTTAATGTGTCTCTTTGTGAACCATAATAAGCTGAATAGTTGCCTTGTTTTATATTGTATGGTATAAAAGCTGAGAAAAGAACAAATTTATAATGTTCCCTCATAGTTAAATGCATTCGTCTGTAATTAAGGGGGAGTAGGAAAGTACCTACTTACAAACTATGTTTCTTTTAATCACTATGACCTATGACCTGGTAGGTCTGATGTTGATAATATCCAAGGGGTATCTTGGATATCAGATACAAAAATTGTTATTAAAATTTAATGCAAATATTATAGGGAGATATTTTTGGTTACTTGTACTTTATGTAAAAATAGAAAAATAATTGTCCCAGTAAATTTGTAAACTGTTTTTAATACCTGATCATCTTGCACATTTCAGGTTGTGGTGAGGTTAGATTGTCAAAATAATCATAATAGTTGTTGGTAGGGATATTAAATCTACTACCCCAAGATGGAGCTTAGAAAACTTATAAACTCATAGACTTTAGGAGGTACTTTTTTTTATTATTTTATTTCTACCTGAATGTCAATATGGATACTCTATAACTCTTAGAAATTATCTTTCCTGTTATTTCTCAAGATGAGAGTCCTAGTTCCAATGTTAGTTTAAGGCAAAGGAAGAAGAATAAACATGTTCTACTAAAAAGGGCATGAAAGAAATTTGTACATTTTCTAAAAAAATTAGAAAATAAATGGACACCACTATAAAGAGTAGATCGTATTAAAAATTAGCTTCAAAAATGATGAGATGAATCGGTTTTGGTTGCAAAAGTACGGTTTTAGTTACTTGATTGCGAGGGGTTGGATGTGATTTTGGTTCGGTATGAACTAGCTATGTTATAATAAATTGATGTTTTTAGAGTTATGGATTTAAAAAAAATGTTGTTTAATAAATAAAAATAATGTAGAAGACAATTTAACTGGTAATCACAGCTGCTTAATTATTAGAAACACTTCTAAATGGAATGCCTCTGTTTAAGTTCCCTTGATTTTTGTCATGTGTGTGTTGAATTAATCCAAATCCATATTGTTGCCAAAAGTATTTAGTGGCGAATGAATTAGTGATGATAAAATTCATACATATTTATTCAGCAGTTCTTCTGCATTGTTGGCTTCATTATCATATAGGCTCTGTTCTCCAGTAACAAGGTAGAGAGGAACTGAGCATACCCTATTTCCTGACAGTGACACAGTTGGCTTCCTCCTTCACCTTTTGCTCCTTCCTTTTCCTTTTTCCCACATACCTTGTTAACCTCATTGTGGAGAAACAATAGTGTCATAGCCAGGACACATGTGGAATATGGCGAGGTCACAATGACTGGAGTACGGACCACATTCATGCAAACAGGACCCAAAAACAGGTCTCAAGGTTACTTTGACTATTCGCCAGACCTCCTAGAATGAACCTTGAGCAAACTCCTTTGGTTCTCCCTAGATTCATCATCTGAACACAAGGATGTCCTTCTTAGTGTGGGCAGAGGTAGTTAATACTCCTCAAGAAAAACTCTATAATGTAAAACTTTGATCCTTATTTCTATAAGATATGTTTTACTTTGATAATGAATAACTTCATCTTAATCATGAGTGCTGCCTGCATGATTTAATGTCACGTACAGTTTTCATAGATGGCTAGCAACGGGTCAAACTAAGGTCTATGGAGAAATGTTAAATTTACGTTGTGTTTGGAATGTTTTCTATATTATCTAATGCTGAGAAGATGGGAATAAAAACCCTGGAAAAATAAAGAGTGACACTGAAGCTTTGAGCTCAGTCCCTCACTCAAGTCTATGTGATTTAGTTCTTTCTGCATCCCAGGTCCATGATCCACAAAATCAGCATCTCTTATTCTTGAAGAATCTAGGGCTCAATTCTGTGTTCTTTCCCCTTCCTTTATAATTTCATTTATTCTCATAGATTTATAGACTAATATATATATAAACTTCCAATTTCATATGTCTATCTAGGGCTTCTCTCCTTCACTCCAAGTTATATATTTGACTATGTACTTGATCTATCTATCTAGCTATCTAGCTATCTGTCTACCTGCCTATCTACTTACCTCTTATATAAGCTTGATATAGCATATTATATATAACATATATAGAGAAAGAGATAACAGACATCTCAAACTCAATATCCCTGAAACTGATCTTTCCATCACTTCAAACATGCCCACTACATGGCTTTCTCTATCTCATTCAAAGACTATTCCACTTACCAGTCACTCAAGTAAATAACTTCAGAATCCTTCTTGACTTCTTCCTTTCACATATCTCATCTAGTACATCAGGAAAATCTCATTAGCTCTACCTTCAAAACAATCCTGTATCTCATCAGTTTCCACTGTCTCCACATTGCTATCTTGATATGAGACACAATTTTCTCTTACAATAGCTTTTTAATTATTCTTCCTGCTTCTAGCTTTATCCTCTTGTACTTTGTTGTCAACATTTAAGTCAGAGTGATCCTTCTAAAATATAAATCGGATCATGCTCCCCGTCTACTTAATATCCTGATGTTCCAGTTTTATTCATGGTAAAAACTAAATTCCCCAAATGACTTACAAAACAATACATAATTTGACCCTATTGACTTTCAAACCTTACTTTTTTTTTGATATTTATTTATTTATGCATACAGAGCTGGGGTACAGGGCAGAGGTGCACCTGTGGTGAGAGGATTCACCAGAGACAGATTGGGGAGCAGAACAGGCTGATTGATGAAGTACACTCCTGAGGGAACAGCAGGCAGGTCAGGAGAGGTCTGCCACGCCATGTGGGTCACCTCCGGGTTGGGGATGGAACTCATACTGAAGTGGTTTTGCTTCTTAGTGCTGTGCTTTAACCAGCTGTGCCACCAGGGAGGGCCCTCAAACCTTACTTTTGACTGCTCTACCCAGTGCATATTCTGTAATAACTACAGTGAGCCCCTAACTATTTACATACTGGTATAGTCTTGCTTTAGGAATTTCACAGTGGCTGGTTTTTCATGCAGCACTTTATACAGATATCAGCATGACTCACTCCTTCTAGTCCTTACTCAAATGTCGTCTTGATAAGACCAATCCTGACCACTCTACATTATATTACAACCCATTAACCCCATTAAACACCCAGTTCCACTTACTTTGCTCTCCTTTGCATTTATTTCCATGGTCCTTATTCCTTTCTAACTTATCAAATGTTGTTTATACATTTTATTTATTATCTACTATCTATCTCTTTCTCTACTTAAAACATAAAAATCCTTAAGCAGGAAGGGTTTTCCTGTGTGATTTCACTGATCTATTTCAAAAGACAAGAGCAGAGTCTGAAACACAAAAATGCTCATTTATATTTATTTATGGAATGAACTAATTAATGAAGAGTTCAAAATCTTAAAGGAAAGACATTTCCTTTCTTGATGGTGAAATCCCTGTCAAAAATTCTAATTCCTGATATTACCAAATAGTCAACTCTGAAGTAATCAAAGGCCTAGGATATTGGACAAGTCTTTTGGCATTGGGTGGGGGTGAGGAGGATGGAGGTGTGTGTGTGTGTGTGTGTGTGTGTGTGTGTGTGTGTGTGTAGGGTCACTTCTAACCAACCATGTATCTGGAGTGGAGCTAGTGTGGAAGAGGGATGAATGGTGCCCCAAAGACGAAATGCTAGATAATTAAGCAACTTAATTATAAGGTGGCTTCAATGAAAGTTAACTGCATACTATCTATGAAAAATTCATACAACTAAATTACCTTTCCAGGTAGTAAAGGAAATAAAGGTAGTAACCTAAATATTTCCTTTAATTCTCTATGGAGTTTGCGATATATCTGAATTTCAGAAACAGAGTCTATGATAACAGTATTATCAGTAATAAGGAAAATATATTGTACCTATTGCATTGCATACATATCTTGGTAATAAATAACCATTGCTGAAGATAAATCAAGTATATTCCTTTAAAATGTAAAGGAAGATGCCCTCAAGATACTCTCTAGATTATGGTAACTAGAGTTTAAAATGAATACTGATTCATATGTATTTCTTCATATCACATAAAAATCTCCAATAATTTTAGAAAGTTAGAGGTTTATTACAGTTCTTTGGTAATTATCTTGCCTTGGGAGGTGAAAAATGTGAACTTTTTTTGTTTGCATATCTATGTAAGTACCGGAATAAACATTTTATTTTGACTTGCAAATGCCATTTGCACATTTTATCTGATATCTTTCTGAAATTGAACTCAAAAAAGAAAAAAGCACCTGAATGTATAAAATAGCGTTTTTTTCCCTCTAAAGCTATTTAATATCCTTTTCCTAAGAGTCAAATATGTGCAAACTAATTATCTAGGCATAGTGAAAGAGATAAGGATTTCTGTGGCAAAGGGATATTTCAATGTCACAAGTCATGATTGTTTAATTAGGTAGTTCATGAGAACCACAAATTCTATTGTTTTTTAGTTGTGGGAAGTGAAACTATAGATAAGTTCTTTTTGTCTTAGCGAAGCAATCATTGATTAATATTTTTCCTTTATCCCTTTGTATGGGAATGTTGTTATTATTTGTGCAAGAAACAAGCATGAATCCTCAACTACAAGTTTTGTGTAGTGCCTTTGAATTTTATTCTAAAAAAATAAGAATAATAAGCACATATACTTGTCATTAACAGGAAACCTCATTTCATTAAATGGTAAACTGACTCTAAAAGATGCCTATCCCATTTCAGTTCATTTGGTAGATAAATCTTGAGGCCAGAGAGACAGAATGAAACCTAACACATCAGTTAAGATTATATGCCTATGGGTAATTATCTCAGAGTGATAGAATTCTGAATAATTTTTTTATAATGTAGTTTTAGTTTAAATATAATTTAAAATTTTAAAAGTATTTATTTATGCATGTAAAAACTGGGGTACAGGCCAGAGGTGTGGGGGAGTGAGAGGATTCAACAGAGGCAGAATGGAGAGCAGAACAGGCTGACTGCACTGCTGAGGGGAGCAGCTGGCAAGACAGGAGAAGTCTGCTGTGCCATGCGGGTGGCTGTGGATAGTTACACATTGCTGAGACTTACCCCAGTACACCACCAGGTAGGTCCTCATGTAAGTGTTTAATGTGTACCCCATATATAAACTCAACATAGTTTCAAAATAATAAACACATCTTTCTCTCTCTCTCCTTTAAAAACTTATCTTAAAACATCGGCCCTCCCTGGTGGCGCAGCAGGTTAAAGCACAGCACTGAGAATCTGAAGCCGCTTCCGCATGAGTTCGATTCCCGCCTGCCTCCTGGCCTGCCTCCTGCCCTGGAGGAGACCACATGGCGAGCCAGACCTCTCCTGACCCTCCCGCTGCTTCCCTCAGCAGTGTACTTCGTAGATCTGCCTGTTCTGCTCCCCACTCTGTCTCTGGTGAAGCTTCTCACCGCCCCTGAGCCTCTGGCCTGTTCCCCAGTTCTGTATGCACAAATAAATAAATAAATCTTAAAAAAAAAAAACATCAAGGAAGGGCCTTCCTTGGTGCCACAGTGGGTTAAAGTGCAGCACTATAAGTGAGCTGTAGCACTTCAGTGCCAGTTCTCTCCCTGGCCATGGGGGGTGACTCATGTGGCAGACCTCTCCTGTGTCGCCTGCTGCTCCCTTCATCAGTCTGCCTGTTCTGTTCCCCACTCTGTCTCAGGTGAATCTTCTCACCGCCCCTGAACCTCTGGCCTGCGCCCCATTTCCATATGCATAAATAAATAAAATCTTTAAAAAAAATCAAAGAAAACAAATAAGAACAAGATGAATTATAAGTTCACATTAAACTAAAAGACTTCTATAACTCTTATCCATTGCATGGCAATATAAGGCATGTGGGAGAAGTATTTAAGTATTCTTAAAATTATTGAGGAACTTCAGTGAGAAAGAAGCATGGCAGTCTGCTCCATGAAACTCCAGAAAGTCCTGGAACCTCAGAGTTAACAAGCAATACAAAATGTGAAAGTGTGTAGCTGTAACTCTAAGGACATTCCTATACCTTCACTTTTCCACCTTAAGCAAATTTCAGTGACTGTCTCTCCTTAATCCCACTTCCACCTCCACCCCCTCCACTCCTGCATGTACAGACTTATATAATTCTAGATACTGAAATAGGAAGATGCTAAATCGGCTGTTTAGAGTGTCTTGCTCGGATTCTGCTGCTTGCTAGAGCAGGAAGTTCCTGCAGTGTGCTGCTGGCCCACAGCAGTATCTACAGCTACCTGGAACCCATTCCTGAACAATAAAGTTGTGATGGATAGGGTAACAAGTTTCCTCATCCAACCTGTGCAAAACCCTGCCATTTGAGCTCACGGGTGCTCAGACGTTTGGGAGCTATCCCACTGAGCCTGGTGTGACAATTATCTCTCTCTCTCTCCACTCTCTGAGTGCCGTCTAACTTCTCTGGGCAATTGCTGTAACAATATAAAGAGGCAAATATACTGGTAGGCAAAGAGCAGTGTTTTACATAGAAAGATTAGGGAAAATGTGCATACATTATATTGAGAAACCTCATTTTTTTTTCCTTAAATTAGCTGTAAAACTTCCTGTGATGAAATTGGAGAATCCTACTTTAAAAATCAACCAAAAGGGCCCTCCCTGGTGGCGCAGCGGGTTAAAGCACAGCACTAAGAAGCTAAAGACACTTCCGCATGAGTTCGATTCCCGCCTGCCCTGGAGATGACCACATGGCGTGGCAGACCTCTCCTGACCCGCCCGATGCTCCCCTCAGCAGTGTACTTCGTTGATCTGCCTGTTCTGCTCCCCACTCTGTCTCTGGTAAAGCCTCTCACCGCCCCTGAGCCTCTGGCCTGTACCCCAGTTCTGTATGCACAAATAAATAAATCTTAAAAAAAAAAAATTAGCCAAAGGAAGCAGGGAAGGCTTCCTGTCCATGAGTCCCATCCACTAACACAGAGCTAACTATTAACTTTGATGTCTCACTCTTCAATATAACCACACCATATAACCAGGCAATTTAGGAATCTCTTTAACACCCAGGTTAACCACAAAATAAACAGAAAAAAGTGGTTGGAGGAAATGTAAGTCAAGGTAACTATAATTGAGATCCATTAGAGGTAAGAGAATAATATTGCCTCTATAACTGAAGGGGGAAAATGGGCAGACTGAGGGACACTATGGGACCCCAAACCTTCACATTTTAAATAGTTCTGCCACTGGCTACACAAAGACAAAGCATACTTCATGAGAAAAACCTTTTATAGGATTAGTGTACATAGAAAAAGGAGAGAGAAAGGATGATAGTTTCCCAATGAATAGCCAGACATACCTATCCCTTTGTGGACAAATACCCAACTAAACAGGGTTGGCCCAAATGCAGGACTACTAAATCCCAGCAGCTTCCCAGAAGTCTAAGGTATCTCCTGGTAGGCGGCAGAGAGGGCCAGGCAAATCTCAGACAGTGATGCGATGTGATTTCTCTGCTTATTGCTATTGTTTTAAAGATTTATTTATGCATATAGAACTGGGGTACCAGCCAGAGGTTCAGGGGTGGTGAAAGGATTCACCAGAGACAGAGTGGGGAGCAAAACAGGCAGATCGATGAAGTACACTGCTGAGGGGAGCAGCAGATGGGTCAGGAGAGGTCTGCTGCTCTCTGTGGATCACCTCCGGGGAGGGGATCACACTCGCACTGAAGCAGCTGTGGCCAGCTTGCAGTGCTGCATCCTAACCCGACGCGCCACCAGGGAGAGCACCTATTGTTAATTTATAAAGACAAGGTCGCTTCTTGGTTCTTAATGTCTCTTTCTCTTCAGCGCTGATCTCTTATGCTACCCACTGAGTTGATCTAGACATCAGGTTGTAAGGAAAACTAGAGTGCATGTCAAGGTCAAATATAGATGTTCAATGTAACTGTCCAGCCTCAGCTCACAGCTGTATGAGCAGTGGGACATACCCACGAAGGATCCTTTTTTTCAGAGTGCGGCCTCCAGGTGAGGCTCCAGTTAATGACAACAATGTCTCCTTGTGCTTTGTCTGAATCCCTAACCCTCAGAAACTGAATGGTTATTGTTTAAGCTGCAGAGTGCAATGGGTGACACAGCAATAGAAATGATTACATGCTCCCTTAGTTTAGGTAGTAATTGCTTCACTGAATGACATATGCGTTAAAGCCTGAGGCTGGCCAGAAGTCTGGGCAGTTTCGTGACCTGCAGAGGCCAGACTTGTGCTTCTAAGGGTGCTGTTCAGCTTCTGAGGGCTGGGTGTCACTTCCATTCCTGACCTTAATGAAAATTGCTGATGTGTATTTCTAAGTGTTCCATGTATTTTGTTTTGTATTGATTCTTAAAGCTAGCATGGAAGGTTGTTATGACAGGTATTATTAATCTAACTTTAAAGATGATGAAATAGGTTGATAGAGATCAATGCATTGTTTGAGAGTCTCTAGTAATAAGTGATATTGTGAGAATTTGAACCAAACTTTATACTGGGTACTTCTCCATCTGTTATCAACTTGATACATATACATATTAAAATATTATACTGTGAAGTAGTAAAATCCCAACCACTGCCTTTATTAGTGATCTCATATACAACTCTTACATTTCTCATCAAAAAATTCTTATCAATGAGACTTTAACAGCTTAAGTAGTGAGGGAAAGCTTTAAAATGTGCAGTCTAAAACCCAAATTTGTACTTCTAGGAGCTTATGTGAAGAAAATAATTAGGAATACATGATAACATTGTAGCTCTCAGAATGTTTTGAGGAGTAAATATTACATTTTAATAATAGTTTGATAATTAAATCATTTATAATCCCATGTAGTCTAAAAAGACCTTAAAATGATCACTGAATATTTTGACAAACATTAACATGCTGGATTGAAAATGTTGTAAAACAAACTTTATCATGTCAATTTTATGTGTTTATCTCCTTACAAAAGAGTCTGAGGCTTATATACTAATGCATCAACAATTTTTTTTAAAGATTTATTTATGTATTCATCCAAAAATGGGGTACAGACCAGAGGTACAGGGGGCATGAAAGGATTCATCAGAGATAGAGTGGAGAGCATAACAGGCAGATCGATTAAGTACACTGCTGAGGGGAGCAGCGAGTGAGACAGAAGAGGTCTGCTATGCCATGTGGGTCACCTCCCTGGCCGGGGATCGAACTCTTGCTGAAGTGGCTGTGGGCTAGCTTCCTAGTGCTGCACTTTCACCCATTGCAACACCAGGGAGGGCCCTTAACAAATGTTTTATCTGATGTTAAGATCTGAGTGTTCAGACACACTGCAGATCTTTGCTTCCTTCACTGCTGATGAGTATTGTCATAGAATGAAATCAGAACAAAATTTTAAGGGATAAATCTGATTATCCAATGAAACATACACCATTGAGCCATAGCCTGTACTGTGTCCTATAGCACAGTAGTATCTGAACTTGCTGTTTTACTCCAGGGCTTTAAAACTAGGGTGAATGATCTATCTGAGCTCAACTGCTGTGTGACATTTCCCTTACTAATTATTCATTCCTTGCTTCACTGTTCCAAATTAGACATTTGTTAGCCCCCCCCCATATTGAATCACAAATGTATATAGTATAATTTATTTTTATAACCTACCTTTCTGTATCTTAAATATGGTTGAGGCTGAGTCAAAGATTCTAAGGATTTGGTCATTAAGCACATTCTCCCCAAACTGGATGTAACTGTCTTGACCACTTTTTCAAGCTCATTGTCTTACATGCTTAATTTAGAAAACCTTCCAGTCCCCCCCCCCCC
>NW_004567102.1:18366665-18391314 GCF_000260355.1 Condylura cristata
AGCTTCCCAGTGCTGTGCTTTAACCCGCTGCGCCACCAGGGAGGGCCGGGATCATACATAGTTTTTTAGAAATTTCTGAAATGTGTCTGAATCAAACAGGTTTAAAATTTAGGTTGAGTAATAAAAAATAGAGATGTATTATCTCCAAGGAAGGAGCAAAGATTAAGCTAAAGTAAATGCCATTAATTGCTTTATTGGTAATATTTACCAGATAGTTTAACATACATTTTAATAGCTTAAGCAGCAATAAGATGACCCCATAAAGAAAATAGTCAGAAGATTTTATTTTCCTGAGGGTTACATGATATTTGATGGTTTAAGTTTTTCAGAAGAAAATATAACTTAGAAATTTTTGACAGTTGATTCAGATGAAAGTGTTAAACTAGATGTTCTGGGTTTTCAAAACATGTATTTCCACAGTGCTCCTAAGAACAAAATCATCTGTGGATAGCAAAAGCCAAAGGGACATTTTCCAACCTGCCACTTTGGTTTATCATCTGTCACTACCGAGGTGGTGTGTGCCTGGCAATCCAATTCTGTATTTCTTTTTATTAAATATAGTGATTATTTAACATATAACTTATGCAGGTGATTTATGCTGATTTCACTTTGACTTCCACTCACCAAAAATAACTGTTAATCAAACAAAGTTCTGTTTATCAGTCATAAAGCCATCAGGGCAAGCACAAATCTTGATAGAGTAATAGGAGTTTCTTAAAAAAATGAAAAGTCAAGAGGATATTTATAAAGTACTAGGGTCTGGCTTTCAAAATTTAAAGGTCAATTTATAAGGCAAGAAAAGAACACTCAGGATTTAGCAGATTTTATCAAGGAATGATTTTAGCCATGTGGGTACTATGGGGCAAGAGTGTCGAGGTCAGTTTTGATGAGTAAATTGCTAGTTTTATAAACAGGCTTTTTTTAATTATTATTTTTAAGCTGTTTCACAGACTTATCTTCCAAGAACAAATACTTCCTGAGCAGGGAGCTATTTTTGCCTAATCCAAGTATTCTTTAACATTAGGGACGTGAAAGCATGTTTGGTTTTAATGTTTATTTAACAGAGGGGTTGAAATTCAATTCTCACTTGCATTCTGAAGTAGGAGAGTTGGTTTGTACTCCTGGCTGTCAGAAACATCTGCGCTAAGTTTAGATATACAAGCCCCTCCTCTGAAGGTTATGATCCCACAAACCTAGTAAAGATTTGGATGCTTAAAATCTTTATTTATCCTTACTGCTAATATTCATGAACCATATACACAAATGTTCAGTCACCTGGTGTCTCTTTTCAGAATACTATAGACCATGGTCTATTTTCAGAATACTATAGACCATGTAGTTTATGAACAACTGAAATTTAATGTTAAAAGCACTAGTGCCTGTTCAAGATTAAGATTCCAGTAGATCTAGTGTCTGATAAAAGTCCCCATTTTAGTTTGTGGGAATTATGTGTATCACAGAGTAAAAGAGCTCTCTGGGATCTTTACACCCATCATTTTATTTATTTAAGTTAATTAAGCTTGGCTTTGTGGAACAAGAACTCTAGTGGCTTGAAGGTTACCGGCATGAAAACCAGCCGCAGCAGCTGAGAGCACAGCAACAGCACACACCGCTCCACCTTCCTTAGGGCTAACTCCTTGGCCAAAGTCTCACAAAGTTCTGTACCAGCCTCAGCCTCCAGGATGTGGTGCACCCCTAGGTGATGCAGTGCTGAGTGGGGACAATACTTGAGAGAAGACCACATTCCAGAATTGTACTTTTTTTTTTTTTTTTCTCCAGTGTAGAGTCCTTTTCTGAGGCACTTGCTTCTGTTACTATGATCCAGATAATATGCTTTGGTTAGTGAAGACAGTCCATTGTTTTCTCAGATTGGGATCTGGGTGAGTGTTAAGACAAGTGATATGAACAGCATCTTTTCAGGCTGCATATAGCAGTGTCTTCTATGAGTAGACAAAAGGGACCCAACCTGACTGACTCTACTGTTTGAGGCTCCCTCTGTTCTAAATAGAGAGCCCCCGGCTCCAGCCAGTGCTGTGGGCTCTTGTTCCTGCCATTGTCGAGTCATTTACCCTCTGTCCTGGACACCCTTTCGGTGCCTCCTTTCTCCATGGCAGTATTGAATCTCTGAAGTCCCAGCTGTGGGCACATTCTCCTGACTTGACGACAGGGAACACAGGGGCTCCACAGAGCAGCTCCCTTTCCTTCCCACGGTGCCCTGCACAGCATCATTGCAAACAATGCAATTACAGTTTTTCAACACATTTTTTTTTAAGTTTTATTTAGTTATGTGTACAGAACTGGGGTACAGGCCAGAGGTGCAGGGACGGTGAGAGGATTCACCAGAGACAGAGTGGGGAGCACAACACAGGCAGATCGACGAAGTACACTGCTGAGGGGAGCAGCGGGCGGGTCAGGAGAGGTCTGCCTCGCCATGTGGATCTCCTCCAGGGCAAGCGTAAATCAAACTCATGCAGAAGTGGCTTTAGCTTCTTGGTGCTGTGCTTTAACCCGCTGCGCCACCAGGGAGGGCCAGTTTTTCAACACTTTCTACCACATGTTTTGCTCCTGATATAGAAGTGTAACAGGGTGGTCCCTAGGAAAAGGGGGAAGTTCCAGGTTCCCTGTCCCACCTAGAGGGAGGGTGGAGCTGAGCGGAGAAAAATGAGAGACAAAAAGAAGGAAGCAGGGTGGAGAGCCAGACGGAGACCTAATGAAGCCACATGGAGCAGCAAGCGTGTGATGAAGAAACCAGGCTAGTTTCCCAACCCTGAACTGGTTAAGGCAGATGTGGGTGAGATATCTGTAGGGAGGTGACTATGGCAGTGTTTATATTGATTTTGATTTTTCTCTTTTGCTCCCAGATTTGTCTGGCCATTTTTGACCCTTTTCCAATGGGTCCTGGTCAGAAGGTGCTTTAGTCTAGTGGCAGGCTTTCAGGCCTTGCTTTGGGCCAATCCCTTTTGGGTTGACTTTTGCCCACGAGAAGATGGGTAACTTCAGGTGTTTGATTTAAAAGTTATATTTTTTGTGTTCCGTATTGTATATTCACTGTATTAAAGTCCCTTTTTATTGAAGTTGTATATGTTTTGTCTTGTTGCGGTGGATGGCAGAACCCACTTAGAGCAGGCAGGTTTTGGACCTTCAGGGGTGTCCCTCTCCCCCTGTCCTCTAACAGGTTTGCTGCCCTGTAACAGAAGTAGTAGTCAGAATGTCTTCTAAGGAATGTTGACTTTGCTGTTACAATCAAATGGAAGAGGCAATCCAGGTATCTTCTCTCTGAGCTCCTCTTTTATAATTATTTTTAAAAATGAGCAATATAATACTATCATTAATCTAAACATTCTGATTGTCATTTTCCTTTTTTATAACACCCCTAACATTATTTTTCCAGAAATAAAATCCCATTTGTCTTCTCTGAGAATCTAATTTTAGTTCTCCATACATGTGGACCATTTACACAAAATGAGTAGTTAATGAATATTTTGTATTCTCAAAAAGATGCACATACAAGGGTCAAATATGCTGTCATCCCCGAATGAAGGAGAACTGCAGAATACAAGTATTCATGTGAGTGTTTTATCAGGACTATAACCTGGGGCCCCAGCAAGATGCTCCTAAGTTTCGCACCTGTGTTTCCTGGCGTGCATGCCTACACAGAGAGGGTCAGCTCGCTCTCAGTTCTGTCTGCTTTATGCAAGTCAGGATTTCAGTTCAGTTGTCAGTGATGCTGGCCAAGGTTCCACCTGGGCAGTCTGGGGCCCAGCTTTGTTTCAACTCCTTCCTGGAGTTAGTGTGTCTGAGCACCCTACATGGATCTGGGACCTGACCTCAGTAGATTTCTTACTTTATTGTTACTACCCAGATTCAAATGACTCTAAAATGTTCCATATTTCTTGTCATCCTAGTTATGTATCCACATATAATCGGAATTAGATATCTGTTAAAGTGAAGTGATTAAGTTTAATGTTAAATTTCTCATTTGGACCCCCCCCCTTCTTTTCTTTCTAATATGCTCTACAAGAGCTAGACTTGCATCACTGCATATAAAAATTGTTTTATCTTGAGCCCTCCCTGGTGGCAAAATGGTTAAAGCACAGCACTCTGAAGCTCTCTGCATCCAATGCAGCATGAGTTTGAAAGTTGGATCCCCAACCAGGGAGGTGACCCATATGGCGTGGCAGACCTCTCCTATCTCACCAGCTGCTCCCCTCAGCAGTGCACTTCATCAATCTGCTTGTTCTGCTCCCCACTCTGTCTCTGGTGAATCCTCTCACTGCCCCTGCACCTCTGGCCTATCCCCCAGTTCTGTATGCATAAATAAATAAATCTTAAAAAATAATTGTTTTATTTTGTTCACAACCCTTACTTAGATGGTAAATTGTTATACTTTCAGGAGAAGGTAGTATAGTTCTTTCAAATCTACTGAACAGGGAGTTTCAATTCTGTGCCTGAGACACACTAAGGGCCCATTCAATTCAAATTAATTAGTAAGCATCCAGCATATCTGCTGGTAGGGGTGCTTAAGGCAATTTAGAAAGTGTCTGCAGAGAACTTGTTGGTTGGGAAAAAGACAATCACAGAGTTTTCATTCAGACTAGAGGCTTCATGCTGCTGCTTAATTCTTGTCTCTTTCTGTATTGTCAAGAGGAGAAGAAAGTAGCAAGGACACCAGGAGACACACAGCAGGGCTACTTGGTATTCAGCAACATAACTGAGAAGGCTAAGAGACAACTTCACACCTCCCCTCTGACCACGATGGAACTTACCAGTTCTCTGGCTGGAGTGAAGAATAAGGAAAGGAAGGAAGCTACCTTAAGCAAGTTAGAAAGTGATTCTGGATGCCAGGAGAGTGTCAGGCACAGAAACTTTTATAAGAAATGAATTTTAATAGTGCACTTAAACATGAAAAGAACAAAAAAGGGTTAAAAATAAATAAAATGTAGAGTATTCCAATAGGTGTATAATTTTACAAAATATGATTATGGTACCTATTCAAAGAGTGAGTAATTGGTCTAGTTTATAAATGTCTAACTGTTGTAATAAAAAACAAGATCTGCCTATGCTAATGGCCAAAGAACGATTTACTAAGACTTGATGTTCTGCCTACTTAGACCCACAAATCATGTTTTAGCAAATGGCATCATAGCTCATCACATTGTTCTTTAAGCGTTCAATATGCTGAATGTTAACAGAGTTTTAACACTTAGCAGATGTTTAATATACATTATTTCTATGCATACATGGATGTATGTGAACTCTAAGTACAGTGACATGTGGAAATTTAAAACATAGTTCCAGTTCTAACAGCTACATAAATCCATGAAAATAATACTTTAGTAAGATATAAATTAATCCTGTCACTGAACAAGAATCCTTCTGTCCCTTCTAACCAATCCTTACTATCCATAGATAATGAGGTTTTTTTGGAGAATAGGCTCCTTGGGTTACCTCTGAGAAAAGTTTCAACAGTACCTGTTCCAGTGCTATAGCAAATTTGACTACATTTAAAAGGGCAGTTTTATAACAGAAAAAAAGGAAATTATAAGGAGATGCTTGCACAGATGCTTTATAAAGGGGAAGATTCGAGAAATAACCTGCAGAGTCATAGATAGCCAGGAGAGCTGCCTCTTGCCTGTATGGAAATTTTACTGATACAGAGTTCTTTGGTGGTGGGTTCATTCCTTGTAGAGTTGTTATAATTGTTAATGAAGTGCTTCTAGAGTGTCAGGTTGATCTCAAAGGTCTGGTCATTCTCTGTCTACAACAATATGTGTTCTCCATATCCTCTGTTCTTGGTCTGTACCTCCAGTCATTTTTGGTAAGATTTCCAGGTTTTTTTTTTTAAGATTTATTTACTTATGCACATAAGAACTAGGGTACAGGTCAAAGGTGCTGGGGGTTGAGGCAGATTGACTGAGATATACTGCCAGCAGGCTAGACAGGAATGGTCTGCTGTACCACATGGGTCAACTCCCTGGCTGGGGGTTTGAACTCATGCTCCAGTGGCAGCAGATAGTTTCATAGCACTGTGTTTTAACTCCTTGCAAAACCAGGAGGCTCTCACCTCCAGATACTTTCTGTAGCATCTGATACTTGCTGTAGTGGTTGGACCTCAAGTAGTTTGTAAAATCTGTAACTGATTTTACAATTTTGAGTATCTTCTCTATCCCTGGGAACCTCCCTGGTGGCCTCGGGGTTAAATCTCAGCGCTATCACTGCTATGGTCTGTGTTCCACCCCAGCCAGGGAGGTGACCCATATGGCTCAGCAGACCTCTCCTGTCTCGTGAGCTGCTCCCCTCAGCAGTGTATTTCAGTAGATGTGCCTGTTCTGCTCCCCACATTCTCTGCAGTGAATTCACTCAACACTTGTACCTCTGGTCTACACCCCCATTCCTCTGAAAAGATACATTAAAACATTTATATATAAAAAAATCATTTCTACCCCTTCCTTCAGTTTCAGGTCTTGTAAAGTGGCCACCCTAAATTTTCTACTCTCAGCCTCCATCAGGTAACAATGACTGTTCTAAATTCTAAGGACATGGGTTAGTTTTGCATGCTTCTCAATGCCCTCTAAATATATATTTTTTCCCCCAGTCAGTAGATTTTTTTACTTACATCTTTGTTTTTGCTAGTATAAGTTTATTATAGTTTATTGTTGAGTATTATTTTGTTGTTTGACTGTAACACAATTCATTTTTTCACTTCTGTTGGTTCAGTTCAGCAGTCTTTCCAGTTGAGATTATTTTAAATGAAACTGTTACAAATGTTCTTTTTGTGAACATATACATTTATTGACCTATGGAATTTATTGACAATGACTGGAATTTCCAATTAATAGGGTAAGTTTACATCTGACTTTATAAGAAACTTCCAAAGAGTTTTCCTAAGATATGGCACCAATCTGCATTTCCATTGGCAATTGAGAGTTCCAGTTTTTCTGCATAATTGCCAAGCTTGATGTTATTATTTTAAAATTTTCCACCATTGCAGAAAACAAAAATTTGCATTTCCATGATGGCAGATACCATTTTATGTGTTTATTGGGTATTTGTGAAACATAGTTCTGTTAATTACCTTTCAATTCATTGCTTCTTTTTAATTCACACATATATAACAGTTCTTTGAATTATTTCATCTTGTTCAAAGTCCTTTTCATTATGATGTTGATGAGGAGAAAAAAACTCAGACAATGTGGAATTTGAATGTTCTTCCCATGTCTGTGTGGGTTTTCTCTGCGTGTGTCAATTTCCACCCACATCTCAAATGTGACTCAGGGTTAAATGGTATGTCTGCATTATCCCATTCTGAGTGTCTGAGTGAGCATGCACATGTTGTGAGTGCACTTTATAAAGGAAGGGTTTCTGTCCGGGGTTGGCTCCTAGCACCTGCCATAGCAGAGTTGCAAAGGTAGGTGACAATCACCTACAACCCAAACTGGAATACTTGATTTGGAAATGAATGAATGTATGAATGAGTAAAAGTTAAAAGTGATTGATATTAGAAGTGTTTTGGATCTTATCTAGAAAATTGGGGACAATTTTGTGACCAGAAGTATGCTTAGGAATTTAACTCTTATTTAAATCAACTACCTTCTGGTAAAATGGGCTTCATTATAGATCATTTCACTAGAAGTCACAATGTACAAGAACTGTTGACGATGGGCTCCCCTGGCCTAGGGAGTGACGTTTCAGCACTGTGAAGGTCCACTGTGTTGGCCTGAGTTAGATCCTTGGCCAGGGAACTAACCCACATGGTGCAACAAACCCCTCCTGTCTTGTTCCTGTTCCCCTAAACAGTGTATTTCAGTTGATTGGACTATTCTGCTCCCCATTCTGTCTCTAGTGAACCTTCTCACCAACCCCTACCTGTGGCCTACACCCTAGTTCTTCTACAGAAAATAAATAAGAATCTTCTTTTAAAAAAGAAAAAAAAATGTTTTTTGTTGTTGTTTTTTTTTGTTTTTTTAAAGATGACAAGTGAACACTGACAGTATTCGGAATATTTTTTCCAATATGTGATGAAATCAGATCACCCCAAGATTCTCTGAACTGGTCTCTTCAATTTGCTCTGGCATACAGAACATTTTGAGCAATGATGTCCCTAAGTCTGACGAGAAGCTTCTGTCCCCTTTGCCTTTCCCTAATTAAAGAAGAGATGGTCATGTCCTAAACTTCTGCTTTTTTCTAATTAGATAAGCAATCACTGCTCCGGCTTTTATGGCTTAGAACATCCAATTGTTTACCAGTGAACATACTTCTCTATTTGAGAATCTCATCTTATACTCAGAGTAGGGATAAGTTAACTCTCTCTGTTCTGTCAGGTATAGTCACCCTCTCCTCCCACGTACCCTAAATTCTTAACAGAATATAAATATTCCAGGTTTGTGCCATTTTTCTTTAGAGTTTATAACCATGTTGTGTCTCCCTACCCATGTTTTAAGTTTAGGCCTTTTCTCTGACTTGTCTATGTATGTTAATTTATTTGACAGCCTAGATTTAAGAGATCCCAGAATGGGTGGGGTTATTATTCCCCTGTGTGCCAACAATTTGGCAATGCAGCAGGAAAACGATCAAATGGCTGGATGTTGTTTGTTTCCCTGGGATAATCACAAAAGAAAAGATCTTAGACTTATGAACATATCATCAAGAAAGAAAGATTTTTTACTATATCAGATTCCTGATCTCTCCCCCTGCAGAAATCTAAAGGAAACCAGAAACTTGATTAGTAGTTTCTGGGATATTTTATGACTCTTTAGCTTTAAGAATTTTGTTCTTAAAAGTTTGGAATCAATAGTTTCTAGTTTGTTTGTTTGCTTTTTTGTTTTGTTTTGTTTTAGCCAGAGAGACTTAATTATATTTTTCATGTTTCACTTACAATTTTTGTTTTATATTTTTCCTTCTCAATGCTTGGGTAATTTGTTCTTTTTTGCCTTGAGATATTTTTCTTTTCAATGAGTTAAGAAATTCTGGTTTCAGATTTAAGGCCAGACCGCCCATGTTTTCTGACATTTTGGTAAATGGTGCTGTCACCTCTAGACTGTCTTCTGTTTCATTGTTATAAAAAGAGAAATATTAATATGCATTCATGGAAAAACTAATGCTAATGAAATCTTGAAGCCCAAAAGCTGAAAATTTGGTAGGTGTAGTTTATAATTCTGGTTCCAATGTTTGGCTAAATTTTGTTAATGTATATTGAGCCTTTCCTTTTCTTGTATCTTATAATAGTGTTAGTAGACAGAATAAAGAGCACACTGGGACCCCCAAACTTGAAGATTCTAAAGGGATTCTGCCATTTTCTGCACAACGACAAAGCATACTCTTAGTGTGAAAGATCCTTAAAAGAATGATTGCGCGTAGAAAGGGAAGAAGAGAAAGGATAGCATTTTGTAACAGGGCTGAAGCCAAAAACTGTTACAGATGGTGCCGGGGCAAGGAGAAGGTTAGATAGCCCCAGAGGCATGCAAATAAAGTATCAGCGAGGGCAGAGATTCTGGTAAGGAATATAAGGCACAGTGACTGGTAAACTATTTGGGTTCTTTCCTTATCAGTTTTAATGCCCTTTGCTGCCCTGTTATCTGTTTGCCAATGAAACACCCAAAGTTACACACCCCTTATGGGTAAATGCATAGTTAAACAGGTTTGGCCTAAAGCAGGGTCACTAAGGCCCAAAAGCTTGCCATAAATCTAAGGCACCTCCGAGAAGGGAACCATAAGAATGGTGCAGAAAGCACCAGCCAAGACTAGGATGAAAATAGAAAAATCAAAATACAAATAAAGATATTGGTCCCCATTGTCAATCTCCCCTCATTCATGTCTCTCATCCATGTCTCTTCTAGTGTCTCTACTTGTCTTTATTCCCCAGCTCCACCCCTCAGTAGGTGGGATAGGATACCTAGAATCTCCACTTTTTGTGGCGATTTCTATAGTACATATCAAGAGGAGTAAACAACATTGGATTTCCAGTTTAACTATGGAAAGTACTTATCTGGTGACTGAGTCACTCTTGAATGAGAAAAAGTCTAAATTTCTTATTAGGCCTCTGGAAAACTTACAGGGTCCTCTGTCTAGATTTAGTACTAGGAAAAGATTAAATTGATTAAAAAAAGGAAAGATGTGAAACATTATTTTTTAGCCTCAGGGAGTTACTTAAAACCATTTCTTTACAAAAATGACAGCCTTTTGAAAATCCCAGCCTCACTGAGCCCAGTTGTATCAACATGCCTGCAAGGCTTCAAGGGGTCAGATTCTGAAACATGCTAAATTCAAAAACTATAGGTTTCCAAAGAAACAAAATAAAACATGTTAAAATGGTCTGATTAGGGTCAAGATACAGGAAAGATGAAAGATCTCAGTTTATTCCTCCATTTTATATCACCATTACCTTTTGCCTCTCCCTCCTCAAAACTGATGCTTGGCTAGGAAATTATGGCTGAACAGAGACTGGTTTTTACTATCATCAGCCCTCAGGGGAGTTATTTAAACCTTTCCTGTGGCTATCTATGGACTGCTTTTGAGATTTTCTAATATTATCAGGAATTATTTTCTGTTTATGCCAATTAAAACTTAATAAGCTACTTGAAAGGATTTTTTTTTAAATGACGCTGTGATTAATGCTTGCGTCAAATTAGCAAATAACACTCAATGACTGAAATTTTCCTAAGACAAGGAGATTTATTCTTTGCAAAACCAGTATTACAACTTTTAGATACAGCAACTTCCCAGACCTGGGTAAGAAAGAAGAGGGGGAAAAAAAGGGAGATAAAGATACACATGTCAACCTAAATAGGTTCCTTTGCCATGACGTCTTATAAGAATACCTCTTCTTGGATAGCAGATGTTAGATCAGCCCAGGCAGCAGCACAGGGACCAGAAGGGCACCCTGACATTGGCCTGCTGATAACATCCAGGAGGCAAAGTCAGGACCACAGGGCCCAGCCCCAGCCGGTATTCCTGTTTATGCAGATTGAGGATCACCAGGGCCTTGACTTCCTCTTCTGTACATTCCACCTTGGCTGTTCCAAACATGACCCTCCCTCCCCTTTACAAACCTTGGGTCTAAATTCCTTCTCTGCACTACCTTGGAGAGGCCCTTCCTCCAGCTGGCCCCCAAAAACCGTTCTTCTCTAAGACATCTTGGGTGGATTCCTTTAGGCAACACCTTACAGTAAACACCAGGAAAGTCAGTGAACTGAGCTTTTCAACTGTTTTACATTTAACATGTGTAAAACTTTTTGAAAGCTAAAGGGAGGTGCGTCTGTCCATGAGTTTTATTACTTATTATAATACTGGAATTAATCTAGATATTATCAAATTATAAATGGTATCTATACAAATTAGTTCTAAATGCAGGAATATAATGGAAACAAACCCAAAGCTATTAAAAAAAAGAAAGAAAGAAAGAAACTGAGATCTGGCACTCAGATCTCACTTAAAATAAAAAGGTTTAATTTAAAGCATGCATGATTTTAAAGTTATAAATGATGCCTTTAAATAGTTTTAGCTTTATTTTTAATGGTGGTAATGTTTGGATAACTCCTATCGGGTATCACCACCTGAGTGTGTTATAGGGCACCCCAAATCTGTTAGAGAACAGGGAGAGAGGGACATTCCTGAAGCCCCAAACCTGCCTGCTCTAAGTGGGTTCTGTATCCTCCGCGTCAAGACAAAACATATAAAACTTTAATGAAAAGGGACTTTAATACAGTAAATATACAATACGGAACACAGAAACTATAACTTCTAAATCAAACACCTGAAGTTACCCATCCCCTCGTGGGTAAAAGTCCACCCAAAAGGGATTGGCCCAAAGCAAGGCCTGAAAGCCTGCCACTAGACTAAAGCACCTTCTGGCCAGGACCCATGGAAAAGGGTCAGAAATGGCCAGACAAATCTGGGAGGAAAAGAGAGCAAAATCAAAATCAATATAAACACTGCCATAGTCACCTGCATACAGGGATCTCACTGACATCTGCCTTAACCAATCCAGGGTCAGGAAACAAGCACGTTTTCTCCATCACATGCTTGCTGCTCCAGGTGGCTTCCTCAGGTCTCCTTCTGGCTCTCTATCCTGCTTCCTTCTTCAGATTCCTTCTCTTCTCCTTTTCTCTGCTCAGCACCACCCTCCTTCTAGGTGGGGCAGGGAACCTGGAACTTCCCCTTTTCCTAGGCACCACCCTGTTACAAGTGCACCCACCACCCAATTATCCATAGTTTACCAATGATGTAAATTTTGGAATTATTGGGTTGGGAAACTGGGGTCCTTGGATTCACTCTGGGAAAGCTTACACCAGACCTCCCTTTCATCAGCATCAGCAAGTCCCCAGGTGAGTTTCGTCATGGCACAGAGACATTAGTTATATCCAAAAGGGCAGGTTGATTGCAAAAGGTAGAGAAGAATACAGGACACTTGCATACACACAGAGGCAGAAAGGCTGCCCAGAAAGGGGCCAGATTGCTGAGAGAGGGCTATGAGGTTGCAGGAGGGCGGCCTTGAGGAGACCGGCCTCTGCTGAGAGAGAGGTCAGTGAGGAGAAGCCCTGGCATGGTACAGGTCATGGGCAGGCATGAAGCTGCTGCCCTGGATAAGGACAGAGAGTTGGTGAAAGAAGCACCTGTATAGGCACAAGAGGCAGGACACATACCTAGTGCCAATGCAGAGACTGTATAGAAACAGGCTTCTCTTTGGGTGGGGCTCACTCACCCAAAGAGTGAAGTGGTTTGTTTTGAATAAACTATGTAGAATTTGGAAGGGGCCAGATTTCTATGATGGTCCTCAATCTCTACATCTTCACCTGCAGGTCTGAGTTCTTGACACTCCTTACAGCAGCCTGATACCGCCTTGGGTCTGCCTTTGAGATCTAAGCACTGGTGCCTGAGGGTCTTGGTTCCTACAGCTGGGCTCATGGCTGTGTTAACCCATCTACCCCACCTCCAGCTCTTGGCATTGTGAGGCAGGTTTCTTATCCTCCATCACCACCATGGTCTGTTATGTTTTCAGTAGCTTTATTGGTCTCTCAGATATTATTAGTAAATGTAAAGTTTTAGAACTGTGTTAAGCAATTGAGATAAAGTAAAGAAAGGATGATTCTAAGTAAAATACTTGCTTGACAGATTTGGGATTCTAAACTAAGGAAAAGCTAAGGAAAAGCTGAAAACTACATTCTTTTAGATATTAAGCCTTGATAAAAGATTAAAATATTTAGCTCTGTTTTAAATTTGTTTTCTTCTAATAATACTTAGTTCCCCAGACCTCTTTTGGAAAATTAAAGTTTTACTAAATTAAATAATGGGGGTTCATTTTTATTCTGCTGGAATATTAATTACTGAACTTCACGTTCACTTTTGACTTCTTATTGCTTACTAAAAGAATTCTGTGCCTCTAAGTGATACTTAAAAGATTACATTGTGAAGGATACTGATTGTGCCAGTTTAAAATTTCATGCAATTTAGCGATTATAGATTTAGTGGTTAAGAGTTTTGTAACATATGAGATTAAAATTAAATAATCAAAGTGATAGAAAAAAAATATATGATCTAGAATTGAAGACCAGTTTTACCAGAATGGAGTTGGAGAAACACTAAATAAATGTAAAGTGAGTGTCATGTTTTCAGGCTGAATAGGATTAAATTATAAGGATTATTTTTTTAAACTGAACTTTGGTGATGGAGGAAAAGAATAGAAAACCTGAAGGAGACATCACAAGGTTAAAACCTGACTCATGCAAGGAGGTAGGGGCAGAAGGAACTAACATAACCATTAATTCAGTCATAGAGACACCTGTATCAGACTGCTGTAGAGAATATCTGAGGCATTGAACTTAGGGTAAAGAATAGAGATTGGGCCCATTGTAAGTTTCCACATAGTTATGCAAAATCAGCAGCAAGCAGGGCACCCCACAAAGAAGTGAGCCCCTCCCAAAGAAAATAGGACTGAAGTTTCTGCACTGGCTCAGGGCAGCAGTCCTCTGCCCACCTGTGACTATGCAGGTGCTTCTTTCCACCCACTCTCTCCCTCTGCAGGACATCAGCCTCCTGCCTGCCCATGACCTGTGCCATACTGGAGCATCTCTGCAATGACCTCCCTCAGCAGAGGTCGCTCTCCTAAGGCTACCTGCAGGCAACCATGCAGGTCTCTCTCAGGGCAGCTCTTCCTGCCTGCCTGTACACATGCAAGTGTCCTTTAGTCCTCTGTCCTTTTACCTAGTAAACCTGCTTTCGAATATAACTGGGTCTCTGTCTCATGAAGAAACTGCCTGGGGAGCTCTGGTGAAACCTTTCCCAAGGACTCTGCACTAACTCCAAAAAATATATCATCCAGTATCTGTAATATACTTACATGGGACTAAATTTAATATTCTTCATCTACTAATGATGAAACATATTCTTAAGCTGTGGTCAGCTTTAGTAACAGATTATAAATTGTTTGATTGAAAGGTCTGGCTCTCTTTTATATTGATTAACTGAGAGAAATCTATTCCTGTCAGTATTGCATGCTGGTTATTCCTTGTCAGAGAAATAGATTGTTTGTTTCTTTGTTCAAAGATGTATTTATTTATGCATAAAGAACAGGGGTACAGGCCAGAGGTGCAGGGTAGGTGACAAGATTCACTAGACACAGAGTGGGGAGAAGAACAGACAGATCTATGAAGTACTCTGCTGCAGGGAGCAGTGGGTGGGCTAGGTCAGTTCTGCTGCACCATGTGGGTCACCTCCGGGGCGGGAATCCAACTCTCAATGAAGCAGCTACAGCTAACTTGCAGTGCTAACCCATTATACCACCAGGAAGGGCCAGAAATAGATTAAGTTTTAAAACTCTGTCACTCAAAGTACTTACCACTTCATAGAAATCTATCCAAGTCTTTTATACTTTCTAATACTTATCAGAAAACTTTCCTGAAATAAAAATTCTAAAATAATGAAGACATTGATTAAAAGGAAAAAGAAATCTGGTAAATCTTAGAGAGCTCCTTTGTACCTCATAAAACTATTTTTTCTATCCTTATGGAAAGAGAAGTGTTAAACAAATTAGGTCTACTTAAAGGTATTGACATTTCATAGTAAGCATTGTCACATATGGAGAAATGCTTTGCTTTCTTAACATATATATGGGTATTCAGATAATGTTAAACTGCTTCAAATCTGATATGTACTAATACTATAATATTATTCAAATGTGGCTTTTATTCTAAAATATTATATGCCACAGAATTGAACAGACTTCCTTATCGATTATATTAAAATAAAATCTTTATTTATGCTCTCTTTAATGTCTTTTACTATTTGCAAAATTTGTTTATTTTGATGATTTGTTCAGAGGGATTAACAGGGAATGGACTTTGACAAATACTCTATAAATACAGCCAGTGAATGAGAATTAAACAAACCTGGGCATGCTAACCAGTAAATCTGATTACTGGTTCTAACAACAACTAGATGGAATGAAGGAACCTGAGGTAGTCTTCGTTCTTGCTGCTATAATTACCTGGGACCAGCATTGGAAGATGATGGGACAGGAGAGTATGGACTGCAGAACTAGAACATCACTCAATTTCTTCCTCTGGTTACTTGGACCCTGAAGATAACTGTGGAAATTCAAAGACTATTTCTTTATGTATGTATAGGCAATACTTCTACAGGCAAAATGTCAGCTCTGTGCATAGAAAATAAATATGACATTGGCATTTCCTGGGTTGTATACAGCAGTCAGGTGGGGGTTTGATTCTAGAAATAGCATCTTTACACTAGACAAGATCTCTAGAATTGATTCTAAAATAGAGTCTGTTCAAGCTGAAGTATGCCAGACTGCAGACTGCCTCTTACCAAAGCTTAAGTATGGGTGGGTCAGAAATCTGGATTTACCTGCTGAGGTAACATGTATAAACTCTATAATTGCCAGAACCACATTATAGGCAGCCTGCATCAGCTGTTTTGCAATCTGATTTGTTCCCACAAGTTGGAGTAACATATGTACAATAGAGACGTATGGACACTAACATCAAATTTTGGAACACATTATAATTTCCGACATTGTCTTGTCTGTGAACCATTCTGGTCTTTTTAGTTTATGTGCAACAATGTATATTAAAGATTTCTACCTAAACAGTTAGGAGGCAATACAATTAAATATTTTCTACTATGAGAGATTCCTAGAGAATAGAGGAGGGAATTAAGGGTACCTAAATCAGATCACTCCAAGATTCTCAGAACTGGTATCCTTAAAATGCTCTAACCAAGCTGCAGATTATTTTAAACTAACCATCATGAAATCCCTTGAGGGTAAGGAGAAGTTTCTGTCCTTGCCTAATCCTTTGAGCTTCCCTGGTTAAACAAGAGATCATCATGTTCTACACTTGTGCCTTTTCCTAGTCAGAGAAGCAAGCAGTACCCTCCCTTTCTGTGACCTGGGAGAATGTAGGTGGGGTGGGGTAGAATGGAGAGAATCTCATTTAGTTAACTTTATCAGTGAACATCTTCTCTCTGAGAGTCTCTTCTTTATTTTCATTAAATATGAGGCAGTTTCCTCTTGTGAGTCATGTAAAGTACCCTTACCATCTTGAGGCCTCAGATCCCTACATGCAGAAAAATATCACTGATTTACTCCATTCTTTTTTAGAATTTACAGTCATGTAAATTCTCCCTATGTATATTATTAAATGTTAGTCTTTTCTCCTACTAATCTGTCTGATGTTAATTTGTTTTGTTAGAAGGGAACAAGGAGGGTGGGGCAATTTCCCTTTTGTTTTCAGATGGCAACTTGCCTTGTAAACTTCTTAACCCTAATTTTTAATAAGCAGAGGTTTTTACTTTTTTAAAATATTTACTTATTTATGCATACAGGCCAGAGGTGAAGGGGCGGTGAGAGGATTCACCAGAGACAGAGTGGGGAACAGAACAGGCCAACTGATAAAGTACACTGCTGAGGGGAGCAGTGGGAAGGTCAGGAGAAGTCTGCCACTCCATGTGGATCATCTGGGGGGGGGGGGCAGGTGTTGAACTCATGCTGACATGGCTTTAGCTTCTTAGTGCTGTGCTTTAACCCACTGCACCCACAGGGAGGGCCTGGTTTTACTTTTGATAAAATCTAATTTACCTTTGTGGGGTGGAGGAGGAGTGAGGGGAGGTGTTTATGCTCTAAAAACACACAAACATAGTCTCTCATACTTTTTTGTGAAGGAATTACACCTTTCACTTTAATCTTTAGGTTTTTACTTTACAGTAAGATAGGGGAATCTACTTGTACTTTCTGTTAAAGACATTCATTTCTGCAAATTTGGTTCAGTGCCTTTGTTGAAAATCAATTGACCATTTTTTTTCTCTTCCAGAAATCTTTATTCTTATTATTTTTTTCAATCTTCTCTTGAACACTGTAGGTTTAGACTTAAGTAAGCCTTGAATTCACAATCTTCTAACTCAAATAAGACAAAGTTATTTTAGCCTTTTGTATAGATTTCTTTTCTTTAATGACTGCCCATACTTTATTTATTAAACCCATCTCTTTTTTTGGAGTCTTACAACAATTTTCTAGCACATTTTTGAAAATATTTGTAAGTAAGACAAATATTAATTGCCCATTGATCAAAAATAGGGTAAAAAGTGGAGAAATGCTATTCAATCATTAGAAAAGAAAAAAAAAATGTCATTAACAGAAAAATGGAAGGTGTGAAAGGAAATTATATCTGGTAAAGCAAGTCAGAATGACAAGTATTGAACATTAATTTATAGCAGATAATCACAAATCAAAATACCTAAACTAATGGATGCTAGTAAATTGAGGTTTCTGGTATTAAGCAGAAGAGGGCAGGAAAAAGGGTCATAACTGTGTTCAATTTTAGGGTAGAGGGGAAAAAAATTACTTTCTGTTATTCCAGCATCTGAGTCATCACAATGTCTCTGTTGACAACTATTGTTGACAACTATTTTCTCTAATTTACGGGTCACCTTTTCCTGTCCCTTGTGTGTCTAGTGATTTTGATTGTAGGGTAAGCATTTTGACTGATTCATAGAAGAAGGTTTATGTTGTTTTCCCCTAGATAATATTACATGTCAGTCTCAGAGTCAGTCAAATTATTAGAAAATGCTTTCATTTACTTTTTGTTAAGGGAAGTCATTTTTGTTATTGTTGTTGTTGTTGTTCTTAGTCCCAGTCTGTACCCCTGACTAGGGTAATTCGTATTCCTAAGGCATGGCTTTTTCCAGACTTTTCAACTGAATGTGCAAGTTACTCTGTAAGGGCTTTCCACTCTGACTGGCTTTCGTTTTAATGCCACCTCTCTTAAATATTTTCTGGCATCCTATCAGTTCTTAGATCCACTGCACCCACTCACTCACTCTGTACTAGGCATTTAAGAGACTTGCCTGAGTAAGTACAAGCCAGCTCCCAGCCACAGACCCATAGGGGATCCATATGAGAACGTCTAGGGCATTATCTATGATTGCTGTTCATCTTTTTATTTCCTACCAGCTGTAGCCTCTGTCCAGTGCTGAATTTGATGTGTTCCTCCTTACCCTGAAGAATTCTACTTGTTGATTGAGTACAGCTTCCTTCATGCAGTCTTGAAAATGGCCCCCAGCTGGAAAACTTGGGGTATCTGAGGCTTAATATTTTCATTTACAATCTCTCAGGAAGTTCTAAATAACCTGTATTCAATGTCTGAAAAAAAAAAAAAAAGATTTCTGATATACTTTGTCCAGCTTTATGGGTTGTAACAGTGGAAAGTCAAGTCCCTTACAAGTTGCTTCATCCCAGTGTAAATAAGAAATTGATAAACATTTTTGACATTTTAAGTAAAATGATGCTATAATTACAAGTGAAGACTCCAGAGGAAAGCAACCAGGTTTCCAGAAGCATCCATTATGAGAACATTTATAAAATACTTCAGTGTTCCTTTGATCTTACTGTTTTCATTTCACCGATAGGCAGGCAACTGTTTATCCTAGAAACTACATTTATGATTTACATTCACCTTTATCCTAAAAGCTTAACACAGAAAGTTCACCTCCTCACTAAACGTTCTCATATTGATTTATTTCTCCCCCTACAATTCAAAGGACTGCTTTTATTACTTGGATAGATTATTCCAATTTTCCGCTTTGGAAATTCCATGAAATCAATTCTTTTTTTTTTTTTTTGTTATTGTTGTTGTAGCCTATCTTATCCATTCATATAGAATAGTTGTTAAAAGGGCAATTCTAATCTTCATTTCTATGACCAATGAAAATAACTTTGGGTCTTCTTTTGGCTAGAAACAAATAGAACCAAGTTCCTCTTTTAAATTAATACCAATTAAAATTTTCCATATTTACTTTTATCTATATCTCACCTTCCTCTAGAATTGAAGACAAGAATTTTGAAACATTTGCTGAACCACTCTAAATAGGTGTTTATAGCCAATTTAAATTACAAATCCCAAGCAGAATTTCCTCTATCTACTTTCCAAAATGTCTTTTCCTTCTATGATTTCTCTTAAATCCTCCTCAAACCCCAAATTAGAAATCACAGAATAATTTTTTCACTATTTCTCACTTCTAGCTTGTAGTATGACTTCTTCATCATACTTTTGAAACATTTTTCTTGTCCATTCTCTTTCCATTCCTACTGACATAATCCTATTTGAAACCATATCACCACTCCCAGCAGGATCATAGCAATCATTTCCTAAATAAATTTTACCTCCATCTTCCACTGAGGACCAGGGTCATGTTTCTAAAATAGATTTATGATATCATCTCCTTACACTAAAGTCTTTGCTAGCTCTGTTACTTAGCGTAAAAAAAGACCCCAGTTTCTGAGCACGACATTTAGGATCCTGTATAACTTTTGTATCACCATGTTCAGATTTATCTCTTGCCCAATGTGCCATACACTGTCAGGGATGACATACTCCTGGAATGCTGTCTTTAGTTCAATTTTTATGCTTCAAAGTTGGTATTACTTATCACAGCACACTTTTCTAAATTCAGGAAATCCACTATCAATGAATTAATTTGTTCCAGTGCATTTTATCATAAACTAATCACCAGTCATTTTCACTCATCCTTCCACCTACTTAACCTGATCAACTTGAAAAAGTAAAGATTTTTACCACTGTACTTACCTCTAGGTGGTACAGCAAAAATATTTCTTCCAGATACTCTTCCAAATAGTTCTGTAGTTTATGAAAGTATGCTATTTATGACTTTCACTACTTTTAAAGAAATAACCACATTTAATTAGCTTTATTTTTGTGCCAGATAATATGCTAAATACTTCATATATTTTCATTATTTTTTAAATAAGTTATTTATTTTTTACTTTATTGTTATTTTATTATTTTATTAAATTCCAAAAGAATACAAGATACTATTATTGTTTTTTACATCATAATTTAGTTATTTAAACGCCTTTTTTTCTAGATTACAGATTCCTCATAATCAGGATTCAGATCAAATTAAATTTTACTTCTTATTATCCTTGTACCTTACAGCACACTAGTCCCTAAACTGAACTTTGTTTTCTCTTCCTCCCTTCCTTTTTTTGCTTTCTCTTTTCCTCTCTGTAAATGTTTGTATGTATGTCTAATGCAATAACTATTTGTTGGTTTTGGTAATTTTAGAGGTTTTTTGTTGTTGTTGTTGTTGTTTAGCAGCCTATATAGAACCTGAGAGACTTTAAAATGAAATCATATTTTTGTTGGTTCTTATCACCATCTGACTGAAATAACTAATTACTAGGAGTACCAGAGGTAACTCACTAGTTTTTTTAATAGTTATCTCATAGTCTTTATGATTCTTTGTGATGTTTTTAGGGATGCTGTTCTACTACAGATGTTTCATGGCACTTTATTACCTGATACTATACAAGCCACACATGGTGTTTTGCTAATATAATACCATCATTCTGGACTGCTCAATGTATTGAAGCTAAATAGTGTTCCGGTAATATGAAGCAAGAATATATTTTTTTCTTCCTGTTATGACATATTTTGCACCAAAATAGTACTGCTTTTAATACTGAAAAAGTATCTAATTGGAGCAACTATTTCACCTATCATTACTTCTCAAAAAGGCATCAATTGTAGACATTTGCTGCTTACTTTCCAAGTCTCCATTACACCATTTTTCTTGAAGTAACCCCATTTTCCAGATGAAGATCAATTTCTCAATAAACTTTCAATGCTTTTCAGGACTCCACACCTCTGCTTCATAATTGAACATTTTATTGGAGCCTGTCAATCTATACCACAACATTATCTGAATCGTATTTATTTTTAAAACTGAAATGTGACTAAAGTTTATCTACAGGAAGGAACATTTAGATTTCCATAGAAGCTACTAGAAGAAGCTCACTATTTCTACTGAACTTCAACCTAAAGAGATGGAACTCAATAGTCAATTTGACACCAGGATAAGCGATTTTAATTAAGAGAATACCAAAAAGTGAAGTGATCCTCAGTGATGAAGAAAGTGGAAATTGATAATATCATGCTAAACCCTTTTGACAGCAGATTTAAAATCTGTTGGACTTCTCAGTTATGTCAGACAATAAAAACCTTCTTTATTCAAGTGAGAATATTTAGTTGGAATTTTCTCACTTGAAAAAAGGATGAGTTTAGGCATTCATTCATGGGACCATTCTCTAATGCTGAAATCATTGTTAACTAAGTAGTGCAAATAAAAATACAGTATTCTTATAAATAATTTACCCTACTATCCACCTCCCACTCCCAGCAGACTATTTCCACTGAGATCAGTAATCAACTAAAATCAAGCAATGGTAAGCTCTTTTGCAGCATTTTGGATTAGAGATAAAAGATAAAGCAAAGTTGCCCTTTCCTAGCAATATTTTAGTCACATGACATGAGCCCCAGAGAGCAATAAGAAGCAGTTCTAGAACTTGTGGAAATTTTGATAAATTCTTTCTTGCCCCTAAATTAGTTAGAGTGCAAATTACGACAGACAAGAGGAAATAATCAGTGCAATCCAGGTTTGCTGAATTGCAAAGCACAGTCACACCACCGCTATAATTTATTATGCATTTTTAATGTATTTTTAGTGTCTAATGTGTGCAAGGCACAGAGAATGCAGTTTTCTTGGTTAAATTCATATGCCAAATTCATAATTCATAAATAACTTTCAAAAAGGTCTATTTAAATTGTGTAGGAAGACCTTCAGCCATGTCTCTTTACTGTTGCTTCTTATGAGTCTCTTTATTCAAGAAGCAGCCTGGTGTTTGTGACTAGGCTCTCTTGGGCATGCCCAGTTTGATCATTCTCCTTCATTTGCACTGTACACTAAAACTTTGCTCTTAACTAAAACTTCTATTGAATATTCCATAGCACATCTTTACTGAAAAGCAAATGTATCCTAATGAAAAAAAGAAGTCTAGAATGGAAGGTTCTATTTGCTCTTTAGGTGAAAGACCCACTCTTTTATTACAGCAATATTTCTTCACAAATATTTTTCTACTATATAAATAATTTAAAAAGTGTCTTCAATCTGAACTTCCCAACAGTGTCAGACTCTGCATGAATATGAATCACTTTTATGTCCATGTGTAAGTCCAGTGATGATGTACAATATAATTTCTGAAGGTCATTTCTTTTGCTGTTTCAGTCAGTGATGGTTTGGTAAAGAAATGTAAAAAGTCCATTTACTTTAAAATTGTAATGATAGAGTTAAACTTCCAAGAGAAGCATTTTGAGGGTTCATAAAAAAGGCATGTGTTTTTGTGTTTTAAAGTTTTATTTTTCATATTATGTTTAGTGAGTTAAATAGATTTACATTATTGTATCTGCTTTGGCAGTTACAGG
Source organism: Condylura cristata (assembly GCF_000260355.1). Lineage (NCBI taxonomy): Eukaryota > Metazoa > Chordata > Mammalia > Eulipotyphla > Talpidae > Condylura > Condylura cristata. Next base: position 18,389,453 of record NW_004567102.1, read on the forward strand.
TTTAAACATTTATAAATGTATATTTTCAATCTCTGCCCCCCACCAGTGCCCCATAATCCTCCACCTTGTTCCATTGAACCTCTTCCCTCTCCATCTTTATGGTCACTGCAAGCAAGCATGCTTATAAACATTTTTTTTAAAAGATTTATTTACTTATGCTTACAGAACTGGGGTACAGGCCAGAGGTGCAGGAGTGGTGAGAGGATTCACCAGAGACAGAGTGGGGGGCAGAACAGCCAGATTGACAAAGTACACTGCTGAAGGGAGCAGCAGGCAGGCCAGGAGAGGTCTGCCATGCCATGTGGGTCAGCTCCCACATTGAACACCTGCTGCAGTGGCTTTGAAGAGCTTCATAATGCTGTGCTTTAACCCTTTGTACCACCAGGGAGATCCCGCTTATAAACATTTTTTCAGAACCTCTTCCTTTCTCAGTTTTATCAACATGATATGGGTTAAGTAAAAGACTTAGTCCAAGAGATTTAGACCTAGTCTGCATTTATTGTAGAACCCTGGACAGAAGTTTGAAGATGAACAAAGTCAATATAATTGCTGTGTCTACTGCCATTATGAACAGTAATTCTTACCTATTTCAACCTAAGAGGTGGTATTGTCTGTAAGGTAACACCATTCCTCTTTTTCTCTATAAGAAAATGAAAAATCAGTAGTCTGTAAAGGTAGGAAATAAGAGAATTCATAACTTAAGAAGACCAAAGCTTATACCTAAAGGAATAAACAAAGAAGAATTAAGAAAAACAGAAGTCAGAAGAAAATTAAAATTAGAGTAGAAATTAATAAAACACATATCAAAAAGGCAATTGTTATAGTTGAGTAATATTCCATTGTGTATATAAACTACATTGTCTTTATTTAGTCATCTCCAGAGAGAAGCATAGATTAAATCCTCTCAGTGAGGTAAGGCTTGTGTAAGTGACTCCAATGCCTAGTTTTAGATGTCATCTTACATTTTCTACCAAATCTATCCTTTTAAATTATTTTGTATTGTAGTGGCAGATTTTTATTTTTTTTTTGAGCAGATTGGTAAGAAATGATAATGTAAACATCCCTCTTAAACTACCTGGTACTTGTTAAACAAAGTCAACATTTGTTTATGTTCAGTAATGTCTGCTGCATCATGTCTCTTGAAAGGTAGCAAGCTAACCTGAATTTAGAGAATTTGAGAGTCCAATCTTGAGAAGTTTGATTATATTTTATGCTGCTTTGCCCCACTTCCTGTTACTTTCTAGACTCTAGATATCCCTGGCTCTTGCCTGCCTATAGAACTGTGACCCTAGGGTTTTTAACGAGTCTTTACAAATGAAGCTTTACTTTCTAATAATTAGTATTATATTCCTTTCCTCTTGACTATAATAAGATTTACTTAAAAAAAAAAATCTGCATCAACTGTGCTGTTTAGCTTTATTTTCCCTTCAGGTGCTATGTCTTTATTTTCTTTTGTATCTTCTGGCTGTTGTATATGCCTCAGGCAGGTGGTGGAGGGTGGTGTTGCAAATCAAACAACTTGACCCAAGAATTTTTATTCTTAACATCCGAGAATGATATTAAGAATTCTTCGTACAAAGAGTAAGAAAGAAAACCATGTCTTTTGTATAAAAGGGAATTAAGAAGTATCCTGTCCCCACCCCAAAAAACAATCTCTTTCATTCAAGTAATGCCAGAACTTTTGTTGGAAATTTTTCAGGAAACAAATGCCTCCTTAACTAGTCACATGGTAAGGATTAATTGTCATATTAACCTAAACCTTCCATCCAAAGCTTCTCACCTATTCATTTACATTCTGGGATCTGGAAAAAAATTAACATAAAACAAAGGTTCTCTTCTTATATATTGATATTAGAATTCAA
>NW_004567102.1:18398884-18405192 GCF_000260355.1 Condylura cristata
GGAAAGAGTTTATTTAATGCATTTAAACTATGTAGTACTGAAATCTAAGTATTTATACAGATAACAGAAATAGTCCCTCTACTTTTTCCCAGTATTTGTTGAAGTACATTGCCACAACTTTAGGGGCTCAAAGTAACACAGTTTTATTACCTCAAATAAAATAGGTCCATACATCAAAAATCTGACAAATAAGTCATGACTAAGATCAAGGTGTGAGAAAGACTGTGTTCCCTTCCAGAGACTCTAGGGGACAGTTTTTTCCATACTTTTTGATGTTTCTAGAGGCCAACTATTTTTGCTGGTTCATAGTTCCCTCTCTTCATCAACAGACAGAAGTGTGAGTTTAGAATTCTTGAGGGAGATTGGGACTCCTGAATAGAAAATTACAAGTTTATATATAATTTGAGGATTAAAAAGAACATTATCTAAAATTTGATATGATAATTATAATTTAAAAATTGGTTTAGGATAAGGAGGAAATGCAGTGGTGCAAGAGACTGAGAGAAATGGCTATGGAATTCCTATAAAAAATGTAGAGGCTGGCTTAATTTTTTTTTAAAGATTTATTTATTTGTGTATATAGAACTGGGGTATAGGCCAGAGATTCAGGGGCGGTCAAGAGGATTCACCAGCGACAGAATGGGGAGCAGAACAGGCCGACTCACGAAGTACAATGCTGAGAGGAGCAGTGGGCCAGTGAGGAGAGGTCTGCCACGTCATGTGGGTCACCTCCAGGGCAGGCAGGCGGGGATCAAACACATGCTGAAGTGGCTTTAACTTCTTAGTGCTGTGCTTTAATCCGCTTCACCACCAGGGAGGGCCTGAGGCTGGTTTAATTTAAAGGAATCAGGAGGAATAATTTTCATTCTAAACTGCTAAGTTAACTCAAATCTTGCATAAAAAGTTAGAAAGGATAGTTTTCTTTCTAAGAACAAAAGTTGCCGAATGGCGAATTCTCTCTCCCATTTCCTCCACTTCTTTATTTGAACATTTTAGCCTTGGCCACTAAATTAAGTAATGTGTCTATATCTTTCTAGGTTATCTAAACAGAATTATATACACTAATTTGCAACCTTATAATAATAGATGTACACTCTATTCTGCTTTTCAAGGAGAGGAAATTCCAAGTAACAAAATAGGAGATACTTTTTAGACAGCTGTTATATTTAATGATGCCTATGTTCATATAGATTATCACATGTTTAAATGGAGAGCACAGTCAGGCTCTTAAGAGAACAAATCAGCCCTAACGCTTCAAAACTGTGTTAGCAGAATGTTTTTCCAGGAAAAACAATGATGAGGAATTTGATGGGAAGTCCTGAAGGAGACTCTTAGGGACTTAGTTAAATGACGTCGGTAATCAGACTTTCAAACAAATCCTTTTCTGTTTTGTGGTGATTCAGAATTGCAATATATCCAACATTTAGAAATCATGACCTCCTTTTCTCCCTATTCACAATCTGTCATCCAATACCCCTGATTATTTTTGTATACACACAGAAAAATATTATAGATGATAAGTGTTAGCAATGGTCAAAAGAAAAAGATTCCTTAAACATACTTAGTGAAAACATAAATTACTATTATTTTTCTGAATGGAAATTTGAGTGCATTAAAATTTTTTGATCCAGAAATTGAGATCTGGGAACTTATCTCCATAAATAATCAAGAATGAAGGCAAATTTTACACAGTGACACATATCACAAAACCATTTATAAGCCCCAAGTAGGAAACAACCTACATGTGTAATAGACAATAAACTAGAAGACAAAGATACTGTGTTACATACATAAGTTAATAATATTTAGACATTATAATTACATTGTTAGAATAGTAGCAAAATGAAAAGATATGGAAGATACATTAGAGAAGTTAGCTTATCAAATAATATGGGTGATTTCACAAACAAAGAAAAATACTTCATGGAGATGTAGAAAAATGAAAATGAGTGTTTTCTTAAGAGTGTTTTTTTTATCATTTTCTCTATTTTGATTATTGGCATTTTCTAAATTTCTTATGAATAACAAAACAAGAGCCTATAAAATTGAATATTGAAAAGGAATATCACAGAGAATAAAACAATTTAGTTGAGGACTTTGATAATACCAACAAATCTTTCAATTAGCTAGTTTCTTGAGATCTGTCTATGGCAGGCATAGAGAAAATGTTTTCTGTGGAAGGATTGTGGCAGGGATTCATCAGTTCACCTAAGCAGAAGCCAATACATTTTTATAATGAGTATCAAGGTAGCAAATTAATGATCAAAACTCTCAGTTGCCAGTGGTGGAGACACTGAATAGCATGGATAGATAAGATACGAGCAACCATTTCTAATAAATACACACAAGTTCAATATTTTCTTATAATCAATAATCAATACATAAGAAATGTGTAAAATTTATCATCACTACCATAAAATTTAAGTACAAAAAATGATTATTTCATTATTTTTTTAGAATGAACTAAAACAAATTTCAGCATTCACTAAGGCTAAATTAACATTGTAATTTTAAGAAAATGAACTTCTCTTTACCAACTGTCTCACTTAAGATGCATAGCTATTTAGATTACATGAAAAATGAGCTTTGATTCTATGGATATTTTCAACCCATTATTGAAAACATGATTGTCAATTGAAGTTAAGTTGATGAAATGGCCATAATTAAAATCTATACCTTCCAGATACTGTTGTTAAAGTAAATATTGCAGATCCCATATAACTACTATGTGGCTGATAAATAAAAAGGAAATATAAGCATAGAAATAAAGTATTCCAGAAGCCAAAGCTTGATGAAAAGATTTATCATTACTGTTAACGACAGAAATTAATATTTCTTAATATTAAGGAATTATTATGATTACAAAAATGATTATGTCACTCTCTTCTGCTGCAATGTCTAACTTCAGTTTTTTCCTGACAGTACTTTATGTGTGACATATTACTGCAAACAAGTCTGTCTGCCCAGAATAATCAGGGATAAATAATTCATCAGCAGTACTGCAGATGTTGAGGGCATCCTCTAGTATGCCCATTCTTTAACAAAAATAAACTCCAATACTGCTTGACTTGCTTTCAGTTCCTCCAAAGAAGAGAACAGTGAAGAACTGCCATTGATTTTTTTAGAGCTAGGTGTAAAGACAGATGAATGCCAAGAAGAATAAAAACTGATCTGACCTTGCATAGTGCAGAGAGTGTTAGTTCTAAAATGAATAGGTCTTATAAACATTCCCACACCCATAGGTATTTTTCTTACTGATGTGGCCCTAAATGTTTAAAGCTGACTCAGTAATTATAATGAGAAGACATCCCTTTCCAGCTAAGACTTGTTAAGACTGTTAAGTTGTACTTATTCTTTCTGAAATTCTTTAACACTTTTAGCCTGTTACCTTAACCTCTTGTCCTCAAGTTTGTAGCCTCATGGCCCATTGATTCAATTTTAGGCAGCCAGATTAAGAAGTTGCGTTCACATGTATGTGTGCCCATTTATGAGTAATCATATCTGCATGTGTAGGGACATTGGAAAAGTTACCATTTAACTGGTTGTATTGTTGATTTGAATTTGTAATAACATAAATATATGAAATGATTGTGGTTACTATTTTAAATGTAACAAACATTAAAAAAAAACTTTTTGAATGTCTTATAATGTCAAATAATAGTCACTTCCAATAGGATGGGGAAATCAATTATAGGTCCAACAAACAAATATCAGGAGCTTGATAGAGTTGTAGAGAGAAAAAAATGTAACTTGCTACTTTATTAAGGAGAGACACATAGTTTATAATAATGAATTATTTCAGGGGAAGCTAGTGAATGCAAACAGAATTTAAAACAGCAATGTATTTTCTAGGTTACTGCAAAACTTGAAGGATTTAAAAATATTAATATGTTTTCCTTACATCATTGCAGTCTCCCACCACTTTATCACCCATGAACCATAACCACATTTCCTTGTGTTCTTCCCTCCTCTGTTTTGTCCCATTACAACCTTCTCTGCTGAATGCCTCAGTTCTACAATCAGCTTGCTAGTTTTGAATATTTCTTGACCTTTCATTTGGTTTCTCTGTATTCTGCATGTAAGTGAGATCATCTGGTCTTTATCTTTTTCCTTCTAACTAATTTCAGCTATAGTAATTACTTCCTTTGTGTACTCAAAGGACACAAAACACTAATTTGAAAGGAAAGCTGCATTCCTATTTTCATTACAGCAATATTTACAATAACCAAGATACGGAAACACCTAAATGCCTCAACATATTTGAATGTATCAAAATGTTGTTTTTTTTTTATTTGTTTGTTTTTAAAAAGATGTATTTACTTATGCTTACAGAACTGGGGTACAGGCCAGAGTTGTGGTGAGTGAGAGGATTCACTAGAGATAGAGTGGGGAGCAGAATAGGCAGATTGACAAAGTACACTGCTGAGAGTTGTGGTATTTTTATACCACAACTTTTTTTCAATCAAAAAAGACAAACATGCCATTGGGGACAACATGGATGAAAGAAGTTGAGGGATTTTAATCAGATTAAGGAAATAGATCAGGTTATTTTTAAATAAAATAATCAAAAAAATAAAAATCAAGGAACCGTTAAGCCAAAAGCTTGAGAGAAGATTATAATATACCAAATTTGTTTTAAATAAATGAAACAGATTACTAGAAACACAATTTATAAAAAAAATAAAATGAGAAATATTTAATTACAAATGTTTAGATATAGTTAATATATATATAAGAAAATTGATGTTTTAAGCATAATACACAGCAAAAAAAAATTTTGGAACAACTTTGCTAGTAAATTTAAAAGCATGGGTAATGTTTATAGTTTTTCTTTGCAAATTTAATTGGCCAAAATCAAGAAATAAGTTGACAACTTTTTAAAAGGCCCATTTGATTTATATTTCCTACTGTTCATTCTCTTAACAAATGCCCAGCTCAGAAAATTCTGTTGGGAATATTTTCAACCTTTTACAACACTTTTACTTTTAAACATATTTACAATTCTTTTTAAAGATTTTTTTAAGTAAGTACAGAAGGGATATGTTTCTTTTAGTGAGCCTGAATAAAATTCATAGGAATGAGGCCCTCCCTGGTGGCGCAGCGGGTTAAAGCACTGCACTGAGAATCTAAAGCCGCTTCTGCATGAGTTCGATTCCCGCCTGCCCCAGAGGTGACCACATGGTGTGGCAGACCTTTCCTGACCCGCCCACTGCTCCCCTCAGCAGTGTACTTCGTCGATCTGCCTGTTCTGTTCCCCACTCTGTCTCTGGTGAAGCCTCTCACCGCCCCTGAGCCTCTGGCCTGTACCCCAGTTCTGTATGCACAAATAAATAAATTAAAAAAAAAATTCATAGGAATGAGAAAAAAATAGTAGGGTAGTAATTTTCTAAATACATACTTGACAAGATGCAAATAGGTACTGTCATCATCAAAGATGCTTGGAAAATGTGGAATTAAACAGAATTCCTTACTGAAAACAGCCAAAGTTCTGCAATATATGTGATAGGATGGATGATACTGTAGATGGCTTATATTGCCTGTGAAACCAAAAAAAAAAAAAAACAAAAAAGCAAAAATATTTTCCCTTCAGAGTCTCAGGGTCTGACCTTTCAATGAATAGTATAAGTTATATCAAGCCTGGCATCTCCAGAAAATTCAGCTCTCAGAAAATCTGGTATCACCAGAAGAGACACAAACAGATGTAAAAAAATGAGTATGCCTTTAGGCAATTTCTATGTGGTCTTGGCCTCTCCTGTATGCATAACACTCAGCTTTTCACACATTTATATTACCTAATTTGTCCTAAAATATTTCAGTTTGCAACTCTGGCCAGAGATAATTTCACAGTTGACTATAAATTAAATATTTGAAACATTTTCAAATAGAATCAAGAAACACATAAAAGAACAGTACATCATGACCTAATGGGGTTCATTCCATAAGTGCAAAATAGAGTTCAAACTTGGAAATTTTATTATTACAATTCACCATATTAATAAAGGAAGAGAAAAAAATTATATTGGTAGTCCTCAATAAGCTTCTGATAAAATTTAGTATCTGAGAAAAACAAATGAAAAACCTAATTATTAAACTTTAAATCAAAAGGCATATTTAAAATTATGCAGAAAAAATCATAAAACCTTAAGAAATCTTACAAAAAATATCAGCCTCATTTTAAAGTGACACTCCTTAGCCTACCCATTAAAGTCAAGAATTGGACATAATGATTCTGTCTCATTATCCTGAAGGTAATTGACGTATATCAAAGTAAAGAATACAAATTCTGAATTCCTTCAGGATGGAGAGAA
>NW_004567102.1:18405912-18421664 GCF_000260355.1 Condylura cristata
TTTGAAGATGTGCCATTCTCACTGGGGTGAGGTGGTATCTCATTGTGGTTTTAATTTGCATCTCCCTTATTACGAGTGATGTTGAACACTTTTTCATATGCCTGTTGGCCATCTGCATGAGAACATTAATATTTTTATAAATTACAAAGAAACTATTTGGAAATTCTAAGAATTAAAGAATATTATTCAAACTTTATAAAAGATTTTATATAAATTAAATATGCATTGAGATAATTTCTTAGATCATTATTTAAGAAAAAATAAGAGCATAACCATCAACAGTTTCTTTCCATCGACCAAGTAAAAGTAACATTTATTTATAGAACAAAAATTAAGAACACTGAAAATATATATAGATATCATATATATGTATATACACACACACACACACACACAATCCCATAATGTTAATCTATATTATATTCATAGTAAGAACCAATAAAAGTACTATTGGTAAAGTAATTCTTAGCAAGTTTTTGAGGCATTGTTGAAAAATTCCATGTAAATCCATTATTATAAAGCTATAAAGCTATTATTATAAAGCTATAATTATTAAAACAGTATGATATTGACATAGAATATATACCAATACTTCATTCTGATTCTAGAAATAGAAATAAAAATCTATGGGAATTAATTGGTGTTAACTGTAGCATTTCAATTATTTTAGATTGGTCAACAAATTGTATTTCAGAATATGAACAGCCATTATGTAGAAAAACTAGATCCTTACACCAATTCTTATGAGAAGATATCTTGAAGAGATTGTGTTGAGATTTAAATTAGACTAGCTTCCTTTAGCAACCTGGACCATATCAGAAACACATTTGATCTGGAGAAAGAACATAAGCCAAAACTGCTTGTCTCATGGTTCTGTATGAGCTATATTCATCATTTTTATCATAGTTAAAATCCTCAGCTACTTGTTTATGCTATTAGTCATCTCAGCAGGAAAATCTCATTAAAGTGTGATGCATTGAGTATAAAGGGTAATACTGGAGTAGGGAGAATAGACTGTGTGACTCTTTCCCTATTGACTTTCTTTATATTTCGTGGAGAACAGAATACAGAGAGGTCTGAAATAATAATGCCTTAAACACTATGAAGCTTTTTATAAGTGCAGCAAAAGAAAATCTTTGAGATATAATGAGTTCCTTGAGAAATAGAGAGTATGTTTCTAGCACTTTTTCAATCTGAAAACTTACCATATGCCAGTGTTTTGCAAGATACTAGTATTTTAAAGATTAATATGACAGACCCAGGTCTTCCAGTGCTCTCTGTGAGAATCTATGTAAGAAACTATGTGAAAATCTGAATGTCCTTTTGGATATTCCAGGACAATTTTCCGTAATAGAAATACAGCTAAATATTTATAAATCATTAGAAAATATATGGCTATATCAACATCTACACTGGAATTCAGGCAGTCCTGAATTCCAGGGAAAGAGATATATGAAATCATTTGACATGATGAGATTTGATATGATGAGATTTCACTCCTTGTTTGTAGAAGTTTTTTTTTTTTTTGATTTATTTATTTGTGCATACAGAACTGGGGTACAGGCCAGAAGAGAGAGGCTTCACCAGAGACAGAGTGGGGAACAGAACAGGCAGATTGACGAAGTACACTGCTGAGGGGAGCAGCAGGCGGGTCAGGAGAGGTCTGCCACGCCATGTGGTCACCTCTGGGGCAGGCAGGAATCGAACTCATGCGGAAGCAGCTTTAGATTCTCAGTGCTGTGCTTTAACCCGCTGCGCCACCAGGGAGGGCCCCAGGAGAAGTTTTATAGAATTGTGAATATAACATAGGATTGTACAAAGCAATTATCTAAAAAATATTGTATGTTTCCAAATAGTATGTACTCATCTCAAACTTAAGGAAACACCAAATTGTTCCTTCAGGGAAGATTTATTACTTGAGGTTTTTTTTTAAATATTACTGTACTGTGTGATGTACAAGAGAGAGTTGTGGGCTAGCCCCAGCAGACCCTAAGTGTGTTGTGTGCTTCCAAATGGGACACTGACAACAAGAAATAGCTCTGCTCTGCAGAACACCTGCTATCTTCATCACGAACGTGCTAAACTGAAATTTTCCTTTATAAGTCTGATTTTATGAATTTGATAAACAACTCTTTTCATTGCTTTTACAAGTAGTATTTTTTTGTTCAATACTTTAGAATTGCTTGATGTTTTGCAAGTGCATTGCAGGAAACAGCATGAATGGCTAATTGAAAATGCTGGGAAAATGGTACTCAATCAAAATGATTATGTGAATGAAATGGAAATCTTTGCATGCTTTTGTTAATAATGTTAAACATATGCCAGACAAGCTATGTGATATATGTCAACTAAATAATCACTAGAGACTCTTCTTAACAGAGTAAAGTCCACAAAGTATATCAGGCCATTGTCATTCTAACAGTGTGTTCTAAGTGATTTCTAAATGTAGAACACAATAGCAAGGACTAACCATTCAAATCACTAAGTAGTCTCTTTATGTTTTGTATCCAGAGGTAAACACACTTGATGAAACAAAGAAATTCTGTCTCTAATTCCAAGTTTTCACTCCCTACCTGGCAAAGTCTTCTTATTTAGAAGACATAGTTAAAATTTCCCCCAGCAATGGTCCTATCACATGCTCTGTTGAGTTCTTCTTTATCCTTGGAAAGTACATGATCTGTGTAAAATTGTCTCTGTTAATAGTTGGAGTTAGTGATTATTGTCAGTGCATGTCCATTTATATGGTAATTTGTTTGTTAGATGCAGGTAAGCTCAGCTCTTTGAGGCTATTTTGCTGCAAAGCAAAAATAAATAAATAAAAAGTTATGTCTGCAATGTTAGAAGGAACTTACTTCAATATCATGAAGGCCAGGTACAATAAAAACACAGCCAATATCATCCTCAAAGACAAAAATCTAAGAACATTTCCTCTAAGATCAGGAACAAGACAAGCAGTCCATACTACTACTCAGTAGAGTAGTGGAAGTCCCAGAGAGAACAGTTAGATAAAACAAGGATATAAAAGATAACTAAATTAGGAAAAACATGAAGTTGAAGTTTAAGAACACAACAAATAAATAAGCAAATAGTTCTACATCAAACTAACCTCTACATGACAAAAGAAACTTACTTCAAAATGGAAAGGTATCCTGGAGACTTCCTGGTGGTGGAAGGGGTTAAACTTTAGCATTATCAAGCTATTTGCAGACATTGCAGCATGAATTCAATCCCTGGTGGGGGAGCCTGGGTGTAGACCTCTCTAGTCTCACCTGCTGTTCCCTTCAGCAGTGTATTTCAGTCAGTCTGCCTGTTCTGCTCCCCACTCTGTCTCTGGTGAATCCTCTTAAACCCCACACCACTGGCCTACATCCCAGTTCTTGTATGCAAAAATGAATAATCTTCAAAATGGAAAGGTATCCTATTGAACAGAAGATATCTGAACATCTCCCATCCAACAATCTATTCAAAGAACTCATAAAACTTAACAATAAAAAAGAAGCAGCCCAAATTAAAAAGTGGGCAGAGGCTTTGCATTTTTGTATATTTCTCCATAAATTATATATAAATTGTCAATAAGTACATGAAAAGCTGCCATCATCTTTTACTATTAAAAAAATGCAAATCAAACCATCAAACCATCATTGACGTCTGGTCTCAAACCTATGAGGGTGGCTATTATCCAAAGGACAAGAAACAGGTGTTTGAGGGAGGATGTTGAAAGAAGGGAACCCTTTTACACTGTTGGTAGGATTGTAACTTGATATAGTCATTATGGAAGTAGTATGAAGATTCCTTAAAAAATTAAAGATAAACATTTCATAGAACTCAGTTATCCCATCTCTGGGTATTCAACCAAAAAGGAAAAAAAAATCACACGTGAGAGAGAGAGAGAATAAAGATACATATACATCTCCACATATTTATTGCAGCACTATTAACAACAGTTAATAGTGAAAGTGAAAGTTATTAGTGAAAGTGAAAGCAACCTAAGTCCCATTAACTGATGAATGCATAAGGAAAATGTATATATGTAGTATGGAATACTATTCCTTTATTTAAAAGTGGTGAATACTGCCATTTGCAACAACATGAAACAAGAGGTGATTATGCTTAGTGAAATAAAACTAGATCAAAACATCTTATGAGTTCATTTTTATGTGGACTATATATAAAAATTAAAAAAAATCACAAGCAAATTAACTACATTAAATAAAAGTGAACTTTTGGACTATAAGCCCTATTAATGGCTACAGGAGGGAAGAGGGAGACCACATGGGTAAATCAGGAAAAAGGGGGACGTTAGTATAGTATTTGATCCAATTAACTTCAATACTGTTTTGTTCATAACTAAATTAGTTTTCTAGCAACACACCTTTCTTGAACAAACAAAACATACAAGATAGAATTAGACTTTTAAGGCCCTCTCTGGTGGCATAATGGGTTAAGGACTCAAAGCTAGAGGCAGCTGCTTCAGCATGAGTTGGATCCCCGGCCAGGGAGCTGACCCACGTGATGTGGCAGACCTCTCCTGACCCCCCTGCCGCTCAGCTGTGTACTTCATCAGTCTGCTTCTTCTGCTCCCCACTCTGTTTCTGGTGATTCCTCTTACCCCCTGCACCTTTGGCCTGTACCCCAGTCCTGTATGGGATAAATAAAATCTTAAAAAAAAAAATTAGACTTTTATCTGAAAACTTAATGCAGTACAAATACATGTTAACTGTCAGTGATGCTCACTTGAAATTTACATAATGTTACAGAACACTGTGACTTTAATAAAAAATTAAAGATAAAAATTGAAAAGTGGCTTGGACCAATTCTTCTGCTTACCAATATACATATTTACTGTACTGTATTATGAAATAATTAAGCATTTGTGTTACCATGACAGCTTGATTTTTGTAAGTGATGTGGAACTTATCACACTAAACGTAGGAGAAAAAGCAGTAAATCTAAATTAGAAGTTTGGATTCAACCTCAAATCAACAATTAAATCTGCTGTTTTCCATGAACCATTAAGCTGGTTGAGCCTCATTTTCTTTATAATAGATTCAGGGTAATACTCTTGACCTTCCTATATTATTTTTATATATTGACTTTTCTAAACTCTAATATGATATTTGAAATTTCAGGTATTATCATTACCATTAGGACTTTTGTAGGTGGTAATAGTACAAACAGCTCCTATTAGCGTGATGATATTGATTCAGTCTAATTCTAGATAAAACACACAACCTTGAGATTAATTTGACTTTCATGTTAGTGTTTAAAATTTTGTAGTTCTTATCCATAGAATTAAGAATCTGACCTGCTTGAAATAAGGCTTTTCAGCCCAAGAGAAATGCTTACTAGTAAAACCAAGTTTTATCATTATCATTATTATTGTTACTATTATTATTATTATGGGTCAGTATTCCATTTTAACTGCTAACTCTCTTTTTATCTGGCTTGGGACTGTGCTGAGCAGTTAGGAGAAGTGACGAGAGGGAGTGAAGTGAATGTCCTTGGTTGTACTCTGCATCAAATCTACCATGAAGATTTAAAAAGAGCATTGGAGCAAGGTTGCAAGTAATGTTATCTGGAGAGTAAACTGTGAGTTGGAATTTAGCCAAAGGATTTTTATCAAGTAATGTCCTGAGGACCAGTCTCTCTGGAAAGATAAGGAATGCAGCAGCAATGAGTAGAAGTAAGTTGTGGCTCAGGTTTAATGATGATCTCAAAGACCTCACAAAAATGCTTGAGAACTGGAAAACCCTTCAGAGTTGTTAGGACCTGGGCAGAGATGGCTTAATCTCTTTATACCAGCATTGCTCCATTCTTGCAAGTGCACTATCCTGGGAAGGGATTTGGCTTTTCTGAAAGCAGCTAGCAGCAGCTGTGGCAACTCCTGGAGGCTGACTAAAGACTGTCTGCTGGCAGTGCTAGCAGCTGAACCATAAATCCTTCCTTGAGAGGTAATCTTGAGCACATCACAGGACCCATAACAAGACACACTAACTGGAGGGAAGACAGAGGAGAGGTAAAGGAATGGGAATAATATGCTGTCACTTATCTAGGAGCAGGAGAATATACTCATTAATGATAGGAAAGTTGTTCTGAATAGATAGATAGATGATGATAGATAGATGATAGATAGCTAGATAGATAAATAGATAGATGAATATATTGGCCACCCAGTAGCCCTGTGATTTGACAAACTACTGAACAAGATAAGAGCTGTGATAATTGTGAGAAAATATTAGTCCAGTACCTGGAACAGTTATTAACTAAGACTTAAGTCAGTATTCAAACCTAAATAGAATTAGCAACCAAAATGAACCTTTTTCCTATTGACTTTCAGATCATCATAAAGCAATTATTTATTGATCAGCTGGTCAAATATACATTCTGGAATAACTTTAATGTGTCTTTTACCACCCAGAGTTTTTACAAATGCTAAAACAGAAATAAAAAAAAAAGTTACACCATATTACAAATCAGAATAAATACCTTGTTATTTTTTAAGAATTGTTTGAGCAAATGGAATAATTTTCTAATGGAAAAATAATGAGGAAGAGAGAGCATATTCAAATACTCAGAGTCCAGAGTCCATTAGTAATTCTCTCCTGTTCATTGTTTAATACAGCTGAATAGTTTTGTGTTTCTGAGTGAAGTTGTATTTTATGAAATGAAAAAAGATTGTTATCAGTTAATCAAATGAGTTCCAAATTGCAAATTTCCAATATGTAATGGTTTTCATAATATACTTTCAAAAAATGGGAAGGAAATATTACCTTGTGAAAATTGAAGTAAACTTCATTAACTCTTAATATTTATGTCTCTCAAAAGTTGATGTAATGTCAAGTATTAAATTATTTCAGAATGACAATTTCACATTATTCCCATATATTTCCCATATTATTTATAATATATTAAAATTTACTATATTACCATATAATTATATATGTCATATATTTATTTAAGTCAATCACTTATCATTACTAATTAAGTATTTCTGTGGGCCTTTTTCTCATAACATTAAATAAAGATTTTTAACCCAAATTTTCCAAAGGATAGATTTAGAAATTTGCCCTTAAAAGAAGTAAAAATAAGGGCCCTTCCTGGTGGCACAATGGGTTAAAGCACAGCACTACCAAGAGGGCCTCAGTTGCTTAGCATGGTCAACCCCCAGCCCTGGGGGTGATCCACATGGCACAGCAGACCTCTCCTGCCTGTCTCGCCAACTGCTCTCCTCAGCAGTGTACTATGTCCATCTGTCTGTTCTGCTCCCCATATCTGTGTCTGGTGAATCTTCTCACTGTCCCTGCATCTCTGGTCTGTTTCCCAGTTCTGTATGCATAAATAAATAAATCTTAAAAAAAAAGAAAAGAAGCAAAAATAAAACAGAAACATCACTTCAAGATTTTTAATAAGGGAAAAGAATAGAATCCTTCATAGTTTCTTTCCAACTTCACCTTCTGTTGCTACAATTGTACCAACTTGGTAATGAGGAAGACACCAGCACATCACCTGATTTCATGTTAATGACCTGCAGCATTGAATATTCATATTCATTAAATAGTGACACATTTTGATGTATAAAACACTGTTTCAAAATAAATCAACTGTAATTAATGAAAATGTAAATGACTTGAAGTCCAACAAAAATGGCCTTTAAACCTTACTATGCCACCTATTAGTTATATAATTGGACATAACATCTCTGAGATTATTTTTATTTTTCAAATGGATGTATAAAATAGCTAACCCTCATGGGTGTTGCAAGAATAAACTTAGTTAATGCATTTGAAATGAGCTTTCAAAATTAAATCCTAATGCCTATACAGAATAAAAATTTTGTTCCAATGAGAGAATACCAAATTCATATAGTCAGTAACTATTTTGTATGTCTTTTTCTGCAAATTTTCCCAACATTGTACATAACCAAAATTTTCCATTTCCCTGAAGAGATACAAAAATGATATATTTTAAAATTTACATTTCATTAATTTTGAGTGAGACTGGACAACTTTATAAAGGTTTAAATTGCCTCTCTTAATGAATGGATTATTTTCTACCTTTGTTAGATTGCTATCTTTTACATCTTAATTTATAAAAGCTCTTTAAAAAGGGCATTAACATTTAAATATTTTTGATCAATTTTTTTCTCTCTATAGTTCGTATGTCTTAATCTTGTCATGTAAATATTTTGTTTATGGAGTCAACTTATCTATTATTGCATCAAACTTTCTATCATTTAAAAGTGATTTCTTTATTATTATAGAAAACATCGCCTAATTTTCCTCTAATTTTTCTGTGATTTCCTTTTGAAACATATCATTAACCTGATACTTCTGTTGATAGCCAAGAACATATCTCTACTATTAAATGTTAACAAAAACTAGAGAATACAAAAATATAGTGCTGGCATAAAGACACACATATAGACTAATGGAAATATAGAGCATGTCTAAAAGTAAATCTATGCACATATGGTCAACTGATCTTTGATGAGGGTACCAGGAATACACATTGGGGAAATGATAGTCTCTTCAACAAATTGTTTAAAGAAATCTTGATATCCACATGCAATTGGGTGAACAAGGAACTCTGTCTTCATGCATTAAAAAAACAAATTTAAAAAAAGCTGAAAATGGAGCTGGGAAGGAAAAATTGGGGAGTTACTAATCAATGGACATGAAGTTTCAACTAATCTAGATGAAAAAGCAATTGACAGGAAATAAGAGAGGACCTTACTGGTCCAAATACTCTCTGATTTATTTGCTACTACCCAGAGATGGTAGCTGACTTGATTGACATACTATAGTCTACATATTGTGCTGATATCCAGAATAACAAATGACAGCATGTTAGACTCATGTAATTATATCTCAAATGCTGGCCACTAATTTTAGAACTGAAAATGTTTAATAAAGTAGAGTATATCATATTAGAAAAGTAACATAAGAGAAAAATAAAACTTTCAGTGACAGAAAAATGTTCTTATACATCCAAATGTCTATCAGCTCCTGAATTGATAACCCATACAATGAAATGCTACTCATTAATCAATCAATCAATCAATCAATAAATAACTTCTAAATTCAGTAATATGGATAAATCTACAATATTTTATGTTAATTCAGATAATTCAGACTCATTGGTATATACTTTAGGATTCTATTTATATGACATTGTTGAAAAGGCAAAACTAGTTACATAAGTACGATTTAAACTTCTTAGGTTATTTCCTAAGATCAGGTAGGCTTTTAAAGTCATTGTAACAACATGAGTTTTATGAGAATTTTTACTTTCAAGAGTGGTAGTTTAAATAGAAATTTAACTATGGTCACAAAAATATTTTCTCCAATTTGATCTTTTGTAGATGTCAAGAAATTTTGTATTTGTAGCAAGTGAATTATTTGGGCCAGACTGAGAGAAGATCCATGAGGGGCAAAAAAAAAACTGCTGTGTGAAAGCATCTAGGCTGGCATCATTCTTAATTTACAAGCAGTGTTCCAAGAATGAAACCTGCCAAGAATGAGCTAATTATGTATGTTATGAATGCTTTAAAAATAGACATGATTTTAGAAACAGTGTCTGAAGGCTCTTACCTTACCATTCTTAGGCCCTGTGTTTACATTTGTAAAAATATGGGATGGAGGGAGGAAGGAGATGCTGTGGAATAGATAGGATTATGCAAGGCCACTCCAATGAAGACAATAGCAAAATCAATGCCAGATAATCCTACATATTTAAATAATGCACTATGTTTATGGTATTTTGAACATGCTTTGAAAATACAGGTATGGGCTGTAACATAAGATAATAAAGCTAGAAACATATTAGCAATATATGTTGTGTATAAATCATTTACATTCATTATTAATTTATTATGATTTTGTTACTTATTGCCATAAAATATTACATTTATATATTTCATGATATTACATATTTATTTTACAGTCAATATCCTATTCTATTCATTTCTATATATTTAACCTTCAGTTTAATTTTAAAATTCTTAGTATATGTGCATATATACCTATAAATGCTTAACATAATTATGTTAATATTTTATAGGTATGTATATGCTATATACACATAAAGTTGTATATACATTAATCTAAATACATTTATAAATAAATATTAGGTAAAACATATAATTTATAAATTTATAAGTTTATGATGTATACACACAAACATATACACTAATTTTCTTTGAAACTGTTAATATGTTTATGATGAGATGCTTATATAGCTTGCAGAGTCTGTGCTAAGTTCTTTTATTTACCTTGACATATTCATTTTGTTGTTATTTCAACTGTCACTTTTCTGCAAGGTGATAGAATTAGTTACAAACTTAAACTATAATTTGGTAATCTTTATTCAGAGACTACATTTTATTAAAAGCAAACTGCTTATTTAAAAGTAATCATGGTACAGGCCCTCCCTGTTGGCACAACAGGTTAGGGCACAGTACTGCAAGCTAGCCACAGGTGCTTCAGGGTGTGACCCCCAGCCCCGGCGGTGACCCACATGGCGAGGCAGACCTCTTCTGTCTCTCCTGCTGCTCCCCTCAGCAGGGTACTTCATCGATCTGCCAGTTCTGCTCCCCGCTCTTTCTCTGGTGAGTCCTTTCATCGCCTCTGCACCTCTGGCCTGTACCACAATTCTATATGCATAAATGAATAAATCTTTAAAAAAATAAAAAGTAAAAGTAATCATGGTACAACTCAAATTATAGAGCGAGGTTAAGAAACAGCTCACAGGTCAATAGATTGTTCCAATTTTCTCTATATATGGAACTCAACATTTCTTCATTTTTAGGAAAGGCAGACTAATTTCAATGGACAGAAACGCAAAGATTTTGTCACATAGACCAGTTACCACTTAGTCCCTCAGCTGTTTCTGGCTGTCTCAACTGTGATGGATACACTTAAGAACTAACTGTGCTTGAGCTTTCTTATTTTGAATGGGATATGACAGTTCAAGCAATGTTTTGTTATCTACTTGTATACTCTGTGTTGCTGTTCCTAGCAAGGAACTTCTAAGGCCATGGCAATGTCATTCCTCTGGTAACAAAAAGGTGCTTTAGGCACATTATGCCAAAAGGCATAATGGTGCTTTTGAATCAGTGCCTGCTGTGATCACTCCAGTTCAGTAGCATTTAGATTTGCTTGTGGAAGACTGCTTCACCTAATCCAGTGGGGTAATTTTTGCTCATTGTGTTTGTCAGTAAATTTTTCAATAGAAAAACACATTTTTTATTCCAAAGACAACTTTATTGTTGAGATGACAGAGAAGGCTCCTGAGTAACCACATATATTTCATTGGATAAAAAATATAAGATCAACCCAATTCTGAGCATGTAGGGTCCTATGACACAGGTTTTAGGATTAAAGGAACTGGGAGCATTCCTCAGCCATCAGCTTCAAATGAAATTTTCCTACACATTGGTGAAAAGATGGTACAGAGGCAAGAGTCACTGCTCTGTGTGAAAGATATTTGTTATCTGCAATACTCCTGGACTGAGAAGTACTGCTGTCTTCACAAAGGTGCCGACGAATTGTGGTCGTCACAGAAACACTACCCACTGCATTATGGGCAATGGGCTCCAGGCAGTGGTCTTGGTGTCCCAGTCACCCTTCAGGAGAATCTGTCATCGGCAGGAGCAAGGGTAGTTGCTCACAAGTCGCTTTATCCTATTCTTGTGCTGTCACTCTAATTTGTTTGAAGTGTTTCTTCTTGAAATAACCTTGATAATTTTTTCTACATTTTTAACTGAAGTAGCAATGGTTTTCAGCAATGTGTACGATTTAGGGATAGAGGTTCATACCTTTTCAGGTATATGTTACTACACCATAAACATGAGCAACACACCCATAATGCTCCACTGTAGTCTAGTCGCTCCCCTGTGTCCTCCATTTATGTGTTTTATTTATCCATACATACTCTTTAACTTGATCATAAAATATTTGTCGCACATTAACTATGATTTTGTTCTAATGGATGCTGTGGTCTTTCATGATGTGGAAGACTATGTCAAATAAGTAAGTTTAATTTTTTGTGTGATGAAATTCACACATTGGAGTAGTCTACAATCATGAAGTTGTAAATTTTCCAAATTCTGCTTTAATTAAAATTCATCTAATCCTTTATGAGAGATTTCTAGTGAGTGATTTTTTTTATTAGCTTTATGATACATCAACACTCCCATATCTATTTTTCCATCAGCAATCACTTGAGATTACTACTGGGTCAGTTTTATAATGTTGCTATTATTTCTAAATTTGCATAATTATATTATTATAAAAGGTGTGAACCTGGCTGCCTGGTCACCTAGGAATGAATGTCAGATGTGCGAGAAGGCCAGGTTCCAAGTTCAATAAAATAAGCTCAACAAGTGTGGAGTAAGGTCAAGTTCTGACAGAAAATGTTCTCAAGCTGGAAGTACTTGTAATTAGAAGGTATTTATTATTTAGGAGATGGTTTATCATGGTTAGACTGGAGATTGAAAGCCTAAAATGACCTGGGGAAGTTTCCAAAAAAATGTCTAACCTGAGCACAGGGCATAATGATTTCATGGTAGTTAAAGTCTGTCCAGAGTCATAAATTAGGTTAATTTCTAAGTTTTCAATGGCCCCTAGAATATTACCATATTATGAATATGAAAATCAAGATTCTGTTTGGTAGTAATCTTCTATTATCCATCCTGTGTAGATGTTTTTTTTTTTTTAATTTTTTTAAAAATTTATTCGTACAGAACTGGGGTACAGGCCAGAGATGCGGAGGGTGAGAGGATTCACCAGAGACAGAGTGTGGTGCAGAACAGGCAGATCCACGAAGTACACTGCTGAGGGGAGCAGCGGGCGGGTCAGGAGAGGTCTGACAAGCCATGTGGTCACCTCCGGGGCAGGCTGGGATCGAACTCATGCCAAAGTGGTTTAAGCTTCTTTGTGCTGTGCTTTAACCCGCTGCACCACCAGGGAAGGCCAGATGTTTTAATTTACTCATTAAACAATAATAAGCTAAATTTTTTATGATTTTTTTTTTATACATATAAGAACTGGGTTGCAGGTCAGAAGTGAAAGGGATGAGAGAATTCACCAGAGACAGAGTGGAGAGGAGATCAGGAACATTAACTGAAATACACTGCTGAGGGGAGCAACGGGCAAGTCAGGAGAGGTCTGCATTGCCTTGTAGGTCACCTCCCTTCCTGGCAGTAGCTGGCAATAGCTTAAAAGTGCTGTGTTTTTCACTTTTGTGCCACCAGGGAGGCCCCTAGATATGAGTTTGTTTGCAATCATTTACAGGTAAGTCATTCCAGATCTGTTGTGTTAGAGAAAACCCAGTGTCAATGAAAAGATGAACAGGCTCTCAAAGGTTTGTTTTTAGTCAGCATCATAACAAAATGTCACATCATTTATGTTAGTACTATTACTTAAGAAACTTATTGATGCATCTTCATTCTCTGCTTTAGGTAGGGTTTATTTTTAAAACTTCAAGATAGAATGATAAGCATGCCTTATTATACGTACATAATATTACACATTTGTGTAAAATGTCATGCTACTGATTAGTTTATCCCTATAATATATCTGTATAGAGAACCCTGAAGGAATGAATTGTCAGTTATTTTCTTTTCATCCAGATACTCCCAACTTAATTTGTTAATTCTAACATTCTAAAACTGGAATATTAGAAATCTATGTTTGTTGAAATTTTGGTAGAATAAGAACAAGTAGGTTCTGAATGTTGATCTAAGGAAGTATCCTGTGAATATGTGAACAAATGGATATGATTATGAAGTAGCTGAAATATGAACTATAAAATACACATCTACTTAAGATACCCGTTATCTCCTCAGAGGACAATTTTCAGATTCCCCAGATGATTTCAGCAGTGTTTTATCCTGCCAGAGGACAAACACAATTTGCACTTGGGTATGTTATTACAGCCTTCTTTAACATTTTGTTGTCTTTAAAGCCATTTCTCAGGCATTAAGAAAATCAGCTTTGTGGTTATAGGTATATATATTTTTTCTTTTTTGTACTATTAGCCATAGTTTAAACAAGTGATCCTTTGCATAATACTACTCTAACACACACACAATAATTTTTCAGAGTAATAATAATAATTCCTTTGCTGTTTTTTTATAACTAAAAAAACTGAGGTTCAGAGATACTAAGTAATCTTTTCCAACAAGATACACTAAGGAAGTGGCAGCATTGGGAGTCACACCCTGGTCTGCCAGCTCTAAGCTCACTTTTTCATTAGTGTTTAGTCACACACTGTCTAAGCAGTTCCTCTGGATTAGTGGGTATGCTGTAGCCTTAACCAGTTTCTACAAAGAGAAAACAACTCTAGGAAAATCTTTAAGGAGGTGTTTAGAGAAATGAGTCTCTGCATTTCTCCTGACCAAGTATTTCATTCCTTGGCCTCAGACCTGAATTTGTGTATTCCTGGTAGAACAATCCAGAAGCCCAGAATATAAGCACCAGCTAGATAACAGTGATCAAATGCTGGAGATACAAGGTGCTGGAACAAAAAGCAGGAATCTACTTGGTAGCTCAGGGTTGAGAATGAAGAGTTTGAATTAAGGTAGAACTGGTAATCAGAGAGTAGAAATGGGGCCCAGGGCTATTATCAGGGAGGCTGTATGCATCTGCTATTGACAATAAGGTATTTGGGGGAAAAAATGCTGTTTTGTGTTTATCAATATCTAGCAGTGAGAGCCGTGTCCTGTACTGAAGGGACACCTTGGGATTAGACTGGCTATAAACTTTCAGGTTTATTCTGTCCTGTTCAGAGGTTTTGGAAGGACTCTGCTCAGTGACATGATATTAACTCACATCTACACACATTGTAGCATTGATTAGACATTTGAAATATTCCTCATTTATCATAGCTCATAGCTCTCAATAAATACTGATTTTTGTTTGGTTTTATATGGTTTTATTTGTTCTTAGTGGATAAGTACAACAATTTGATCAGTAGAAGAATTGCAAATCCTTGTCTATATCTTGGCAACAGAAGGAACAAGTAGTCAATTATTTTCTCATGTCAAATCTGGTGTCCTGGCTATGACTTTTATTTTTGCTAAGACTGTCTTAGTCATTTTTCTTCTCTCAGCTTGGGATCGGAATTTCTTAGCTTGGACCCACAAGCCTTTTATGACATGTGTCACTCTCTGGGGTAGTGAGAAGCAAATTTCACTTAACTCTTATTTTAATATACTACTTGTTCTAAAGTAATTGACTAAGATTTGGAATTATTAACAAATGTTTAAGAGTTTATATGCATACAAGTGAGCTAAAATGCATTTCTGCTGCTTCAGCTGTTTGGATTTTGTGATGGGAAACTTTGCCTAAAATTTGGTTTCTAGTTAGAATCATGTAACATCTTAACATAAACCCTTTCCTCTTGGCTACCTGATTAAGTGAAATAGGTACAGGTGGGTCTGGAGAAGTACACTTTTGTGAGACATTCAAGGGGTAATATCTCATTTTTGATAGCACATGTTTATAGTTCATAATGGTCAAAAATAGTCCTCTCCCAAAAATAAGCAAAGATGTAAACCATGAATGAATAAACAAAACAATAAATAAATTTCCTCTATGTCAAAGCACAACTACTATAATTTACATGCACACTTCCCTGTCAACTATGAGTTTGAAAACAAAAACAACATTTTGCAAGTTTGAGACTTTCTACATTTTAAATGAAGGATATTTTTTTTGATGCTCAATTCTTTATTTAGCTTATTTTTTTTT
>NW_004567102.1:18423039-18446041 GCF_000260355.1 Condylura cristata
ATTGTAATGCCTCCTTAAATGAAGGATATTTTATGAGTAGGAGACTTAGTGTTCCTTTATTGTACTTAATGAGCTTGCAGGATGTATCCTTGTTACCTGTTGCATTATATAGCCTATGATATGGTGAGGACACAGGCCTACATCATTATATATTAATAAAAATTAGATTTTATGATTTTCAAAAACTAATTTCTCATAATTTTTATATTTTGTATCATTATATTTAAATATTATTATTTTTCTATGTAACATTTATCCTATATTTTATTTTATCATTTTGAAGATTATTTATTCATACAAACACTGGGGTATAGGCCAGAGGTGTGGGGGATGAGAGGATTCACCGGTGACAGAGTAGGGAGCAAAACAGGCAGATCCACTGAAATACACTGTAAAGGGAGCAACAGACAAGTGAGGAGAGGTCTGCTGAGCTATGTGGGTCACCTCCCTGGCAGGGGATTGAATTCATACTGTCCTGACTGGTGGGCTTTATCCCATCATACCACCAGGAAGGGCCTTATCCTATATTTTAAAATGTTAAGTATGCCTTGCAAATATGACAAAAAAATAAAATAAAATAAAATAAAAGCCTTTTCTGAGCTACTGTGCTCAGTTAAAGGCCATGCCTGTAGGTAGGTTTTCATTTTAGTTTGATGTATTGTAAATAGTGTTGGAAACAATATTATTTAATTTTATTATTGTCTATAGTCACTGTGCTGTGCATTAGCTCTTCATATTTTATCTCTTTCACTAATTATTTTTAAGTTTGAGCCTATTTTAAACAACATCTCCCCAATTTCCTCATCCTTAGTCTGAAACCAGGAGTCTCTTCATCATTTGCATTTTTTTTAGATTCCACAAGTAAGTGAGGTCTTGGAGTATTTGTTGTTCTCTGATTTATCTCACTCAATATAATGGTCTTTAAGTTTTACTATGTTATCACAAATGACAGGACTTCCTTCCTAGGGGATTGATTATATTCCATTGTATTTGTAAGATACATCTTATTTTTTTTAATAATTTGTTTAAAGATTTATTTATTTATGCTTACAAAATTGGGGCACAGGCCAGAGGTGTGGCCGGTGAGAGGATTCACCAGAGACAGAGTGAGGGACAGAACAGGCAGAGAGACAAGGTACACTGCTGAGGGGAACAGCAGGCAGGCAAGAAGAGGTCTGCCATGTGGGTCAGGTCTCTGACCCAGGATCAAACTCGTGCTGCAGTGGCTTCAAAGAGCCTAATAATGCAGTGCTTTACCCCATTGTGCCACAGGGAGAGCCACAGACACATCTTCTTTTTAAGATATATTTATTTATGCATATGGAACGGGGGTAAGGCCAGAGATGCATGGGCAGTGAGAAGATTCACCACTGTGAGGAGCAGAACAGCGGATTGACAAAGTACACTGCTAACGGGGGCAGCAGTTGAGACAGGAGACATCTGCCACACAATGTGGATCACCCACCTGGCCAGGGATTGAACTCGGTTGCTAAAACTGCTGTGGCTAACTTCATAGTGCTGTGCTTTAACCTGTTGTGCCACCAGGGAAGGCCCATAAGCCACATCTCTATGAATTCATCAGTTGATGGATGCTTAGGTTTCGTATGTTGGCTATTGTACCTAATGCTGAAATAAACATGGGGGTAAGTACATTACTTTATATTCTATTTGCATTTCCTTTGAAATGGAATTGTTGGATCATACGGTACTTCTAATTTTAATATTTGAGGAAACTTCACATTGTTTTTCATAATGTTTGAAACATTTTACATTCCTACCAAGAGTGTACAAGGGTTCACTTTTGTACATACCCTCTCAACACAGCTATCGAATAGTTACTCTAATTGGTGTGAGTGATATCTCATTGTGTTAGGCTTTTGATTTTTTTTTTTTTCCTGATGACTAGTGACATTGAATACCTTTTTATGTGCCTATTGATCAATGGATCTCTTCTTTGGAAAATTATCTAATTCATTCCCTCTGCTTCATTTGGCACCAGCTAATTTGCTGTTGAGATATATGAATTCTTTATATTTTATTGGATATTAACTTCTATTTGATGTATGTCTTGCCATTCCATAGGTTGTCTTTTTTGTATGTGCTTGTTTCTTTTGCTGAGCAGTTTTTTTATTTGTGATCCTTTCTCAGTTTGCTTTTGTTGCTTGGGCTTTTGTTGTTATAATAAAAACTAATTTCCAAGACAAAAGTCAAGGTGCTTCTTTCCTATGTAAACATCTAAGAGTTTAGTGCCAGTTCTTTTGTTTAAGTTCAGTTCATTTCAAGTTAATTTGTGTGTGTGGTTTAGGATAGAATTCCAATTTCATTTTTAATAATGTGTCTATCCAGTTTTCCTGAATCATTTCTAAAGAGACTATCCTTTCCCCATTGCTTTGTTCTAGATCTTTGGTCAAAAATTCATTAACTGTTAATTGGACATATATAGAAGGGGAGGTTAATTTATGGGTGCTCTGTTTTGTTTTACTGGCTTCCATGTCTATCTTTATGCCAACATCATGCTGTTTTAATTACTATAGCTTTTCAGTATTCTTTAAAAGTGGCTTTGTTCTCTTGCTTAGAGTTTTGTGACTTCTTACAAGCTTTAGAAATTTTGTTTCATTTCTATGAAAAACAATAGTGAAATTTTGATAGGGTTTACATTCTTTCTGTGGAAAATTTTGATAGTGTGGACATTTAATTGATATTAATTCTTCCAATCTATGAACATATGGTGTCTTTTCATTTATTTGTGTCTTCAATTTTATTCAGCAAAATCTGATAGTGTGCATGGTATAGATTTTTCACTTTCTAGGTTAACTTTATTTCTAAATATTTTATTGTTTCTAATGATATGTAGAATTTTATTGTATTATCTATTGTTTTCTTTATTTCTTCTTCATATGTTTTGTTGTTAAGGTATAGAAATTAACCGATTCCTAAGTTTATTTTGTATCTTGTGCTTTCACTGAATTTGTTAATTAGTTCCTACAGCCTTTTAGAGTTTTTTCATATGTAAGACTAAATCATCTCTGAGTGTTAAAAAGTTACTTTCTTCTCTAATTCTTAATTTTCAATTTGGATGCCTATTTTTCCATTTGCCATCCCTAACTACTTTTGTTAGGACTTACAGCACTATGTTGAATAACAGTAGTAAGAGAAGACATTTTTGTTTTATTCATAATCTTGAAGGAAAAAATTTCAGTGTTTCACATGGAATATAATGTTAGCTGTGGGATGAATTCTTTATATTCTCAAAAATCAGCATCAACAGAAATTTGATCTACTCAAATACATTTTAAAAAAAGTTTAAAACTGATTTCTCAAAACTAATAAACATGTACAAAAGTTACAAAATATGTTTAAAATTAAAAATATATCAACTTGGCCCTCCCTGGTGGCGCAGCAGGTTAAAGCACAGCACGAAGAAGCTTAAGCCACTTCATGAGTTCGATCCCCGCCTGCCCTGGAGGAGATCCACATGGCATGGCAGACCTCTCCTGACCTGCCCGCTGCTCCCCTCAGCAGTGTACTTCATCGATCTGCCTGTTCTGCTCCCCACTCTGTCTCTGGTGAATCCTTTCACCCTCTGCATCTGTGGCCTGTACCCCAGTTCTGTACAAATAAATAAATAAATCTTTAAATATATATATATATATATATATATATATATATATATATAAACTTTTGTTATGTTTGCACATTCTTGCAATAATGTGAACATATTTTGACTTTTATATATCAACTGTGATGGCTTACTTCATATGTCAAAAAAATTGACTGGACTACAGGACACCTGATATTAGGTCTTTCTGAGAGTATATGTGATGATGTCTTTGAATGACATTAACATTTGAATTTGTAGCCTCAGTAAAGTTTATTGCCCTCCCTAATGTGGGACCTGTGCAGTAAGTTGATGGTCTCAATTGAACAAGAAGGTTCACCGTTCTCCAAGCGAAAGAGAATACTGTCTGACAACTTTGTGTTAGGATATTGGTCTTTTCCTGTCCTTCAGCTTTGATAAATAACATCATGTCTCCTTTTGCCTTGAGTTTTGGGACTGGTACTTACACCATAATTCTCCTGGTTATTATTAGGTCTTTAAATTTGTACTAAAACTACACCATCAGTTGTTCTTCATATCCAGCTTGCTGAATACAGGTCTTGGAATTCTCAGTGCCCATAGTAGTGAGTGAATACTTTATAATAAACCTGTTCTATAGAATATTGGTTTTCTGTTTCTGGAGAAATTTCATTAATAGGTCAAATATTTCAAAATATTAAGTAACTAATTTTCAGAAAGTTAATTGTATGAAACCTTTTAGTAAAAGGGCCTATCAGTAATAAATACATACAACTATCTAATATATTAAAAGGCAGGGATTCCAGTTCTTCACAGTCCCCTACCTTAAGCAGTATTACTTAAAATGTAGTATTTTCTTTGGTCACGTGAAGTCAGAATTACAGATGATACTTAGGACCTCTTATGTATGACAGAAAACATTTCATTTTGCAGTCAGGTTATAAAGTAGATATCCAGATAATAAGGCAACTCATGACGAGTTACAGAGTATCTGAGGACAGGTAATATGTTCACAATTGAAGAAGAACATAAAGTGCCATATTAGACTCCATATTGCTTTTCCCAACTTAAAAAGAGAACGATATGAGACAGCTTGTGTTTGAGATAACATGTCCAATGGCACCAGCCCTCCCCTGGGCAACTTCAGGATGGGGTTGGTCAGCTTTTTTTTTTTTTTTTTTTTTTAAAGGTTTATTTTTGCATACAGAACTGGGGTACAGGCCAGAGGTTCAGGGGTGGTGAGAGGCTTCACCAGAGACAGAATGGGGATCAGAACAGACAGATCGACAAAATACACTGCTGAGGGGAGCAGCGGGCAGGTCAGAGAGGTCTGCCTCGCCATGTGGTCACCTCCTGGGCAGGCGGGGATCGAACTCATGTGGAAGGGGCTTTAGATTCTCAGTGCTGTGCTTTAACCCGCTGCGCCACAAGGGAGGGCCTGGTCAGCATTTTAATAGCACAATCTATCATCTATTGTGGCATGCCTCTTGAAAATCTCTATCATAGAAATTCTGTCATATAAACCTACCATATATATAAAAAATTATTTATTAAAGTGCTGTGTGCCTAAGAAAAAGGAAACAAATGTTCAACATAGTTTAAAGATAAGGTAATATACTGTGCCCATTAAAAATAAATCAATTAGAATTAGGCAACAACATAAATGAAAAGCATTAAGTCAGAGCAAGGAAACAAGTTGCAGAAGAATACATACGAATTAAGCAATTTGTATTATCTATGTAATATATATAATACACATTACATTGTATAGCTAAATAACTAGGAATAATTACAAAAATAAAGCATAAAGAAACAGATGGAAATAATTAACATAAAATTTCATGATGGTAATCTTTCTCAGAGAATAGAAAGATAAAATCAGGAAGTGACACAAAAGGGATTTCAAAGTTAATATTTTTCTCATTTTCTTAAAATGGGTGGTGGATAACCTAGTGATCACTGTATCATTATTCTTTATTACTTTATATATACTATTAATCATGCTTCAATTTAAAAAAGGATATGTCCTTGATTTTTAAGTCAAAGTAGCAATATTAAAGCAATTATGCAAATAAACACATTCATTTTATTTAAAATCTTTGCTATAATATTTCTTAATGAAAGAAATTCTGAAATGTCCTCAAATTGAAAATACATGTACATTCTTGAATAGATAATATGTGACTGTAGCAAAGAACAAGACTGACAAAATGACCTGACACAGGAAAAGAAGCATCACTGAAAAATTAGCAGTTAAGATGTTTATGTGAAGGCAGAAAGGAGTTCTAGAACATAATATTCTTAAAGATGCACAGACCTCAAAGAAATACCATGAATGGGAACAAGTTGCCAACATCAGACTGCCTGAGCCATGTTCTCTTCTCTTGTACTTATCTTTAACTGACTAATATGTTCTTCCTCTCTAAACTGTGTATCTGTCCTCTGAAAGTATAGGATGTAGCTCTGCTATTCTCAGGAATGTAGTATCTCCAATTCTATACAAAGAAATGACTTTCCTATTTTGTATGAAAGTATCTTCCTTGACAGTTGATCATTATAGCTGGAATGTTCACATTTGCATTCTTAATAAGACTGAGTCTATCATGTTGGGTAAATGTGCCCTTAGATCTAAAAACAGTGGGTCAAGAAGCATTCAGACCCATGGCCATGGACTTACTATTTATTTCTTTGCCAATTTTATAATGTTTATAATATTAATCTCTGACTAATTCAAAAGAGCTAAGAAAGATTGTCAAAATCAGTCTCAGCGGAACTCATATTCCAAAGAAGGGAGGTTGGGGAAGCAAGCTAATAAATACTGCATAAGAGAGAGCTCTTATGCATAAAGTCGACCCAACAGACAAGGAAAGTCTCCATTCTTAAGGTTTTGTAAGTCAGTATAGAAGTTGTGTAGCCATGATGAGAATCCAAGAAATAAAAACATTGATGATCATGGTATTCTCAATGGAAAAAATGTAACTCCAAGCAAGAGGATCCTCCATTCTATAATTATTGTGGATATGACATCCAATTTCATTCTACCCATGTGATGAGCATATCTTCTAATCAAGGCTTTAGTGTAAGAATGTCCACTATCGATGAGCTCCTCGGGTTCCTGTTCTGCAGAGCTGAAAGACACAGTGCCTCACAGTTATGGAGCATGTGGGCTTCCTGGGTAAACAGAGAAAACTCACAAACACTCAAAATTCAAGGAGACAAAGCTTTGCTATGTGTGGCAAACAGGGGCACTTGAATATCAGAATGAAAGGACCATAGGCTTCCTAAGTATTTAAAGGGATAAGGGTAGAACAAAATAATATGAGAAGTCAGATTTTTTTTTTTTGAGAATTGTATGACATGGGCTTGTCTTGAACATTTGGTTAGTTGAGAGTTAGTTGAAAAGAAAATGAAAATGCTAACAGTTATGTAATTAGCTCACTGTTTTCACTTTAAAGTTCCTTTGCTAAAATGATAAGTGAGATCCAGAGAACCTGTCAGGTGACTGAGGAAATCACATAATTCTACCTTTCAGTAAGGAAATACATTTACTCAGTCACACTAATATGAACTTTAAAAATTATATGGTATTGTCTCTTTTGGTGTTTTGAATATGACCCTATTTTGACAGTCACACCTGAAAAAGTAACCAGGCTGCCTTTGGTAATTACACATTGGTAGGACTCTGACAGGTTTGTGTAGTATTTTGATAACAACACAAATCTTCAGGCTGTTAAATCATCTATGTGTTTTTAATTTACTATAGTTAGCTGATACTGTCAATAATTATTGCTATCACTAAAGTGGCTTACTATCAGGAAATGAGATAAAACCTTTACATTTTTGTGCATCACTCCATTTAATGTCCTTGCAAATATTGGCACGAATTAGTCTCACTTCACAGGTACTGAAAAGTTAAGCAACCTGCTCACTTAGAAAGAGATGGGTCAGCTACAAATCCAAAAGTCTCATGTCCCTGCATCTAAGAGGATTTTTTAAAGTTAAGCCACAGTCATTTATTTCAATGGCATCATTTCCATTGATTGACTAAAGACATTTAAAACTTTGTGCTTTTATTGTCCCTTGTTGCAGTTAACTTTAAATATTTTTTTTCTGTTGAAACAGACATAAAGTATGAAGCATAATACAAACTTTTATCCATATGAAAATAATCCATGAAATTTCTAAGAAATGTCAGGTTTTGGCAGGCTGCTGGATATATTTGGGTAGCTTCAGCTATCTTTCTTTGTCATTCCTTGAGTGGCCTTATGGGATTTCCACTCTAAGTTTTCTCCTAGAACAAAGGACATATCATAAGTGTAAGCATCATAGTGTGTATTAGCTATACAGTGGAATGGATCAGCTCATCTCTACATTGCTACTCACCATCTCCTCCAAATAAACATGAGAAGTGGGTATAGGTTAAATTGGTTCCCTCCCCCAACCCCACAATTAAAAAAAAAAAAAATGGCAGGTTGAAGTCCTAACCCAAACTGTGACTATAAACTTCTGGAAAAAGTTTCTAATCTTAGCAATTGTTGTCAAGTAAAGATGAGGTTATTAGGATGACTTGTATTTCAGTATGACTGGGATCCTTAAAAGAGTAGGAGAGGAGAGGAGACATAGAGACACACAGAGTTAGCATATTAAGATGGAGGGTAAAATTGGAGCTAAACTTCCACACTTCACAAAGACCTGGGATGTGAGAAACTTGAAGAGGAGGGAGGGGTTCTTTCTCAAAGGCTTTGGAAGATGATGTCTCTGACAATACCTTGATTATGAACCTCTGATCTCCAAAACTATGAAAGAATACTCCCTTCTTCCTGCAGTTTATGTATCAATGGTTATTTTGAAACCAGGCATATACCAATTGTGTAGGCAAGGAAGGTGTAAGGCACATGGTCTCTTACAGTCCTTCAACATGACCTTGAGAAGCCATCATTGAGATTTATTGTTGATTGTAACACACATGTGCACACACACACACACTCATACACTATTAACCTCTTAGAGTTGTTTTACTGTTTCATGAAGTGAAATGCAAATCTGTTACATACTTAGTCAATGCAAGTGAGATATATGATTCCCCAGATTGCACACTGAGGCAATACAAAATAAAATTGAATATTTGTTTAATCAAAAAATTTTGAAGTTAGCTCTTTCCAAAATAAGCACATGCACACTAAATTACAATAAAAGTTACTTTTTGAGAATCTCTATTCCAATCGTCTTCAGTAGAAAAGATAACATTTAGTTAACTATGAGTATTTTGAAGTTTCAAATATGTAATTTGTATAACATTTTAAAATTGAGGTTACATTTGATGCTACATGTAGGAGCATTAAATTATAGGCCAATCAGAATTTGGAGTGCTTTGCGATTCTCTTAGAATATTTGATTAAAAAATAGATGCAGGTGTAATCAATAATGCATGTACATTCAATCATGAATCTTGATTTTTGTGCAGGTATTTAATTGAAATCTTAGAAATTAACACATTTCTAAATATTTTTACACTAAGGAAGTAGTCATTTCTCCATAAAGATTTATTTTTGATGTTCCTAGCAATGTTCTTTTAACAAAGAGAAGGTGAAAAAAATTATGCTGTTGAAGTACATCTTTCTGTGCTATTGCAATGGAGTAATAGCAAACTCTTTTCTGTCTCTAGACTTAATTGAGCTACTCTGGACAGGGTGGGGCATAAATAAAATGTTTTTCTATTTAAAAAGAGGAAAACAATCTGAAGAAAATTACAGTAGATATAAACTTGATATGGGTTAAAAAAAGCTAATTCATTTTGCATTAGTCATGAGATACATAATATTTAATATTACATCTAATGAAGTGTAATGAATGGAGGACCTCTTTTTCTTTCTCACATTAGAAATGCAGTATATTTGGAGAAACTGTTTTTTTTTTTTTTTTCACATTCTACCCATGCAATATTTTGGGGAGAGGTCAATTATAGTTCCCTGCCCCTTACGTCTCTGGCTTGTGTACAGATTTAAACTGGTCATTTGGAGTTATTAAGTTTTTTCCTAATTAGAAAAAATGTTTTGTTCCATTTTTCTCTGATACAGAGCTGTAAGATCATAAGGATCATGTGGTAGGATTCCAGAGTCCTAGAGGGAACCATGTGAGAAAATTAGCATAGATCAGAAATTAGAAAGGAAAGAATACAATCTATTTGTTTTGCATAAAATAGTTATGATTCTCAATATTTCTTTGTTCTGATCAACTTAGTTTTACTATGCTTATAATTAAAAATTCCCTAGTAAGCAAAATAGTAAGGTTCACAATTCATTGAATAAAATATTTATTTAATATTTATAATAGTAATGATAGAATGTAGCTTTTCCAGGATTTGTGATTAATTCAGAAACAGATTTAAATAATTCAGGTGCACAATATGTAATGTAAAAATGTTTTAGGAAAGTTTAACGATGGTTTTTCAGTAAAATCAGAGACTTAAGAAACTATAATGATGGAACTCAGCCTTGAAGTTAGAGGATAAGTAGAAAATGATAAAAGAGCATCGTGAGTAAATAAAATGCAGATACTCTGTCATGGCATAAGAATGCAAGTATCTGGTATGCTCAGAAGGGAGGCTATCTTGGCACAATTTGAACATGTATTTCTGTGGAGAGTACTAGGGTGAAGCTTTAAGTGTAGACTAAAGATGACTTTATAGGGCCAGATGTTCTGTGCTTGGGGAATGTACTCTGAAGTGTTTGGGTTTTACAATGAGAATGCCATTTTATTATTTTTGAAGGAAAATTTTGAGAACATGATAATACAAATAAAAATCCCAGCTTGATGAATTCAATACAAAATAAAGAAGCTAGATATAAATATTCCTGTTAAAATATTTTATGATAGTGTCCGATAAAAATTTGGATAGTAGGGAGTCCGTAATGGATAGTAGTCTTAGAAATGAAAAAATTGACCATATCAGAATGTTCTAAATGTGAAATCAGCAATGGAGTATCCTCTTATTATCAAAGTTAGAGCGAGGAGCCTAGAATCCTTTTGACTTTTAGATTTGTCAAAGTTAGAAAAATGCAAATAGATAGAAACGGATGATGAATTCATTCTTCAACATATTGGATTGCACTATTAATGGAAATTCTAGGAGAAAAAACCCAAAGGGCACTTGGAAATGGAGGACTAGAGATTAAAAGGGAGATAATAGGTTGATACTTAGAAGAGTAAAATTATGCGATATAAGTCATGTGACTGTTCAGAGATAATGCATAAGATGAGAACTGTTGGAACTAGTATGACATTTGGGAATATTATTGGGAAAAAATGGTTTATATTTCAGGAAGAATAATGATTTGAATCCATATTCCTGACTTCTTTGCCAACTCATTCTTGGATATATCAAAAAATATAACAACTTTATTAAATGGGTCTGGGGGAAATCATATTGCTAAAAGGTCTTGAGCTCTTCAGAAGATAAAGAAAAAAGCTTACTTACATTATTTGTAGAGATTGCAAAGCCTAGAATGAAAAGCAAGAAAATATACTGCCACTTGATATCATTGGTGAGGCGTAAGTTGCTCTTCTCCCCTGTTAAGTCTGTCATGCCCTGGAAGAGTCTTCACTGTTCTTTCAATGCCAGTGAGCAATAATGGGCTATCCTGATGGGCTACACAAATACCCCATTGGATTGAAGATACAACTCTCTCTCAAGCATATTTAAAGATGCTAAAAATATTGAACAGTCTTGATCACGTGTTTTAATGGAAGGATTCCTGATAATGTCAGCTGATTGTACTCAGTCCTTCAAGAGGAAAGAACCACTTTGTCTCCAGGTTACTACAGAGACCCTGATATACAGGCATTTGAGGAAGTGAGGTAACCTAAATTCATGCTAAAGCAATGAGTTTAATTTTAAAAAACACCCAGTAAAAAATAAAAGGGACTAAGTAAATAGTAAAAAGAGACAATTTGTGGTTCATAATTAGACAATTCAAATGGAGGAAACTGAATAAAAACTATATAAAACCTTACATAAGATTGCAATTAGAACATAAAGACAACACATTTTAAAGAGTTAAAAATCAAAAGTACAGATTAGGAAAGGAAATACAAATGTCTATAGGGACTAGGCAGATAATTGTAGTTAGTATTAATATAATTGGGAGTGGATGAGACTGTGGCTAAAATGGACACTCCATACCTTGCCTTGCAGACACTAAAATTTTAATTTTTGAATACTTAAATGGCAAAAATGTATAGTCCCCTACTGACAAGAATCTGTTGAGTATATCATACTTTAAAAACCACTGACATGAAGATTTGAATAAATTCATATACACAAGCAGTTTATCACAACTGTATGTACACACACACACACACACACACTATTGTGTTACCCCCAAAGAAAGAATATAGAATTTATTCATTGCTAAAAAATCTTTTAGGCCCTCCCTGGTGGTGCAGCGGGTTAAAGCACAGCACTGAGAAGCTAAAGCCACTTCCGCATGAGTTCGATTCCCTCCTGCCCCGGAGGTGACCATATGGCGTGGCAGACCTCTCCTGACCCGCCCACTGCTCCCCTGAGCAGTGTATTTCGTCGATCTGCCTGTTCTGCTCCCCACTCTGTCTCTGGTGAGGCCTCTCGCCGCCCCTGAGCCTCTGGTCTGTACCCCAGTTCTGTATATATGAATAAATAAATCTTTAAAAGAAAATCTTTTACTTATTTTGACATGACTAAAATGTTATTTACCTAAATGCTCACATCTTGTAAACTGTTTTCTCTAAGTAATAGCAATAAAACAGAAATTAACAGGTTTTTTTAAATAATATTTATTTTTACATCATTTTGTACATTTTTTTTTCCATCTCAATTGTAATCCCCTTGGGCTTCCCATCACCAAGTTACCCATGTGCCATCACCATAGTCCAGTGCACTTCTCTCCCCTCAACAGATTTATTTTTTTAATTTAACAATTTGAAAATATTCCATCTAAAATATTCTTCCTGGCCTTTAAAAGTGGTTCTTCTGATGAGTCAACTTTATAAAATCCCCCATCAGGAAAGCAATAAAAACTAAAATTTTAAACCATGTAGGAATTGACAAGATGTTATAAACTTTATATAAACACTAAAGGTTTATATTTTTATTTTCCCCCACCTTTATCTGTTATATTCCTTTGACCATTTCTGCCTACCTGTGGACTCTCATTTATTAATTTACACTGTGTTTTGTAAGTATTTTACTTTAATTGTCTGTTAGGTAAATGTACAGTATTTTTGATCATTCTCACTTGCTTTCTACACACAATTCCCTCTACTCCCCCTCCATTTTGCTATAAATGTCAGCATTTCATCTGGGCTGTGGCTGAGTATTCCATAGTATGGATATGCCACATCCTTCTGATCCAGTGCATTCAGGTCCTAGCTACTGTCAATACTGCTGCAATAAACAACGTAGAAAACTTTCTTGAGTTGATGGTTTCATATTCTTTGGATAGATGCTCAAGAGTGTATTGCTGGAACATACAGTATTTCCATTTTTAATTTTTTAGGCTACATCAGATTACTTTCCAAAATGACGTCACCATTTTATATGCCAATCTTTCTCAACCTCTCTATACTAGGTATCTCAGGGGTATGAGATATCTCATTGTGGTTTTAACTTCCATCTCTCTTATTGGAAGTTATGATAAACATTTTTCCATCTATCTGTTGACTTGCTGAATATCCTATTAGACTGGAAGACTGTGACAAGTTTCCTAAATAATTTTTGTATTTCCATTCTTGAATTTGCCAGCAACCCCATATTTTTAAAAATATCAATTTATTCCCCCATTCAACACCCTTCTATGGTTTCCCATAATACTTAGAATAAAACTCAAACTCATCATCATGATCTTAAAAATAATATAATAAAGATGTGACTGAATCCTTTCAGCCTTACTGTTCTCTACTTTACTAATCAGCATTTGCTTGCCTCTAACATGCCAAAGGATGTTTACATATCTCATCCACATTTTCATATGGCTTACTCTTTCTATTCTCTGGCCAAATAACTCTTCTTAGGGTCTACATTTCCAGACCAAGCTATCTGGAGTTGAACACCTTCCTCCATTTCTGTGTACCAGCCCGATTTCTTTTACTTTGCTTTATTTCTTTGAACTGTTATATAAAGCAGTATTCATGCTTCATCATTTTCCTCATTGTTTATATGCCCAAGCAACATGGAAACTCTATACATTTATAATTGAATTTATAACTCCTACTCTACTTATTGGAGTTACAATACATTCCGGTATTTAACATTCTATCCTTTAATTCACTTTGTTAGGTACTTCAGAAGAATCTGGCATTATCTTTGTTTAAACCAGATTTTTCAGTTCATCTTATGTTTTGGCTTTCATGGAAGTAATTTAATTTGTAAAACAATTTGACAGAGCCAACACTCATTCTTTTATCACATCCAACAGATTCAGATAATTGAATGCATTAAGCGGAGCTTTATCTTTAGAGGCAGCATTAATCTAATCCTATAGCAGAAACGGTGATAGCAAAAACTTGCAAGTTAGGTTAATAATTAGTAAGGTTTCCAGAAACATGACATTTTTAAGCAACCTGTTAAAAATTACTGGTAATCATGTAGAACAACTTGAATTATTCATTACATATAGTGAAGAAAACAAAGATAAATAAGGCTTACAAAATATCTCTTAAAATGTAATAACCTCTAGAAAGGAAAATATATAACTACACTTATAATTATAACAAAAGCAAGAAAAATAGATACTGAAAGGGAAGTATTCCCACAATACGAGGTGAAGTGAGTCATTTTTTGAATGGTTGTACCGTGAAAACTTCACTGAAGTACCTTTGCGCAGGGTAAAGTTTCTAAGGAGAAAAATATAGAAAAAGAACTATTATGATAAAAATGTTTTCATATAAATAAACATGTAGTGACAATTACTTTGGAACATTATCTAGAAGAAAGAAGGGCATTCCAGTACAGAGAAGTATCATAAGTACACCCATCAAGCTAAGGCAAGAACTCATTTAGATTGTAGTTTTCAAATGGAAGGCTCTCTATGTTGGTTTATAGCATAACATATCAGGAGTCATGTTTAGTTTTTATTCAAAGGAAAAGTACTGTAGTTGAGGAAAAGTAGTAATAGTTTGTAAGAAGGCTTGTATGTTAGAAAAATAGAGGCAGTGTGACCAAATAGGAAAATATTCAAATCTGCAAGATAAGGGAGTTTAAACAAAGGCATTAGAGTTACTAAAAGAAAATCAAGGAAGGTAAGTTAAAGTGTGTCTTAGAAACTTATAGCACTTGGAGGATGAGCTACAAAATCAGGTTCTCAGATGCCTGAGTGTTTAGGACTGGGAAATTGTTAGCAACGACCTTAAAAATAATAATTTGACATGCTGGGTTTGGGACATCCGTATCTAGAGGTACTTAATAGGTAGTTTTCAAATCTTGAAACATAAGGCAAAGTTAAAACTGAAGATATATGCAGATGACAAATAGACACATAAAAAGATAAATGCTCGGCCCTCCAGGGTGGCACAGCGGGTTAAAGCACAGCACTGAGAGGCTAACGCCGCTTCCCCGCTTCCGCATGAGTTCGATTCCCGCCTGCCCTGGAGGTGACCACATGGTGTGGCAGACCTCTCCTGGCCCGCCCGCTGCTCCCCTCAGCAGTGTGCTTCGTAGATCTGCCTGTTCTGCTCCTCATTCTGTCTCTGGTGAGGCCTCTTGCCGGCACCTGAGCCTCTGGCCTGTACCCCAGTTCTGTATGAGCAAATAAATAAATCTTTTCTGTATATATATATATATGCTCACCATCACTTATTCAGGAAAATGAACATCTAAACTACATTGAGTTGCTACCTCACCTGTAAAATGGCCCTAAGGAAAACAATCAGAAACAAAAAGTGCTCTCAAGAGTAAGGAGAAAAAAGAAACCTCACATTCTTGATGGGAATGTAGACTGGTTCCAGGCCCTATGGAAAGGATTTTGGCAGTTTCTCAAAATATTAAAAATGGATCTACCATATGATCCAGCATTTCTACTTCTACATATCTACCTGTAGAACACAAAAACATTAATTGAAAATGATATATACCCTCCTATTTTCCTTGCACTATTTATAATGGGCAAGTTATTGAATTAAACTAAGTGGTCAAAGGCAAATGAATGGATTAGGAAGATGTGGTATATAACCACAATGGTACACAGCTCATGCATTAAAAAAAAGATAAACTCTTGCTATTTGTGACAACATGGTTGGAACTGGTGGGTTTTATGCTAAATAAAATGAGTCATGAGGAGGACAGATCCAGATGGTGTCACTTAAATGTGGAATATAAAGAAATAAAGTACCAGATAATCCCAGAAATCTGACTCAACTTGTAATAACAAAGGGAAAGGGGGGAGGGGAAAATACAAAGTAGTGGGGAGCACAATGGTCTATAGTGGGAGACTGTATGTATCTTGGTGTTAGTTGTGATGTGGTAACAACATTTCCTGAAGAGGGAGATACTGTATGTCTAAATACTATACAACTGTAACACAGGTATGTCAATAATATATTATATGATAAAAATAATTAACACTGAAGATATGACTCATTAGGCAGTGAGAGCTGAGTTATTAAGAATGAAAGAGATTGCCAAAAAGAGAATTATGGAGAAATATAGATACAATTCATAGGAAGCAATTGCATGTCTGAAGCAATAGAGTAAGAGAAACCAAAGAAATGGTCAGTTCATTAAAAATAGAATTAGGCAATATAGAGTCAGTTTGCCTGGGAGAGAGACTCAGGACTAATGCTGATCAACATTATAAAACTTTCAAAGCTGTTGAAGAAGAGAGAAGCTGAGCATATCCATTTCATGGATTATAAAATTGAAGCTCTGAAGAGTGATATAATCTTCCCACAATATTTCAGATAGAAAGTATGAGAGCTGGAATACAAATTAACATATGTTTGCATTTAAATTGTTTCTTAATTTGTTAAATAAATTAATTGTTTAATAAATGGATCTTCTCATAGTTCCCTATTGCTTTTGTTTTAACTAATCTCTAGGATAAATTACTCTGGTTTATGGCTTTAAAATGTACATTGACTGGGAGTGGGGAGGGAAGTGCACGGGATTTTGGTGATGCCACACAGGTGACTTGGTGATGGGAAACCAGCGGGGATTACAATTGAGATGGGAAAAAAAAAATGTACAAAATGATGTAAAAATAAACTGTTATAAAATTAAAAAAAATGTACATTGACTTATGTCTTTTAAAATCAATGTAGCTTCTGTGAGGATTCATTGGCAACATTAGGAGCAGATGATTTTAACAGGTTATTTCTGAAAATGAATCCCATGATTAAATGTATGTGGGAATTTCTGCATTCAATAAGGTACTATATCTATATATTAAATATTTTATCAAAGATATTTAGTTGCTAATTGTTAATTGATTCTAAGAGGGGGCTCATGATAGAGGGTTCCAAAACTGACAACAAATTCTTCCTTTCCAAAGCTTTTCATGGAACTTGTTTTCCAGGAATGAATTGAGCAATGAACCTATAGTTGGGGTGAATTACTTTACAAAGACAATTATCTTCTGGTTTTGTTTGTTTGTTTGTTTGTTTGTTTTAATTATCTATTTCTCCCCTCCCCCCAAAATAGAAAAGTACAAGCAGGTAGAACATACCATGAGATAAAATAATTAAACACTGGAATCCAACTGGACAAAGAACATTAAAATTCAAGACAACCCTAGGGTAAAGAAATTTGCTTCCAAAAATGTGCCACGTACACAGTGTGCATGCAAGAGTATTTGTTGGTTGAATGAGTGAAATTGTTATGGTAACATTCAAATGTTGTTCATAGACATTGTATTAGTTAGAATATGTCAATATTTCCTCTGTTATTTCCCCTTAGGAAAAGTTGAGCTAAATCCACAATTTAAAGATTGTAAAATCAAGATTGATGAAAATCTGCATTGATCTTGATTTGAAATTGTAAACTGAGTACAGTATAGCAATACAGGAAAAGACAAAATAATGTAATTTCTTGAACCAATAAGTCCATCTCCAGGAATAACAAAATTAGAAACAACTTAAATTCAAACTAACATTAATTTAGATTCCCATTTCTCAGTTTCTACTTCTTTGATCATAGGAAAGTTGTAACACTCTCCAGGATCTCACTTTTTTTAATTAAGGTGAAATTGGTTTACAACAGTATATGTGATTCAGAAGTAGAGGGTCATAGATTGTCAGAAATATGTTACCCACACACACCACAATGTGTCCATAGTTCTTGACCGTTGGGCCCCCTCTATACTTTGGTAGATATGGAGAATTGCTGTATTATCTTGTAGGTCCATTTTTAATGTTTAGAAAAACCTCCAAAATGTTTCCCATAGGGGCTGGACCAGTTCCTATCAACAGTATATGATTGTTGCTGTCAGTTCCAACAGTATATGATTGTTTCTCCTCCCTCCCTAACACTTGCATCTGGTCTTTTTCATATGGGCCATTTGCATAGGTTTGATATCACAAATCGTTGTAGCTTTTAATTGAATTTTTCTGTACTTATTGCCATTTGTATGTCTTCTTTGGACACATGTCTATTCAGCCCTTCTGTCCATTTTCTGCTCATTTTTTTTATTGGACTAGATTTTTAAATTTTCTCTCTCTCTCTTTTTTTTTTTTTTGCTGAATTGTTTGAGTTCTTTGTAAATCTTGGATATTAACCCCTTGTCAGATGAATGATGTGCAAATATTTTATCTCACTTGGTAGGATGCTTTTAATTTTAATAATAATTTTTCCTCTTTTCAGAAATATTTCAGTTTGATGTAGTCACATTTGTATATTTTTTGCTTTTGTTTGCCTTGCTATTGAATTAGAGTAACCAAGACATCTGTGAAACTGATGTGTAGATTTTTTCTTGCCTATGTTTCTTCTATGTAGTGTATGGTTTCAGGTTTGTTTGTTTGTTTTTTTTTTTTGCATAGGAAAGTGTAGGGGGTGAGACGATTCACCAGAGTTGGGAGATTGGGAGCAACAAAACAGGTGGATGTGCTGAAATACCCTGCTAAGGGGAGCAGTGGGCAAGACCAGAGAAGTTGGCCATGCCATGTGGGTCACCTCCTTGTCAGGGGATTAAATTCAGAACTCAGGCCACAGTGGTGAATGATAGTTTGATAGTACTGAGACTTAACCCCTGCACCATCAGGGAGGCCTAATTTACAGGATCCTTTGCATGTCATATTTTAAATCTCCTTGGTAACACTGTGATTGCAATTGCACTAGTACTTTAAAAGTGAGTGATCAGGGCTCTCCCTGGTGGCACAGTGGGTTAAAGCTCCACACTATGAAGCTGTCAGAAGCTACTGCCCACGAGTTTGATCCCCAACCAGGGAGCTGACCCATATGGTGTGGCAGACCTCTCCTGACCCGCCCGCTGCTCCCCTCAGCAGTGTGTTTCAGTACTTCTACCTGTTCTGCTCCTCACTCTGTCTCCAGTGAATCCTCTCATCCACCACACCTCTGGCCTATACCCTAGTTCTGTAAGCATAAATAAATAAACCTTTAAAAAAAAGTGAATGACCAATAATCAAAGCTTAATAGAGTTCCCATGGGTTATGTATGGCAAGACAGGGTTAGAAATTGCCTGCGCTGTTTTATCCAAAAATCATATAGACTGATTCTCTCACATGGGATTAAAAATATTTCTCAAATTATGACAAAAAATTATCTTCGTCTGGGAGCTTGAAATAATCATGTATATTGTATCCAATTGTAAGTAAGTAAAAGATGTTGTCCTTTACTATTTTAACTTAATTTAATATTTTTTAAAGATTTATTTATGCATACAGAGCTGGGGTACAGGCCAGAGGTGCAGTGATGGTGAGACAGAGTGGGAAGCAAAACAGGCTGATCGAAGAAGTACACTGCTGAGGGGAGCAGCGGGCATGTCAGAAGAGGTCTGCCACACCAAGTGGGTCACCCCGGGGCAGGGATCCAA
The DNA here is from genome assembly GCF_000260355.1 of Condylura cristata. NCBI lineage: Eukaryota > Metazoa > Chordata > Mammalia > Eulipotyphla > Talpidae > Condylura > Condylura cristata. The sequence continues at coordinate 18,442,633 of NW_004567102.1, forward strand.
CTCATGCGGGAGTGGCTTTAGCTTCTCAGTGCTGTGCTTTTAACTACTGTGCCACCAGGGAGGGCCCTCCTTTACTATTTTTAAAGGTTTCTCAATCCTCCCTTTAATTCTGGCTTTATCATAACATTTGTCTAAAAAAGGAGATAGTGTCTTGTTTTCATCTAAACATTCATCTTTTAAAGTTACTGCATAATATTTTTTCAAAAGAATGTACAAATATACCTTGTTATAAGAATCAAGTAAAAAAAAATGCAAACTTTACCCACATAATTTCCTTCTTTCCTTGAACTGCAAAGTCTATTTACAATAGACTTTATGTTCTACTTTTTCCTTTTTGTTTAGTCCATCAGCTCTTAAAATATTATCTGTAGAAAAGAAAGTTACCTAATCTACTTGTAGAGTATGACTTTAGAGACTGATGAAGGCATTTTTCATTTAGTATTAGTCTTCAGAATTTTCTACTTCCCCTGAATATATGTAAACCTCACTTACTGAAACTTAACTGTCTGTGGAAGTTCTTTTAAACTCAAGCCAACCCTAAATTCTCCAATATTGCCATAATTTCCTATGCTTTCAAAACAGTCTGTCTTCTTTCTTTTATTCCAGGTAATGATTTTCTAATCTTGCCCTTCTCATTGGACTTCAACAGATCCATGTAAGCACTATTCAATTCACAAGGACCCCATTTCTTTGAAAACCGATAAATAAGGCACTTGCATTGTTCTAGTACCTGTCCATTCTTGGTTATACAAAAGATAGAGACCTAAGTCATGTTGAGTCAATTAGATTCAACCTTTCAGAGATGCAGTTAGCAAAGAACCAGCCTAATTATTTCTAGACTGTTCACTTAAGTGAGGTGATTTAAATTCAGGAGCTGAGACTGAAATAGTTTGGCAGCCATATTCTCAAAGCAACTTGGGCAGCAGCTTGCCTGGAGAGGAAATGGAAACATTTCAAAGAGGCACATGGAAACAGAGTCTGAGAAAGTGAATGAAGTTGGGGCGGGGGTGGGGGGGTAGGATTAATAAAGTCTTTTCTGTTTTTGATAGCTGTCTTCTAAAGCTGAGTTTGGTTGTTCACTTTTTTCTTTGGAATAGGAGATAACTCAATCCTTTATAATAAACTAGCTTATGCAAATTTGAAGTATGTTTTTGTTATCTGTAACCAGTGTACCCTTAATTAAGATAGATCTGTGATGGATAAACATGGCAGTCCCTTTTCTTTTTAGGAGAGGTCTCTTAAGGACACATTGCCTCATCTCAGATAGATGACTATAGAGGTTGTTGCTGCGGGCACTGTGACAGGCTTGTAGGAGGACCTGTTGAGGACTTTCAAATTTCATTGTGTAGGCAGCTGCCTTTTCCATTTCCACATAAACCTGGCGCAGTATTATAAAGAATCAGAAGCAGTTGTTAAGGATATATAGGGTGAACATTCCCAAGTGTACGCTGAAACTCTTAATACATATGTGAGCTCCCATGATGTAATTTTTTTTATTTTTTTCATTTCTGTCTATCCTCCTCTGTAAAGTTTGGAAAGTTCCTGACCAATTCCAAAGGTGGAGACATTTTCCTTTGCAGTTATCACACTGTGGTGTAATTTTAAAATTTTTAAGCATTACAGCTAATTTTTGAAGCAATGTTCAGCAAGAAGTGGTACAGGCACCTCAGTATATTGAAGATTCCAGGGAACTTGAGTCAAAGGAAACCTCAGATTTGGGCAGGAGGTGGAGAGTAATCTGAATCCACAAATAGAATACTTAATTTCAGATTATCCGGCTTCATTTCCTGGGAACTTACACAAGGGTAGGGGTCATTAGCTGGTGTGTATTGATGTCAAAACCTTACATATGCAGGAGCCATTATGGTCTTTTCTTCATTTCTGTATCCCAGAATTTTTAAGTCCTCAAGTGTTTGTATTATACTCTGCATTGATATTAGCTCCTGATGTATAGACTTATTCTCCCAGAATTAAATTATGCAGCGCACAAAAAAAAATATGTATTCATTGAGTTTCTACTTAGAGACATATTCAGATGAGGGTTTTGTCTCAGTTCACTGGTCAAAATATTATTAAAATAACATAATATGTGCAAATTTAATTCATGCAAATTTAAATAGCCTCCTCTCACAAAAATCATTGTTGTGTCTCATACTATACACACACATACACAGTTTCCCTGTCCCTGCTTCTCCATTCCAGCTGCTATGGAAATGTACTCCATTCGGTGAAAGTAGATTAAGAAAGAAGTGATTATACAGGGAAACTATCTATTTCTATTCCTTCTTCTATTAAATCGTTTGAGTAGCATGTTGAGAATATTTTTTTTTCACCTGTGTTTCTATCTGATCCTAGATTTTTTTTTTTTACTAACTTTATTGACATTAATCAGAAGCTCAGCATTATATTTCTTGTTGGATTCTTGCTAATCCCAAGCTTTGAATTTAGTTCATGAATAAATGAATGAATCACTGAACTCATACATATTAAGTATACAATTTTATTTTTGTTGACAGGCAAACATAAAAGAAGTGAAGAGAATCAAAGTAACTATATATTTACACAAATGGTATCTTTCTTTCTGAATCATTAGACTTCTGCCCCTTTTTTCTCTACTTCTGCCATGGAATTGCTTTGCACTTCTCCCCATCAGATACCACACAGAGAAACTAATTCAATACTCATTGCAAAGGGGAAAGATTGTACTACTTAGTTTGATAGCCAGTTCCATCTAAGCAGGTCAAAGAACCTTGAACAAATTCCTAACATCAACAGACACACCACTGTGCTGCTGTGTACTGCACACTGTGAAAGTGAGTTTCAGAAAGGGGATGTGGCCTGGTGCTTTCACTAAGAACTGCCTCTTTCTGAAGAAGAGTTCATGTATGTAGTGCACTAAGGCACTGGAAACGTCAGAGAGAAACAGTAGTATTTAAGGAGGATACTGCTGAACACTGGCGCTCTTCAAGGCCACCTTAACTGAATTTTGTCTCCCAAAGTGTCAAATATCTGATGAAGAGAAGGGAAATCAAGCTCTCAATGAGTTCTGCAATAACACCTTTTTCTCTCCAGTTGAACAATATGAATATTGAAGGGAAAAATGCTATGAATATTGCAGGGAAAAGTAGCAAGTGGGAATGTCTTAAATGGGTGATAAATTTATAGCAGGTAGGATGGAATGCTTTATTATTTTTTATTATATTTTAGAACAGAGCTACTTCAAAGACTACTTTTTATGGTCCAGCACTGAAGTAGTGGAAAATGATTTAATAAACTCATTTTTTTTCTCTTTGAATTTTCTTTGACTCATTTTGGGTCTTTCTTTCTTTCTTTCTTTCTTTCTTTCTTTCTTTCTTTCTTTCTTTCTTTCTTTCTTTCTTTCTTTCTTTCTTTCTTTCTTTCTTTCTTT
>NW_004567102.1:18446141-18513959 GCF_000260355.1 Condylura cristata
TTTCTTTCTTTCTTTCTTTCTTTCTTTCTTTCTTTCTTTCTTTCTTTCTTTCTTTCTTTCTTTCTTTCTTTCTTTCTTTCTTTCTTTCTTTCTTGATATTTTGGTCATACTCCTAGTTATTTTATGTTATAACAACAACAAAAACAACAAATTGCTACTGTGTAAAATAAATAAAGACAGAAAGACTATTTTGATTTCAATAGGGAAAAGAATGTAGGAGGGATAATAGGAAACTGCTGGGAAAAGAATGTATGAGGGATAATAGGAAACTGCTTCAAAGTATCCTGTTACTTGTGATCTGTCACATGATGTTTCAAGTGTGTGCAAGTTTGAGAGCAGTGTTGAAGCAGGTAACATGAGGAACTATACAAGTCATTTGTTTTCTCCAGTAGGGAGTTATATATCCTTGGCCCTAGCAGGAACAGTGAAGATAAATCAGAAGCCAAGGCTGATTGACTACAGATATGCTTTGAAGTTCTTCTGAGTGTGAATACTTCTAGATATGAGTGTGTGTTCCCACCCACCTCAGTCAGAACAGTTCTTCAAGGGCTGTATCCAATTGACTGTGTCAGTTCTTATAAGTCTCTTTTCTACTTTAATCCTCCCATTTTTTTTTCAGTGAGTGGAACTATGCACAAATTCCTAATCTAGACAAATGTTATTTTTCTTAATACTCATTTTATACATGAAAAAATTGACCTTCATAGACATGATTTCAGGTTAATTTTTCAAAAGTTTAAACATACATTCAGTGTCTACTATTAATCATGCTTTCTACTACTTGATAGACTAAGAAATCATTTGTAGTTTAAGTGAATTAAGGAACACATTCAATTATTGCATATTAGTTTGTATTCTTCTTTTTCCTTTACCAGTTTGATTCTCTTGTATTTTAGTGCCATCTTAGGGTTTCCTATGTATTTTATCATGCCATCTGCTACCTTTTCTTTCCCAATTGGATTCCTTTTATCATTCTCTTGCCTATTTGCTGTATTTAGGCTTCCAGTGCTATGTTGAATAGTAGTGGTGAAATTGGAAGTCCATGTTTTGTGCTTGATCTTAGAAGAAAAGCTTTCAGCTTGTCATTATTTAGAATGGAATTAGCTGAGGGCTTGAGATATATGGCCTTGATTATGTTGAGGTTTGTTTCTTCTACCTCTATTTTATTGATGATTTTTATCATAAATGAATGCTCAATATTGTCAAATGTTCTTTCTGCATCTATTGTTATGATTATATGCATTTTATCTTTCCTTTTTCTGATGTGGTGAACTACATCAATCAATTTGCATTTGTTGAACCATCCTACTATGTTGGGATAAATCTCACTTTGTCGTGAAGCACGATGCTATTAACTTATTGTGAATTTGGTTTAAGATTTTACTGAGGATCTTTAGATCTATGATATATCAATGGACTACTACTCAGTAATAAAAAAGATTTTTAACATTTGCAACAACATGGATGACACTAGGAGGGATGGCACTAGCTTAATATTAGGAGAAACATATGAATAAAATGAGTGATTTAAAGCTATCTTTAACTATATTCTTCTAACTAGAAACTCTGGAAAAATTTAATCCATGTGTAACAGTACCAGCATGTTTCCATCAATGTAATTTCATTAATTCCAGCCACGCTTACCTTTAATCGTAATGGATCTTTCTGATGGCAATGATTATGATGGATGTGAAGAGGACCTGAAGATGAGTGAAATGAATCTTCCCCACCTTATGCATGCACTGAATCCAAGATAGGCAGTGTCCTCAGTATTTCTTTCTGGGAAATGTTTATGTGTTCACATTAATTCCTCTTGAAATAAGTATGCTTTAAATTTTCACAATAAATATTGTCTCTGTGAGAGCTGGATCCTATTTCATATATCCTTTAAGAGGACTTTCTGAAATCTCAAACAAAACAAAACAAGGAAGGAAGAAAAATACTTTCTTATTCTACTCAAAATATTAAACAACATATTAAATACAATATGCCACTAAAAAAATAAAATGTTTTTATTCAATATTAGAGATGTTCATAGGTTTTGACATTCTCCCCATCTCCATGAGGACACACATGGTATTTCCTGACAGAGCTATCTGTAATGAATATTTTAATCCTTCTCAGGAGGGCAGAATTTATAGCATTGCTGATAAAATAATCAGCATACTCATGGCATTAGTAGTTTTTCTTTTCTTTTTAATATCTAAAGCCTGTCTTTAGAGACTTTATGTTTTAAAGGCTATTTCTTGAGAAATTAATTAGAAAGGAAAATTATACTCATTTGCTTACTGAGTAAAACTACCATTGTCATCAAAGTCTGTGTTGAGTGTCAGAATATTCTTCCTTATGATGAACTGAAATGTTATTTACTATAACATATTTCATTTCTTGTTTTGAAAGAAAGTATAACTCTTCTTGAAATTATATGAAAATTGCTATCATGTAACCCTTAAACTTTTCCTTCTTTAGGCTAAATTGTCTCATTTAAACTTTTCTTAAGCTATGTGAATAGCAAAGCCTCATTACATTCCTGGTTGTCTTCTTTGTAGTTTATTTAATTCTTCTTTACTTTAACAAAGTCTCACTTAAATAATTTCATTTTCCCTTTAGTTCAAAATGATATCAGTTCTGGCATGACAAGCAATATTGAATCAAGCCTCCAACACAGTCCATTAGCATGTGAAATTTACAAAGCCACAAGTCTCTCTGCCAATCTGTATGTGGTTCGAGCATGCCACATTTGCCACCAACTAAGGGAAAGAACTTAGTTAAAGATGGTGCAGCAAGAGATAGATGATAATGAAGCAAGAAGGGTAGTAATTTAATCCTAGTTAAGTACTTTTTTGTTATATTTATCCATTAACAAAATAATATTACTACTTCTAAACACAAAAGCTCCTTCTAATGGAAGACTAGATGATACTACATACTTAATGTTTAGCAAAATAAATAAATAAATAAATAAACAAAAATAAAAATGATTAGTATGTGAAGAGAGGCTGGTGATCTAGGTTCTAGATTTGATTCTTTCATGTATTGAAGGTGCCATCTTAGCTAAATCATCTAATATTGCCACAGTTCAGTTTTCCTAGGTGAAAACTGGAGTTGAATGACATGATTTTATATTAATGTCATAGGTATCCAGGGAGGGCTAATGACTTTGTAAAGGTGTTATGTTGGAAATGTATTCAGGCTAACCCACAAAGCAGTAATAAAGACTCAAGTGATAATAAGAACTCTCAGTTTGAAAGCCCTCCAACATGTTTTTAATTAAAACTCTTTTCAAAAATCCAACTTTTATGGGTATATGTGTTTAATCATTTAGTGAGTCAAATCTATTTTTTAAGCATACCATTTTATTTAGAATACACTTTTTAAGCATCCACACTGAGTTTGTACCTTAAAATGATATTAGTATTCGGAATATCTGACCACAGAAGATCAAAGAACATTTAAATACACAGGATGAGTTCTTTTGATATGAAAACAAATGTGCAATGAATAACTTTAATTAAAATGTAGCACCGCTAAATATAAAAGACTGTGATATTAAAGAATGCTGTGAAAGAGCAAAATCAATAGAGTAGGATACATAGCAGTTGATTAAGTATATGACTCAAAACCTCCTCAGAAGCTAGAGAATTAAAGTACTGAAATAGAATTGGACACTCACTTTAAAAATGCCGATATATTTCATATTGCCCAAATCATTCATGACTGTAATATTGTTATTCTACAATCACAAATTAATAGATAATGTCAAAACTTGTGTAACTGCAATTGGGTGGTTATGCCAAGCAAGGATATTATTATTATTACCAGATGCATTTTGTATCATCAGTCAATACTGTTGTCTGTGGAAAGGAAAAGGTTGACACTGTCTCCAAGATAATTGCTTCAAGTGTTAATATCCACCAAATTAGAAGTAAACAAGATCTAGGTAAGGCAATCAAAAGTACTGAATGACTGAGGTGCTGAAGGGAGGAACTGTTAAGGAACTATCAATACAAATTAGAGCATGGTCTACTTAAAAATCTGATTAATTAAGACATGCAAATTACAGGAAATCACAGGAAAGAAGGAATTATAGAAACAATGTGGATATTTGGGTGAAAAAAATAGGAATGATCCCCACTGCATATATACTCACCTTAGGAAGAGGCTTGCTAGCTTAGAAAGAAAATCAAATTTATAATCACTGGTTATAAATATTAATATTTATAACATAAGTATTATGTTATAATCTTTATAACATAAAGATTCCCTACATAATCTTGAAAAAATGGTCTCTGCTATACAAGGCTAACTTTCCTCAATTTTATATTGGATCTAGTTATACCGGCTGTTCATAGAGTAATTCAAATGAGGTCACCTATATAAAAGCAATTTGTAACCTGTAAAATTATACTCAAAAGCTGGTTTATTACTCTTCACAAATGTTTCACAGGATCCTTTTCTATGTTACCTTTGCCCTAACCAGAGAAAGCTTTATTTAAGGGTAATGTCAGATAACCAACTTTGAAATCTTGCCAAATAGAATTACAGTCTCTACACAGCTGTTTAGCTACTCTGCAGCTTGCATGTCAAATTTTCTGAGGAAGGACTTTGAGAATCATAAATCACTCTTTATAATTCTGTCATTACAAGACTTATATGTTGACATAGTAGAAAAATTGCTTAGCTATTTCCCTCACAATAGATGCTCTGTAAAAGCATATTTTTTGTGATATTTATTTTTCTAAATGTGAATTCTGTCATAAACTTATTTAATATGTCTTCTCTTACATTACAAAGAACAATAATTTATTTATTCTCTTTGTAAATTAATAGTTCTTGCTGAAGAATACTTTCCTTGATATTTGAACATAAAAAAATCTTTTCCATTGACATTTTTTTTACTACTCTGCCCTAAGAATTATAATAGCAATCCACTCATGCAAATTTTTGTTAGGTCTTTTGGAAGACAGGCTTCTGTCTTTCAGTTACAAAATACTCTAGCTGGAGAAACTGGCATAGGTGGATGAAGATTTCTATAAGTATTATATTTATAATGATGTAATATAATTGCACTGTTCTTAATAATTCTCAAAGCACTTTTGTAAATATTATTTTAGTTGACCATTGCAACCATTATCTATTAATAAGAAATTCTTCAATACCAGTAAAAAGAAATGTCATGATTCAGGGCCCTCCCTGGTGGCACAGCAAGTTAAAGCACAGCAGTAAGAAGCTAAAGCCACTTCCGCATGAGTTTGATCCCTACCTGTCCCGGTGGGGTCCCACAGGGTGTGACAGACCTCTCCTGACCAGCCCGCTGTTCCCCTCACCAGTGTACTTCATCAGTTGGCCTGTTTACTCCCCACTCTGTCCCTAGTCAATCATCTCACTGCCCCTGCTCCTCTGGCCTGTACCGCAGTTCTGTATGCATAAATAAATAAATCTTTAAAAAAGTCATGATTCAGAATAGAATTTATTACCACTTAAATGATATTGGCAAATAATGCTCTCAGTGGAAAGGGATAAATGTTGTAGCTATCACAGAAAGGGATGTTAGATCAATTATTCTGTGGAAAGTTGCATTCATATTTTAATGTAGAGAGAGTTGTTAATGGGAACCTCAGAACATGTCATAAAAAACATTCATCAGGTGATCATACCCTTCCCTAAGATAGAAAGGAGCAAAGGGCAAAGAATATGAACAGGCAACTTACAAAGAAAAATCTCAAATGGCCAGGGACATACACTTCTTTTTCAAAGAAGAAAAAAAAAAGATCATAGAGGCTGATCAAAATACAGATATAAAACAAGGTGAAAAACAAATTAGGTAAGATATGTCTATAATGGTGACAATTGAAGTATTAAGTTTAAAAGGGACATTGTATTTCAGAATAGATTGTCTCAATAGACTTTGAATAAGTTTTAATGGCCATCATAATAATCTGATAATAATCTAGCGATGGAAATTTTGCCAAATATCAGTGAATTACATAGTTGGATGAAAGCTGGAGGAAAAAGGATAGTTTGCAAGAGGAAGAGAGTAGTAACTTATTGAAATTACTGCAGCTAAAGAAGAATTCCAAAAATCAAAAAAAAAAAATAAAATGAAAGGAATTAAATTATTTGGTGAAAATACCAAAACTTACCATTTCATCAGTAAAATTTAAAATCTAAAATGAAGCCTATTCTGTTGAGGCTGATTGTGCTCTAAAGAAACACAAAGGTAAATAATGCCCCAAAGAATTAGAGCAATGGAATCTTTCAGAATGCTTGGCAGGACCATCAAGACATCTTCCCATTTTTCTGTGATCAGAGGTGGCTGCTGTAAGTGAATAATGATGACAATTGAAGGAATAACCTAAAAAGAATATTCTAAGTCCTATTTTAGAGATGGATAGATCACAGGAGAAAAATCAATGAATAAATCTTGTTAGCTAGTATATCTGCTATTACATTTGAGTTGCATATTCATTGTGAAATTAGTCTGATTTAAACCTTAATTGTATATTTTTAATAAAAAAGTTGGAGTTTAAAAATTACACAAATTTTCTAACAGAGAGAAATGAGATAGAGACAAACGTAAAAAAATAACATTGTAGGGTAATGGGAAAGAGAATGCCAGTTAATGTGAGAAGGAAAGAGAGAACAGGAGCGAGAGGGAGGGAAATCAAATTGTGTTTTCAAAGAAGTACAGAATGACTAGACAAAGAGAGAAGTGTGACTAAACACAAGGTAGATCAACCCCAGTAGAAATGGCTGATTGACGTGAGTCATTCTATTTTCCTTTTCCACTTTAATACATTTCCGCTTCTGAAAATGTTGGTATACATGGGATTTATTGAAATTATTTAAACTGTTGTTATTGAAAATTAGGCCACATAAAGATTCTCAAAACTAGTTTTCCTCCAGAATCCCTGCTCTGGCATTCAGAGTATTTTGAGCTAAGAGCAATAAAATCCTTTGAGTCTGAGAGGAAGCTTCTATGATAGCCTAAACCCTTCATCCTTTCCTAATCTAGGAAGAAAAGGAGAAAGTCCAAAGCTTCTGCCCTTTTCCTAATCTAATCAGACTAGCAATCACTACTCTTTCTTTCATCTCCTAGAAGTATTAAGTTTGGGGAGGCGGGCAGCTCTCATGGAGTTGTAGATTTATTAGTGAATAGATCTTCTCCATCTAAGAATGTCATCCTTACCCTCAGAGAGTGAGATAATTCCTTCTTCTCTGTCCTGTGATATCCTCCTCCTTCACCTTCATACTGCAAGTTCCTCAATGTAAGACAAATATCCCTGGTCTGCTCCATTATTCTTTAGAATTTACAACCATGTGGATTCCCCATGTATATGCCGATAAATTAATTTTTCCTTAGCTAACCTGTCTGATACTGTTTGGCTTATTCATCCAGTCCAAAAAGAACCTAGAAGAGTATGAGACTGATTTCCTTTGTGCCTGACACTCTAATCTCATGCTTTTCAGAATTGACTTTGTCTCATCTCACAAAATTGGGTGAGACAATTTGTTAATGATTTATAAAATTTAACAATGAAAGAAAAGGAAGGAAAACATTTATATTCAATATCCAGAGTACTGTCACTTTATAAACAAGTTAATGAAGCTCATTTCCAGATTTGTGAGCTTTTATTTCAATTTGCCTTAGATTGTTTCATTCTTCTGAAATAACAACCATAGAAAATAGGTTTTTGGGCATAATACTTTTATTTATTATTTGAAAGTTAAATTTAGATGAGGGAGGGGGAATCTACTGTTCAAATTTCTAATTACCTAAACTACTACATTGACAAAAGTTAATTTATTATTGCATTTAGAATTCATTCAGTCTTCAAATCTTTCTTAAAATATTTGTTTACTGTAACATAATTGTGTAGAAAATCTAGCCTTCCTTCAAATATCACCATAAATTTTTAAAATTTGTTAATTGATGCTGTATAAATCATGAATAAAACCTGCATATAAATTTCATATGATGAAGTTTTGTATTTTTTGGTAATCAATTAGGTACTCTATATAGTTTCTGCTTTTTTTATTAATATTGAGGACTATACTGGACCTATCAGTTATGATTTTGTACAACTCTTCTTTTGTTGAAGAAATCAAACTGTCTTAAAAAAATAGGCGAAAGCTTGCATTTCAGTTGTTTGGGGAACTGTAGCAATTATTCACAACTTATTACTCATATATTTGTTATAATTTCTATTCATGCTTCTGAGAGAAAATAGTATGTGTTTCAGGTCTTTCATTAAACACCATTTGATATTTCAAGAAAAAAATACTGATCATTCTCAATAGATACTTCATTATAAGCAGTGAATAGACTACTACAATGAAATATGAAGTTTCCTCTCTTTTCTCCTAGAGTCTTTGAAATGTTTCATATATGAATTAATTTGGTGTGGAAAATGAACTTTTGATAAAAGAGTAATTTTTGCTTTTAAAAATATCACAATTTTTTTTAAAGATTTATTTATTTGTGCATACAGAACTGGGGTACAGGCCAGAGGTGCAGGGGTGGAGAGAGGATTCACCAGAGACAGAGTGGGAAGCAGAACAGGCAGATCAATGAAGTACGCTGCTGAGGGTAGAGCAGGCGGGTCAGGAGAGGTCTGCCGCACCATGTGGGTCACCTTTGGGGCAGGGATCGAACTCATGCTAAAGTGATTTTAGTTTCTTAATGCTGTGTTTTAACCCACTGTGCCATCAGGGAGGGCCGAAAAATATCACAAATTTTATTTGAGAATAGAAGTGGATTTGTTGAAAGATTATAAGCTAAGTACTTTTGGAGGAAAGGTCACAGAAATACTTATCTCTAAGGTCCTTTCAAAATCTAATCTCTTCATATAATTTCTTTGGTGTAATACTATTGTTCATTTTAGAATTAATTTTTTCCATTGCTTTGGCTCAGTTTCTTTCAAGCTGGAAGTCTCTTTGCATAACTATTTTTTTCTATAAGTAAATAAATTATAATAGATAAGGCATCTATTATAGTGCGTTTTGAAGCACTGGATGTAGTGGAATGCTGTATGTATGCGATTCATAAGTCTTTGTGACATATGTATGTATCTGTATATGTATATATATGCATATATATAAACTCAAATAGTAATCATTTAACTATGAGTGTTACTAAAGGACTCTGAGCTCATGAAATTGCCCAGGAAATTGCTTGAATCACTTACCAGGTCCAAGACTTAGTTTACTTGTGTGTACCATGTACATTGGGGATTAGATTGTGTGTAATATCTCTCTTAGATTTACATTTTGCTTTGAAAAGTAAATTATATTTTTAGAGAGACTTTTTAAAATAATATAGCAGTTTATTTTTACAACATTTTGTACCTTTTTCCATTTCAATTGTAATCCCCATGGGCTTCTCATCACCAAATCACCCATGCACCATCACCATAGTCCAGTGCATAGAGAGAGATTTTTACTGAGGTGTGAGGATACACTAGAAATTTCACTTATCAAGAAGCCTCAGATTGCAGGTACAAGGACTGTGTCTACCACCTCAACTTTCCTGTGAGCTAACATTTCCTGTGATATCTTAACTGATCTTTACATGTTGATTTATAGAGACCTCATTTTTTGATACCAGAGAAGTCCAGGCAACTGTCAAAAAAATGTAACTAACTTTGGAAGGCAGGAGCTAAGTCTTACCTCTGTGTTCCTAGCTCTCTGTGGCCTTCAGTTTCATCTTTAGTGACTCTGAATTTACTGTAAGCATTAATGGGCTTTAGAAAGATATTGGTGTCATGTCTAAGGTGACCTTGAGGATAACAACAAGCTGATGGATTCCCAGAAGTGCAGTCACTCCCTACCTTTTTGGCACACTTGTGACTTTCAGTTAAAGAAGAGGATTCTATTTTCCATTATGATCCAGTCTAATATGTCTGTATGAGAACTGCAGTGAGTTAGTGAAAAATACCACTGAGAATTATGAGAAGATAAAAAGGAAGATAAAGATGTTGGATTCCTTTAAAAATTTTTCTTTTAACACTCACTTTGCAAGAGAGTTTGCAAAAAGATCTATGTATAAATTAAATACTTTATTTATATTTGATAATCTTACATGAATATTTTTCTATCTTAAATCTAGTCTTGTAATAACTGGACAAAAAAGAGATAATTTGTTAGCTAGTAAAAAAAAAAAATGTCTGTAGATATGATATTACCTGTCACATAATTTTTTAGATAAAGTTTCATTGAAACACAACTACATATGTCTCTTTTTACCCTTTACCTCAGCAATAGGTGTCTCTGATACATTGCATAGTCCACAAGACACAAAATATTTTCTGGCTTGTCCTTTACTGGAAAAAATTGCTGATCCTTGGCTTACAACCTAGCTTTATGACAGGAGTCTGAGGGTGTAGTGTTATCTCGAGATAAAGACAAAAAATTTCCAGAAATTTTCTATCTCCCAAGGAAATTAAAATCATTGATAAAATTATTTTTAACTACTAGTAAAAATTTAAATTGTTGATAAGATATAGTCAAATCCTTTTCATAAAAAAACAATTCAGGCCCTCCCTGGTGGCGCAGCGGGTTAAAGCACTGCACTGAGAAGCTAAAGCCACTTCCACATGAGTTCGATCCCGCCTGCCCCGGAGGTGACCACATGGCGCGGCAGACCTCTCCTGACCCGCCCGCTGCTCCCCTCAGCAGTGTACTTCGTTGATCTGCCTGTTCTGCTCCCCACTCTGTCTGTGGTGAATCCTCTCACCCTCCACATCTCTGGCCTGTGCCCCAGTTCTGTATGAATAAATAAATAAATCTTTAAAAAAAAAAACAGTTCAAAAAATTAAGATATGAATGAAGGGTTTAATCAAAAATCCCACCCTGGAAGGCATCATATTTTAAAGCACTAAATACATTTCTCTAATACTTCTTTTCATTTCATGATATTTCCCTCCATTTAGTCGATCAGGAGATTCTATTAGTTGAGTTATCTTTATTCTTTGATCTTATAGATAAGTTTTGGTTCTTCTGTTTTCTATCACTAAAATAGCACTTTTTCTTCATCAAGAGAGAAATCTCAGCTTCAATCTTGCTCACTTTCTTTTACGTTCAGCTTTATCATAAAATTTTCTCCCAATTTTGTCTCTTGGTTTCCTTCAAGTCCACTTTCTTCACCCTTAATCTATGTTTGATTAAGTCAGGTTTATGAAATAATTTCAATTCCTTATGCAGTGATTTCTATTCCAAGCTAGTCTCTTCATTATCTTCTCCTAAACTGCTAGACATTTCTTTCTAACACTTGGATCTAATCATTCTGTTTTCTATTTGGAAATCTCAGTGACTCCTCATTGGCTAGAAAATAAAAGCCATGCTCTTTCGTGTGATATTTAAAGACTTAAATCATTGGATTTCTGTCTGAAATGTTCTTTCCTTCTTCTTCAGTTTATTAAATTGTTTTTAGTCTTCAAAGACACAGTGATAGACTTTGGTTTTTATGGGCTCTTCCTAACCAGTTGTTCTCATCCAGACTTAAGGTCAGACTTCTGTATTGCCTTGGCCCGGAGCACTCACCTCCTGCTAATGCAGCCCCTGCTGTGGCCTCACACTTAGCTTCCACATGGAGAAACTGCAGAAATCAAGGCATTCCTAGGAACAGGGCAGAAGAATTTTCATCTTGTGCAGAGTCCTTAGGTGACAGCACCAGCAGCCAATAATAGTTGCATTTTATGAACAATGTAACACATATACCTTGACTGTTTAGAAATAAATATGTGGGAGGGGATTCTGGAGTTTCTCAGGAATGGCTTAAATTTGGTCTTTAGGTTGTGATGTTAATTGGGATCAATTGCACCTGAAAATTGGAAGAGAACAAAGAAATTCATGTCACATTTATATAGCCTACCTCATGCCTTACCTGAAAATTGCTTATATAAATTTCAGTTATCATTCTGCCCCAAATCTTCTTTCAACCTCACCAACATCACCTCTCATCAATCATTTAATTTCTCCCTCTTCTTCTGCCACTCACCAAATCCACGTAGAATTGTTTTCCTAAAGCATATACTTTACATGTGTTGTATTTTTGGTATGATTTTCTCTCTCCCTGGAGTACTTGATCTCAATTGTTAACATGTTAGTTACTTTGTAATGCTTAATTAGTTCAAATGCAATCCCGTCTCTTGGTTCTTTAAAAAAAAAAAGGGGGGGGGAGGGCTTCTCTCTATGTGTTATTGATCTCTTAATCATTCACAATATCAAATAAATCATCAAGTGGTATTTTAAGTCTTATGTCTCTGTCCCCACTATATCATGATATACTATTGGCCTTTCATTACCCCAATGACTACAATAATGCTTTATATATAATAGCTCAATGAATATTATTTTTGTTACATTATTGAATTGAACTCTGATCCACGTGTAAGCCACAAATAGCTCTCAAACTACCATTGCCTGTAATGTTGATTTGCCCAGTCACTTCAAGCCGTTGTTGCCTTTTTCAAATAGAGATTATGAATTCACTTTAGTTCTTAAATTACACCCCTCAATTAACTTTCATAGGTTTTTCGTGTGTGTGTGTGTGTGTGTGTGTGTGTGTGTATGCTTTATAATTCAAATGAATCTCCCTGGAGGAGCCCTGAGAAGTCTTAAGTGATTCCTATCAAATGGTTGATTTTATGTGCTCATTGGGAAGTGTTTAGTTTTAGTTTATTGTTATACTAAATCCAGTCAAATTATTGAAAAAAATGTACTCTTCAATTTTATGTTCAAATGAGTTATATTCCTTGTATTCAAATGAGTTATATTCCATTTAGAAACACTTATTACAAACTCCAAAAGTATTAATATATGATATGTATGGGTAATTTTATATCTTCTTATAAACTGTTTGCTTACCTTAGAAAATAATGTTTCTGATAGCTAATTAATTTCAAATCCCAATGCAAAGAACTGCTTCATAGGCCCATTGAGAAATAAGCTGGGCATGATCTTATCAAACATTCCTTACTTGGGATTTATGGCATGGAATTTTATTGCTGTCTAACTTCAACTGGTGCTTCTAATGATTTATTTCCTTTATGGCATGTTTCCTTTTAAAGATTGAGATGAGCTTCTGTGCAAAGCAGCCACAAATGATTATCAGATGAGATGCAACACAAACTGACAAGATCAGTTCAGAATTCTCTAGCTTTCTTGTAACTCCCAGACTGATCTTTGACATGTACTCAATTCCTTTTTAAAATCTTGGTCTTCATTTGTACACTTTTAGTTTCCAAATAATTCTGACAGATCTGTCAGAAATAAGTCTCTGTGAAGTTTCTGTTAACAGCTGCTAGAAGCAGCTGGACTGATAGTTTGGAATATGACAAGTCAAGTCATTCCTTTTGGCATTGAGGGTTGGCTTGGTTTTAAAAATGTAAGCTTCCATATTCAGAGTTAAAATAGACAAAGATTGTGTTGAGTTTTTTAAATGTGCAGTTTCCCATTTATTCATTTAGTACATCTATAAGATAAAATGATATCAAATGCCAAATATAAATGTTATTAAGCTAAAAAATGACTTCGTTCGGATAGTTGGCAAAGGAAAGAGTTCATTGAGAAGGTGAATCCTAAAGATTAACCACTTTTAATTAACTCAAAGAGGAAATAATTGAACTTTATATTGTACTATAACTTTACTAATGGATAGATAGTTCATGTAAAAATTTCACATGGGCCTTGATTTTCACATGGGCCTTGATATTTATTCACACACACACATATGGATATATATATAATATATCCATCCTGTTTTAAACCATAAAATGATTTTATTCATTATTTTATTTAAGCTACATTATTATTTGAGATTATCATTTCTCTATGTAAACTGAAGTGTATTTTATGTTGTCCCTGGATTACAGTTTAAGAAGTTCAAGGTCAATATTATAAATTACATGTATTGAGAAAAGGAGTTTGTCTTTGCTGTTGAAAATTGAGAATATTATTTTATTGGACATCAGGATTTGTAGATATTTATCATGTAATTAAGGGAAGTAATCATTCAACTCTGAACTTCAGTTGTCCATGAATTACATTATTTATACATATAAAACTCAGGAGAAGGTATATTAGCTTGACATTGAAACAAGGCATCATAAAATGCAAAGTATTTTCCCCTAGTTTTTCTAGATGTTATTAAATGAGTTAAGATAAGCTTTATAGAGAACTATATAGATAACATTGGTGATGCTCCAGGCATCACATTGTCAGAGACATGATTAAGAAGTTGAGCATCTCAACATTAGACTAAATCACAATATATGCTATAATTGCAGTGAGGGGTAAACAGAGCAAGTACTTGGGTATGTAAAGAGGAAAGAAAATTAATGAACAGGAATTCTGTGGTTAAAAATCTGTTGTTCATACATAGTGTCACCCCACAAAGGACATCTCACCATCTTGGCCTAGCCCTTAATGCCCCAGAAGATTAAGGACAAGGACCATCAGGAGTGAGTTCAGGAGTGAGTTCAGGAGTCTACTGAAGCTACAGGAAATTTCCCTGAGACAAGGAAGGGCCTCAAGTGGGTTGCCTTTGAAGCACTCATGTCTAGAGTTTATATCCTGGGGAATTTTCCATGCTGATTTGCTATACCTGCACAGTAGTTACTGAAAAAATATGCTTCTTGGAATTTGTGCACTGTGAGTATTTTTGCTTGAGCAGGGATCTCTGCCTGTCTGCCTATTCATGCTATCCCCTCTCTAAGGAGATAACCCTGACTGCCATTAAAAGGAAAAGGGGTGATGACCATTCTGACTACTTCTGGCTGGAGAGGGCCTCTGTCAGGAGCCAGTAGTAGATTCTAGGAGTTCCGGGTAAAAGTGGGCAGAAAGGCTTATGGTGATTTCCATCTGCATCACCATCTGAAGCTTTATAGACTCTACATGAAAAGAGAAAAACTTTACCAGAAGGCTAAAGAGTAAGGGACAACGATTGAGAACTAGAAGCAATGACACTAACAGAACAAGGAAGAGTTAAAACCAGTTTGTTGATAGGATCCGCCCTTGGTGTGGTCCCAGATTTGTGTGACTATTTGATGTCCTAGGGTATGGAACCAGGCAGCTTTGCCTTAATGGCCTGGATAGCCTCCTTCATCTGGGAGTTCGAGTTGATGTCTGCACAGCAGGTCTTGTTAATCACCAACAATCACTAACCTGTTCAGCCAGGAGATAGTCCAGGGTTAGATAGTTATGAAAGACCACATTAGCAAGGCTCTTTAGAGACCCTTCGGTGTTCTTGGGAGTTCTTCCAGTATGGGAGATGTCAGCAATTTCTTTTGACATGATGGGCAAATCCATCCCCATGTGTGAAAGCTGGAAGTTCTCATCAGTACCAAGGCACTTTTGGCTGATGTGGGGCAGGGAAGTTAAGAGTGTAGTTGTAGATCTGGATGTTTGAGGATGTCTGGTAGGGCAACTCACATTGACTTGCATGCCATATGTTGTCTATATATGGATAGATGTGAAAGCTGTGACATGGAAACTGAAAGATGAAGGTGTGTTCCCTGCAGACCCAAACCAAAGAATTAGGAGCATTGAGAGGTGTAGGCTGGCTAGTGTTTAGAGAGCCCCTGTCCACTGTTGAGACACACAGGAAAGTCCCATGTGAAGTTATCATGGGCTGGAAGTTCCTGGGGTGTACAGTCAATGATGGAGGAGAGGTGTCATCATTTTTTGGGAACAGTTAAAGAGGATACCTGTGAAGGGTCTGATTTCCAAATCTTCCCAAGGGCAAACATGTGGCTCAGTGGAGTTAGAGAGAATAGATCTAGATGAGAAGTTTGAGACTGTGACATTTTCAGAGAAGTCAGACCATAGGTCTCTGTGGTCCTTGCAGTCCCAATACAGTCCCAATAACAAGGTTGTTACAAAGCAGTGCATTCATGGTATAACTGAGTTTTAAGACTTCCTAGTTAGATTAAATCCAGACAGTGGATGCTTTTGTTTCATATACTACCCCAGTGGTCTTGGAGCAGGGCTGGTGACTAGATACCATGGTGGTCCAATTGACAGAAAGTCTGAATACTAACTAGAAAGGCGGTGTTCTGCACCCTTGAGAGAGGGGTTAGGGAAACAGAGCCAACAGTTGCTCAGGTTTTCTCCCTGAGAAATAATTTTGGCTAATCTAATGATCTTACCTTTTCTTCAGTATAAAGCATCCATTTAAAATCAGATTTCCAGGTGCCACCATGAATAGAGAATTAAAGATTAAATGTATGGCAAAGTATTCTGAGCTTAGGAGTTTATGACTTATAGAGCCTTGGGTGAGTGAGATAGAGTATAGACAAATTCTCAAAAAGCAGACCAACAGAAACACCAAGAAAGTAAATGTCAAATGCAGCTGAGTGAGCTGACTCTCAAAGGGAGGCTACTTATCTTTCCCTGGTAAATCTCAACTTGAGATTCACAGCAAGAGTCAGGATGGGAGAGGAGGACAGATGGAGAGGTATCGGGACCAGAGTCCCTGGTTTCCAGGGCTTCAGCCAGGTGCAGTGAATCCAGGTATCTATCCCTGTCAGTCACCTGGTGGCTATGAGTGTTGCAAGGATTACCACACGAGGTCATGCCACTTGTGACCCAGGGAAGGAAAGAGTAAAGGGCCTTTAGCATCACCACATCTTCCAAAGAGGCTCCCAGGTTCTTGAAGAACGATGCTTGAGTATCACACAGTTTTTTCAGTCCTACAGGGGAAAGCATTTATCTACCCTGAAAATGTGTCAACCCTGACAAGAAAGGAACTGGAATCCCCAAGCCTGGGGAGGTGGCTGCCAGTCCTCCCCAGGGTGTGTGCCCCTGAGCTGTACTCGATCTGATTAGGAGGGTTAGTTCTGACACAAATTCACAGTTGCCATAAATTTGTTTGATAACCTTTTTTTTTTTTTTTTCTTGTTCTTTTTTTGCTATGAATACTTTATAAGCTATGAGCAAAATTAAATGTATTGACCAAAATGAAATGTCAGTCTGGTATTGGTATAACGTTTTGAGTCTCGTCCATTGGCAAGAGGTGGGGAGAAAAAACAGGCTCTTCTCATTGAACTGTAGCCAACCAATGGCCTGGAAGGTGCAACCCTTATTTAATGCCCACTGAGCCTTCTAGGAGAATACTGGGGTTGAATCCTTTTGACTAGATTGTTCCAAATCAGAAGAGCCTTCAGGGGCTATTATGAGAAAGGAATTTTCGTCAACCCAGTGGTTGCCTTTCACTAATTCATCCTCCCCTTTTGGTATTCCCAACCCAACAATGAGTGACCATCACCTCCTGTGAGAGGCAGACAGCCCTCAGATCTGTTGAGGCCTCTGTAGTATTTTATGTGGTATTCTTTTGGCATGAAAACATGTATCTCTTTCCACTTGCTGGTGTGGATATCTAGCACCAGGAACATGTATTTTGAGACTGTATGGACATCGACTCTTTTGCCCTTACTCAATTACAATTGGATTAGTGCTGTGAGTTCAGCTAGTTGGGCAGTAGAACCTGCAGGGAGAGGCTGGCTCCCTGTAGTCTCAGTCTGAGTCTCCAATGCATCTACTGCCCTCCTCACCACATGCTCCACCAGGAAGTGGCCATCATTGAAGAGGATCAAGTCAGGGTCTCCCAGGGGGTACACCTGCAAGTCATTGTGGGCTTCACAAGTGGCCTGGATTACCTGGCCACAGTTATGCTTAGGTTTCTCAGTGTTTTTGCCCGAGCTTGGGAGGATGGTGGCAAGATTTAGGACAGAGCAGGTTTTAAGTTTAATGGAGGACCCTGCCATCATACTGGCTTCTCATTTCAGTAAACAAGCATCTGTATGCCAAATATTACCCTTGGAAGACAGTAAGTCAGCTCACTCCTGGGTATTAAGTGGAGAAACAGGTATGCAATGGCTGTGATTCTCTGCAAACAGGCAGGCTACCCCTTGACCACCAAGCCCAACTCCTTGCAAAGAAACATAAGCTGGTGGGCTGGGCCTTTCTGTGGGTCAAAACTCCCAAGACCATCCCTTTTTCCTGTCACAGATAGATTAAAGTCCTTTCTGATAGGAAACTCAGAGCAGGGGATTTGTATCAGCCGTTATAAAAACCTGCTCAGCTGCTGGTTCCCACAACAGGAGGTGGGTATTAGCAGCCTGAGCACCTTTGAGGAGTTGGTAAAGAGGCAAGTCATTTTGCCATATCTTCGTGTTCACAATCAACAGAATCCCATGATGTTCCAAAATTCCCACAGCTGGCAGAGTGTCATGGGTAGAGGGAGAACAGTTATAAAACACACGTGTTCTATATTTCTTTGCTCTGTTTTCTGGTCCCTTCTAGAGAACTCAGCTCAAGTTAGTGATGCTGCATTGACAAAGCTAGACTTTCAGTCAGGAGACCTTATATTCTACAAAGGCAAAAATATGTAAGAGGTTAGTTGTCTCTGTCTATCATATCTCCACAGCAGGAATGCAGAAAAGAAGGTTATCACATATTGGAACACTGTAACTAAGGGGCTGCTGAACTCACACAGGTCTCATTCCAGAGCCTGACCAAAGAGAGGGAAGCTGTCTTGGGAGCACCATGGGAAGACTGCCCAGGTCAATTGTGTGTCCCCTTGGAAGGAAGCTCAAGTGCAATCAGCAGCTGGGAGTCAGGACACAATTGCATGCAAAAGTATCCTTGAGGTCTATAGCAGTATATGATAAGGTACCCCCTGGGATTTAGGATGTAAGGGCTAGGAACTATAGGAAGTAGGGATCATTGACACTTTATTGATTCTGAGATCCTGTGCCAGCCTCCATTCTCCACCAGGTTCCTTTACTCCTAAAAAGGGTGTGTTGCAGAAGCGATTATGTGGGTTTTTCCTCAGGGCTTGGGAGCCAAAGAAATCCTGATGTCTTAAGATGCATTCAAGTAGGCCACAGGTCCAAGACAGTTTGTTACCCATCTGAAATGAGAGCAAAAAGGAGGTGTCTCTGTCACTTTCCTGAATCTCTACCTCCTCTAGAGGTGTTCTCCAGACTAAAAGGACTTAGAACATCTGGGTGGCTAGTTTCTTGCTGCCGAATGGAAGGTGTTGGCAAGATTATTCACCCTGATTACACTGAGCTACCCACCCTCAGCTGGTGGTTGAGCATTCCTGGGAATTTTTAGGAGTCAAGAAATCTTTTGAGGCAAGAAATCTGGCCTGCACCCAGTTGGCCTGGGCTTGAAACTAGGCCGTGGCTTCACAAAGAAAGCAAAATAATAATTGTCTCAGAATGATGGCTTTTAGGGATGTTCCTCCAAATCAGCCACCCAATAAAATGCCAGGATCACCAGACAAAGAGGGTGAAATTGTGCTAAGGTTTGAATTTGCCTCCATCCTCATAGTCTGGTCTCAGCATACAACCAGGTCAACAAGACATTTGAATTTATATGTCTAAGGACACCAACCCACTGGGCTTTGGCTATAACCCAAGTGATGTTGATGGGGGTAAGGCCATAAAAATGGCTTATTTTGTGACCAAGAGCTGAATTGGGAGGGCAATGGAAGATGTGACAGAGGTTCTGAACCCAGGACAGTGGAAGGAGAAATAAGAGAAATGTCTCAAAAGGAGAGGCTACTGTGCTCTGGTGAGGATATCCACTGCAAATATCAACCCAGTGTCAGCACCAGGAACAAAGTGGGAGAGGAACACCCAGAGACTGGGTGGCTTTTGAATCGAATGGAGAAAGTTGGGAGAAAATGAAATGTTTTGGGCCTAGCAAAAAGGGCATCTGGTCATGATAGAAAGAAGAGTGTCAGTGCAGGGAGGAGGGTCTAGTTCCCAACATTTTGATGGGCTGCAGCAGTAGAAGACACTGAAGAATAATTAGAGTGAGAGACACCAACATTTCCCCCAGAGGCAAGGAGAGGATTGGAAGAAAGCAATCCAGCAAGTCTGTCACCTAAGAATTCACACTGGTGGTCATGTACCAAGAGGTGCCTAAAGAATGTGGAGGAAGATTCTGTAGAAGGAGCAGGTGTCTGTAGAAGAGACAGTGAGGGTGAGAATGATCACACTCCAAGTGCTGAATCCCAGCCCAGCCTTGCAAATTTACACTGTGGGGTTGTTGCATGAGGTCAGCCAGGCTCTAGTCTCCCAGCCTTCAGTGAAGACATGGGCCACAAGTGGTGAGTTTAGGAGGTTTATGGTAGCATAGGAAAGCTCCCTGCAACAGGGAGGGAGCCCGAATGGAATGCTGTTGGGGTGCCAATGTCTAGGAAATCTTCCATGCTGACTTGCTGTATCTGCGCAGCAGCTGGTTGCCTTCTCTGCACAGCAGGGGGCTGCAAGCCCTGCTTCTTCTTGGCATTTGTGCCTTGCTGGTGTTTTTATTTGAGTAGGATCCTCTGCTCTGTCTGCCTATCCAAATCTATTGATGTCTCAATGTTGTGTCTCTCAGTGAGAAAGACTTGGACTTGAATTAAATAATGAGGTTGGTATGAAATACACAGAAAGACCAAGTTAAATTCTTAGAGTAGTATCAAAATAGGGATGATCTTTTCCTTATAGTTATTAAAAACAGTGGTAGACTTTGAACAAGGATGGCTAAATGATTATGAAACTCAGGGAGCGGAAGTATATGGTGTGAAATGAAATGAGAAAATATAAGTAAAATGCCAATAGGATACCATTGCATGATGTAAGAAAGAAGTAAGGCTGAAACTATCTTAATGAAAAAATTGGAAGAAAGAATAACTGAGAGTGAGCAATTTACAATTCAGTAGCAGATTAAGTTACTTCAAAAATGACTCTACTATGAGATTTCAAACTTCGATATTGGGGAAGAAGGAAAATTATTGGCAAAAATCAATTTAGATAGGAAATAGGTAATAAACTGTACTTTAAAATGCATTTCATTTGAGTAGTGATTCCATGGAGAAAGCATGTGTATGTAAAAAATGACACTAAATTCTCCCTGTTGAAAAATAGAGAAGATATACTATCTCCCCCTGCAAACTTGCTTAGAGCATTTACTTTTAGAAAACTTATGAATTTTTATTTTAGAAAATTTTCCATCTGTTCAAATGTGTATAAATTGTTTCAAAGACTGGTTATGTCTTTTGTCAGCTTTATGACCTATGAATGTCTCTCTCTGAAAGGCAGGCAGAAAGTTATGCCACTATCTACCAGTAATTCTGTAGGCTGGAAACTGACTCTAAGTTACAAAACTACTGCCTGTCATCAAGAGATGAGAGGCTTGTTTTTTCTTGGACTAAAGCTAATTAGAAGCTAATTAGCTAACACAGATGGCCACCTCAATTACCAGGTAAAGTTAGAATAAATTATTAGTGACAAAGGGTATTGTCAAATCCTCTTACTTGAGGACTGGCTATTGTTTATCTTCAAAACATGTAGGTAATGGGTTGTGTCTGCTTAGCTGTAGGAAAGAGTAAGATTTATTTTTGTCTTTACAGTCTCTTGCTGATTGCCTGTGAATCACATTCTGGTTTGATGTTTAGTCAGTAAGAAAGTTATTTTCTCTCCTACCTATGTGGAAAGGTTTTCTAGTGTGAAAGAAAATTTTGCTTTTAATTATATTTCTGCCATAAGTGATATAAGACAAAAGGTCAGGGTGACTGTAGACTAACTATTATCTTCATAGAGACAACATTTGAAATGATGAGAATAGGAATGACTAACCAGGGAAAGATAAAATGAATGTAGCTTGCGGCCAGGGTTTAAATTTTATATGCTACAGATAATAGCAATGTAGAAAGTGAGCTGAGCAGTAACAATGGAAATTTTCAGTGAGATAGTCATAGAGCTGTTCTTTGTAACATAATAGAAGTGAGGAAGGAAGGGAAACACTTTTATGACCAGAGAGTGCCACTTGACATGACCTCTGATTACATGCTCCAGTCTCTCATTTTCTCTTTGCACTCAAGTCCTCTGGTAACTATATATTTAGAATGTTAGTTGTGAATTTATTTTAATCTCAGTGATGATTCCCTGCCAGGAATCTCCTCATCCCACTTTTTTTTCACCAAGATGAGCCTCTTCACTCTTTAAAGTTAAGCTTAACATCTCATTCTTTAGGCATCCTGCCCTAACCATCTTATCTTCCTCCTAATTAATGCTTTCAAGCAGTCTTATATCCTGTGCACCTCTCCTTATAATATTTCACATAATTTATAGAATTACAGCAGGGTGGCCCCAGGAAAAAGGAAGATTCCAGGTTCCCTGCCCCATTCAGGAAGAGTAGGGCAAAGCAGAAGGAAGCAGAGCTAGGGAAGAGACAGAGAAGGAAGCAGGATGGAAAGCAAGAAGGAGACCTGAGGAGCCACATGGAGCAGAGAGCCATGGGAAGAAGCCATGCTTACTTCTCAGCCTTTAACTTGCACCAGGGACTAGGTGGATAAGAAAGGAGACACCTAAAGCAGAGGTGGATGAGAGACCCATGGGAAGTTAAACAATGGCTTTTATCTTGACTTTGAATTGTCCCAGACTTGTATGGCTCCTTCTGCCCCTTACCTATGTGTTTCTGCCAGAAGATTCCTTAGACTTGTGGCAAGCTGTCTTGCTGGGCATGTACCCATGAAAGGATGGATATATTTGGGCATTTCATGTGAAAACTATTTATCTAGTATTTGCCTTCTCTTTATCACATGCTAATTGTATTTAAGTTCCTTTCCATTAAAAGGAACTAGATTGTGTTCAGTGAATGGCAGAAACTATGGCAGGATCTATTTAGAGCAGGCAGGTTTGGGGATTCTGGGGTTCCACAGAATGATCTATTTGTGTCTGAGAATGCATTTATTAATACTGTGTGCTCCTTGAGGGAAGAGGGAAGGCTAATGTTGGCTTACGTCTTTGTGCAGTTTCAGTAGTACCTAACACATTACCTACAATTTTAAAGTATTTAATCATTAAATTAGACGTGTATGGTGGGCCCAAGAGGAGACTTGTTTTGAAAAATGATTTAGTGTAAGTCTAGTCACATATGATTTGAAATGTGACTAGTCCAAATTAAAATGCACTGTAAGCATAAGATGCTCACTAAATTAGCAACCAAAAATTGTTAATCAGCATATGAATAATTTATATATTAATCATATTGACCAATATAACATGATAAAATGATATTTGAATATACTGGGTTAAATAAATCACAGTGTTAATATTTTATTTTAATATTTACTAGAAAATATAAAGTTACATATGTGGCTCACATGATATTTTTTATTTCATAACACTTTCCTAAATTAAAAAAAAAACTCTCATAATACATTCAAATATATAATCAATATATAACTTCAATACTCTGAAGTTCTGGAAAAACTTAAGGGCGCTTGCTGTTATTTCTATAATTAGTGGGTGTTAGATTGAAGTTCAGGTTCTGATGAGATTTTTCAAATTATACATCTGGAAAAAATAATTTGGTTCCTGGCAAAAGTATATAGAAGCCACTTAATAGAAAAAGGAACCTAGACCTTTTCCTAACATACTAAGTATATGGGTTTCTAACCCTTTAATAGTTCCCCATGTCGCCTAGTACTATATAAAACAGAATTAGGGTCATTTGTTTACAGTCACTTGTCATCCAGTCACCCAGAAACATCATTGCATTTTTTCTATGTACCAAGTACTGCTACAAACGTAGAGGATAGCACATTGAAATAAATAAAGAAGATCTCTAACCTCTTGTAGCTTACAGTTAAAAGGTAGACAATAAACAAAGATTCAAGTTCATTAATTAATAAAATTGCTTCATGTTTCTTTGAGAATTTCATTGGACCACAAATAACTCAATATCCACACAACAGTGGTTTAAACTAAAAGGATAAATTTTATAGGGCCAAAGAATTCAGAGAAGAGTAGCATCAGGTATGATTAGGCAATCAATGAACTTAGAGCTCAGATATTTTTTTCTCTTTCCACACAATCCTTGATGTTATAACTTTCAGTTTTTATAATTTTTTTTAAGTGCTTAAGATGGAGCTAAAGCTCCTGGAATGATCAAGAGGGAGTAATTTGTCTGTGCCTTTTCATTTTACAGGAATTTACATATAGTTCCCAAAAAACCCGTATCACTTTCCCCTTATTAGCAGACTTGGGTTTCAGGTACCTGTCCAGCTATTTAGCTGCAAGGGAAAAGCATGTCTACTTTTCAGTTACGGTAATAGACCAGCAGGAGAAGAAGAGGTCCAATAAAAGCCACAGTTTTGTTTTCTTTCTCTCTTGATTGCACCTCAGCTAAGTCTTAACAAAGATTAAAACAGAGAAATGGGCTGAAGATATTTAGGGAAGGTAATCTGAAAGGGCCTTTAAAAGGAGATGAAATTTGGCAAGAGATGTATATGATGGAAAGATGACAACAATACAAATTAGGAAAAATGTTTTTTGTCTTTCTCATGGAGAAATTGTTTGACCAATAACAAATTCAAAATTCTTGCTCAGAAGGAATTCCTGTGTGTTTTATACTTATGTATTTGTAAGGGATATCTAAAGAAATCACATTAAGAGGATGTTTGTTGTTATCTGTATTTATAGCTATATCATCTATCGACAAAATCACTGATATAAACTACTTTCATATGTAACTCCTCTCATAACATTTTGACAATACACATTATTATTTCTTCTAATTTCTTCTATTTCATATATATAATTTGTTTTTAATTTTTAGCCTCAAAATAGTACATTTTGACATGTACTACTTCTCCATTTATACAAACATAAAAAACTATTTTTCTCTAAAAACATGTCAAGCTTTGGCAGTATTTAAAATAAATAATCATATGTTTCTACAACACTCCAGCTAATACCAAAATGCTATGTATATTTCTGAATAAGACATTAATTTGTAATAAACCTAACAGAGTAAGTGTATACCTGACACTTTATTTTCAAGTCACGTTAATACTAAAAGTATTAAACATAGATACAAATGCAATATATTATTAGGGGGCAGTTTTCCATCACCACAATGAGAATGTTACAGCAATGTATTGGTAGGTTGAATATAAGACTATATATGAAATGGAAAATAGGATTATAAAAATTGTCAGCTTTGCAAATTTGTGGTCAAAATACAGCTTATTCCTTTTTCTACTTCTTCCTTCACTTTCTGGAAATATTCATTTGTGCTTCGCTCCCTAAAAAGAATCCAAACATCTGCTTAGAAAAAAATACTCAGTAACATGTATTTATATAAAACATAGGCAGCAGAGAAGCAGTAGTTCTTATGTCATAGGTTGACTGCTGGATTTGCTGTATGATCTCTGTAGTCTGCAAAGAGTAGTCAGATTAAAACAACAAAAGCAGCTATTAAAAAAAAGGAAAGGCCCTCCTGGTGACTCAGCGGGTTAAAGCACAGCACTAAGAAGCTAAAGCCACTTCCCATGAGTTCGATCCCTGCCTGCCCCGGAGGTGACCACATGGCGCGGCAGACCTCTCCTGAACCGCCTGCTGCTCCCCTCAGCGGTGTACTTCTTCGATCTGCCTGTTCTGCTCCCCACTCTGTCTCTGGTGAAGCCTCTCACCACCCCTGAGCCTCTGCCCTGTACCCCAGTTCTGTATATACAAATAAATAAATCTTAAAAAAAAGTCCACTGAGAGAGTTAGTGCTGGTCAATTATTAGGATCATTATCTATCTGGAGATTAATGGTAGGGATATCAACATGAACACCTCAATAAATGTTATAGTTTATTGTGACACATGATCTAAAAGGGGTATATTCACATTTGCTAAATTTCTGCATGCAAAATATCATGTAATGTTTTGCACAACAGGTATCATTTCCACTGGAGTCTTAAGGATGATTAAATTATTTATTGTAGGTTGATTCACTTAATACCCATTTCCACACCATTTTTTTCCAATGACACTTTCCCAGAATCCCTTGAAAACAGGTATGCCTTATTTAGAGAAAAGTCTTTGCACTATAGAAAAGATACAGTCATTTTGTTTATCGCTAGAAAAATGAGAATATTTTAGTGACTCAAGTCTCTAAACAGCACCATCGACTACCTGACTCAATTGGTGCATGGGACAAAGCAAACCCCTTGAATCAAATTCCTGTGTTTGTTGCTTTTTATTCTCTTGCAGCTGAACAATTTAGTTAATCTATAGGAGAAAATGAGATCACTTTTAAAAAATATGTTGTGAAGGTAGAAAAAAATAGCCACAGGCAATCTCCAAATTAAAGGGTTGCAAGGCTGGCACAGGCAGCAGTGTCTGAGCGTCCATCGGCAGATTAAAAGGGAGCCTTGGTGAAAATGTTGTGTGGACAAAAAAAGAAGGAATAAATCTTGTGGAAAAAATCTTCAGATATTCAAGAGCTGTACAATTTAGGTAAATGTGAAAAGAGACTACTGGATTTGCTCATTGGGGGCATTAATATTTTGGTGAGTGCTGTTTTAGTGAGGTTGAAGTTGCAAGCCAGGTTGCCTTGATTGGGGAGAAATGAGAGGTGTGAAAACTGTGAGGACAGAAAGATAGAGGTACATTGTTTCTTACATTAAGAGGAAGCACTGTTAGCATTCTTTATTTCCTTTGCTAAAGGATTTAGTTAGTTTCTTAGGTTAAGGGACTAGATGTAAGAAATAGAACCAAGCTATAGTTTTTTCAGTTATGCCTAGACTCTAGAGATTGACCAGTGGCTGCTCCTACACAGGTGTAGTTTAGCAAATAATTGATGTGATTTCTCCTCCTCTAGCATCTAAGTGACATTTTTTTTTTAAGCAATTATATTGATTGAGGGAAAGCCGGTCTACATCACTGTGTTTATTTTATAGGTTATAGGTTCAGACTTCTACAATTGTTCGCTTTCACACCATATGCACCACTAAAGCCCTAGTAATGTTCCATCACGCTCCATTGGGCCAGTCTTCCCTCTCTAGTTGCCTCAGTTTTACACTTCTATACAATGAGGTTGTTTAAGTAAGTAGGAAGGGAAATCTGGAAGGACTGAAGTGGTTATAAAAGAACAGCAGAAAACCTGAGAGGAAGTTGGAGGAAGCCAGGTTTGGGTGTGCAGGTGTGGGGATGCATAGGCAGCCCTTCCTGTCTGCTTTGCTAATAAGGGGACTCACTGAGGGGCCTGATCCGGGCCTCTCTGTGCTGCTGGCCTTCTGCTCTCTCACCCCAGCTGTACTGCTCAGTATCCCTAGGAATGTATCCCACAATATAGCTCCAGATTTTCTGTCTTACACACTTAAGATACCTTTAAAATCTTACAGGTTTTGAATAAATTGTAGTAAGTGCATTTGCTTATAGGTAACTCCCATATCTATCTACATACTGTATTTTTTTCCCTAATGTAATTTTTTATGTCAGGGCAGGAAAAAAATTCTGAAATGAGATGAACATTGAAAAAGAGCAGTTTAACTTCAAAGGAAATAGCTTACATACTTAATTATATTAAAATAATAGCATATTTTTTCATTTATTTTTTTTTAAGATTTATTTATGCATATAGAACTGGGGTACAGGCCAGAGGTGCAAGGGTGCTGGGAGGATTCACCAGAGACTGAGTGGGGAGCAGGACAGGCAGATCCATAAAGTACACTGTTGAGGGGAGTAGCTGGCAGACTGGAGAGGTCTACTGTGCCATGTGGATCACCTTCCAGACAGGGGACCCAACTCTCACTGCAGCTAACTTGCAGTGCTGCGTCCTAACTTGTTGTGCCATCAAAGATGGCCACCATTATTGAATCGTAAAATGAGAATTATTGAATTATAAAATTATGCATTCAATCTCAGAAAGGTTTAAAAATCTGTGTTAGTAAGGAGGGGATTCTCTTATTCTCTGTTTAAATATGTTCTTAAAATTCTTGGTCATCATAGTTTTTGTACCCTTCCCTGCCTCTCCTCTCTTAGGATTCCCTGAGGCAGATGATTATTCTAGTGATAGACTATCAGCTGTTTGCGGTTGTCATGGGTTTTCTCTTGGTGAGTAACAGGAGAGTTGTTTTTTTTTTTTTTTTTAAAGTGAGGTCTTTATTGGAGAGTAAAGATGTTTAGAGGGGTTTTTTTGATTTTTTTAAGAAAGCAGTTCTTCTGAGCTGTCTTTGTAAAATCTGTGATTCCATTAGATCTGTGGAGGACAGGAATTTCTTCCTTCAACTCAGAATTAGTGAGATAGCTGTCAAACCTGCTATTCCTGCCTACATTCTCATGTTTAGGGCGTTCTCCTTACCTCATCACTCCACCCTCCTAAAAAAATCTTCTGAGAAAGCAAGAGTGTGACTAAGATTATATTCAGTGCCATCAGAGATTTTGCTGGAAGCTCAGAGAGAAATTATTATAAACAGCATCCTTAATATTGCTGACCAATAAACTAGGAATTCTGATCTCAAATAAAACCTCAGCTTGCTACATGAACCACTACCCCATGAAGTTTCTGTTCTACTGTGGAGAAGTGAGTTGACTATGTCTGTTAAAAGTGAGATCATTCACACACACTACATCAGGGACTTGCTTTCTTATAACTAGATCTTTTAAGCAGTGGAAGGGTTTACTGGTTTACCGGTACAAGTCTTTGGGAGTAAATACACATTATTTAACTGTGAAGGATTATATTCACAGTAATGCTTCATCATGCTCCATGGAAATTTGAAGTAAAGGCTGTCTAAATTTTGGTCCAGCTTGGAACCAATATTTAAATATGTTATTGAATATTTATCAAATTTTGTTCTAAGAAGTCAGTATGCTTTAAAAAATGGTTCTCTTGTCAATTAATCTTTGGTAAACACTGAAAGCCATAGTCCATTTTTTTAGACAGAGGGTGAACATTTATTAGTTATTACATCTTTATGTTTAACCAATTGCTTTCCAAAATGTTCCATCTACAAAAATGGCTTTCATTTTGAAATTATTTTCAAGGGTGTTAAAAGAAAGTTTTTGTTTTGTTTTGTTTTCTGCTAAATTCTGTTTAACTTGGTAATAACAGCAGATACATAACATAAAGATTTTAGGATTATATTTTCATCTATAATAAATATTTTCTGAGCAATATGCTAAATTCCAATTATCAGAAAACATAAAACTGGTTCTTAAAAAATGTATGATTTGGCCCTCCCTGGTGGCGCAGCGGGTTAAAGCACAGCACTGAGAATCTGAAGCCACTTCCGCATGAGTTCAATTCCCGCCTGCCCCGGAGGAGACCACATGGCGAGCCAGACCTCTCCTGACCCGCCCACTGCTTCCCTCAGCAGTGTACTTCGTCGATCTGCCTGTTCTGCTCCCCACTCTGTCTCTGGTGAAGCCTCTCACCACCCCTGAGCCTCTGGCCTGTACCCCAGTTCTGTATGAATAAATAAATAAATCTTTAAAAAAAAATGTATGATTTTTTTGAAATATGAAGATACCATGAGATCTCATATACTATCTTATAGGTAATGAAAATTAATTCAAAATATTTTACCATAAACTAGTAGCTTTCTGAAATCTGGTTTGTGGCTCAACTAAACATTTTGCTCAGCAAGAGGGTGACGTTCCTACCTGCCCAGAAACATTGCACCTGGGAGAGGTCATTGTTTCATGATAACCAACACCCTATATAACTACACATCGTGAGTGATGTTGGCAATCATTTTAGTCACAAAGCAGAAATAATGATGAACTTGATTTAAAGATCTTGTACTGATGTTGATTTTGTGAATCAGTAGTTCCTATAAAATTTACTTTCTTAAACCAACATGACATTCTGAATTAGATTGTGGAGCAGATGAAAATATTAGTGGGAAGAAAAAGTTAACATTAGAATAAAATACATAAAGTTTAGTTGGTTGTATCATAATAATGTTACTCATCCTGGCCAGGTAAAATGTTGACATTAGGGAAAGAAGGTTGAAGGTATCTATATGATCTCTAATATCTTTGCAAAAAAAATTTTTTTAAGATTTATTTATTTATGCATACAGAGTTATTTATTTATGGTACAGGCCTGAGGTGCAGGAGCAATGAGAGGATTCACCAGAGACCAAGTGGGGAGCAGAACAGGTTGAGTGACAAAGTACACTGCTGAAGGGAGTAGTGGGCGGGTCAAGAGAGGTCTGCCACGCCATGTGGGTCACCTCCAGGGCAGGTATCAAACTCATGCTAAAGTGACTTTAGCTTCTTAGTGCTGTGCTTTAACCCATTGTGCCACCAGGGAGGGCTATCTTTACAAATTTTATAATAATTTTTTTCCTAAACAAGATAATTTAAAAATCCAATATAAGGGAAGAATTATTAGTTTCTCTTAATGATTCTGGGAATCATGATCTCTCTTTTTTAATGAACTAAATATGAGCAAACATGATGTATAAAGAAATCCAAAAACAACAGAAAAGATGGTAATGCAGTGTTATTTCTCAATCTTGAAGAGATGGAAGGAAGTAGTTTCATTAGATTAAGATTTCTCTTAGATAACTCTCTTTTTTAGGAATATAATTTGGTAAGTCTCATCAGACAGAAACTAAAAGCCTAAGTCAAGCCAAAAATGAGAAGTAAAGGACTCTGCATGACATTAAATTAGTTTTTGTTTTTTAGAAGACATGCAAGATAATAAACAGAGAAGGGAAGGAGAATTGAAAAGATCTAGTGATATTGCTGCAGCAGCAAAATTATTCAGGGTAATTCCAGTACTGAAAAATGCCCAGCAAATGGCCAGAAGCCTTTAATGACCAAGATTGTCAAGTATTTAAAATATTTCCTATTGTTACTCCATAAACCTCCATTTGTCTCTTCAAATTTCAATAAAGTAAACAGCTCTGTCTCTGAGAATTTTTTATTGTATTATTTTCTGTTGAGGTCATGTAGGTTTACAACATTGTATATAATTCAGAGGTGAAGGTTCATATCTCTTCAGATGTATGTCACCATACTACACCCATGAACCACTACCCCATGAAGTTTCTGTTCTACTGTGGAGAAGTGAGTTGACTATGTCTTTTAAAAGTGAGATCATTCACACTTTGGGTGGAAAAAGACAATTTCTTATAATATTTGGCCCTGTCAAAAATGTCTAATTTCTAGATTTTTTCACATGAAACTATTAAGGATTCACACAAAGATCTATGCATAAATATATTAAGGACAGCCCACTTATAATAGGAATATCTCAGAAACAACAAACATGAAATGGCATAGAACAGATAACAAAAATATATAATCAAACAACACAAAAAGTTAAAAAATGTATAAATGTGTGATGAAATGCATGTATATATTATTTATAAGTTATACAGTATAAATTTATTCCTTATATAATAATTAAGGGACACAGAAGGGTCAAGACCATCCCAGCGGCAATTTACCCTATGCTAAGTTAATATGTACTTGACAGCTAATCTTAAAAATGTTTTTTATATGCAGTTGGATTTCATAATGTTTCAGCATAAGACATTTAATACCTATTATTCACAAAGTGAATAGTCAAACAGATGTGACTAACAGCCTAGCTTTAAATCATCACTTATATAGATTTTTTTAAAGATTTATTTATTTATGCATACAGAACTGGGGTACAGGCCAGAGGTGCAGGGACAGTGAGAGGATTCACCAGAGACAGAGCAAGGAGTAGAACAGACGGACTGATGAAGCACACTGCTGAGTGGAGCAGCGGACAGGTCAGGAAAGGTCTGCCATGCCATGTGGATCATCTCTGGGGCGCGTAGGGGTAGAACTCATGCTGAAGTGGCTTTAGCTTCTTAGTGCTGTGCTTTAATCCACTGAGCCACCAGGGAGGGCCAACATATAGATTTTTAATGATGCAAACCAGAAGTTTATATAATGTTATCATGCAAAGATAGGTAATTTTATGAAATAAAATTTGAATTGATTTCTAAAATGGATGAGTACTATTTTCAACATAAAAAATTTTATTTCTGACTTCTCCTGAAAAATCATTAATCAAGCACCATTGAACTCATCATCCAGATGCTGAAATAGGTAGATACTACATAGGAGTTCCCCCTGAGGACCAGACGTGGCTTTCCAGTTTTCAAGTATCACCATCATGTCCTGTAGTCTTGCACTGTGCCCTCTTCATTCAATTCCTTGGCTAGTCCTGTGGCAAGTCAGCTGGAACTCATACCCCTGTTATATTAATTCCTCTAATGAAACAAGAGTTCATGTTAGCAATTTGCAAAAGGCACCATGCTAAGAAGGATATATCACATCATTTAGAAGTAATATTAAATTAAAACTTTGGTTTTTAGACAGATTTTTTTTCCTAGCTTCATTTAGATATAATTAACATATAATGTATGAATTTAAGATGAACAGCATGTAGATTTGATACATATATAGCAAATTGATTGCCACTGTAGCATATCAGCTAATACCTCCATCACATATAATTACCATCTTGTTGTCTAAATATTCTGCTACAGTCAATCTTCTTTGTGAAGAATTTGCTTCCCATCTCTGTTCTATATATTTACATTATCTTAGGCTCTCTTATCTGAGTCTGTCTGCCTACCTATCACCTCTTATCTTGCATGTCTAATGAACATACCAAAAGTGTGACATTTCATTATTTCACTTACAGTTAATTAAAAATAACCTCATTTTTTCGATCTGTAAATGGAGATAATAAACTGCAACTTTGCAGTGAGTTTATAGGTTTATATATTACTCTCTGTGTGAAATTATTAATATGCAATGGTCATGGTACTCAGTAAGTAATCTTCTATCCTTTGTTTTGATGACTCAAGGTCAGTGACACCTACCCCATAGTTAACTAGTACATTTATAAAAGAAATAAAGGAGGAATAAAACTTCCATTGTAACTGTTGCTTTTAAGTTTTCTGTAAGTTATGAAGCTGATGTTTAAATTTTTCTATAGATGAAGTTTCAGACAACTTAAGTTATTATTTAGGAAGCAATTGCAAATGACATAATTTCATGATAAATTAATGTTTTAAATATAGTCCAATTCTAAGCTCTGCAGTTTAGATCATATTTTTAGACAAGAATGTTAATGGGGAAAGAGGCTGCTTCAAAGGAAAAAAGACTTTCTTAGTTGTTCCTATTTATGCTATCAATTTCACATCTCTTTGCCTATATTCTGATAAAAGCAAACAGAAAA
This sequence comes from Condylura cristata, assembly GCF_000260355.1. Taxonomy (NCBI): domain Eukaryota; kingdom Metazoa; phylum Chordata; class Mammalia; order Eulipotyphla; family Talpidae; genus Condylura; species Condylura cristata. The sequence goes on from NW_004567102.1 coordinate 18,479,156, forward strand.
TTTGAGTAACTGGTGTTTTTTTTGTTTTTTTTATTTGTTGTTGTTGTTATTGTTGTTGGTTGGTTTGTTTGTCCCCTAAAGAGTTTCACTGGCTTTATAGTAAATTAAAATATACAGTGTAAATATACTTTACCACATATGGTAAAAGGGAAATTTTTAAAGTGTGGTGGGATACCAGGAATGATATTCCAAGTAAAAAATGCTTAAGTAAATATTCATTAAATGAAAAGTCCTTGATGAGTTCTATATGTAGGGCACTTGGTAAGATGCTTTAGACTATTTGAAATTGAAAATGATATGTGCTCTGTCTTCAAGTAGATTATGTTCTAGAAAAGAGGTTCAGTAATAGCTATTGTAGAGAAAATATACAATATATTACTTACATGAGGTAAGAATAAATGGAAGGGAATATGTCTAGTCACAGGGATTAGAAAATATCACAGAAGAGGAAACATTCAAATATTTTCCTGATTCTGCTTGTAACTATGTGCTCATTGAATTTGGAAATTGCATACAAACATTTTCTAAGTAATTAAAAATAATTGTCACTCAAAGATAGCTACTGTTGGCTTTTTCACAACTGATACTTTTCTAATACAGATGTCTTCCAAAATTCTAAACATATGAAATATACAGTTTTAAATTTTCTTAATTTACTTAAAATTAGTCTTAGTATTTTTTTTTTGCTATTAAATTTCTATAAAATATATTGGTTTTATTTTCAGTAATAAAACATACACATTTCTGTACTTCAGTCTCATTGTGAGCAAACCTCAAATAGTCCTAAGTTGAGGGGAAATCTACAATATAACTCATGAGCATTTGTCAAAATGTCGAATTTATGCCAGACTCTTAAGTAAAACTAAATACAGTCTTGAATAGAGGAGACTAAAATTTCATTATCCCTATACAATACAAATATCTGGTAGATTCTATACCTAGAAAAGGATAGTAGCTGGACAATGGGTAAAATTAAAATATGAATTGTAGATTTGTTAATAGTATCACAGAGAAGTTAATTTCCTAATTTAAATAATACTACTTCAGTCATACAGGAAGTCAGCATTAGAGAAAATTGAGTAGGAAATATAAAATCCCCATGTTATATTTTTTTAACTTTTTAAGTCTAAATTCTTTCAAAATGAAAATACAGGCAAAAAGTACATAATGCATACAAGTCTAGAGAGAAAAATATGATTTCAAAACACCATAATGTTTTATCATAGGACTGTATCTTAATGAGATTCTCCTGTTTGCCATTTATTTTATCTTTTCACTGATATAAACAGCAACATGATAACATTTCTGATACATGAAGGATATTCCAATAATGAAAACATGCTGTCAAGGAGAGGGCAAATTCATGGAAAAGAAATCATCTGAGAGATTATATGAAAACGAAGCAACCCAGACATGACCGAAGTACTACATGAAGTCAGATTTAAGAAAAGAACAGGTCCCTGGGAGGGAGATTCTAGATTAGGCCACAGTGATATGACTGTGTTGTGCAAAAGGACAGCAAGTCTGTACTAAGGTTGAGATTGCTAGATGAAAGGTTTGTCTCCAGATATTTTGTTTTCCACTTATTATTCCTCTCATATCTAAAATATTTGTAATTTTCCCCCTAAATTGTTGCAAGGGACTTTGGCAAAAAAAAGAAATATATTGATGTAAATAAATGGTAAAATTATAAAAGGAATAGACTGTGAAAATAAGATCATTTTCTTGGCCTACTCAAAAAATGGCAGTTACTCCTTCTAGTTTACAAGGGTGAATATTTGAAAATTTGAACTTTAGGGAGCTGAGACTAGATGAAATGAAGGGCCCAATAGAGCTCTAAAAACTTAACCTTTAGTTAAAATTTCATTAACCTAATTAACCTGTAGTTAAAATTTCATTAACTTAATTTCAAGTAATTGAGCATATTATAAAAATGTTATGTAACTACATTATCTCTTCTGCTGGATTCCTCTTCATTGAATTTCTTTTTTTTTTAAATTTTATTTATTTATGCATAAAGGAACTGGAGTGTAGGCCAGAGTTGAGGGTTTGGGGGGGAGGTTTGGGGGGGAGTGATTCACCAGAGACAGAGAGGGAAGCAGAACAGGTGGACTGCCTGAAATACACTGCTGAGGGTAGCAGTGGGAGAGACAGGAGAGGTCTGCTGGGCCATGTGGATCACCTCCCTGGCTGGGGATTGAATTCATGTTCCAGTGGCTGCCAGTAGCTTCATATTGTTGAGACTCAACCCCTTGTACCACCTGGAGGCCCTTCACTGAATTTCTCAATATTGTAACTTTCTTACCTATTCAGTATTAACCTCTGAAAAATAATACAGGGAATTAACCTAGTTTACTATCATTTAATATAGAGTTAATATTTCAACAATAAGAGATGGGATATCCTTATTTCAATTTAATCAGTACCTGCACAGTACATATTCTTATCTGTTTTCTTTCTATCAAATTTCTCACTGAAATTTGATTAAAACCGAATTTAGGTGAATACATCATACTTTTTTCCTAATTCTCCCTAGTCTATTTTCTTTTTTTTTCCTAGTCTATTTTCTTTAAGATATAGTATTGAAATTGTAGTTATTTCTCTATAGGCAGATTAAATGAGTTCCTACTAGGTTTTGAAACCTTTGGGCAAAACCCAAAATATCCAACTGGCTTATAGCCAGTTAACAATAATAGGCTATTAGCACACAATAAACTGTGGACTAAGAAACACAGTACCAGATTTCATTTCTGGAACTCACCAAGACCACTACAGTGTGTGCTGTCCCTCGGTACAACATATAATAATGAACTAGTTCAGTTTTGTTGAATCCAAAGAGATGGGAGTTCCTAGAGATCTTTGGCTTGTAGGCTTTGAAATCTGCTAGTAATTTATGACAGATTAGTTATCTATGATCTTAGATTTAAAGAGATAAATGGAGAATTAGGGGAAGTAAAAGCAACAAGTCAAATTTCAATACACCTTTAGCTACAGCTCTTCATCTATAAACATGATTAGCAAGATGGAAAGAAAAGAGAATAACTATAACATTGGCCTGATTGAGATAAAGGAGATAGCATGCTAAATTAAGTTGCAGCAATATTGAGAGTTGTTTAGAACAGCCACATCATTGCTCTCCAGACATCCAAGTGCAATAGAGGAGATAATCTGATCAGTACGGCAGCCTGAAGTATATGTGGAAACAAATGTCATAGTCAGTCTGCCAGTGGCAAATGGCTCAGCTAAATGGAAAAGACACTAACCTTACATTCAGAAGAAAGTGAACTTATTCCAGGCTTTCTCGTGTACTAATTATATGACCTTGGGCTAGTATATTTTTCCCTCTGACATTCAACTTTAATAGCAACACAGAAAAGGGCCAGCGTCTTGACTAATTGATCTTTAGTTTTCTTGTTAGTTACCAGCTTGTCTCTATATTACATATGGGTAGCAATGCACTTGGGTGTAAATTTAAACAACAAGCACATGGCAAATAGAAAATAGGAATAATGTACTAATATTCGTGCTTTTCAAGTCTGAGACAAAGTTCTAATTGAGTGGTTAACTGAAGAATTTCCTTCCTGCGCTGCTCCAAGTAAAGCTATCATTATCCTTTGTAATTTTCTCAGGAATATGGAATTTGAGGGCCCTTCCCAGTCCCATGGAATCAGAATCAGCATTCAATTCTCCAGGTGACTTGAATACAGCATGTGGAGAAGCAGTGCTGAAGCATAGAGTTGCCAGCATGTCGAGCTCACATATCTCACCCCAAGTTTCCTTTTCTGATTCCAGCACCTGGCATCTTGCAGGAGACTGTGTACAGTGTGCCCTTCCCATTTCTGTCTTTCTTCCTGTTTCCTTTCCTCCGGTTGTCTTTGTCTCTTCACTTACTACTCCCCAGGAAGGACACAATCTCACTGGGGAATCTTGAAAGAAAGACTGGGAATACTTTGTCTACTTTGTGTTTTCTTCCTTTTGGAAATTAATTGTCCACCTCTTAGAAAAGTTCTGGTTTGGTGCAGCACTGACTGTTTCAGGGACTGACTGCATGAGTCGGCCTAATCTGGGTTAAGTACTGTTGCACATCCAGTTCTTTCCTGTTTTTCTTTCCAGTAAATTGTATTCTCCAAATTAATCATTATTAGTAATAAATGTGATTATTTTTCATCTTGTTTTACATTTGTTCAGAAATCGGGTGTTTTGTATGCTCCTTCCACTGCACTACACAGCCTGCCTGCCACATGCCAGAACTGAATTATAAAAAGGTACATTAGGGTGACAGTTCTGAGTTTTGCGTACTAGCAAAACTATGGTTCAACACAGCTTTGCCAAAGAAAGTGATGCTATTATTTAGAGTCCTCAGTCATCCCAACAGTTATTGACAGATCTCAATCCTGGTTCAGACATTCAGTGATTAAACTTTTTCAGTTGCTGGAACTCAATTTCCTCCTCTGTATAAAGTGAGATGGTTGGATAAAATAAGAGCTTTCCAAGCCTGAGTAACCTTAGAACTACCCAAGGAGTTCAAAGGACAGCTTCTGAATCAAAATCTATAGCGTGGGATCCACAAATCTGTATCATGTAACGGTGTCTCGGAAGATACAAATCTGCAAAATGGCTTTTTGGATCTTCTTATCCTTCTCAAAATGTGATCTGTTGTACCACATAATCCGTATAGCAAACACTGCTGTAATATAGGAATATTGTTAAGAGAAATTTATTAAGAAAAATTCCTAGAACTCATCATAAGGAGAAAATTATTTTCCTTTTTTCTTCTTTTGCTTTTTATTGTTTCCATCTGAGAAGATGAGTGTTAGCTGAACCGATGGCGTAATCATTTAAAAAACATGTAAATCAAACCATCATGCTGATGCTTTAAACATATACAGTGATGTGTGTCAATTATTTCTCAATAAAACTGAAGGAAAATCAGTCTTTTCCAGCCCAGTAGCATAGGCACTACTTGAGAGCTTGCTAGCAATGTAGAGTACTTGACCCTGTTTCCAGAAATACTGAATCAGGATCTGCATTTTAACAAGATTACTAAGTGGTTTGTATGCACATTAAAGACCTAGAACACTTGCCTTGAACTGTCTTATCGACACAGTCCTTCCTGGGCTGGAACTGCAGTGATTCTGTTTCTTTTTCATTGCTCTATCTCTGGTTTCTGGCATATTGCAAGGTGCTCAATAAATATTTATTGAACAAATTAAACTGTTCTGTTCAGTGGAATGTGACAACAGTTTAACTACCTGGGCATGATACCTTGCATTTATCCCTTCATAAACACAGCAACTACCTGCACCAGTTTTCTGTCTCTCTGATCACTTATAGAACAGTAGTGGATCCACAATCTTGCACAGCATATGCTCCCAACCCTTTTCACAATTCTGATAATCACTTGATTTGAAAAATCTTACAGAAAACTATATTGTTCATCTAACAATTAGCTTCTTTACTGTTTTCTTGCCAAATCCAGAGGATTTCAGATTTATTCTTCAGACCTCATTTGGGTGTTTAACAATATTCATTACTTTCTTCTCCTGGAAGTTGTATTCACTTAGCTTTTACATGATTTTTTTAGTTTTCTTGTTTTGATCACTTCTTTGCTAGCTTTTATTTATTTTTTTTTTACAGAATTTTCCTCTTCTTCTCAATTTACTCTTTACAAAATCTACCCAGTACTCATAACACAACTCAGTCATCTCTTCCACAATGAAATTTGAGATCTGTACCATCTCTCATTAAACTAAGAACATACCATCATTTAATATTTGCGCATTTTATGTGTTAGCAATAAGTAAAATCAAAGCATCTACATTGAACCACTATGAATTTCATAGGTTTAGCACAATCTTACAGATGTAGATAATAGTTAATAGGTGATTTACCTAGCTGGGGCCAACTGTGTTATATGGGAGGAGGGATCAGTGACTACAGATGCTCCAGGCTAAACAAATATCACACCAATTGGGACCTTAAAGAAATCTCAGATCTGGAGACTTATTGCTACTGTAGATATTTATCCAGGAGGTCTAGAGTTTATACTTAACAAGTAACATTTCCCCAGGTGGTTCCAAAACATAACCATGGTTGATATCACATGATATTTTCAATGTTGTAGATAAGAGAGACCTTTCAAGACAGATTTAAAAATCCAACTAAAAACTTATTACAGTGGCTTTCCTACCTCATCTTGTTAGCCAGACATTGAGTGACCGACCATAGTACCTGGTGTTTTATAAATAAAGAGGAAGAATTATTCATAAATGACAAAAGGTGACAGTAATTACAGTAGAACAGTCAACCACTGCTTAATATCACAAGTATGTTCTGACCTTTGCTCTGATCAGAAATGAGATTTTAATGGGGAAAAAAATGGCCTGTTTGAAATAAATGAGTAAAGTATGTTTCTAACATTTTTGAAGATAATTATGATACTGTTATTGTCGTTATCTGAGAGGTATCATGAATAAAAACAAATTTTCTTCCATGTAATAAAGGGAAAGGCATGCCTTTTAACTTGCTACCATATGGTCCCTTGCATGATTAGCTATGACTTCTAAAATAATTTCGTGTTGCACACTACTCTCAATCAGGTTCAGAACATCATATAATGTTACTTCTGTGAGGTAAGTGGGACTTAATTCTGCTGTCCCCATTTGTCATTTTGTCCAGTGACTTTCTGGGGCTCAAGCAGGTGTTCTACCTAATTCATTCGGTGTTTTCAAACTTCCTTTTGCAAGTTGATTATGAAATAGGATCTTTGTCTTGTCAGTTTATATAGAATAACAGAAACTGTTTTTCCTGGTAAATGAGGAGGAGGCAGTGGGCACAAGCACTCAGCAAGTGTGGGAGTGTAAATGTTTTGCATGCAACATTTGCTGCAGGACAGGTTGTGCTTCTTTGTTGAAACCTACTACTTCTCAATCAGTGCTTAGTGAGTGTCTTCCCAGTGGTTTCCCAATATCACCACTGAGCTTCATTAGAAGAAATTGTTCCTCACTGTATCCTTCCTTCTGCTCACGCTAGACTATTTTTGTTCTACTTCACACTTAATATTCAGTTGGTCATCAGAATACCTCTTGAAGAAACAAACAACAACAAGAACAAAACACTTTCACATGTCCTGTGTGAGCCTTTCACTCAAGTGATAGGTATATGATAGTAACAAGATAAAAGAATGACTCTTCTGTGAACCAGGAATCATTGCCTTGGAGTCTCAAGATGTGGTCTTTGGTCACATCAGTTTCACTAGAGAACTTGTTAGAAATGCAAATTCTTGATGTTCACTCCAGGTATAATGAATCAGAAATGCTCGGGGTGTGGCTCAGGGCTCAAAGTCTGTGGTTTATTTAACAAGGCCTCCAGGCTGTTCTAATGGAAAGTCAAATCTGAAACCACTAACACAGAGAGGCATTCATTAACACATTCTTTTGTTCGTTTATTGATAAGTATTTCTTTATCCCTACTCTGAACCTGCAGGCACTGCCAGAAACTTCAAGTTGTGGATGCAGAAAGGGAGTAAAAGGATTTGTTCTAGGGTCCCAAAACTACAATATTGATTCCAACGCTGTGGTCTAGACCAGAGCTAGTCACCAAGAAAGTGGAAGCAATTGTTAGTTTGATTGGCTTGGCACAATTATGTACTATACTGTTGGAGCAAAAAAAAAAAAAATTCTTTATCAAAAAGTGCAAATTTAATTTTCTAAATGTAAAACCCAATCACACATGTAGGACTACCCTGCACATGTTCGGCATTGAGATTGTGATAGTGACTATTGTAATGGATGTCTAGCTTGTACAGTTGTATTAAATGCCCACACAAATACACACACAGAAGAACACTTGCACATGCATTTTGCATATGCATAAACCTTACCTTTTAAATACTAGGTGCAGAAAGAATCAGAGGGAATGCTGCTTTGAGCCACGCTTTTAGGTGATGATAAAGCAGAGTCTAGAAAAGAGACACTGAAACACAGGAATTATTCCTAGTGCTATTCAACTTGCCTTTCTTTTCTAATATCCAAACAGATGGACATGTACAGAAGAGGAAATATGCAATGATCCTAAGATAAAAACATTAACTGCCCAAGGAATTTAGATCAGTTGTATGAATTGGAATTTAAAGGTAACATTTTATTTGATATTTTTTCTGCTTAAATTTTAAAATCCTGTATTACCAGGTTTTCTTGATTGGGGAAGATTCCTATCTTCACTAATTTGATTTTTTTTTATAATTCTTTTAAATATTTATTTATTTATGCATATAGAGCAGGGCTACAGGCCGGAGATGCAGGGGCAGGCCAACTGACAAAGTAACTGCTGAGGGGAGCATCTGGTGGGTCAAGAGAGGTCTGCCGTGCCATGTGGGTCACCTCTGAGATGGGGATCAAACTCATGCTGAAGTAGCTTTAGCTTCTTAGTGCTGTTATTTAACCTTCTGCACCACCAGGGAGGACCTGATTTGAAATTATGTTGACTTTAAAAAAACAAAACAAAACAAAACAAAAGTCATCCAGACCTGTAAATTAGTAGATAGAAACTATTATTTAACATGGAATTTGAAAAAGTAGATATTATTTTTTTCACTTAGTTTCATTGCACCTATCTCTTAGCATTCTTTTGGCACTAAAACTTTTTGCAGTTTGGTCTCCTATCACCATAGTTTTTTCTAACAATGATGTTCTCCTCTAAGGTAGTAACTGAGAGGGTGGGAGATGGGGAGATGGTTGCCTCATCTCCTTCAGTAGAAATAGGGATCAAGCACTTCACTTTTTTTCTGTAGATAGAGGTCCAGGTTGCAGACAATAGGTGACCTTCAAAAATTTGCATGCCTCATTTTGGCCTATCCTGTACAGAGAATGGGCGGATATGCTTTACCTGTCAGAAATGTGGTCTATGACTATTTCAAGTGCTAGCCACACAACTTTTGAAACAAATTACATTTACTTTTATAAACAGATATTTTCCCTCTAAGTGCTAAGTCTATGAACATTTAAAAAGACTATACTAGTCTTAAGTAAATATTCAAATATCAAAAGACTACTTATGAATTTTCCATTTTTTGTAAGCCTGCATGAAACTTTTATTGAGATTTCTATTTACTGGGCTTTAATCTGTCATGAACACATTTCTGTCTTATTTGTGTGGCAGAGGAAATTGTTCTGCTCAGGAGTAACAGCAGGTAAATATACTAAGCACAGCACACGATGGTGTCAAGGCTTTATAAGTAATCTCATTCATCCATAATAACAACAGTTTAATGGCTAAAACCATTATTTTTGTTTGTTTGTTTGCTAACCATCATACCAAGATTATATGACTGTTAGTAATTTGTTGAATGTAAAACATTTAATAACCACTTGCTCCTCAGACCAATTCTGTTTTTTGTAATCTTATATTTAATAGTGGTTTCACAGAGGATGCACCATAAGATCCACAAAAGAAAACACAGCTGATACACTCCCCAAAATCAACCATAGAGATATATTTGGGGGTACAAGGATAATGAAAATAAATTAAACTACATCAAAATAAAAAGTTTTATACCACAAAAGAAAAATGGCAAAATGGCAAATTCTGGTTGGAAGATTTTGTACATCATATGTCTGACAAGGGTCAGTTTCCATAGTATTTAAAGACTGCATAAACTTAATATCAACAAACCAATCATCCATTTAAAAAGGTGTGGAAAAGGCCTAAGTAGACACTTATCCAAAGAACAAATTTAATGGCCTATTGGTGCATGAAAAATGTTCATCTACATTTATCATCAGGGATGCAATTCAAAACCACAATGAGAAACCACTTTACCCCTTTGAGAAAATATATTTTAGTGAGAATTTGAAGCAAAAGAAACACATGTCCATTGTTGCTGGGCATGTGAATGGAACAGACTCTATTGAAAGCAGTGTAGGGTTTCTTCAAAAACATAAAAGGGAAATAATATATGATCCAGCAATATCACAGTTACCCAAAAGAATCTGAAGACAGTAATATAAAAATAATTATGCATTCTCATATTCATGTCAGCATTACTCACAATAGCCAAATCGTGGAACTCCCCTAAGTGTCTACTGATAGACTACTGAGTGTGGAATATACACTTAATGAAAGAAACTACTCAGTTACTAAAAAGGATGAATTAGTGACATTTGGGGCACCATCAGTGGATATTGAGTGATTATACTAAATGAAATAAATAAGAAAATCAAAGACAGTGTACGGATAGTTTCACTTATTTTGGAACATAAATAACCAAAGGGAAAACAATGGCAAAACAACAAAATAACTGAAAAATAAAGTGATTACCAGTGGGGATTGAGGTTTAGGGTACAGGGTGTGGGGGAGAGATGTGATAGAGTATTGGCACTACAGGGTAGAGCATGCATGTGTACCTACGGAGGTATGAAGTTATGCTCCCCCAAATTATATCATCTTATAGATGATTGGCAAGTCAATAAAATTTGAGAAAAATGTAAATCAAAATTAGTAACTATAAGATGATCCATTCCAGATATTGTTGAGTGAAAAGATTGAAAGTTCAATAATCTAGGGAATAATAGGAGTAAGTGGCAATTTTTCTTTAATACATTTTATATAGTGTTGTCAGCACTTTTCAGATACTTTAATACAATAGAAGATGGAAAATTCGAGGATGAACAAGGGTTTGTCTTTTCAAAATACCTTTAGTCTAGTGCTATGTTTTCCTAATAAAATAACCACAAGTCATATGTTTATTTAAATTTGTTTGAATTAATTAAAATTAAATAAAAATTTTTAAATTTCATTCTTAGGTAAACCTTGTCATTTCAGCATGACAGATGGCTAAGATCTCCATGGATAGTGAGTACTGCAATGTAGACAATTTCCATCATAACAGAAAACTCTATTAGCATTGGTCTAACTGGAATTTATGCAATGAACTCTATGAGTAAAACCATGGCAAGTGGTACCATGTTTTCTGCTTTGACACAATTGAGGAGATGTATTCACTTTTCCCTATCTATATTAACATCTTACCAGTTTATTAATTAAGACTTCCAAGTCAGTGCTGTAATAAACATTGTTAAATCTATTCCATGTAAAAGAACAGATCCACACTAAAATTCCATACAAGTAATTAGTTTAGCATACAAATATTTTTATTAAACTGTGAAATACAAAAGCATTTCCTACTGTAATTTGCACAGGGGTACAGAGTGGGGTTATAATCTTTGTTGACATTCATGAAAAAAAAGGTTCATCTCAAAACGTTATAAATTAAGGACATTGTTCTAGACTGATCTTAAACAGTTAATGAACAAATTCACCATGAGATATTAACTGTCATAGTTCATTATTTAGGAAACCAAACGGCATGAAATCAAATTAAAAATAAGGCGTCTTCATCTCTGTTGCTGCTGCTTCCCAGTTCTATGTTTTCTGGAACCTTTTCTCAATGACCTTCTATTGTTCTTGGCTGCATAATGGCCATTTAATCAGAGCTCGATTTTGAAGGCAGAGTTTATAAGCTAGATTTACTTTATATCTTTCTTCTTCACAATTAATATAAGAAACAGGAGAAAATGTGCTACATAGAGCAGGTAGTTCTATTATAATGAATATTATAATAATTATAATTAAAAGTCATTTAATGTTAATGATGATTTCTGTTAATAATGAACTGTGAAATAGTGGTTAGGAAAGGTGCAAGTGAAAAGGTTAGAATTAAAGAATGAGCAGATGAGCAATGGAATTAGAGGTTCTGTGTTCATCTTTCTTCCTTTAATTTTTCTAATGGGCTACCAAGTAAATGCTTGGAAAAGTAGTCGCAACTCTGCATGTGAATATATATATATATATATATAAACAAAATAAGCTCTACTAAAAGTCTGTGATTTCATGTTATGTTTGAATGGACCTGCCTGGAAACATGGACAGCTCGTTTTTTCTTTCCTGCTCAGGCTGCCAATTCATTTTAACCCAACTCCACCACATACTTACAGTAGCTGATAAACGAGGTCAGGGTGCCCAGTATTCAGCACACAGATTAACTGAGGTTTTAGCACAGGTAGGAAGAGCCAGAGAGCAGTTACAGAGCGAGGGGTTCACGGGCCTACCCATCTGCTCTTGTATTTTATTTGGCTAGCTCATTGGTTTTTATTGCTTCTGTTTTGGTTGTACAAATCTGTTTTCTATCAACATGAAAATCCTTTAGCATGGAGTGGTCTCCTCAGTAGCTAGCTATTCCTCTCTCCATTCTCAGTAATTTTTAGTCCAATTACTTCACCACATTTTTACAGCCCACCTGGCCACTGAGGCCTCTGAGTTCTCAATCCTTGAAGTTTTATATAGTGACCTAGAAGAAAAAAAATACATATTTTCTTGAAGATAACACTATTTTGAGTATGAGTACTAAACAAATTAAAAGTCTTAAGAATTTAAACTATCCTGTGTGCTTTATAATCATTACAACATATTAAATACTAAAAATGCCAGTGAGGCCCTCCCTGAAGGCGCAATGGGTTAGGACACAGCACTGAAAGCGAGCAGCAGCTGCTTCACTGCAGCCGCTTCACTGCGAGTTCGATTCCCACCTCAGAGGTGATCAACACGGCATAGCAGACCTCTCCTGACCAGCTTGCTGCTCCCCTCAGCAGTGTACTTCATTGTTCTGCCTGATATGCTCCCCACTCTGTCTCTGGTAAATCCTCTCAATGCCCCTGCACCTCTGGCCTGTGCCCCAGTTCTGTATGAACAAATAAATAAATCTTAAAAAACAAAAAGTCAGCACTTTCTGTCTGGCTTTCAACAAATAATGTTTTTTTTAAATGCCAAAAAAATTGAAAACCAACAAAATCAAAAGAACTAGGTTGAAGCTTGCCATCCCTGAGCTAGCCACATTTCCACACAGTGAGGACTAGGTATCTCGGCAGAGCTTCCATCACTTGTTCTTATTTTTGTCTATCATCCTTTTAAGGGATGCTACAAGGGATACTAGACTCTTCTTTATGACTCTGTGTCAAATAACTGTTACTTTCTTTTTTCTTTTTTTTTTAATTTACTGACTTATGCATACAACAGCTGGGGTGGAGGTTAGAGGTGTGTAGAGATGAAAGGATTCACTAGAGACAGAGAGGGAGCAGAACAGGCAGAATGACTGAAATATACCACTGAGGGGAGTAGTAGGCAAGACAGGAGAGGTCTGCTGTTGCCTTGTGGATCACCTCGTTGGCCAGGGATCAAACTCCTTGCTGCAGTGGCTGTGGATCACTTCATAGTGCTGAGATTTAAACTCTTGCACTACCAGGGAGGCCCCAAACTATTAGTTTCTATTAAAGCTTTGCTATCACCTCTGTAAATCATAGCTCCTTCTTTTAGTCCTTTGCTGAGTTCATATAGTCATGTCCTTCTACGCTCCTGCTTTCTCTGTCTTGCTGTTCTTGTTCCTGAAGTCATGTGGCTTGCTATTTTCTTTTTGAACATACTTCTGTCTTCACACACCTATTTTTCTGCTCTGCCTATCCCTGAGTTGACTCAATGCAACTGTTCTCCAGCTATGAGGACTGGTCCTGATTTCTTCACTTCCTTCAGCAGAGGAAAGACTGTTTGTCAATTGCTCCAGGTGGATAGTCATCATTTCCTCTAGTCTTACCTCTTTCTTACTCCCAGGAAAGAAAAACAAACTGGTATTTTCAGTCCCAGAAGCAAAGTTGTTCAGATGACTAAGGATGATAAGAGAGTAAATACAATACATGTGAGCAATAAGATGAAACATCAATATGTAGTCTCTTCTGAAAGGTATGTTGACCAACCCTCTGTACCAGGAGAAAAATGGGAAAATTTCCAGTTTATAAATCTAATACACTTGCTCTTTTGTAGGATGAGATAATTTGACTAAGAGAAGAACAAAATTTCTCTTGATTCTTGTAAAAAATTATATATCCTGGTCTTTAGTTCTGCACTCATTATGTTTTATAAAGGTTGCTCACTAGATCTAAATTATTAACAAGAGGTACTTGTTCAAGTACATAATCATTAACTAAGATATTTTAAGCCTTGAAGCGTCTTTAAAGCACTTAATTTATTCATTTGTTTGTTATGCATAGTGGCTAAATTGCCTTAGGATATGCAAGCAAGGAGCATTTTCTTGTATATAACTTTATAGTTGAAGCTTCTTCACAGTCTTCCCCGAAAGTTAGTTCAGGGGCTTCAGTACTTCAATGCAGGCTCTTACCTGAGTGTGCAGACACTGCACTACATTCATAGCTGCAGTGTGAGGATTTTAACACCAGGTGGCACTATTGGTAATTTATAGCTGGTCAATCTTGGGTCATGCAGGTATCTTTTAAGAAATTCATGGTTTTATGGTGGGAATGTTAGAGTGACTACACTTGAGGGGGAAATCTTATACTGTTAAAACACCCACAAGGACATAGAACTTTGGAGCTTCAATTAAAAAAAAATAGAATTTCAGAAATACCATTACCCCCACTCTTTTAAAAATAATTTCACATTTAAATATTTAAATTTATAATATCATTTAAATAGCTATTCATTTAGATTATTTTTTCTAAATCAACCCATATATATTTCCTCTCACTTTACTTTTAACCAGTGATATCGTCCCCATAAATTATTTTATAACTTACATTTTCTACTTACATCTTCTATACTTATCTTTGTTTAGTTATCTCCAATTCTATGTTTCTCAGCATTATCGCATGTGAACAGACTAAAAAAAAAACAGCTTAACCAGTTTTGAAGTTCTTAGAACTGAATACCTTCTGCCACCTCTCGAGTTTGTATTTTTTCTCAGCTTTTCTCTTACAATTCTGCCTTTTACCCCAACCTTCATTCCATATCCAATAACTAATTAAACTGAGCCAAACTGATTATAAAAAATCATTATTTTCCTCATTCTACACTTGAAAAGGTCAATCAGCAGAGTCTTTAAGTGAGATTCCCAACTGAGGAGGACAAGCCTGGGCAGTTAAATGACTATTGGGAATACAATGGAATAATTGCTTAATAAGCATTACCACTGGGCAACAAAAGCTGTCTGTCAACTTGACTTCCTTTTTTTTTAGATTTTATATATGCATTTATAACTTGGGTTCAGGCCAGAGGTGCAGGGGCCATGAGAGGATACACTAGAGACAGAGCAGAAAAGGTATATCTACTGAAATGCACAGCTGAGGGGAACAGCGGGCAGGTCAGGAGTGGTCTGCTGTGCCATATGGGTCATCTCTGTGGGCAGGGATTGAACTTGCACTGAAGCAGCCAGGGCCAGCTTCCAGTACTTCACGACAACCCTCTACGCCACCAGGGAGGCCTCAACCTGAATTTCATAGTCAATATTAAAATCTACTTCTCATAAACTCTGTGAACATTAACTAGTATGAATGACCTATTTTTTAAATGCTGTCTCTACCAGACCAGCTATAAGAATAAATAGCAGACTTTCCCAGACCACACGTGTTCAGCACACATACAGCAAGAGCACAGAACAGTAGAAAGAGGGAATGGCTCTTTATATTCAGATTCGCTACTATATTCAAAGCTTAATTGCACTAGAAGTGATTCGTGGAAATTGGAATACAAACAAAAATTCACGGAAAACAAAAATACATTGGTTTGTACCTTTGCAAGAAGACTGGCTTGCTTCTATGTAGTTTGAAAGGAGAAGGATCCTCCTTTCAAGGATAGAGAAAAACAAAAATGGATTCATTGGGTAAAATATTTAATATTCAATTTATAGAATAGTATGTGCTCTGATCTAAAGGAGCAATTAGTGGTTCATTAGCCTGAAACACAAGAGCTTAGTCATCTTAAACAATTTAGTAAGAGCTTAAGAGAACTTTTTGGAAATGCCCCTGAGGCTTTAAAAGAATCAATTTTTCCAATTTACAGCAGTTTGAGATTCAACGATTTTGGTTTGAAATTTTCTTTTTGGCATATATGATTTAAAAATTATGTTTAATTTATATCATTGGATATAATAATAATAATTTGCCATTGAGTATGACATTAATAAAACGATGTAATGATAGCTGACAATTAATGTTTATCCTCATATACCATATATTTATTTTCAATGTTTTCTGTAATTTATCTCATTTAATCTTTACCAAAACCCTGTCTTAGTGGCTTTTATTTTTATTATTCACAATATCAAGGCAGACAGTTAAGTGAGAAGATTAATAGTGTATGTGCCAATGTCTTATATTTCCATGAGTTAGATGGTGTGTCATCAGGATGGAGAGTTTAAGTTTCTGATTGAATTATAGAGATTTTAACTGAATGAAGCTTTACTTAGGAAAAATAGTTTTGATTCTCTGGAGAGTCAACTTCATATAAATAGACCTCACAGCATGCAGAAGACCACTCTAATCCTCTGAAAGTTAGAGAAATGGCTTTGATTTTTTTTTATCACCATGAATCACAACTAAGTATTAATGATTTCCATCATAACAAATATTCATATGATTACATACATATTTATGTAAATGTTGTCATTAAATTATCATTTTTCTCTATATGATAAAATCTAATATCTTTGTTTTATCCTATTTTTTAAATGCTGATTGGGACCCATAAATTGATTTCCAAAAAGCCTGCTTTTTAAAAAACAAGTTATAGAGCAAAAAAAGCAAATAATATCAATATTCAAGCAGCTGTCCAGAGTTACATTACACTATGTCACATTGTTTAATACTGTCTTTTAAGTTAATGACCAATTATAGAGTATAATTATCATATTTCTTAACTATGCTTCTGAATTGTTTGTGGTCTTCTTGTGCAAATGTAGAAATATTAGCATGCATTGCCTTTTGGGCAATGGTAATGAACAAAACTAGGGAAGTCTGGTTGCTGGCAGGTAAGGAATAGATTTAAACGATAGAGGGCATTCACAGAGAATACAAAGAAAATGGGGAGAATTGAAAAGAAAATAACGAATGGGTGATAAAAGAGCATCAAGACATGCATGAGAGTTTCAAACTTGAGCCTGTAAAAACTGACTAAGTGAATGGGTTGTGGGATAGGCCTGGTCAAGGAGGAATAGTAAGTTTGTTACAGGGCAGGAAGAGGGATATTCCTGAGCCCCCAAAACTGCCCTGTCTAAATAGTTTCTTCCATCTGCCTCATCAAGACAGAACATTTAAGAGCTTTAAAGGAAAGGAATTTTAAAACAATTAGTGTGCAATACAATAAGAAGACAAAGAATATAGTTTCTAAATCAGATACCCAAAGTTACTCATCCCCTCGTGGGTAAAAGTCTACCCAAAAGGATTGGCCCAAAGCAAGGCCTGAAAGCCTGCCACAAGTCTAAAGCACTTTCTGGTAGGAATGTATATTAATGGCCAGACAAGTCTCAGAGGAAAAAAGCAAATCAAAGTCAAGAAAAAACTTGCCATTGTTAACTTCCTCACAGGTCTCTCACCCACAACTGTTTCACCCAGTCCAGGACCAAGAAACAAGAGCTGCTTCTTCACATGTCTTTCGGCTCCATGCGCTTCCCTCAGGTCTCCTTCTGGCTCTCCCAACCTGCTTCCTTCCTCTTCAGTCTCCTCTCCAGATTCTTCTCCTTGCTCAGCTCCACCGTCTCTTGGGTGGGGCAGGGTAACTGGAATCTCCCCTTTTCCTGGGGACCACCCAATTACAGGTTGACAACTGAACAATAGATTACTCAGAGGTGTAATGACAATTAAGCATTGATTCTACTTAACACTCAGATCCAAAATCCAGTGGATCGCTGCTAATGGAGCTCTGCAGAAGGAGATTCCAAACAATGGTCATATGTAATATTAGATTGACAATAGAATTGTGACTCTGGGTATTGAGGTCAAAACTATAAAGTACAGAGGCATTACCTGGGTGAGCTTGTTTAAATTCAGATTCCTGAGTTCCATCCCCATAAACTCTTCATGTGGAGTCTTGGGTTTCCTTGCACAGTTAAAAAAGCATATTCAGGCCCTCCCTTGTGGCATGGTGGGTTAAAGCACAGCTCTAAGAAGCTAAAGCCACTTCAGCATGAGTTCGATTTCCACCCCAGACATGACCCGCATGTAAGAGCAGACCTTTCCTGACCTGCCCACTGCTCCCCTAAGCAGTGTACTTTGTCAATCTGCCTGTTCTGCTCTCCACTCTGTCTCTGGTGAATCCTCTCACCACTCCTGCAGCTCTGTCCTGTACCCCAGTTCTGTATGAATAAATAAATAAATATATTTTTCTAAAAAGGCATAGCCTTGAGAAATGGTGTTTTAGTATTTAAAGATGTAAATAGAACTAGGAAAATAGTCACAGTGGACACATGATAAAGATTTGTGGATTCTGTTAGTTTTGAAAAGATTAAGTTCTATAGGACCTCATTTGTTCAAGACTTTTAAGCAGATGGGATGCTGGGTCTTGACTTGGGAAACTGATCCTCTAAGGTGAAGAATACTCAGCTTACTCTGGAGTTCAAAATTTAATCAGAAACTTCTACTATCTGGCTAGATAATAGATCTATATAAATCTGTGAGGCTGGATAAACATAAACATAGAGCTAAAAAGAATTACTTCTTGGGGCCGATGATGAAACTTAGGGACACCTCTACTAAGATCTCACTTGATTTTCCCTAGGAAAGGGAGGGACATCAGGCAGAACTAGATTGCTCTCATTTTCTACCTGTTTATGTTTGGCCTTCATAAATCCTCTTCGCAAAGTTATCGAGAATCACCAACAAATGTACACTGAATGCTTTGTTCTACTCTGTTACTTGGTGGACTAGGTGGATAAAACTTAGCAAATATCTTGCGTTGCACTTAACCACAAAGGCCTTTTAGGACTACTAGTTGATAGTAGAGGATTTGGAGTTAGATTGAATTTGAACCTCCTGTATTTGATCTAGAGCATATTACTTCACTTAGATCCTAATCTTTAGATATAAAGAGATGGAATAATACTATCAAATATAGAAGGCATAAGGTAAGAAGGTAAGAATTAGATGATACAAAACATGTGTCTTGCACAATACTCTTTTTCTTAATTATATATATATTTTTTTACATCATTCTTCATTTTCTGCATTTTTCCATCTCAGTTATAATCCCCATGGGCTTCCCACGACCATTTCACCTATGTGCCATCACCATAGTCCAGTGCACTCTTCCCAGCCAGTTCCAATACCATTCTTCCTCGCACCCCCATAAAATGTCTCTGGTTTATAGTTGTTCATTGTTTTCATTTTTACTCTGTTACATTTGTTTGTCTCTCTCTCTCTTATTTTTTTTCCCCCTGATCCTTTATGCTTCTGCTATGTGCGAAACCATCCAGTATTTTTCTTTTTCTTTCTGGCTTATTTCACTAAGCATGATCCCTTCCAGCTCCATCCACCTGGCTACAAAAGGCATGAGTTTATCTTTTTGGATTGCTGAGTAATATCCCATTGTGTATATGTACCACTTCTTCTTAATCCAATCATCTAATTTTGGGCATTTGGGTTGATTCAACATCTTCCCTATTGTAAATAGAGCAGCAATAAACATGGGGGTGCAGGTGTCCTTTTGAATCAATGTTTTTTTTTGCCCTTTGGGTATATACCTAATAGTATGATTGCTGGGTCATGTGGAAGCTCTATTTTTAGCCTTTTGAGAAACCTCCCAACAACTTTCTATAGTGGTTGTATCAGTTTACATTCCCACCAGCAGTGCAGGAGAGTTCCTTTTTTTGCACATCCTCGACAACATCTGTTGTTGCTAGTTGTTTTAGGATGTGCCATTCTCACTGGGGTGAGGTGGTATCTCATTGTGGTTTTAATTTGCATCTCCCTTGTTATAAGTGATGTTGAACATTTTTTCATATGCTTGTTGGCCATCTGCATTTCCTTTTTGGAGAAGTGTCTTTGTAGCTTTTCTTACACAATACTCTTACATGTAGAACACAATATAAGCTTAGCTGTGATCATGATAAATAATGTGAATAGTCTGAAACTAAAGTAGAAAGTTTTTAAAATTTACTGATCATATTTTAGGTCCAGCACTATGCTAAACATTAAATATATATTATACCTAATTATCACAATAGCATAGTAAGGAGAATATATTGATTCCATCTTTCTGGTGAAGAAATGAAGACTAAGGGTTAGTATCTGCAAACCACAAGGCTAATAATAATTTGCATTTTAACATTGTAACAACAATATTTACCCTGTTTGACATTTTCTGACTAAGCACATTGCCCATATGACACTTATTTTCTCTTTTGTCTCATTTTTTTTTTAAACCAAAAAACCAATTGAAACTAAAAAACAAAGGAAAAAAAAAACTTACCATTACTTCTACCTATAGGCAAGACAAATTTTCCAGAGCAAAAATTCTTTTTGTTTCCCTAATTCTCCCAAAAGTGTATCAAAGCCTGTCATAAAAATTAGAATGATTCAACAAAACTACTAACTGGTGCAGGATTTAAAGTTACTTCCCTAAATTCAATACTGCGTCACTCAAGCATGAAGGTGTCGAGTACAGTGATTTAATTAGAAAGGACTCTTTGGCTGGCTGAATATCTCCAAAGAGGTACAATCTAAATTACCACACCTATTCTACCTGGATTTTCTTGGCATTACTGTGCAACAACAACAAAAAAATCTGTATGTGTATTGTTGTTGAGAAGGAAAAGTAAGGGCTTCATATCTAATTTTGGGGAGATTTGTCCCACTTGACATAGTATACGTGAAGTTCATATGATAACCATGTACTGAAGTGGGGGTTCAGAGATCCACTCTCTGGAGACTCTTGAGCACAATATAGGTGTCAATGTCTATTGTCTTTTCATGTTCTTCTCTACATGACTGCACAAGTGATCTGGGTGTGGTTTTGATGATTATTTCTGGAGTTTGGAGCCAAAATAGAGTTGTAGCAATGCAGCTTGGCTTTCTTGCTTGTTTCTAAAAG
Source organism: Condylura cristata (assembly GCF_000260355.1). NCBI lineage: Eukaryota > Metazoa > Chordata > Mammalia > Eulipotyphla > Talpidae > Condylura > Condylura cristata. Next base: position 18,500,078 of record NW_004567102.1, read on the forward strand.
AATGAGGGAAAGGTGCCAATTTCACTGAATTTTGGCCCAAGTGTTCTTACAAACCACACATTAAAAATGTCTGCCTTTTAAAAAAGAGCATCATATATAGAATATGCCTTCATGTTAATGTCAGTAGCTTCATAATGTAGGAAAAACTAAACTTACTCTCTATGAAGTGTGATGGAAATTTAGAATTGGAAATTTTTGAAGGCCACCATTTTAGGCCAGTCAGAGGCACTCATTCTAAACCATTTTCAAGAAAAAAGACTGTCCATTGTTGAATTTCCTTGTTTTCTATATTTCCCTTGAATTGAAATTTGTCACATATTTTCATCACAAGATTCTCTGCATCTCTAATTCTGAGTAAATTTTATATGTGGATGACAAAGTGTTCTTTTACTATTTCTTTTATGAGTAAATAAAACTATAGCAGGTTACCCATACAATTTTGCTTTTTCCCCTTTCTTCTCATTTTAAAGTTGAACTTGGCACACCAATGGGAAGCAGCAACTACATTAAACCCCTTAGAAAGCTTTTTCATGTCTCCTGAATCAAACGTCTGCTTTTCACAAGCTGAGTAGGGAGATTGTGGCTGGCATCAAATCAATGTATTGAAGACTGAAGTTCTTTTACCATAACACACACCCAGCATGTATAGCTGTGGCTGAACCTCCATTCCTCTCCCTTACTGAGGTGTCTCAAACCAAATTCATAGGGGATCTCTTTCAGCAATTTTTGAGTTTCTACATTTAGTATAATCTTTAGGCTTTCATCTCTCATTGTAAGGAAGGCATTTCTCAGCTATGAGCACTTTTCCTTCAAACACACACACAGAATGAAATGAAGCAATGGATACTGGTAACTGCTGACATAACACCTGCTAACTGGTGACACTTCAAATTCCCATTGACTTAAGTCGAACACACAAACTATCTAGGCCTTAGTTTTCTAGTTCTCTTAATGCCAGCTATTCACCAACCCCAATTTATTTTCATAATGAAGAATAACCTCAGGAGATTTTATATGCTACTGAACAAATAATGCTTATTTGTAAATTGTTTAAACAAGTATTTACATGAGAGTTTCTTGACCCAGAGGGCTTCTGGGTTTTTTTTGTTGTTGTTGTTTGTTTCGTTTTTTTTTTTTTATGTAGATTCATTCCTTTGAGGTCAAGTAATTATTTTTCAAGATGAATGTTGTTAGTGAAGATCTGTAAAAACATGTTTAGAATTTTATCTCAAATTCATCAAGACCAGTTCTCCAGTTGCGTCAAGTTTTCTTCTAAACTGGAAAGTTTTATCCAGTTCTGAGTGAGTTTACCTGTGTTTTTTCAGTTGCTGCCAGGAAATTTGCATCTGTATTTGAAAATATACTTTAGTGTTTTCAAACATTACATAGGAAAAAATTGGAAAAGTCCTGGTAAATGCTTTACTGTGTGGCACTCATAAACACTAAGTTGTAGTCTTTTTACTAGCTCCTATTTCTAAAGAGAATGGAAGATGTCATGTTTTACATAATTGATTTGATGGAAAGTTGCAGAGCTGTGTATAATTGAGATTTTTAGGTTATGTTAAAAATCTCTGGTTTGGCTTTGAGTCTCAATTTATTATTTGTATGACTTTGGGGAGTGGAATAACCTCGCTATGTTTAATTTTTCACTTCTGTCAAATGCAATTTATAATAAATTTCATCTACCTCATAGAATTATTATGGGTAACTATGATATAATACTTCTAAAGCATTTAGGAACAGCAAGTTTCCATAATTATTGGAAGGGTCAAACTCTTGTTCTAGATGTTAGAAAAATGAACCCCCCCCAAAAAAAAAAATTGGTTGCAGAGCAGGGATTAATATCTGAGATTCTTAATGAAATCGATATAACTGATGAATATATTTTTCAAACCTACATTTTGGGGTGATTCAATTTTCCATTCAGTAATTTATTAATTACTGTGTAGTGTCAACAAGAAAGAGCATTTAATCCCACCAGTGTCACTTGAAGTAATGAACACATCTGAATGACAGGTCCACAAAACTGGAATATAGGTTATAAGAATCTGTAACTGCCTTTAAGTGATACTACGAGAGATTAGCTGTTTTCATTCACCTGATAATTGCTACCCAAACAATTCTTTGAACTGGGAGAATGTAGATTCTAGGAAGTTTTCAATAATAGACAACTTTTTGTGTGGCTAGATAGAGAAAATGAGTCACTCACTGTTATACTTGATGAAAGTGTGTGAAGAAAGTTTAGTGAACTTGGAGGGTTACAGATGCATTCTTGGTGGACCTCTGTAAATAATTCCTCCTAACAAATTATGATCTGCTACTAAGAGGTAAAGCCTTTGAAAAGTAATTTGAAAAGTAATAAAGCCTTTTAAGTAAATAACCTTAATTTCTTCAGCTATAAAATGAGGATAATAATTTTCCTACCTACCTTTTAGAGTTTCTTAAGAATGAAATGTTCTAATATTTGTGAAGATCTTTAGTGACTGTAATATGTTATAAATTTAAAGATGATTTTTTATGATAAAATCCATCTTCTATCTTCTTTTTCATTAATAAATACCAAAAATATTTCTGTTGGGATATCTTCTCTGCCATCTTGAAGTTTCCCTACTTTTCTTAAAATAAATTTCAATTTCTATGGAAAAAAAAAGATTAACACTTAAAATGGGAGGTCTCCAGAGATATCTCATAGATTATAATGTTAATATTTCTATTGATTTTATTCTACTAACAGGCAGGATTATAGTCTCTTGGAGACAATCATGATAAGACCTAGTCTGTAAATTATTTTAATAGACTATATTAAAAGTTACTTATTGAAATACCAGTGACAAGGTGGGGAAAGCTGCATTTCTACATATGTAGAGAACATATTCCTTTTTATAAAGTTCATGTAGATAGAGTTTCTAATATGACTGTTGGACATCCAAACAAATCAAACCCCCTACCATCTGCTTGTTAGTTATGAGCTTGATGCCCATATGACAGAATGTCAAATGGGTTCAAAACTGATTATCAAACTATTTCTTGATCATTTAATTTCTCATCTTACTTTCTTTGACACAATGAATTCCAACTCTAAAGATTATTTCATTTACCTTTGAACAAATATGTACCAATGTTACCAAACCTTTACTTTCTGAAGAAATTAAAAATGAATATAGAAGTTTCATAAAAACACATAGGACAGGTTTTATTTATTTATTTATTTTTAAGATTGATCCATGCATATAAGTACTGGAGTACAGGCCAGAGGTGTGGAGGGTGGGGAGGCATGAAAGGATCAACCAGAGACAGAGTGGGGAGCAGCAGAACAGGCAGATGTACTGAAATACATTGTTAACAGGAACATTGGGCAGCCCAGGGGAGATCTGCCACACCATGTGGGTCACCTCCATCAAACTCAAGCCACAGAAGCTTTAAAGAGCTTCACACTGCTGTGTTTTACCCACTGAACCACTAGGAAGAGCCTAGTGTAAGTTTTTAATACCAGAAGATAATCACAAAATGGTAAAGTTAATTAAAAGAAGTACTTTTCAGAGGCTATTGCACTTGGGTTGGTATCTAAAAAGGATAGAGAAGATTTTAATCAATAGAAATGAAGGAAAATAATATAGCTATTTAGCAAAGCATTTGTAAAGATATATTGATAGAAGAGGACACAGTGGTGTTCCCAAGCATTAAATATGTTTAGTCAGAGCATGCAGTGGTATGGAGCGGAAGGCAAGCACTTGAATTTGGCCAGTTGTGCCTGCAATTAGTTGTAGATGGTCCTGAATATAAACCCACCAATTTGCATTTGAACAAGAATAAAATGGAGGAACACTGAACCTATTTAACTATAGTGCTGAGATGATCAAACTATAGCATTTGTGAAAGTTGGATTAATCTAGCAGAACCCACAGACTTGGCCCAGATTTTTATGTTATAGTGGAAGCTGTATTATGTGATTGTTGTAGGGCAGACAAATAGCAGCTAATTTTATAACAAGGAATATAATGTATTTGATGAAGGATTTGAGTTCCCCATTGCCATCTGGAGAAAGTGACTGGAAAGACAAAAAGGCAATAGCACCTACTGCAATAGTTTCAAAGCTCACCAAATTGCAAAAAAAGGGGACATGGGTATGACCTAGCAGGAAAAAAAAAATATTCTATTTCAAAACCAGATATTTTCAAAGAGAAAGAAGTAGCATGAGTGGAAGTAGAGAAGGAAGTCATAATTATACAAAGTAAAGGAATGTATAATCCCCTCTCCCCGCTGTTTCTGATAACACTCTCATTTTCTACCCCAACTCCATTTGATAATGGCTGATATAAAATAAAATGCTTCACACTAGAAAGATATGGAAAAAGAAGAAGGTAGTTTCCAGAGAGAGACAAACTTAAGTGAAAGGAACTAAAAGTATCAGAAAGTTTCATTCTCAAAAAATGAAGGTTGAAAAAAATCCATCAGTTTAATCTTTTGGAATTCTAAAGAATATCAATACTGTGACTGAAGACTTGCTCATTATTTGGCAAACCAGAACCAATACCTGGGTAGTCTACAAAAGCCTTAAAGAGGAAGGATTAGGCCCATTAAGAGAGAGATTATTTCAGGCAGAGCTTTCTACACCCTCAAAGTTACACAGACTAACAAGATAAAAAAACATGAGGACTTTTGTTATAACTTTAAAAAGCAAAAACTTGATTGCATTGCACTCTAATGCCCTGGAATGTTACATTAGGATGTGAAGAGAAACCTTCTAAAATGATTTTGTGTTCCACATTATTTTCAGTTTACTTTGGTAATAGAACTGGGAGAATATGAAAACAATAAACATTATTAAGAATTACTTTAAAATATTTTGCAAATGATGCATCTTTTACTATTTCATCTTTGAATTTTGTCTTATCTTGAATTTTACCTTATCTTTAAATTTATCTCCTATGTGTTTTTATACATGTTTTTAATATGTAGATTTCAATAAACCAAACGTAGCACTTTTTAAGTCACAGTTTGGAATCTTATATATAGGAGAAGTAATACAAGTTCTTTTTCACTAGCATTAAGTGTTTGTAATTTATCAGTTGACATATGTGTAGTTTTAATTCATATTTTTAGCTGTCATGGTAGTCCATAAATATATTACAACTTAGGTTCTTTCCACTTAGGGTGGGTAGCAATGATATAAAACTCTGCAGAGGCACTTGTGGAAGCAATTACCTAAAGTAGACTTATTTGTGTTTATAAATATTCAAATGTATGAGATGCTACATCAAAGTGGTTGTACCAATTATCAGCCCCCACCAGCAGTATCTAAGAGTGCTAATTTCTCCACATTCTCACCAAGATTGTTAGTGAAAAAAACATTTACCTTTATTTTTTTTAAGATTTATTTATTTATGCATACAGAACTGAGGTATGGGCCAGAGGTGCAGGGGCGGCGAGAGGCTTCACCAGAAACAGAGTGGGGAGCAGAACAGGCCGACTGACAAAGTACACAGCTGAGGAGAGCAGTGGGCGGGTCAGGAGAGGTCTGCCGCACCATGTGGGTCACCTCATGGTGATCCAACTCCTGCTCAGAGTGGCTTTAGCTTCTTAGTGCTGTGCTTTAACCCACAGCGCCACCAAGAAGGGCCAAAAACCACTTATTTTTTACTGATCTGGTGTGTGCATAACAGCATCTAGCTGTTGTTTTAATTTACATCCTCCTTATTATATGCTTATATATTAACATAGTTTATATATTAACGAATATATATTCTATTCTCTTATTATCTTTCATTCACTTTACCTGCATTTTCTGTTTGGATGGTTTTGTTTTCTTACTAAATTATAGGGTGAGGTGCAGGGGACAAAAGGATTCACTAGAGACAGAGTGGGGAGCAGACCAGGCAGATTGACCGAAATATACTGCAAAGGGGAGCTGCAGGCAGGGTCAGGAGAGGTCTGTTGTCCCATCTCCCTGGCCAGTGATCAAACTCATGCTGCAGTGGCTGAGAAAAGCCTCATAGTGTTGCACTTTAACCCCTTGCACCACCAGGTAGGCCCTAATAATCTTTTTAACAGTACTATAAACTCAGTATGTCTTCAACAAATTATTTGCTGCAGCAAGGTCACAAGCATTCTATATTTTTTCAAAGTTACCAAGTTTTGCTTTTTACATTTTTATGTTTGTGTTCTGTATGGAATTAACTTTGTTGTATATAGTGTAATGTTGGCGCTTCGTTTCATATTTTTCCCTATAGAATACATATTTTCTTAATATCATTTTTAAAACAGTCTATCCATTTCTCAGCGGTGACATATATCAAACATCCAAAACTTTGCAGATATGAGTAATATGATTAGCAGGGATTGTAGGATAACATAGGAACAGTGCTGCCTCATTTATTTATTTTGTTTTTATTATTGCACTAGTTAGCTACTATGGCTTTATCATAGCGGTTGTTCTGTGATAGTTTCACTTCATCCTGTTTCCCTCTTCCAAATTGATGCAGGTTTGGCTCTTCCTAATGAATTTTACTATCAGTGTATTATAATCTTTTCTTCTCCCAAAACCCAGTTGAAATATTGATTTATTTATATACTTTTAAGATTAATTTTGAAAGAGCTTTTGTAATATTAAAACTTCTAATACATTTACTTAGTTTTCTTTTAACCTTTAATATATCTCAATTGCTTTGCAGAGAAATTTGACAGATATGTTGATAAATTTATTCTAAAGTTTTAAAGAATGCTTTTATGTCACTAATATATCTTTAAATTAAACTTTTAATTTTGTAATAATTTTAGATTCACATGCAATTTTAAGATACAGTACAAAATAATTCCATATAAACTTTGCTCGGTATCTCCACTGTAGCATCTTATAGAAATATAACACAAACAGGTTATTTACATTAATACAGTCAAGATGGAGTATTTTTTAATCATAAGAACTCTCACATTGCCCTTTCAAAGTCACCCATTTTCCTCTGGCTACCATCTCTTGCTTACCCCTGGCAACTAATCTGGTCTTCGTAATTACACTATTTTCATTTCAAAATGTTATATAATTTTTGGTATTGGCTTTTTTTTTTCCCCTCAGCAAGATTTTTCATGCATCAGTAATATGTTATTTTTTTTTTTTTACTTTGAAGTAGTATTACATGATAAGAACAAACCTGTTTGTTGAGTAATTTTCTCTTGAAGGACTATTAAAAGTAAAGAAACAATAATTTATGCTTATGTATTTTTGCAAACATGTCTTTATTTCTTTGCAGTTAAAGAATGTAATTGCTGAATTGTTTGATATTTTTCATGAGTGCCTGTAGCATTTTCCCAAAGAAATGTACAAGATAAACAATTTCTCCACAGCCTCACCACCATTTTGTGTTGCTTCTGTTTTGTTTTAATCACTCTTCTGAATATGTAATGATATTCTTGTGATTTTACTGGTTTCTATTGTCATCTGTATGTTACTTTCATTGAAATGTCTCTGTATATTTTGCTCAATTTCAAATTGGGCTGTTCTGAATTTTTGGGTTTCGAGAGTCTTTTGTTGTATTCCAGTTACTCAACTTTTTTGGATCCATTTTTTTAAATATTTAATATTTCCTCTTAGACTGAAGTTTGTCTTTTGCCTTCATATTGAGACAAAACAAAAGTGTTCTAATTTTTATGCAATGTAGTTTATTATTATGTTTTATTTTATGGATCATCCTATTTAGTATGATGTCTAAGAATTCTTTATTTAGTCCTAGATCTCAAATATATTCTTACATTTTTACTTCTAAAATCTTTATAGTTTTGTTTTGTATTTAAGTACATGATTTTAAGTTAGTTTTATCGATGGTGAAAGTTTAGATTGAGGTTCATTTTTTTTTTAAGCTACGGATGCCCAATCATTTCAGAAGCACTTACTGAAAAGATTATATTTATTCTAAAGAATTAATTTTTCACTTTTGTTAAAAATCAGTTGGAAAGCCTTGTGGGATATATTTCTGGATTCTGGGTTCTGTCTATGTCAGCTTTTCTGCCAATACCACGCAATCATAGTTATTCTGATTTTATGTTTTGAAATCACATACAGTGAATTCTCACTCTTTAAATTTATCTTTCAAAAAATTTTTAGCCATTCTATTTTCTTTGACTTTTCATATAAATTTGAGAATAATATTGTTTGTGCCAAAACAGTACAGTGGATAAAGAAGATGTGATCTCTATATATAATGCCTACTACTCAGCAATCAAAAAAGAAAACCTACAAAAAATCTTGCTAGACTTTTTAAAGAAAGCATGTAAAACATATCTACTTGGCAAGAATTGCCTTCCTTATAGTGCTGAATCTTCTAATCTATGAAAATGATGTATCCCCATTTATTTATTTTTATTATTTCCCTCAATATATCACACCTTTTGCATACATTTTAGTTTTTTAAATTTATGCTAAAGTTTTTTTTGATAAATGTCTTATTGTATTTGTAACTTTGATTTCACATATTTTGTGCTAGTTTACACAAATATAATTGATTTTCATACATTTCCTTTATATATTTGTATACAAAAAGCTGTACACTTTATTGATTCCAATTACTAAATGGATTATTTTGTAGATATCTTGGAATTTTCTACATTGAAACCCTTGTAATTTACACATAGGAAGAATTAAATTTCTTCTTTTATGATTTGTATGCCATTTCTTCTTCTGTTACTAGACTTAACACTGTGCTGGGTTGATTGATGTTGTTGATTTATGTATTATTGCTAAGTTTCTGTTCAGTTGTACTGCTACATTTGAAGACAGGCATTAAAATTTCTAACTGTGGATTTTTAAATTTTCTCTTTTCAGTTCTATCAATTTTGGTTCACATTCTTTTTTTCACAGTTGTTCTTTGGTGCGTGGATATTTAGGTTTGCTATGACTTGTTGGTACATTGATTATTATCATTATGCGATCTCTGTCTATGGTTCATTTCTTTGTCTTTTATCATATATTAATATATATGATATTTGCTCAGTATTTGAATGACATGTCTTTCCCCATTCTTTTACTTAAAACCTAACCATAGTGTTGAATATAAAGTTTCATATACATAGTGCACAGTTGGGTCATGTTTTTTAATCCACTTCTCTTTTAATTGGCATATTAAGGCCATTTACAATTTAATTATTGTTCTGTTATCATTTAAGTTTGAAATTCTTCTGTGTATTTTCTGATTTTTCTCTATGTTTTTTTTCTGTTTTGATCTGCTTGCTTTAATGTATACATACAGAACTGGGGTACTGGCCAGAGGTGCAGGGGTGGTGAGGGGATTCACCAGAGACAGAGTAGGGAGCAGAACAGGCACTGACAATGTACCCTGCTAAAGGGAGCAGCGGGTGGGTCAGGAGAAGTCTGTCACACCATGTGGTTCACCTCCAGGGTGGGGATGGAGCTCATGCTGCAGTGGATGAGGAAGCTTCACAGTGCTGAGACTTAATCATTTGCTCTACGAGGTAGGGCCTTTTTAAGTCATTGTTATTTAATTTTTTTTTTTATGGGTAAGTTGTCTTTAGTTCTAACTACTTTTAAAATATTTTTTCTTCATCTTTGGAGTTTGGAATTTTAATTATATCCATGTCTTGCTATTGTTTTCTTCCCGTTATCTTTTTAGGTTTCATTCTGATGCATAAACCTCTGAATTTATTTTGCTTGCCAAATTTAGAAAGTTTTTAGTCATTATTTCTTTCAATACTTTTTCAGCTCACTCTTTTTCTTCTGTCCAGGGACTTTGATAACACAGAGCTCTTTTGTTACATTCCTGTCCATTTCTGAGACTCTCCATATGTTTTTTTCACTCAATTTTCTTTCTGTTGTTCATACTGATCTATTTTTCTTTTCTATTATCCAGTTCATGGATTCTTTCCTTTGTCCCCTCTGCTCTGTCCTTGAACCCATTCACTGTTTTTATTTACTTATTTATTGTTTCTTCTTTCAGTTTTAGTACTTCAATTGAATAATTCTTTATGTCTTTGCTGAGACTAACAACTTTAAATGAGGTCTCCTTTTTTAAGCCTGTTTGTAATTGCTCATTAGCCATTTGTATCATGGCTTCTGTAAAAATCTTTCTGTAGTAAATCTAATGTCTTTAAACTTTGACATTGACATGTATTGATTGTCATTTTTCAATCCATTTGAGATTTTGATGTTGAGTGATTTTCTGTTGAAATGTGGACATTTTCATATTATGTTTTGAGACTCTGGACCTTATTTAAACCTCTATTTTAATCGGCTCCTTTGCATATTGCTCTGGTAGAAGAAAAATGGGATAGTGTTTTGTTACCATCAGATAGAGGAATAAGCCCAGATCTCACTCTTGCCTTTTATTGATCTTTAAGGAGTCTCATTATTGTTACAGGTAGGTTGGAGAGGAAAGTTTCAATTCTCTACAGTCTCCACTGCCACAAAGTAGGAACAGTCTCACTGTCACTGGGCAATGATAAAAGTCTTCACTGTCTTATAGTCCTCACTGTTTTCACCCCAGTGTAAAGGGGAAGGGATACCTCATTATGGCCTGGTATGGATGAAAATTCAGATCCCTCATGTGGTTGTCACTGACCCTGCAAATATAAGGAGCCTTGTACTGGCAGGCAACGATGAAAGTTCTTACTCCTTATTGGTTTCCTCTAAGATTATCTCAGAAAGAGTGTTGAGCCACATTTTTCTATTTTGAAAAGATGTTAAATCTCGACTCCCTGTAAGATAGGTCAGTGAGTTTGGAGTCAAAATTTTTACTGTGGCATTTGGATGGAGTAGAGTAATTGTTTCATGAAAGTTTTCTATCCTGCTCATTCACACCTTTCTTGAAGATTTGGATAGTGAAATAAGACTTATATAGGATTTTTTTTTTCCCTGCAACCTGCTTACTTCTTGAGCACAAAATCTGGGCTAAATGAGGTAAAAAGATTTTCCAAGGAATTTACCACCACATTATTCTTCAGATCAGATTCTGCAAGTCACTCTGACTTCCTTCCATTTTTCAGTATATTCTTATGTTCATTATATGTATTTTTAATATTCAGAATTATTAGCTATATTTAGTGTTAGAAATAATAGGGAAAGCATGGCTGCATCATCTTTTTGAAAACTTTTATATTTTTAAATATTTCTAATTGATGTAAAACTAGTCCATTGATTTTTGTATAATATTATAGTATTGTAGAAACAGTAACAAAGGTGTTTAATAGTTTCTACAAACTGCATGTAAATTTAATTGGGTTACTTTGGATGTAGACAGTCAGATCATTTATAAATACAGATTTATTTGTAAGCCATCATTTTCTAGTTTTATTTCACACAATTGTATTTTGAATGGAAGTGTTTTTCATTTATAGCACTATATTATTGCTTAATAAAAGCAGTGACTAAAATTTTACCATTAATGCTGATAGCTTATATTTGTTTATAAGTTGACTCTATCTAGTAGCATTTCCTAATTTAATAGGAATTTTAAAAACAAGTTCATTTTGAATTTTACTTTGTGTTGATATATTCCTGTAGACTTCCCAGAAAAAAAAAAAACCTGATAAAATTTATATAGTGCTAAAGTATTTTCAAATATATTATGTAGTAAACCTACATACAAGTCATGTTTAATTTTTCTTTTGTGTCTTTATCCCACATGATAAGAGAATTTGAAAAGAGTTGGATATTATGAAGATTTAGTAAACAATTAATTCCAAGTTCTTTAGTTATGATGCCTCTTAGCAGAGGAAAGAGAGTGTGTTTATACTTTAATATTTGTGATATGTATACGTAATTTTCTGGGATTATTTTTTTTCCTGCCATATCCATTATTTTAAATCATTCATTCAATTGTATTAATTATATATTTTTGGCTATATCTGCCATACTAGCTCTGTTCCTTTAACGTTATTTTTGAATCAGTTTCTCACAGTTGTTGCTTTATGTATATCGAGCAACAATATACATATATCTATGGTATATTGATCTGTGCCTAAATTTATTAACTTCTCCATCCTTTGAGAGTATCTGTTTTACTAACCTAAAAGCACTCTCTTAATTACTTTTAATTATTTGTTTTGAGTTTGATTTTATATAATATTTTATAACTATGCCAACTTTGTTCTCAATGACTAAACCGAAGATTTTCTTCTGTCCTTTACCATTTTGTTTTTGTTTTACTTGGGTCTTTTTTTAAATATAGACTTTAGCTAGGTGGTTTTCTTTTCAATAGAATTTGAATATCTTTGCATTTGTAGAGACATATTTAAGTGCTGTGTATGCACATAACATGGGGTAATCACTTGCATAGACAAATTTGCCCACAGTTTGCCATTTATTGTTGTGGTACTTCAATTTTTCTTTTGATAATGGTGATTATATTTACTTCTTTTTTCTCTCCTCTACATACGAGTTTTGTTTTGATTTTTTTCCCCTCTTGGGGTCTTTTTTTTTAATTTTCTGTTTTAGTATGAATACTATTTCTAGCTATTTATTTTTATTAATTCCCTAATAATTCATTATGGATAAATACATTGGACAGTTTTGATGCAGTATTCTTTGTTGCAATAAAATAAGGGTGCTCAGAAGCATCCCTTAGCCTATGCTAACCAATTAAACAATTTCTATTAAAGATTTATTTATTTTTGCATACAGAACTGGGGTACAGGCCAGAGGCTCAGGGGCAGCGAGAGGCTTCACCAGAGACAGAATGGGGAGCAGAACAGGCAGATCTATGAAGTACACTGCTGAGGGGAGCAGCAGGAAGATCAGAAGTGCTCTGTCAGGCCATGTGGTCATCTCCGGGACAGGCGGGAATCGAACTCATGCGGAAGTGGCTTTAGCTTCTTAGTGCTGTGCTTTAACCCGCTGTGCCATCAGGGAGGGTCCCCTATTAAACAATTTAATAGTTATTTTGAACTCACTTGATCCACACACTGGCACAGATGCTGAAGTCACAAAGCAAACACATAAATACCACTCAGGTCAATAAATGAAACGTTGCCAGTATTTCAGGGACCTCCATTGCACACCATCCCCACAAGCCTCATTCTCCTCCCCAAAGGAAAGAGTTTCTTGAACCCACATAAGAGATTGCATGAATCTGCTTTAAATTTAGTTTGTCTAAATGGGATCATTCAGACTTTTGAGTCTGGCTTCTCTGATGCCATATCATATATGTACATTTGTAAAATTCATTCTCATTCCTACATGAACATATATCTCTTAAATACACATGCAAATTAATTACCCATTCTACTTTTAACAGACACTTGGGTTGCATTTACTTTGATGCTGTGTGAACAATACTGGTAGGAATGTTGCTGTGTTGTGCTGTTGTTTCCATTCATCATTTTGATTGAATGGTGCCCACGCATATATATATAAGATATAGATGTAATGTAAATACATCAGAAATAAAGTTGTTCATAGAAGAATTTGAGAATTCTAGTTGTTCCATGCCCTTAGCAATATTTGACTATGAGCTTTTAAATTTTTGAATATTCTGACAAGTGTAATGAAGTTGATTAACTTTTCTTTGTTTACTGATGAATGTGGTAACCTCATTTAAGAAGTGCCTACATTGTTCTCTTACTCAACTTGCTATTAATTCGTTGTCTCTCTTCTGTTGTTTATATAGTTTTTATATATTCCAAACAGATTTTTTGTTGTTATCAATTATATATGTTGAAAATACCTTTTCCACTCTGTGGCATCCTTTATTTTCTACCTTTTAATTAACAAATTCAATATTTTAGTATACTTTAAATTTCTATAATTGAGGCTTTAGGAATTTTGAAAACATATAATTGCTCATACTGTTAGGACATGCATTCAAATTGAAGATTTTTTTTTTATTCATACAGAACTGGGGTACAGGCCAGAGATGCGGAGGGTGAGAGGATTCACCAG
>NW_004567102.1:18514253-18515393 GCF_000260355.1 Condylura cristata
GGGAAGCAGAACAGGCAGATCGACAAAGTACACTGCTGAGGGGAGCAGCGGGCGGGTCAGGAGAGGTCTGCTGTGCCATGTGGGTCACCTCCGGGGCATGCGGGGATAGAACTTTTGCGGAAGTGGCTTTAGCTTCTTAGTGCTGTGCTTTAACCCGCTGTGCCACGAGGGAGGGCCCAAAATTGAAGAATTTTTAATGACATATTTTAGAATATTATGTTTAGGTAAACGCTGCATTTGGGAGGGTTCAGATATTATATAAGGCAAAGGGAGAAACCCTATTCTCAACAAGAATAAAGAGCGGTGTTTTAAATTAACATTGAAAAAATTGGTTTTCTGAAAGAAAAGGTGGAATATTCAGGAATATTCCAGGGACATGTGAGGGATCACTTAGAATAAGTCAGTGTAGGAGAAGGAGATAATAAAGGGACCATAAATTTTTGCAAAGTTAGGAGCAAGAGCAAAATTTTGCTTTTCTAGAAATAAAGAAGTTCTTCCTGTGACCTTTGGCAAGTTTTATAACCTTTTTTCATTCAATTTCTTAATGTATAAAATGGAAAGACTGAATAATAATCAATTACTACTAACCTTTTAATATAATTAAAATTGAAAGTAAATTTTAGTACATCTTAAATTATCAAGACATGTCTGTTGTTGTTATTTGAAAACAACAATATGTGTTACAATTAAGATGACTATAAACTGAGTGCTTGTTAAACACAGATCATTGTAATAAACATTCTACAAACAGTATCTTATTTTATCTTTAAAAACAATATTTTGAAAATAAATGTTATTTTTAAAATGAGACTGTCAGTCTTAGTGAATGAAGGGCTGTACAAGGAAACATCAGAAATAAGAGTAGCTATTTATGAAGGGCCATTTGAGGGCAGGTGTTGAGTGCCAGCATTGAGGAATCTGGATATGATCCATGCAATGCCTAAGGATTCACTAGAGGTAATGTAATGATTAATGAGAATGATATTTTAGGAACATTTAATGTAGCAGCACTTTATGGGATGGTCAGAAATAAAGAAATGTTGGAGGGAGAGATGAAAGTCAGGAGAGCTTTTAAGTTAAATAATCCTAACTTTCCTTAAGGCTTTGAGTTGATGAGAAAATCATTTGGTAAAGTCAAAG
>NW_004567102.1:18515493-18756680 GCF_000260355.1 Condylura cristata
ATATATATATACATATATATATATATATATATATATATGTATATATATAATATTAGTTTGACTTTGTCAGCAAAGCTAAGTAAAAAGCTTAAGTTCCATCCACTGAGGTGTTTGGTCAGTGTCTTTGCTATTAGTTCTCCTTGGTCTGATATAACAATAGAAATTTATTTTTTTACAGTGTTAGAGATGGGTATTACAGAACACTGATTGGTTGGATTCTGGGCATGAGCTGTTTCTTCCTGGCCTCTTTCTCAAGCTAAGTCCTCCCATGGTGGGTGACAAGAGAGGGGAGGGGCTGAGGTAAGTAGTAATGTGTATGGGGTGGGAGAGAGAGAGAGAGAGAGATCTCTTCTGTCTCATACTTCTTTTGGGTATAGTTCTATTGGGCTAGAATTTCACAATTATGGCCTCATTTAACTTTAAGTCCATGTTTTTAGAGATCTCCAGATATAAGTCAGATTGTGGGTTAGAAGTTTGAATAGACACAGTTTAGTTCCTATCAGCCAAAATAACGTGTGGGGGGGGGACTATTTAGATGAAAACCTGGAGAAACAGTAAGGAAATCTTTTGAAACTAAAAGGCTGCTATTACTTCACTGTTCCTATTTGACAGGGAAGCCATTTGTTCATTCAGAAAATAGCAAAGTGTTAATTCAATAGCTCAGAATTAGAGTAGAGGAATAATTGTGTATGAGTGTTTTCTGGCCTAGCACTTTTACGATTTATTTCCAAGGGGATTAGAGAATGGAATTCTGATCAAGAGCAGCATGAACACTGTATTAGAGGACTAAACAGGAAATAGGACGCTCAGAGTAGTATATGATTTTAGAATTCATGATGATATTCACAAGTGTTATTTATGTAGCACTTAGTATTTTCCACACATAATGTTATTAGGAATAAATTCAAACCATCATTAGCCATTTCATCTCCAGTGATTTATATAAGCTCTGAGAATTTGAAAAAATAATATATATCTCATAAGATTGATAAAAATACACAATTATAACTTATTTAATTTTTATCAATCTTCACCATAACCTCTTCCTTCCCTCCACACCACAGTCCCTCTAGTAACCAGTAATTTTTTGTCTAAGTCCAAGATTTTATTTTGCTATATTTTGCCAGTATGTTTTTTAGTTATATTGCATAAAGTTAAACCATCTCATATCTATCTTTCATTTTCTCCTTATTCCAATTCACATAACCATCTTGCAGTCCACTCATTTTGTCCCAAAAGATACAATTTCATTTTTGTGTAGTTGTGCAGTTGTGTAGAGTATCTCATTGAGTGTAAATTCCACAATTATTTTATTCATTCATTTTCCATGGACATTTGGTTGGTTTCTGTGACTTTCGAACTGTAAACAGTGCTGCTATGCACACAGGAGCACATAAGTCTTTTCATATTAGAATTTTCATATTATTTGAGTAAATAGCTAGCAGAAATATTGCTGGATCATAAGGGATTTCCATTTTTTATTTTCTTAAGACATCTCCATACCATTTTCCACAGAGACTGCACTAACTTGCAGTCCCACTAACAGTGAATGAGTGTTTCTTGTTTATGTTTCTTCATGTCCCCACCAACATTTGTTGTTTCCATTCTTTTTGATATGAGCCCTTTTCACAGGGCTGAGCTGATATCTTATTGTGGTTTTGTGTTTGTATATATGTATGCATAGATAAAAACATAATAAATGATGTTGAACACCTTTTCATATGTCTGCAGGCCTTCTAAATATCTTCATTGGAAAAATGTTCTATTTAGGGCTTATGTCTATTTTTCATTGGGTTATCTTTTTTGTTGTTATCTTATAGGTACTTTGTATATTTTGAAATAAGCCCCTGCCAGATATATACAGTACAAGGATTTTCTCTGATTCTGTAGTTTGCCTTTTTGCTTTTGCAGTGGTTTCTTTTAAGGTATAAAATTTATTTTTAGTCTGATATAGTCTCACTTGTTTATTTTTTCCTTTGCCTCTTTTATTATTAGGTATTTGTATTCCTAAATATATCTTAGTAGTAGATGTTCTGTAGTGTATCCCCTATATTTTAAAGCTTAGGTTCTTATACCTAGATTGTCAGTTTGTCAGTCCATCTTTTTTTTTTTTTTAAGATTTATTTATTTGTACATACAGAACTGGGGTACAGGCCAGAGGCTCAGGGGTGGCAAGAGGCTTCACCAGAGACAGAGTAGGGAGCAGAACAGGCAGATCAATGAAGTACACTGCTGAGGGGAGCAGCGGGCGGGTCAGGAGAGGTCTGCCACGCCATGTGGTCACCTCCAGGGCAGGCGGGAATCGAACTCATGCGGAAGTGACTTAAGCTTCCCAGTGCAGTGCTTTAAACCGCTGCGCCACCAGGGAGGGCCCCATTTTGTTTTTTTATGGAGTTAAGTATGAATCTAATTTCATTTTTTGCATGTGA
Source organism: Condylura cristata (assembly GCF_000260355.1). Taxonomy (NCBI): domain Eukaryota; kingdom Metazoa; phylum Chordata; class Mammalia; order Eulipotyphla; family Talpidae; genus Condylura; species Condylura cristata. The sequence continues at coordinate 18,517,923 of NW_004567102.1, forward strand.
CTTTCCATGTTCCCAACACTCTTGGTTTACATTTCTACACACAAATAATGTTTCAGAAAGGAAACAAACGGTAACTTGATGTTCATATGGAAATTGAATCAGTTGATGTTTTCTAGATATTAACAGTCCACAACATAAATATGGTACTGTCTACAGTGCAAGTTCTGTTTTTTACCTGCCTATACTGCATGTCCTTGATCTGTTATTCTCAATTTGAATTATGATGAAATGTTCATTTGTATATCCTACCTAGTATCATTTAACCTTCATTCAGTGGTAATCAATTATTTATACTTCTTTTATTTTTACTGGGTTCATTACAAAAATAAATGGTGATATAGCAGTTGTAACTAGCAACAGACAAAAGCACTGTGATCACATGACTGTGCTAGCAGACGTCTAGCACAGAAATATAGTCCATAATACATTTGATTTTACTTTCACTAAAGTAAAATTCTCCCAGAAAATTCTGTACCTTAATAATTTTATTTCTACGTTCAAATTTGGGAAATACTGAGGTAAGCTGACTGAGTAATATGATCTCCTTTATCAAAACATTTCCAAATGCCATTTCTAGTTTAGAGCCAGAATATCAAGGTCCTGGCCTCCAGCTCTGCACTCCTCCCACTCTTATTTTCCTGTGGGAGAAAGTGAGTCATTACTGGCCCTTAGGAAAGATTAACTTGTTCCTTTGTTTCCTCATTTATAGAATGGAAATAATAACCTATCTACAGGTTTTTATGGAGATGAAAGGGGATAGGACATGTACAAGTAGACTGTACGCTGTAAAGTACAGTAAATTACACTGTAGCATCAATGCTTAGAGCTGACTGCATGCAAAATTAAGATTTAAGAAGAAATCTGTCTAGAAGAGATTAGTAGTAGAAGTAAATTTTGTTCAAATAACTACATGCTATGGAAACTTTCAGATCATTTTTCATTTATTCCCTCCACTTTGACCTAAGTGTTTCATTAATACTAAATAAAACACATTTAGTAACAGAAATTATGTTTTGAAGTAGTTTGAAAAATCAAGATAAAATAAGATGAATTCATTAATGTTTTCTTTATGCCAAAGCAAATGACTACTTATTTAAAAAATTAATTATGTGTTTTTTTTTTAAAGATTTATTTGTTCATGCAAAACTGGGGTACAGGCCAGAGGTGCAGGGGTGGTGAGAGGACTCACCAGAGACAGAGTGGGGAGCAGAACAGGCAGATCGACAGACAAAGTACACTGCTTAGGGGAGCAGCGGGCAGGTCAGGAGAGGTCTGCCACACCATGTGGATCACCTCTGGGGCAGGCGGTGATGGAACTCAAGCGGAAGTGGCTTTAGCTTCTAAGTGCTGCGCTTTAACCCATTGAGCCACCGGGGAGGGCCCTATATATTATTTTTAATTAAAAAAATAACAAACATAATTTGTCAGGAATAATTTATAGGAAAATAAAAGCCAATTTTAAGCTTCTTGATTACATACCAAAAGTAAAACCTGAGTCAGTATATAGTTAAAAAAAGAAAACTTTCTTTACCACTACTGGTATTTAGTGGTAAATAGCTGCTAATACCATTGTAGTTTTAGTCTTTCTCTAAAGAGTAAAATCACTCTTGGTCACTCTTAAATTTACTGAAACATTTATTAGTAACTTAGTGTTTCTTTTTAAAAATCACATTCAAAAAGCTTTCCCTTAAAAGTAAATACTATGTCTTCCTATCATAACTGCATGCCAAATGAATTAATTAAAAATCAATGAAAAAATGGACAGAAGAGCTAAACAGTTACTTCTGCAAAGAAAGCATACAGATGCCCAACAGACATATGAGAAAAATGATCATTATTTATCATCATGAAATGCAAAAACCACAGTCAGATAATACCTCACACCTGTGAGAGAAACCCATATCAAAAATAACAGAAACAAGGGCTGGTGAGGTAGTGAAGAAAAATGAACCCTTCAACATTGTTGGTGGGAGTGTAGACCGGTTGAACCCCTATTAAAAGAAGTGTGGACATTCCTCGAAAAACTAATCATGGATCTACCATACAAGCCAGAAATTCCACTAATAGGTATCTATCAAACGAACACTAAAATGCCAATTCAAAAGGATACCTTCACTCCTATGTTTATAGCAGCATTATTTATAATAGCCAAAATATGGAAACAACCTAAATGCTCCTGGAACAGATGATTAGAAAAGAAGAGATGGTACATGCACACAATGGAGCACTTACTCATGATCAAAAATCATGCCATTTGTGACAACATGATAGTACCAAAAGGGATTATCCTAAGTGAAATAACTGAGAAAAGGAAAGACAAATATTGTACGGTTTTGCTTATTTGTGAACTATAGAGACATCAAAAAAGGGATCCTAAACAAACTTGAAAATTGACCTTTGAAAACTGATCATCGATTTGAGACATCTAAAAGATGGAGGCAGGAGAGGAAAGAATGGGAGTGGGAGCACAATGAACTATGGGTGGTTTGGTGGCAGGAGAACTGTGGTGATCATACTTGAAGGAAAAAAATCCTATATTGTGAAAAATTTAACAAGCCGATAAAATGACAATACCTCATTAATAATAATAATAATATGATAGTAAATTAGAAAAAATCTATTATATATTATTTGTCCACAAAATAAATTGGTTGTAATTTTAAATAAAACTTGAATTCAGTCAGTGACTTTGGGTCAAGGAATATCCTTTGAGACTTCTTGCCAGGATGAAAGGTCATCATATTCCATTTAGAAAATGAATCCTAGGATAAAAAAATTTCATGCATTAAGCTGTTAACATAATTGTTCAGAACATAATTTCAAATCTCAAATTTCATGTATAAAGTAAATTTTATTTCACATGTAAATGACATGGTAAATGTGGAAAATAAATTCGGTGGCTAACAAATATTCTAAACTGTCACAGTAATCTTGTTCTTGACAGGCTCAAATGATGTCTTATGTAAGCTAAAACACATATTTAGATTGTAATATTTCATCGTAACAAACATTTTATTGTAATAAAACTGCTTGGGGGAGTGTTTCTCAAGTGACTAAACTGATGTCTCTTGCTTGTCAAGGTACAGAATTTCAAAATGTTCCCAAAAATACTCCCTTGATACCATCTTTCAGAGTCTCAGAGCAAGGAAAAGAGGTCACACAAGTTATGGTTGATGTTCATGTCTCTACTTTGAAGTCAGAAGCTGAGAGAATAAATTATCGTTATGATGCAATTAAGATTTTCTAACCCTTCAGTGAGAACTGCTATTGCTGATGTAAAGGTTGTGGTAATCAACCATACAGAAACTAGTTCACGGCAGTTCACAGAAAGAAAAGCTTATACAGAAAATATGTGTCCTAAGATTTAGTGCCTTCTGGAGGAAATAAAGCTGGATTTTATCTGAGGTTTTTTTTTTTTTTCCTGTCACTTAAACTTCTACTGGACCATAAAGTTTCATGTAGAATAGCCAGCTATGCTGACAAAATTGATGCAGTATATAAGTTCTATGTTAGTTCACAGTTAAAAATTTTTAACCTAATACAAATTTTAATAACAAACATTGATTTTTTTAAAAAATATATATTACTTCATACATCAAAACATTTTCTCAGAAAAAAAAATACATGGGCATTATGGAATTAAAAATCTTAAAGCACTTAATGTATAATCCCAAAGGATATTGATTAAGTATTACTAAAATATGTTTCTAAAACCCAGATTTTTTTGTAATTCTAGGAAACTTTTTCCCCTGCTGTTCCTTGTGTATGGTGTTTTACTTGTCAGACAAGAAAAATTTAGGTTAGCTAGGAATAGTAAAATAAAGTATAGCAGAAAAGTAAACCAAACTGAGTTTTTAAACATTTTATATTGTCTAAAGGAGTAAAATGAAAGAATTACTGAGCATTAAAAACAAGATTTCAGGGAATTAGCAATTATTGAATCTTAACTCATTGAGATAAAAGCAATTCCCTCTTTGATTTTCAGTTTCAGAACTTTCAGGGTAAAAAACTCCAGCAGACTTCTATGAAAAAAGATAAAGGATGGGACTAAAACCACCTATTGAATTTAATGAGAAATTATTTACTTATTTGATGAAGAATAAAATGAATCTCTGAGTTTGACTGTATCATTTCCCTTAATTATCTATATTCCGCACTAGAACCTATTGCTTTGTCTGAGTATGTTAGTCATTAGAATAGTCTCTTTTTTTTCCCACAATTATTTCCTTTTCTTTCAGTAAATAACACAGAATTGTATTTTCCACCCTCTAGTATGTAGACATGTCTATAGGGCTAAGACTAGGGTGAGGTGAGTGAGCCAGTTGTTTCTGGTACAACACTTAAGGGTTGCCAAAACTCTGTAATCAAGAATAAAATATTCCCTGTAATGCTTATTAACATTGTATGACAGTATTGTATGTGACTCAGAGGCATAACATCATACTTTTAATGCAGGTGTCCACAACATACCCAACACAAGGCACCCACAGTCTTCCACACAATCCATAGTACATCCTCCCCACCATGTTTTTCTTCTCTTGTATCCTCAATTATGCAGTTGGCATTATAGAATTTGTTACTGGTTTGGTTTTTATCTAACCCTTTATTTTGTTTCTTTATGCACACATGTGAGTGAAACCATCTGGTATTTGTCTTTCTCCTTCTGACTTATTTTGCTTAGCATTATACCTTCCATTTCCATCTATGTTGTTACAAATGACAACAGTTTTTTTTTTTAATATATAGCAGAGTAATATTCCACCATGTGAATATGCACCACATCTTTTTAATCCACTCACCTGTCCTTGGACACTCAGTTTGTTGCCAAAATTTTGCTATTGGATAGAGCTGCATTGTACAGAAGAGGGAATATATGTCTTCAGTACATATTTTTTCATTATCTGGGTAGTTACCTAGGAGTGGGAATTTTTAGATTATATTGTAGATCTATTTTTAATATTTTGAGAAATCTCCATATCATTTTCTAAAGGTCTGGGTCAGTTAACACTCCCACCAACAGTTAGGAGGGTTTCTTTTCTCCACTACCTGTCTGACACTGACTGCTTCTGGTCTTTTTGATATTGGCCATCTTCACAGATGTGATGTGGTACCAAATCAGTATTATTGAGTTTTTTTATCTTAGACTACAGAAGTTTTCTGAATTTGGGTATAAACTGATGCACCAATGAGTGGTATCTAATCTTAAGAGTGAATTTGAAACATGCTCATTGGTTGGAATCAGTTATTTTCTGTGCATGGGGAATGCACATTTCAAAATAGCTGAATCACAATGTCAATCAACTTTATTTTAAAACTATACTGAATGCCTTGAATTATAACTCATTGTGTTGATGACTCAATGTATTTTACATTACTACTGTAGTTTATACAACTGTTTGTAAATAGGGACCTTTATAGAGACTATTATATTTAAAAGTAGGATTTTCTTTTCATGTACAGATCTGGTTAGGCAGTTAATTTTTAACACTATATTGATCAATTTAGCTTATGAGTTAATAAATGATCATCTATGTTCAATTGGAACTTTTCTAAAATTTTAATGGGAGTATAAGTCCTTTTCTTTAAAATACTTAGACTTTCATTAAAAAATGCATATATATATATATATATGTCCTTGTCTTAGAAGATTGAGTTAATAAGTGACTTGTTTTGAACGCAAGCTGCATTTTCTTATAAAACACAACTATTAAAATAGTTTATGAAATTTTATTTTACCCCCTACTAAACCAAGGCATTTCAACTAGAGCCATTTTTAAAAAGATTTATTTTCTTTATTTATGCATACAAGAGCTGGGGTGTAGGCTAGATGTTTGGGAACTGAGAGGATTCATCAAGACAGAGTGGTGAGCAAAAAAATGGATCGACTGAAGTACACTGCTGAGGGGAGCAATGGGCGAGACAGGAGAGGTCTGTTGTGTCATGTGGGTAGCTCCCTTGCTAGGGATCAAATTCTTGCTGCTGTAACTGCCAGCAGCTTCATAGTGCTGAGATTTAATCCCTTGTACTACTAGGGAAACCCAGTTTACTAGAGCTACTACTAGCATGCCTTTACATTTGATTGTTTCCTTCCTCATGAACAGAAAGAAAACCTAACTCCTTAGAAATGATGTGAGACCATGTCAACAGTATATATTCTTGGATTGGGAACAGAAATCATGTTTGAAGAGTAGTGGAATTCCATATTACACACATTTACATTTGTGTTGCCCACAGGTTAGGAATCCTAAGGCTAGAAAAGAATGTGCAGAAAAGACCAAAATAGACTAGAGATGTCTTCTTATTCCGAGTAACTAACAGTCATTTTTAAACAGGAGTGATAAGATGGTATCTTGTACTGAAAAGCAGCTTAGTGCTTGGAAGCAAGTTGATAGAGCTGTTTCAAGCTAAATGTAAAAATAACAGAACAGATAGTATATGGAATAAATTTATTGGTAAAAATCAGAAATGTATGTTGTAAAGTCATGAAAATTCCAATTGAATCAGGAGAAAGATGTATGCTGGTATTTAGTCCACATGGTTAAAAGGAAGCAGGACATCCCTCTGTTTGTTCAGCTGTGTTTTGTTGTTTGTGGTGACTGAAAAAGGAGAAGAGAAACAAAGACAGGTGGGGAATATGCAGGAAAGTATTCTTTCAGGCATAATCCTCAGAGACTCTGTGTTCTGTTTATTAGAATAAAAATGTTTCCTGATTGGACAGTCCAAATTAAGGAAAAGTTTGAGTCAGAGAAGATTCCAAGATTTTAATCCCAAATGACAAGAAGAATGGTAGCAACAGTGACAGCACAAAAGACTTGTGGCTATTAGGTGAAAGATGGGGATTTCTGAGGTGGGTGGGTTAATCTCAAAGTGATAGTGGAATGACTTATTGGGTATTGTGACAGTTTGCTGAGTCTGTTTTTCCTTGTGCCCAGGTTTTCTTAACAAATTCTGGCTTGCAAAAGAATATAGCATTCAAAGGCTTGTAGTACTTAGTAATATGCATGGTGTCCTATGTGGCACAGAGAAAATAAATAAATCTGAGGGTCCAGCTTGAATCATTTCAAATTTTGACTTCTCATATGAAATGATGAGCATAAAACTAGCAGGGAAGAGGTAAAGGCAAAGCTTTCCAAAAAAGAGGAAACAGCAAAGCTGTAAGAACATGATGTCACATATTTGGCAAATATAATAGTTTGGTAGAGAGTGGGAAGAAGAAAGGGAATGATAAATGGTGATTTTGTGGAGCATAGTTTGTAATAACATCATGATTTTCTGGGATATTGAATAGTTTGGATTTTTAATGTATGCATCATGGAGCCACATTAAATTTTTTAAGAACAGTGATTGATCTACATTTTAAGAAGATCAATTTGACAAGGTAATATAAATAATAAGATTTAGAGAGAACTTTTGTAAGACTTGAAATACTCCAAATGAACAGTCATGAAAACTTGAAAAATGAAGACAAACTGATAATCTGTCAATGACAAAATAGAGGGAATTTAGAAAATTTTATTTATACTCATGTTACAAACTTCTTCAATTACATCATACATGTTGTATTCACTAATTGGTAATGTTTCATAGTTGGTCATAGTTTAGGGGTATATTAGGATAAAAATGGAAGAAGGTAGAGCAAGAATCCAAGGAGAATTTTTGGCAGTCATTTTCCTGATGTGATCATCATCCTGTTTCACTGACCCTTATACAACCAAGAAGAGTGTCGACTAATCTACATTGATCAATACTGCAGACAATAGTCAACCTGCATTTCATGCTTTCTAATTTGTCTATCCTTAGGATTATGGAGGTTTGCTGGAATTTAAGAATTAAGAGAGACAGTGAGTTTTAGAATAGGTGACTAAAACATAGGGAATCAAGAGATCTGACTAATGGTTGTCCTTGTTTGAAGGAACAGAGGTTTTCTTTTCAGTCTGTACATTAAGACAGGTATTGCTGTTGAAAAATCAGTTTCCATTTCTAGTGTTTCTCATTGTTTCATAACATGTACCTGAGAGGGTCACAGCTTCTCGAATTCTTAGCCAGAGTATTGTAGTTTTTCCCCTTCTGAGTATTGCGTAGTTGTGAAACTAATTAACCCACTTACCTTTTCAAAAAGGAACATTTGTTAGATCAACAAAAATTTACATAAAGTAGAAATAAAATACCTCGTATGATGAAGATAAAAGTTTTGTTCTTCCTCTCATTAAAAGGATTGGTTAAATGTTCCTCTTTAGAAATTTCTATGAGAAAAGAATTTGAAATGTTTGTTCCTTTATTTTTGGAAGATAGTTCAACAATGTGTATTAGCAAATCTTAAATTGATATAATATTTGTTTAAAAGCAGTTTCCATAATTATAATAGCCTTTTGTTTAATAGGACCAAGAAGTAAAATGTGTCAGGCCTATAGCAAGCATTCTCAATGTGGAAAATTTCCTTAACTCAGGCAACAAATTGATGCATGGACTTCAAAGAAAATGGGAGGAGGAGTAGGACTTGTTTAATTTGACTAGATTGAATTTTAGGTGTCTGTGATATATTGATGAAATAATCTGACTGTTCAGAAACAGCAGTCAGAAATAGAAACGATAGCTGTGAAAGGAATTTGTATAATAAAATGTTGTATATCAGGAGCCTTGTGGTCAACTGGTTAAAGTGCAGCACAATGAAGCTAGCTGTAGCCACTGCAGCATGAGTTTGATCCCTGGTTAGGGGGTGTGACCCACAGGGCACAGCATACTCTCCTGTCTTGCCCACTATCACCCTTATCAGCATACTTCACTGATCTGCTATTTTGCTCCCCATTCTGTCTTGGATGAATCCTCTCACCACCACCCCTGCACTTCTGGCCTGTATCCCACTTCTGTATGCATAAATTAATAAATCTTTAAAAAATTAAAAATAATAAAATATTGTATTTCAGTCCATTGGCCTCTCAGCCACCACCCAATTAATTCAGTTCTTCTCAGTTCTTTTGGGTTTAAATTTTTCCTTCTCCAAAACGCCCCTGCATGGCACTATAAGTCTGTATCTAAAACAACATCCCCTGACTCCCAATGTTAATGATAACGTAGATTCATTAGTCTCATGCTCTTTCATTAATAGTGTACTATGTGCATTGGTTGGACATATTAGGGAATAGTTAACTTTCTGCTGAGCCTCTGTCTCTCACTTTCTTTTTAGAAATAGTCTTTTTATTCTGATTATAATCCCAATTGCCTGACTTTCTTGAAGTAGAAACGATATCTGTGAGCTAACATTTTTGTCTAAAATATGCTATGTATCTTTGCTAGAGCTTAACTTTTTCTTAATTTTCTTACCAATTTTCTATGTTTTAATTAGAGGATATGTATTTCTTTATATCTCGCATTGCTCTCTTACCTTGATATCCTTAATATCTATTTTTTTCTGATTTCTTTATTACTTTCTGGTTGTCTATTGATAATCTTTTGTACATATTCACTCAAATTCATGTGCTTTTTAAAGTAACCACCCCTATAATAATTAATAAAAATTAAATCTCTTAAAATAGTTTTTACAAAAGTCTGTGTTTGGAAGTGTCAGAGTCATAAATCCAATCTAAGTTCATGCTAGTTTTACTATAGAAAAATCACCAACTTATCATCTACATTTGCTATAAAGCAAATGTGTTAATCTATTGAAAAATGATATGATATCGCACATTAAAATTTACTATAAAATGTAATGCAATGTATGCTTTTTTTCTGAAGAACTCTATGTCTTTCTGAAATTAAATTTCAGTTTAACCTCAGAAACTCAATTTGAACTGAATCATAATATCTGTATTAAGTAGTGTAGCAGCTCCTTTGAAAGCTGCTACCAATATTATTTTGGTCAGGTATAAATAAATAAATATGCATTTATATGAAGACTGTAAAACTATATCAGAGGTATCGATAGACACATAATATTTTCTGACAATAGTCAAAACGTGCTGTCAAAATAAAAGTCAGGTATCTTGCTTCATCACGATGTAAGTCTGCACAGACATTACAGCTCTTAGACACTTTATATTGGTAGGACTTCATTTACATATTGACTTAGTTCAATGCTTTCGCCCCAATAGATTTTTTTAAAGGTTTATTTATTTATGCATACAGAAGTGGGGTACAGGCTAGAGGTGCAGGGGTGGTGAGAGGGTTCACCAGAGAGTGAGCTGGGAGCAGAACAGGCAGGTGGATGAAGTACACTGCTGAGAGGGGGGAAGGAAGCAGAACAGGAGAAGTCTGCCATGCCGTGTGGGTCACCACCCTGGTTGGAGATCAAACTCATGCTGAAGCAGTTACAGCTAGCTTTCCAGGGAGGACCCACCTACCAATAGTTTTGAGCAAACAAATTAGTATGAGGAGTCTTGTATTGCTGGTGTCTGTAGAAATAAATTCTGAAATAATGAATGAATTATAGTATTTTCTACTTCTACACCTCTGTACAATTTACCTTAATCATGTCTTAATTGACATTAACTAGAGAATGTGCCAAGTGTGGGAAAAAACAAGCTGATTATTGATCCATGTCAAATGAATTAGAATAAGTTTACGTACTAAAATTCTTCATTCTATATATAGTCTTTGGTTTGAAATGCAAGTGTTTCAGAGACCAAAGAAAGGCTCTAATAAATTTTCGTGAACATAGTATTTCATTTCAAAATGATCTTTGAGTTTTTTTTGGGTAAAAATATTTTTCTTCTTGCTAATGTTCCTCCTCACCCAAAGAATCTTACATCACACATTATTATGTTATACTGTAAAATCATAAAAGAGGTGATAGACCTATTTGATACATTTTCATATATTCTTATTGTACAATATAGAACCTGGGATTATATGATTTGAGATAACTATGTCTCTATGTCTCAATCCAACTACTCACACACCTACCTACCCTTCCATATCCATCCATCCACCTACTAGCTTGGTCTCTACTGAATAAAAAGTAACACTATAGAAACAAAAAAATCTTGAAGGACTGCTATTCTCATATCTTTTCATACAACTATTCATTGAAATAACCATTTTACATATTAAGAACTGACACCACCTATTTTTGGACATTTGGGTTGATTCCACATTTTCCCTATTGTAAATAGAGCAGCAATAAACATGAGGGTGCAGGTGTACATTTGAGTCAGTGTTTTTGTATCCTTTGGATAGATACCTAGAAGTGGGATTGCTGGGTCATATGGAAGCTCTATTTTTAGCAGTGTTAGAAACCTCAAACTGCTTTCCATAGTGATTGGACCAGTTTTCATTCCCACCAGCAGTGTAGAGTTCCATTTTCTCCACATCCTCACCAACATTTGTTGTTGCTAGTTGTCTTAATATGTGCCATTTTCACTGATGTGGTGTCTCCTTGTGGTTTTCATTTGTATTTCCCTTATTACAAGTGATGTTGAATATTTTTCTTCATGTGACTGTTGGCCATCTATATTTCCTCTTTGCAGAATTGACTTTTTAGCTCTTTTGCCCATTTTTTTTATTAAAAAGTTTATTTTTACATCATTTTGCACATTTTTTTTTCATCTCAATTGTAATCCCCACTGGTTTCCCATCACCAAATCACCCCTGTGCCACCACCATAGTCCCGTGCATTTCCCTCCCTTCTTTTGCCCATTTTTTGATGGAGTTTTTTCACTTTAATTTTGTTGAATTTCATCAGATCTTTGTATATCTTTATGATCAGTTCTTTGTCATTAGTACTGTGTGCAAAAATTTTGACTCAATCAATGGGGTGTCTGTTTTGTGTCATGTCTCCTTTGCTGTACAGAAGCTCTTAAACTTGATGTAGTTCCAGCTGTTTATCCTTTCCTTCACTATCCTTGTTTTGGGTGATGTATCTTTAATGATGTTACTGAGGTCATGAAGTGACCTCAGTGACCTCAGTGTCATGAAGTGTTTCACCCACCTTTTCTTCCAGATATTTTATGGTTTTGGTCTTATGTCTAGTTCCTTAATCCATTCTGAGTTGGCTTTTGTGCATGGTGTGAGGTAGTAATCTAGCTTCCTTTTTTTTTTTTTTTGCAAATAGCAGCCAATTTTCTCAGCACCATTTGTTGAACAAACATTCTTTGTCCTGTTGCATATTCTTTGATCCTTTGTCAAAGATTAGCTGTCCATAAGCCTATGGATTTATATCTGGGTTTTCTATTCAAATCCACTGATCTATATGTATAATTCTTGTTCCAGTATGACTGGATTAAAAAGATGTGGTACATATCCACAATGGAATATTACTCAGCAATCAAAAAGATAACCTCATTCCTTTTAAAGCAACATGGATAGAGCTGGGAGGGATCATGCTTAGTGAAATAAGCTAAAAAAAATAATAATAATGGATGCTTTCACTCATAGCAGGAATATAAGGGATCAGGGGAAAAAGAAATTGGAATAAAGAAAAAAATGAAAGACAATGAACAACTATAAACCAGAAACATTTTATGGGGATGGAGAGGGGAAGAGGATCAAAACTTGGGTAAAGAAGGAAGAGTGTATGGGACTACAGAGATGGCACATGGGTAAATTGGTGGTGGGAAGTTCACACCAAAAGACACAACAAATTATCAATGATTTTAATATGATTCATAATATTATTTGAACCTACTTTCTGTACTAAGAATACAACCATAATATATATCACTCAACTTAGTATAACCTAGAATTTCATAATATACCCACACTAAGGTAGTTTCCACTGTGTAAATCAGCAAACTGTCCTAGACAGACCTCAGACCTAGCACAAGGATTACATGTAAGCACTCTGTTTCTTTCTGTGCTTTATTTACTTGAATAACTGATAAACATGAACATAGAAGTAACACAGTTACAAGTTTTCCCACTTGAAAAATTAGTGGCCTAAAACTACTTTTACTTTTACTTTATGGTAAAGCTTTGATTATTATTGTCTAAGTTCTTTACTGCTCTAATTGTATGAGTTGACTCATAAAAATGAACCTAGTAAAATACCTGAGACTTAAGAAGTGCTTAATAAATGTTAATTACCCAACTAACTCCTTAGATCCCATCATCTACTTAGCATTTCACCAGATTTTCACTTTTTAATCCCTGTTCTATTTAATAGGACAAAAATCCATAGGGGACTTTCTTTCCTTTCCTCTCTAAAATTTTCTAATACTCCTTTTATTCTCTAACCTAACCTATAGAGAAATATCATTTAAAAGATTAGTTACTCTGACAAAGAACTTAGGTCTCTCTTTTGGGGCCCAAATTTAGTGGCAGAGGAGACATAAACCAACCATACTGTTTCAAAAATATGACAATAGTCTCTGGCCTGAAAGTTAATGACATTTTCTGATCTAGGAGTTTAAAGGGAAGTGATAATTATGCTATTTTTTCTACAAAGACATGGAAATTAAAAACACATACCAGGAACATGCAAAAAGTATGTGTCACATTCCAGGATATACAAATCCAGGGAAAGTGAGATGAGGTTGCATGTTCACCTACAAACTAAATTAGGAAGATTGCATTGCTGTGTACAGGGGATTTTGCTGTGTACAGAAGATTTGACTTTATCCTTTGATCAGCAAAAAAAAAATTGAAGATTTTTTTTTTAAAAAAGATTTATTTATATATACAGAGCTGGGGCACATGCCAGAGGTGCAGGGGTGGTGAGAGGCTTCACCGGAGACAGAGTGGGGAGCAGAACAGGCAAACTGATGAAATGATGAAATACACTAATGTGAGGAACAATGGGCTGGTCAGGAGAGGTCTGCTGTGCCATTTGTTTCACCTCCAGTGTGGGGATGGGACTCATGCTGAAGTGGCTTTAGCTTCTTAGTGCTGTGCTTTAACCCACTGCGGCGCCAGGGAGGGCCCAAAAATTGAAGATTTTTTAAAGATGAAAGTTCTATGACCAGATTTGGCTTGTGGAAACCTGACTGTAGTTGCGGTAATATGATACTTTCATTCAATAAGACTAGCCCGCAGAGAAAATGCAGGCCATTTAAGAACTGTATCGTTTAGAGCCAGTTATATGATAGTTTGCACTAATGCAGTGGGTGGAGAGAGGGAGACTTAGATTATGCACTAATGAAAACTACCCTTTACCTCCCCCATCAATGAAAAGATTACAAGGAGAACAATCATGTCGGGCTAATACAATTTATTGCTATGAAGTCATCTCTCTTGGCTTCAGTTAAAATTGATTCTGTTCCAGATGGAGATCAGAGTAGCAAGCTAGACTGATATGATCTGGAGCAATACACCACTGAGAGAAAGAACAAGGATAGAGGAAAGTTTGATTACTTCTCTTTGAAGACGGGTGGGAATTGAGGATGTACCAACAGTGAGTGTTGTTTGTATCTTTGCTCATCAATATTTGAGTAATAATCTATTATTTTTCCCATATCAAAAATCTTTTTATGGACTTCCTTTCCCAAGTGAACAAAAACCCTTTTTATTCCATGTACATTATATAAGTAGAAGTATGATGTGATCTAAAATTAAGCAATATATAGTGAGAAAATAAACACTATAAATATAGAATTATTGCAATTTAGTATAATTTGAATAATAAAATATAATATTATATAATATAATTATAACATGAAATATTCACAAGAGTGTAATACATTTGGGGCCATCAAGAGCCTCATGTCAGTAAACATGTTAGTGGATGAAGTCATAGTTTAATATACAAACATATATCTGCAATGTGTGAATAAAAGCATGCAGGGGAAAATTTTTCCATCTGAAAGTGGAGAGAATACTTTTCTAATGGATTAAAATGTGAAGAACAAAATTGTGAAACATACACATCACTACATGTATATTTAGTAACAAATATTCAGAAAAAATGTTAAATTTTCAGTCTTGTCCTTTTCAGAGAAACACATTTATTTTTAACTCCATATTTTAATAATAAAACTGTTAAACACCCACAATGCTTACTTCATTTTGTTCTCATAGCTGCTATTTTATTCCTTTATTCCCAATAAGGAAACAAAGGGGCTGATCCCAGTAACCACAAAGTTGTAGAGTAATGCAAGGGTCTAGAGAAAAATTTGTAGGATATAACAATTAAGCAAATCGAAATGATGAGAAATATATCATTAATTACCACATTTGAGTGCTCACTGGGAGAAGTTTTATATACTTATTAGAAATTTTATAAAGTATGATCAAATTCTGTTTGATGCAATATAGAATAACATGTCAAATATGCCATAAATATTATTTAGCAATGACCTAGTGAGAATTATTTTAACCCAAGTCTTTATGTGAAGAGAAAAAATTGAAAGAGACTGTTTGCAACCCATATCCTTTATTCTCTGGAGACCATTCACACGCCAACAACCTGACAGATGGTGAACAATGTATCCTGAAAACTGACCTAAAACTTAAAATAAGTATTCTTACTTGCAGATGCTTTTTCAGCTTCTCCTTCATAATTTAGGAAACTATGAGTTCAAGACAAAGTGTGCTCTTCAATTTAGTATTTTTCTATAATGTTAAAATTTACTGAAGCTTTCTATTTCCCTTAAATGAAATGAATCTTCAGTGCCTGACATTGCCCTTCATCAGACATTTCTAAGAAAGGAAAAGACCTTTCACGGCTTTACCTTAAGATCTGGAAAGTATTGCCATTTGAAATAAACAGAATCCTCTGGAGGTATTTTATAATCAATAAGAAGTCTCCAGAAAGACCTGTAGCCATCATGTTTTCATTCTTATGCCATTGTTATGGACATCTAGTGATGAGTATTTTCATTCAACTTTATATGAAGCACTTTTCCAGAGAAGACAGAAAAATTAAGACTTACTCTAAATTTTCTCAATTTATTAACTTAGTATGATAGCTACTAATCATTGGGAAAGTATAATGAAGCATGAAAACTAGGTCAGGGGCGTTTCAGTTGTCTGGTTATAAAGGGAAACTAAACTTGTTGGACATCATAATACTGTACATGTGAAGCACATAGACATTTGTAAATGTTGTTATTCCAATAAAATCTTTTAAAAGATTGGTGTGGTTCCTAAGTATCTACCCAAAAGACACAAAAACACTGATTGAAAAAGATACCTGCACCCCCATGTTTATTGCTGCTTTATTTACAATTGGAAAAACATGGAAGCAGCACAAATGCCCAAAAGTAGATGACTGGATTAAAAAAATATGGTACATATATACAATGGAATATTACTCAGCAACCAAAAAAGAGAAACATATGTCTTTTGCAGCAACTTGGATGGAGCTGGAAAAGATCATGCTTAGTGAGATAAGCCAGAAAGAGAAAGAAAAATACCAGATGGTTTCACTCATAGCAGGAGTATAATGAACCAGGCGAGAAAATAACAAGAATAATGAACAGCCACATACCAGAGACATTTTGTAGGGGTGGAGTGGGGAATGGAATCAAAAAGGGGGGAGGGGGGAGGGAAGTGCACGGGATTATGGTGATGGTACACAGGTGACTTGGTGATGGGAAACCTGCGGGGATTACAATTGAGATGGGGAAAAAATGTACAAAATGATGTAAAAATAAACTTATAAAATAAAATAAAAAGATTGGTGTGGTAAACAAATGCACATATCTGTATATTAATAATTTTATTAAAAACTGAGTGTATGTTACTAAGGAAGAGATAAAAGGATTTGACAAAAGAGAGGAAGGAGTTGAAGATGATCATGTAGCTTTAGATTTGGATAATTAGATGAAGTGTCATAAAGAGAAAGAGAAAGAGCCAGCTTGAGGCAGAAAGGTATGGAAAGAGAGTCAGATTCAGTGAAGCCCTGAGACTGTTGACTAAGAATACAGTGTGAGGTGATGGCTAAAAGATGAGTACTGGAATGATATTGTTTTTGTGGAATTTTGGTTCCTGTTTTCTGATTTTGTGCTATTGAAAAAAAAATGCTTCAAGCTTCTCTGTGCTTCAGCTGTAACCACCTCCTTCAAATGGAGATAGTAATTATATATTTCAATTATTGTCAGCACTGAATGAATAATTCATTTTAAAGAAGACCATTGGCACAGGTCAGTTGCTCAAACAGTTATAACACAAAATCATCTATGAATCTGAATTTAGAAGTAAAGAGAAAGTCAAGATGGGAAATATAAGCAGCAACAGCCATTGAAGACATTACAGTCTGGGGTAAGTGTCCCTTAAGACACAATTTTGTTTCAAATATCATTTTTATATGTTACTTTATATATTTTTTAAACATTGATTTATTTATGCACACATAACTGGGATACAGGCCACAGGTGCAGGGGAAGTGAGAGGATTCAGCAGAGACAGAGAAGGGAGCAGAACAGGCAGACTGATGAAGTACACTGCTGAGGGGAGCAGCAGGTGGGCCAGGAGAGGTCTGCTGAGCCATGTGGTCACCTCTAGGGCAGGAATTGAACTCATTCTGAAGTGGCTTTAACTTCTTAGTGCTGTGCTTTAACCTGCTGTGCCACCACGGAGGACCCAAGTTACTTTATATTTTTATTTTAAATGCATTTTTTAAATCTACCCAGGAAGCCGTGGAAAGAGTCACAACAGGATTAGAAACTTTATAGAGAAAATAAAAAGGAAATCACATGGTTTCATCCTTTGGGATAGTAAGCAGATGTCTCTACCTTGTTAAGAAGGCTATTTCTTCAAACTGTAAGAGGGGAGGAAGGGGAGAGGAAACAGAGTCTGCAGAGGGATACTTCTGCAAAGAATGACGAGTCTTCAGAAATAGTAGAATTGATGTCCGAGATGCAAAAGTAACTGCAGAAGGTTGATACCAGATAAAGCTGTAAATCTCTAGAAAGCACAAAAGATAGGTAGTGATGAACAAAGAGACAGCATGTATTTTATTCATGACTGAGAGCAGAAAATAGGAGTGTAGTGTTCCCCTCAGCAGTGTATTTTAGTAGAGCCCCTTGTTTTGCTCCCCACTCTGTCTCTGGTGAATTCTCTCACCTCCCTACTCCATAACTCTGGCCTATAGCCCAGTTCTTGTATGCTTAAATAAATAAAAATAAATGTTTAAAAAACAAACAGGACTAGATTCAGTATGTAGATGTCTATTTTGCAGTTTGCTAGGTCTTTCTGGCATTCATCATCAATTTGAATATTTAGCATTCAGATTTTAAATCTAAAATCTGGATTTTTCCTGAATTTTTGTACAATAAATTTATGTCATATATGTTCAGAAATTCTACTTACAATAAATCCCAGAAAAATCTTCCAACTTCTCTGACTCTTATTTTCTCCTTCAGAACATGCCATTTAATACCACAAACCTAATCTTGCTGCTTATCTGTGTAACAACTAACAATTATACTTCATTTGGGAGTGTTAGGAAGGCTTTGCAATTCCTTCAAATTCTCTACCAAATTATGTATATGTGTGCATTTTTCAGGGTCTAGCTTAATTTCAAATAGAGCAATATGTCTTTGTTTTGTTCCAATTACATATCCAATCTTGATTGTATCAGCAACCACATGACCCCCCATATTGTACTATAGACACTATAACTCAGAGCTTCCCAAGCTTAATATGTTTAAGAACTAGGCAGTAGGTATGACTGGGGATCTTGTTGAAAATGAAAGTTCTGATGCAGTAGGTCTGGGAAAAGGCTGAATATTCCTCATTTTTTACACACTCCCAGTGAGATGGTGCTAGTCTAAGGAGACACCTATTTTTTTAAGTAATTGCAATGGTTTTACTGTACATTTATTTCATTTAACTTTTTGTTCAAAACCTCACTTTTACTTGGCATATATAACTACAAACTTCACCATTAACTTCATCAGAATTAGTCTTCAAAAATTGCTTATGTAACCTGAAACAGTGTGAGCACAGTTATAATTTTATTCCTTATATTTTGCATCTCATTTAAATTTTTAATATGGAAGTATGTAAATAAATCTAATTTGACTAAACAAATTTTCTTATCACTGACAATGCAGCAGTATTCATATTTTCTATCAACATTGGAAACCCAAGCAAGTCTTTCACTGAAAAAAAAATTGCATAAGAAAGTTTACTTGCCTTCTCCAAATAAAGGTTGGATAACAAGTATGTTTACTGAAAAGGTTTCCAAATGGCTGACATAGCATTTTTTAATACATTTCTTTCTGCATGTATTTCTGAAGTTACAGAATCATATAAACAAAAATTGAATCATGGCTGATAATCCTGGCCACAACCACCAAAATTGATCACCAACTATCACCACAAGTAGGTAAACTGTTGGTGTAATAGTTGGCATTGGTGAAAGAGCAATACACTGAGGACCTTGCTTCCCCCCTCCTGGTCCAATGTTCTACCACCCTTCCTGCCGACACACTTTTCATAAGAATAAAATCATTTAGGGCCCTCCCTGGTGGCGCAGCGGGTTAAAGGACTGCACTAAGAAGCTTAAGCCACTTCCTCATGAGTTCCACGAAGCCTGCCCCGGAGGAGATCCACATGGCGTGGCAGACCTCTCCTGACCCGCCCGCTGCTCCCCTCAGCAGTGTATTTCGTCGATCTGCCTGTTCTGCTCCCCACTATGTCTCTGGTGAATCCTCTCACCCTCCATATCTCTGGCCTGTACCCCAGTTCTGTATGAATAAATAAATAAATCTTAAAAAAAAAAAAGAATAAAATCATTTAGGTCCCTAGGATATTATTCAGGTAGTATTTCATTACCAACAAAGATATGTCTGGAAGTCTGAGATAGGTTCTGAATTGCATTATATCTTTATTTCTCATCTGAAAGTGGAGAGAATACCTTTCTGATGGGTAAAAATGTGAAGAGGAAATTAGTGAAACATACTGATCACTGCATGTATATTTAGCTAAAAAAGATTCAGAAAAAAAAAATGTAGGCATTGTGGATAAAATGAATATGGGTATGGAGCCCAATAAACTGAAGGTTTCCCTAAGCATTGGGGTTTATACTAAAGAATCTCATGTGTTTTTTTCTAGTCCACTTTCTTGGGTACTTATTACACCTAGATCATTATGAATTCAGAAAAGATTTGCTGTTAGATGGTGAGAAGTAGTTGTCTTTAAAATTGCTCAGGTGTTTAATTCTTAGCATCTCAAATATCTATTTCATTCACTAAATTATCCTCTTTCTTATTAGTCCTGTAGAAAATCCTCATAAATGACACTCTTACAGAGAGATGAAAATAATAATCTCTGCATGCTGTAGTATAGTACTCCTGAAATTAGGGGGAAATTAGAAGAAAATTAATACTATCATTAATAAAATTGTTTTATGTTGATTGAATTAATATATGATTAAATGCAATTTACATTTATTCCAGTTTAACTTTCAACAAATCTTTCAAACTTTTAACATTAAATCTGTTTATTGAATTTTAAATTCAACTCCTAAATCCCAAAAATCTGATGAGACAAATAAGTATATGTCTAAATTGTTTAAGCTATATTATGAATTAAAGTAATTCTCAATGAAACAGTAATTCTTAATAAGATCAAATTTTATACCACCATACCCCAAATACCTTTCTATTTTATATATAACAATGTAAACCATCTTTATTTAAATTAATAATTCTAAAAATACTAAACTATCCGTTACAGAAATAATTAAACAAAACAATTTAATCTGATCACTTTACTTCTATCCCTTCCAAACATTTCTTTGTGGATTTTAAAAATACATTTAATGATATAATTAATGCTTATTCTACTTTATGGCTAGGTAAACATTTTTGTAAATATATTAATAAAAATTTACCTGACCAAAAATCTTCTTTGGTCATATTATAATAATGGCTTACATTCCTTAATCTTTCCCTGCCCCCTTAAAATAATCAAGAAGGATTCTGAGAGCTAATAACATTAGGAACATTCCACAAACTTTTTTCAAACTAGTGCAAATAGAACTGGAATTTTAGAGTATCATTTTGAATAGGCATCATTAAGTAGATGAGGAACATATTGTATCTAGTAAGGAAATTTAATAACTAATTCAAACTTTATCATGCACAATAGAAGAGTTAATTACTGCCAGATGCTTATCTTAACCAATGGAAAACTTTGTCACACATCTCTTAGACATGCAAGTCTGCTATGCCTGAAGGTATTGAAGAGGAAGGAGCAATGCTAATGCTAATTTGTATGGCCTTAATACTGCTGTTTTTTTTTTTTTTTTTTCTGGACTGCCAAGCAGGCAAGGACAATGTTAACTTTTCCCTTAGGGGTTCACTTACCCCTTCTATTTATTCACTGACATATTTAAGATGAGACTATGGTCAAATCTATTGATTCTTGTGAATATAATCTCATTTTATACTATGAAAACATGGGCATTATCATGTCAGTGCAATTAAGAAAGTAAACAGTTTAAAAATATTTGAGCCCTTAATAGTAAGTATCAAAATGTTTTCATTTTTGTTTTGAATATTGAGCCTCAAGTCACAAGCAAGTTGAATTTATCAAACTGTGTTGATTTAATGCAGTGATCCAGAGTTTAAAAACTGAATTCAAGTCACAGCCCTACTGCTTATTAATTCATGAACTTAAGCAAATTTCTAATGGCTTTGAATTGTAGCATATTTAATTTTTAAACTACTCTTAGAAATCATAACTACTATATACAATTATTGCAGTTAGAATATCAAATGAAATTGTCTTACTACATTGTTCATCACAAAGTAACATTTCAACAATTACTAGTGATACATGATTGCTAATTGTATTATATTATTTTTTACATTATTTAAAAGGGTTAGGTGAGGAGCTCTGTAATTTTTTCATAGAAGGTCCAAACATCTGCTAGTGAAATTACTAGGCAAAGGGTTAATTTGATTTAACTACTCAACCATCTCTTGGATCATTACAATCTTTCATTTGCAGTAATACCTCTGTTGCACATCTTAACCCTTGTCTATTATTAGTTATTTACTAATACCTTTGTTTCCCTACCTACATATGTTTTATGCAGCCACAGAATATTAAAATAATAATAATAATAATAATATAATAATAATAATAATAATAATAATAATAAGTGTCCTGGCATGATTTTGTGAGTCCACTTCTTCCTGTTCTTAAATGCTAAATACAACCAATAGGGTCTGGGGGGAAAAAAATGCAAGGGGAAGTCAAAGATAGCTTTAAAACCTAGAGAGAGGCGAAAGCAAACTGGTTGGAAATCTTAGGATTCCAGGATTTAGAAACAACAGGACAGGCCATCTTTCTAACCCTCCACCCAAGTGAATAAAGTAATCCAGACTAGGTTTCTAAAAACCCAATCAAACAACAGAAAGATTCATTCTCCTTTGCATGAAACAAGAGTCCTACCTACAACAAGGGGCCAGCACCACTGGCAAAGGGAATTTTTTTGGTGACTTGAAACATACTAGGAATCAACAGCCAGGACAAGTGTTCTGTTTAATCTGGAGATAGTAGACTATACTCTCTACCGAGAAGCACCACTTGTGTTAGCTTAAGTTCCAGGTATTTAAATTTTTGATGTTAAAAAGGATTGTTTTCTTGACTTCTTTCTCTTCGAGATCAATATTTGCTATAGAAATGCAATCAATTTTTGTAGCTTGATTTTGTAGCCCCTCACTTAATCTTAACAATTTATTATTTCTAATAGATTTTTTAGGATAGCCTTTAGGGTTTTCTATGTATAATATTTTAATGTTGTATGGAAATAGTGATAGTTTTACTTCTTTCCAGTTTGGATTCCTTGTTATAGCTTTCTCTTCTCTATTTTTTTTTTTAATGAGGCCTTCAATGCTACATAAAGTAGCAGTGGTGAAAGTAGATGTCCATATCTTACACCTGCCTTTAAAATAAAAGTTTTTAGTTTTATAGCTTTCAGGGTTTTTTTTTTTTTTTTTAAAGCTTACCTCTTGTCATCTATAGCAATATGAATGGAAATGGAAATGGAACTGGAGTAGATTATGCTAAGCAAGGTAAATCAGGAGGTTAAGGACAAATTTGTGATGATGTCACTCACACTCAGAATATAGACACACAAAACAGGAAGAGAGAATATGACCAAACAAACCCTAGACATTTGTAGAGTTGAGACTACCAGAGGTGAAGGTGAGGGTTGAGGTGGAAACAGAAGAATAGGAAGGAAGAGGGAAGGGGGATTTTGGGGCTAGGGTGTAGGATTATAAGCACTTTAGTGGTGGGCTTGTCATGATGACTGATGTCCAAGAGCTGTGAACCTGTATCCCTCAATCCCGTACAGTGTTGCAAACCAATGTTAACAAAAAAATAATGTGCTTTCAAAAGTCTCTATGATCACCTATAACTGCATATAAATTTAAAAAATATCAAAATAAAAATGCTTTTAAAAGCCCCAATGTTCATTCAATTAAAACCACAGTGAAAATATAATTATATCAACGTAACTGGCATAACAGGAAACACCTCTTGCTTAGGAGGTGGATTTCTGTGCAATTATTTTTTAAATTTCTCTCTTGTGTGTTCATGCTAATATTATAATAAATATAATTTCTAAGTACGTAAAAAAGGAGACTCCCCCCAATAAAACTTACTTGAATTTGTTTTTGAAATGATATAAAAATATAGTTATTAATTAGTACTACAATAAAAAGCAAGTCAGTTGAGAGAGGAGAGTCCTGTCACTCCCAGCCACCTTACTTTCACTGGATCTGTCACACTCAGCATTTCCCTACCTGTTATACATCATAAAATACATTAAACTGTAGTTGATCATATACATGATTATTCACAGCCATAGTCCCACGGAAGCCCTGATCCCCACCTTACTGCCTCAAGACTATAAGTTGTGATACAGGCTGAAATTTAAAATATCTTTGTTCTTTCTGGATGAGAAGCTAACTGGGTTCTATTGTCTACTTACAAGTCCAACTTCACCTTCTCCCATTATGCCTCGAACTGGGAATCCCAGTACAAAAATTTCTTGCAGGTCTCTAGAGCCCTCCTGTTGCTACACTTACTAATTCTTCTGCCTGGATGGCTCCCATGCCTGGTCCATCTTGCACATGCTTTCATCTTTCTGTTATTGGGGTGACTAAAAGCTTAAACTACATGTCTAAGTGAAAGTTCATTTGTCAGATCAAAATGTTTTGTCCAAACCTCACATTTAACAAATACTTTCCTATATATATGAGTTGACAGTATTCTGACTGGACTGAATAAAGGCAAAAACTGCCTACTATTTACCTTTTGTTTTTCAAAGCTAGAAGATACAATGGAGTAAATGAACATTGCATATTGCTAAAAAAAAAAAAATCATGATACATGCTTGAATGATATTAATCAATCAATCAATGGTACCTACTTTAGCAGAATAACATCTTTCTCACATACTTCTGTAATATGTAGACCTTTTCATTATTTTATTAAACGGAAGTGATGAATTGTATCTTCAGGAAAAAGTGACTCATGCAACAATGTGCACATAATCTCCATATTCATTTTTTCCATGTAGACCATCCATCAGCTTCCTGCCATCCAGGATTCTGGATTATACCAAAACTTTACCTAGAAAGGAAATTGAATTCTATCCTATTGGATAAACTCTTCATGTGATTTGATATTTTGAGATATTCTTAATATGTGCTTATAATAGAGTATAGATAAAATTAATTCTGTAAGAAATGAGTAAGAGTTAATTTTATGCCCAATATGTGAAGAGAAAATTATATAAAATTGTGAGTTGAAGTTAAAGGATACAAAGCCCCCAATAAGTTACAGAGACCATTTTATTTTCTCTTAATATTTTGAACAACTTAAATAAATTTCACTAGTATATATATATGTGTATATATATATAATAGTAAAATGTTTTAGATAAGCTATTTTATTTTTCTTAGTTATTTTTGCATTACTTTTTAACTAAGAAGTCTCACTTTTATTTATTTGTATTGCAGTAACACTCGTTTACAACATTGTATATGATTAAGAGGTTTAGGATCAACCATACCTCCTCCATCACAAAAGCAGCCATACACCATAGTCATTTGCCACAGTCCATTGACACATTTCCTTACTTTATTCTCCCCTCTCTCCCTTTATTTCTGGTACCTTTATTTCTATAGTGAGATTTCTCATTATATTGTTGATTTGCATTGTTTTTCTGAATATTTTCTCTTCAATTAAGTAACACTATCCATTATTCGTATTTCACCTGACTTATTTTGATTAGCAAGTTCCCTTTCAGTTTCACCTTTGTTGTTGCAAATAACAAGAGTTCATTCTTTTTACAGCTTAGTAGTATTCCAGGGTTTGTACACACACACACACACACACACACACACACACACACATAGATACCATGTTTTTCTGTCCTTAGACACTTAGTTTGTTTCCATAACTTAGCTATTGTAAATAGTGCTGCAGTGAACATAGGAGTGCATATATCCACTTCAATTAGTGATTTCACATTCTTTTGGTAGATACCTAGGAATGGAATTGCTGGATAATATGGTGGATCTCTTTTTCATATTTTGGGAAATATCCATAGTGTTTTACATCAGAGATGGTCTGGTCTACTTTCCCACCAATAGTGTACAAGAGTTCATTTTTCTCCACATCCTCACAACTTTTGTTGTTTCTAGTCTTTTTGACATGGGTCATTCTCATACTGGTGTTTCATGGTATCTCCTGGTTGTTTTGATTTTCATTACCCAAAGGGGTAAGTGATGAGCAAATTTTTATGTGCCTGTTAATCATCTGTATATCTTTTTGCAGAGTTGCCATTTCCCCTGCCTATTTTTTGGTTCTCTTGCCCAACAATTGGTTCAATTGTTGTTTTTGTGTTGATTTATATGTGTTCTTTGTAAATGATGGCATTATCCCCTTGTCAGATGTATGGTATGCAGATATATCCTGCCATTCAGTAGGATGTCTTCTTGTTTTAGTGATAATTTCTTTCACTGTACAAAAGTTTTAAGTTTCATATAGTCCCAATTATTTATATTCTTTTCTTTTTCTTTTTGTTGATTTTAGAGATGAATCCACAATGACTTCACTGAAACGTATATCAAGGGGTGTTTTGCCTTTGATTTCTTTTTGAACTTTATTATTTCATGGCTTGCATCCATGCTGTTCACCCATTTTAGTATTTGTGGTATAGTATGGCATGATGGTTGAGTTTCATTCTTTTGCATGTGGCTTCCTAGTTTTCTAATTCAACAAGCTTTCTCCAGTGTATATGCTTGGCTCTTTGCTGTAGATTAAGTGTTGATATAGGTATGAGTTTATTTCTGGACTCTCATCAGTGCCATAGATCTCTATACAATAGACTAAATTTTAAAACTGTTCTAGGTTTAGTGTAAAATAATTAGAAGCTAAATTTTCCATAAACACTTTGATTTTCCCTCATACATAGTTTCTATTATACTAACACCTTGCATGAATGTGGTACATTTGTAACAATTGAGGTGCCATTATCAATACATTACTATAAACCAAGTACATATTTTATATTTAATATATTTTATATTACAGTTTCATCTTTGTGTTGTGGGAAATGTGCTATATGTATTCAACTTGACAGTATCATATGGGATAGGTTTACGAATCTTAAAATCCTCTATGTTTTAACTATTCATTCCTCTTTCCCACTCCTTATCAACAGTTGATTTGACTCACTGCAAGTTTCTTGCTTTTGCAGCATGACATGTGATTGAAATCATAGAGAGCATGTAGTTTTTTCAGATTGGTTTCTTTCACTTAACAATTTTGTTTATAAGAGTTCTTCATGTCCTTTGTGATTGGGTAGGGTAAGCTGAGAGAATTGATATATTGACCATGTTGGAGTCATACATTTTCTATTCATGATTATAGACTATTTCCCCATTTATTTCACCCTTTGAGCTCATCCATCAGAGTTTTATAATACATATAGATTATAGCACATGCATATAATGCATATCTTCTGCACATTATATATATATTTTGTTGGACTAAGTTATTTCTTTTTTTGGGGGGGTTAACTAATACAAATGGTATTGCACTTTTTGTTTCAAATCCAGTTCTTTATTGTTTGTATATAGGAGAGGCTTGTTTGTACTGTTGAAGGGTTTCAAAATTTTTTTGGTGATGAAATCAATAAAATTATATGTGAGTAATAGTGACAAAAATCTCTTTTAAATAAGCCAATATGTATAATTTACTAATATTTGTCTGGGATAAAGTTCCCAATAAATGAAACTCTTTGTGAAAAGCTCTATTGAAAATCTAATGATTTGTATCAATCTTGTTTGGACAGAGGAATGAATCATTTGACCTAAACAGTTATTTTTATTGTACAAAACAAATGAGGCAGTGATTTCAGGTTGGGGCTGTTCTACATGATCAACAAAATAGTTTTGCTACTCAATGCTTTTCTTTGAATCACATAGTAATTGGCATACTTATTGATTTTAACCATTCCTAATAAAATCAGTAATAATTAATTGTAGCATGAGTAATCACATAAAGACATAGTATTTCTGATTTTACAATACTTTTTAAGTATATAGGCTTCAAGTTAACTCTTTCTTCTAAGTAATGTTGTTCGACTTGGTTTGCTATTTTTGAAAACCTCTTTTTGGTAAATGCTTTTACAAAGTTTATCTAGAATCTGTTCTAAGTATTTTTCCTAAAATGGAATTTGATCAGTCAAAAACAGTTCTGCATATTTACTTTCTATAGGCATATAGTGAAGTCATTAAATAGTTATGGGACATTAACAGTAATAATTAATTTAATATTACCAATGCATGTAAATCTTGCAGAAAGTATTTTCACTTTTTGTTAGTTATTTAATCTGTTAACCACTATTTTTCTTTTTCCAAAAGGTCTGCTTATAAAAATATGTACAATATTAGGGATAAAATATATTTTTAATGAGGATATTGGGAAGAAGATAATGTGAGCAAAGGAGAAGATAACTTGAGCTTAGGAAAGATAAGTTAAAATCAGGACGAAAAAGTTGCTCATAGGTTTATTTCTTATAGGAGATACGTTACATGATTGTATCTAAGTTTGTAAGAAACTGTTGTAAAGAGAAAAGTAGTACCATATTAGACGTGGGTTCCTCGTAGCTGGCCACTCATGGACCATTTGCTATTTACAAATAGCTATTTGCTATCTACAAATCACAGTAGACAATTTCTTCCCTGCCTACAGAGTATAGCTCGTATAACAAGGCAGGCCCAGGGACACCTAGACCACTGCTGACCTGAATGCGTGACTATCACGTCAGTGGTCTTGGGATAACGTTGCCTGTGATAACATCAAGTACTTTGTTGACGCAAATGGCTCTTGAGGTATGGTCACAATGTCCCCTTGTCACCCATAGAACTTTGTCCCTCATTCCTATCCCACCCTCCAGACTTTAGTCTTCAGACCAATGTTGCATAATCAGCTTTTACTAGCCTGCGTGCTTTCAACAAATGGCACAAGAACTTCTGCTCAAGTTTCAGAGTCTGGCCTTGCAAACCTGCTCCACAACTACTGGGTTCTTCATCAAATTCCTTCCATAAAATGGTAACAAAGTTCCTGTCACAACAATTAGATATCTCATTTGTGATTTCTAGAAGATGAAAACACATTGATGACACACACACACAATATGTAGTAATGATACCTAAGAGAGATTTCCCTTGTGGATTCCCTTAAGACAATTTCTTCAAGACCAATCTTAGAAAAACTATTGCACCATATTTGCTAGGTCTTTTCTCCTAAGTTAGCTCAACATAGAACACTATTCCAAGAAAATTGTATGAAACCTACTTTACAGAGAGTCAAGTGATATCATCTTGGCATCAGGGTTGGAAAAGTTAGTAAATAACAACACATTACATGCCTATTAAATATGATTTTCAGGTAAACGGCAAATAATTGTTGAATATAAATATGTCCCCAATACTGCATGGGATAAACTCACAGTGAAAAAAAATTCAAAGCTTATCTAAATTCCAGAACTAATTGTTAGTCTTCTTGCCTCACAGATATTTGATCATATACAGTTGGCTTGAATGTTTCCCTCTCCATGAGAACAGGCTCTTTAAGCAGTTTTTTTTTTTTTTTTTAAGATTTATTTATTCATACAGAACTGGATTACAGGCCAGAGATGCAGAGGGTGAGAGGATTCACCAGAGACAGAGAGGGGAGCAAAACAGGCAGATCGAGGAAGTACACTGCTGAGGGGAGCAGCGGGAGGGTCAGGAGAGGTCTGGCCATGTGGAACTCCTCCGGGGCGGCCGGGGATGGAACTCATGCGAAAGTGGTTTAAGCTTCTCAGTGTTGTGCTTTAATCCGCTGTGCCACTGGAGAGGGCCTCTTTAAGCAGTTTTATAATTCATTTCTTAAGCAAAGCTACAACTTGCTTTTTTCTTGTATCTTTTATCCAAAGAACTATTTCTATCCTATGACACTACTAAGAAAATGTCTATTCTTTACCTTATGACAGCATGATAAGTACTTGAACATTTGCTAACATGGTCTTCCTAATTATACGTCTTCCCATCTAAATATATAGAATAATTTTAAAATGGTAAAATTGATATTTTGCTGTTAGTTTAGTGCATTCCTGGTTGGACATAGAGCCTGTCACATTTCATAGCTCAGAAAGATTTACATTTCTAAATGCCTTATGCTCCTAAAATACTAGGATTACAAGCAGACTCAGTTAGCATTGGCTCATGATAAAGGCCAAAAGATACCTTTTTCTTGTTATAAAACACAGGGATGTGTGATCTATACCACAATGATTGAAGCATTAGCCAATTGGATATTTTTAACAATAAATCGCTGTTTGAAGGACAATGTAGAGCAGAGTATTATAATATACTATACTATAAGCTGTTGTGAATTTAAAATAAGCTGTTTTACTATAAGCCGTTGTGAATTTAAAATATAAAATTTATGCAATATGTAATATGCCATAAGTACTTTAATGTCCATGTTCACTTTGACACCAAATTTTTTCTGAAGGCTGTATTCCCTTGCATTTTGCAATATGACTAGAACAAATATGAGAACAAAAGAAGAAGAGAGAAGGAAGAAGCAATTGCTATTTTTTAAAAAAGGACTATTAGCTTTCCTTTGACAATATCCAGAACTTTCTATTATTTGATGTCAGCAAGATATTTAATTTCTGACTTATTATGGTCAGTCTTGTAGACACGCCTCCTTCCTCCTAGTGTGGACTTCTCTCAGCGAGGAATAGAATGGAACTCTCGATTTTATTGCTTCAGGGCCAGTCTCTTTATCCCATGTATTGGCTGGGTCTTTGATAACCTGTTAAAAATATCAGCCTTGAGAACAACCCCACAGATTATGACCACATATCCCTGTTCTGATTGACACTGATCCATAGTCATAAACCATCCCCTTATCAGTTATCCACAGGGAAAAAAAAAAAAAAAAAGCCTAAGGACTGGCAGATATTCAAGATCTTCCGTAATCAGGTCTTTCCTTAACTTTTCTTCCATTATTATGCCTACATCTCCCTGGTGGATTTCTTATTAAATCAGAGCACTCACTATCTCTTTAAATAGAGTCAGCACTACTTCTGCCCACACAACCCACATCATTCCTTCTTACACGGAGTGAAGTCTGCTAGGCAACATTCAAATACTAGCATAAGACTTGTCTCTTCTGTGAAGCTGTCCCAGAATGCTCAAGTTCAGAGTCCCTTTCACTCTCTTGGAACAACTATTGCCTTCATCTTCTGTAGATACAGTTGTAGTACTAACAGTAATATCTACTGTTGAGGAAGTTATGCTGTGCTAAGCAGATATTAGGAAATTCATATATATCTTTAATGTTTTTGGGTAGATCTCACTTTACCTGTTTTGCATAAGAAAACTAAGGATCAAACAAGCTAAGAAAATTGACCAATATGACATGTTTGTTTACAAAGAGTGGAATTGGGATTAACTGCTATATTGACTGCAATTAATGCTCAACTCTGTATCTGGGCACCTTGTTTTCATGAGATATCTTATTTCTTGCTTGGTCTTTATGTTTAATTTATAAAATGGTAACTTAGACCAAAATATTTACATTCCATATTATCTAATAAGTTCAGCTATACCAAATTTAAGACTATTTTAAAGAACTGTAAGTTCACAGTGACACTTATCACCCAAAGCTAATTTACAGTTTTCCTAATCAGCTAGTATTTCCCTTTCTTTACTAAGATTTAATGATACAAGTTTTGGTTAAGTTATTGCATCCAGATGAGAGCTGCATTCTTTGGAAAGCGAGAACTTGAATAGATGGGGAATGTTAGTTGCTCATAATTCTTCAGAAAAATTCCTAAAGAAGTCTTTTTCCATTGCATTTTCTGAATGGCTTCACTCTTTCTCTCTAGTGTGTCTCTTCACCTGGAAGAAGCAGTGGAAAGATACCAAGGATAGAACTGGATTCCTGTTTACCAGTGACCAACATTTCTTGTGCCTCTTCCAAAATAGTGTAGTAGTTCTTTGTCATGTTCACCATAGCAACTTATATCCATCTTCTTAGAATGCAGCTGGGAAGAGTAACATGGCATTTTGGCCACTAAACATATTTCTGGCAGCAGAACTTCTTTTAACCCTATAAATCAAGTATCTTTAGTTTTTATTAAAGGAACTACAGTAATAACTTAGTCCTATAACTTTAACAGTAAAAGAGAAAGAAAAGGCTGCCTCAGCGCTATTGAAGATGGGAAGGAAGCAGTGGAGAGGCACTAGGGATAAAGCTGACTTCAGTATTTGAACACTCCCTCTTTAATACTGTGCAAATGAACTATAGGATACAATCTTTCTTCTAATCCCTTGTCAAGTAAGACAGAGTAGAAGATATTGATCTTAATAATTACATAGTTAACTTCTCCAGTGGTTTCTAAATTGCAATAATAGCATTGCCTCTTTTATTTGAAATATTAAATGCATTTCAAGAGAAATAATTAGCTAATCCTCAAGATCTCTTATAAAACTATTAGCTCATTTTAGTAAATGCAGACTTTGCTGGCTTATCCTTTAGACCTACAGAAAGACTAGAGAGAATAACAGAATTAGAAGAATTTAAATGTAATCTGTATAGTCATGATGATTTCTTTGAATAAATACTAGACCTAGATTTGTTGTTAAATTAGGATTAGGAGTCTGAATTCAGAGGACATTTTGGTATGCATGTATTGCATTAATGAAATAGCATTGCTAATTATTAAGTTTGCCATTCAGGTTCCTATAATAACCCACTGACCTCACTTTTCAGAATAATGTATTTCCAGAACAGAATTGATACATTTTGATTGAATAATGTATTTCCAGAACAGAATTGATACATTTTGATTCAAATTAAACTTTACATCTTTCAATCCAAGTTTACTTTTATTGTTTATTATGATTCAAAGGAAGGAGCTCAAGTTCTCAGAACTAATATTATTTTCAATTAGTGTATATAATTAAAAGTAAAAATTATAGTTCCTCAAACCTAGTCAATCATTTATTATTATATTGTTCCTCTTAAATGTATAATTTTTAAAAGAGTGACTCATTAATATGAATTATATGAGAGGCATATTCCTCAGGAACATTCAGCAATGGAAAAAAAAAAAGACCTTTTGACTAAATGACATAGAAATAGCCCTGCCTGCCTGATTCATTATGGGTCACTAGTATGATTCAAAAGTACCAAAGCTTAGTGACAGATTTGTGACATCAGGAGATCACATGACTATGCTGACAGGCATTGCTTCTTAAACTCTAACTTCATAATTAACCCTTTTCTTGTAAGTTAGACCAGGCATCAGTGTAGTTATAAGGTTTGCAGTAAAAACCCTGAAGTATATGAAACATTGTATTAGTGCTTTAGACTCTGTATAGTGTAAGTCATATACAGTAATAATTTAATGTGGAAGAGACAATCATTTTATTTATTCATTTATTTTTAATATAGAGTTTAAAAAAAGAGATTTATTTATCCATGCATAGAGAACTGGGGTACAGGCCAGAGGTGCAAGGGTAGTTACAGAGACAGAGTGGGGAGGGACAGAGCAGAACAGGCAGATTGACTTAAGTACACTGCTAAGGGGATCAGTGGGCAAGACAGGAGTGGTCTGCTGAGCCAACTGGGTCACTTCCGGGCCTGGGGATTGAACTCTTATCGAAGTGGCTGTGGCCAGCTTGCATTGCTGCACTCTAACCCTTCGTGCCACCAGGGAGTCCCCCATTTTATTAAGATGCCAAAATTATGATAATAGTATGGCCTTCTAACTTTTAAGCTATTTTTATTTCATGATGACCAATATTCTAAGAAAATGTTACATTGTAATAATTTTCTACTTGGAAAGCTCAAATATCTTCATTGGTGCCAATAGAAAAAGAGTGTAAAAGTTTTACCTACAATACCTATATACCACACCAACTTTTCATATTATTGATTGATTGGTATGCATGGGAAGACAGTGGGAATATTTTTAAATTGAGTTGAATACATTTGACTGGCAGGTGAGACAATTCCATTATTACATTACATAGCTAGATTTCCTGGAAAAAAACATATTTTAAATGATTAATAAGTATATAAATTAATATTTCAATGATTTTAAGTTTTCTTCAATATTTTCATTAAATATAAATGCTTTTAAGATATATAATAATATTTAGCTTCATGTCTGCCTTTTTCATGCTGTGTGTACGTATGTGTGTGTGTGTGTGTGTGTGTGTGTGTAGAACTAGGGTGTAGACAGAGGTCCAGGGGTGAAAGGATTCATTAGACACAGAGTAGGGTAAAGAGCAGTTAGATTTTCTTAAATACACTGTAAGGGGAGCAGCAGATAGTACAAAAGAGGTCTGCGGAGACATATGTGGTTGACTCCTTCTCTGGAGATCAAACCCAGGCTAAAAGGATGATAGTGCTTAGACTTAACCACTGGGGAGGTCCTATGTCTGCTTTTTTCTTGGTTTCACTAACCATTTCTCTGTGTCAATGAGGAAAATAATGGCATGGATAATCTGTACCATGAGAAAGTTTTAAAAATATATATTGACATAGTGTGTTTTAAGCTGTTGCACCACCAGGGAGGGCCCCTAGATTATTTGTTCTGTAATTTATTTACTTATACATGAATGGGAGAATTTGTACATTTCTCCCAGCAGGGAGAAAAGGAATCTCTTGCCTGATATCCATACCACTTGCATGGAGAAGAATTCGGGGCTTGTTCCTGTGAGAGAAGTTGCCTTCTCCTAACCAACAGTTACACACTCCACTTAAGTAAAAGTTTTGAAGCAGTCAGATATCAATTAATGGATTAGTGAGTCTTTACATAATGGCTGTTATGTACAAAGGAAGTTAGTAAGAATTACCAAGAAGGAAGAAGAATATTTTCACTCATATGCTCAAAGAACTTGCAATTCAGAAATGAGCAATTGTGGCCCAAATTAAGAAATTATTAAAAATAGTTGATAGATCAAGGTGCTAGGTTGTTTTTCTTATATTTTAAAATATTGAAACTTTGAGATAATAACATGGGTAATATAAGTTCTTACACTGAACTCTGTCAAACCAACTCAGTATTCTGTCTAGGTATTTATAATTAAGAAAGATAGCTAAAAAGGGTGATTATATTAAGGGGAGGGGTTCATTGTTATGATAAAATAAAGAATATATCCACATATTTATTGGGAAAGGAAATTCACCAATGAAAATAGTAGGAATGATAACAAAACAAGTTATTGAAATTGAAGTAGGAACAAAATCAGTATTCACTGCAACTAAGGTAGGTTTAAACATGAAGTGGAATTTTTGGAGATGGAAAGAGAGAAAAAGGAAAAAAATGAATATTTATAAACAAAAGTATGTTGGGATAGAAGTAAAAAATATGATGGTCATTCCAGATGGATTTTTAGACATATTAATATGAGATGGAAAGCTAAAATGAGAGAGGGAGAGAAGCAGAGTTGAGAAAGAAGGTCTAGGTACTCACTGTGTCTTTACTGAAAAATTGCTAATTGATTTCTAAAACCTTGCACAGGAGTGGAAGGATCCAGGTAGAGTTTGGTCATTTCTGTATTTGTTTAAATGTTGGTCAGGAACCAACAGGAAACAAAGGTTGCAGTGACCTAGGACTTGGGTTGATGGGACAGGCAGAATGGGTGTGAAGGGTGAGCCTGGGTCAATGGGAGGGAACTCTGGTGGCTACCCCAGCTTCCTAGTGCTGGTAAGTCCAGTGTGAATGCTGCTGTCCTTATTCATAAGTAAGACTAAAAAAAAAAACCTGTCTTTGACATTTTCTCTGTGCCCTATCACAAGATAAAATAGGATTAACTCTCTCTTTAGCATAAGCTCAGGTTTATTTGGAATTCATTTATTTATTCAAAAGCTCAGTAGTATGATTTGTTAATATTTTTTGTATATGAGTCACAGGGAAAAAAAGGATCTACTAGAATTCTGGTGAATTCTATCTATTCTTCTAGTGAAGAAATCAATCACCATAGAATAAGAAAGCCATTTTCTTATTAATACTTACATAACACAGTGTAGCACCTGAAACAAAATAGTTCTTAATGTACTGATGCTGGAGAAGAAATGATATCATGAAAAATTTAGGGAATCAAAAAAATTATTCCACATCAATTATAAAGTGCTCTATTTCTCATAAAAGTGAAAAAGATTCAAGTTAGCCGTTCCAGAAATTTTTATGTTTATGTAGTGCCATCACCCTAATAATTGTAATTAGTCACTAAAGCTGCTGAATCAACATAATTACAGGATTCATAGGACAATGGAACACATTGCTTCAGAGCTGGTCTTTTTCCAAAGCCATCTTCCCTGTGAACTTTCAATAACATTGTACTTGAAAATGCCCACTTTTCCCAAGCAGGTGAACTTGAGCAAAGCAAGCTTCCAGGTTGCACAGTGGCTACTTTGCCTTCCTGTCAATAGTCTCCCTGGATTGTCATCTGATAATTTAATGTCACTTAATAGCCTTTCTAGACCACAGGTATTGAGTCAATTCCTGTGCAGGTAAAAACTACACCCAGGTGATATTTATGGATGGACATTTAAGAGCTGCAATTCTAGAATGTGCACATCTTAGTTCCATGAGTCTACTATTAATTATCCTACTATGGATAAGATGGAGCATTTGGAGACAATCTTTCTAACTTGAACTTTCCAACCCAGTCACTTCAAACTAAAGAATTTAAGGTCATGTTTTTTTCTGGCTCAGCTGAGCTCCACTAGGTACTCCTTGGCCTCACTGTCAACATTACTCTTCTCTTCCAAACTTCACTTCTCCACTTCCTGATAGAAGTAAGTGGAATAACTTATATAAAGGCTTTCAGCACATAGCTGATACCAGGAGATATCAATAAACTGGTTACTTCACAACACACACACACACACACACACACACAGCAAAGAAAAACTAATTACCAGCCAATCATAAGAGAAAAGAAAATCTTCTGTAGACCAGTTACTAGAATAAACAAATACCTGCCAAACTGAGTACCACTAGTACAGTGTTGTCTTTCTTGACATCCCTCCATCTTAGAAAAGCAGAGTTCTAAATGCTTCCTGATGTTTTTTATAACATCTTTAAATGTTGCTATGTTAAATTATAAACTCTGTGAAATCAGAGTAAGTTGTTACATATAAACTAGCACTTTTCTGTTTAAAGATAGAAAAGAAATTTCAGTACTTTCTGCCTTCATATTTAAGGTACAATTAGTTCACTTCTCTATCATCTTTGGGAAACTGTCACAGAGTAACATTCCAGTTGGAGCCAAGTTTACTTGGACTTAATCTGATGACTACCAACGGGTCTAAACCTGGGCAAGTTACTTAATTTCTCTTCTTTCTTTCCTTTGAGGAAAAAGTACCTACAGTACCTTTTTTATGGAGATGTTTTAATTGATTGCATATATTAGGTATACAATTAAAGTTGAATAAAAATCCTACTCTTTATAGGATTAGAAGACAATAAAAAGAACATAGCTGTGTATCATTATACAAGTGGAATGAATAATGTAAAGGCAGATTTTTCACCTACTCTCAAATCACATAGTTTTGAACCAACCTTTTACAGCAACTGCAAAGCAGAATAAAAGGTTTCTGGGCCTGTAGTAATATTTATCATTGTCATCATCACATCATTTAAAAAAAAGCAAAAGAAGAAAATAAACATAAATTTTGCAAATGAAAAGTGATAAATATAGTGATTTCCAGTACATGTGAAATACTGAGTACATTATGGTGAATTCCCCAGGGAATGCAGAAACTACAGAAATATTGGATGCGTACACCATCAAAAATTGGTTGAAATAAGTAATCTGGGACATGGGGACTTTTTTTTTTTTGTAAAAAAATTTTTGGCAGTAATTTTTCTAAGATTGCTACAAACCCATATATCAAAAGTATACATGCAGCATGAATATTTCCTATAGTTACTTTTATGAGATAGATATGTCAGAAATTTATAAATACACTAACTTCATTAGTCTATCCAATTTTTTGCAAGTCCATAAATACTTTAGTAGACCATTTCATAATTAAATTGGCGCTGAAGTTGATGTGTACTAAAGACTGAAATGATAAAGTGAACTAGTTTTATTTCCTAAACTGGATTTTCTATCCTGGTTATTGAAATGTTTTTAAAATTGTATTTAACCACTCTCCTGATGCCTGACTTCTTGAATTATTTTTGACATTATTTGCAAAATATACAAATGGTTGTATACTCTTATAGTATCTTGTGGTTTTCCTTACTTGCAAATTAAAGATATGGACTTACACATTATATATTCTTAGCCTTTGTTTTTCCTATGTAAGATTTAGACATGTTGTGTGTTGTATGTGACACTAACTTGTTCACTGTCTTTTCTATACAATGCATTTATTCATGTATAGTTTATATAGATATTTGAGTTCTTTTATAAATAGTACTGCTAATACATCTTATAACAAATTCTGTATATAAATTAATCAGTTTCCAGGAAAATAAGCAAATTCAATTCAAAGAAATCATGATTGAAAGAATATTAAGGGTCTCAATCTTACTGTTTTCTTCTGTGTGTAATTTGTTGTTGGTGGTGTTTTTTTTTAAATTATTTAATATAAACTTTTACATCATTCTTTTTTTTTTTAAGATTTATTTATTCATATGGAACTGGGGTACAGGCCAGAGATGTGGAGCGTGAGAGGATTCACCAGAGACAGAGAGGGGAGCAGAACAGGCAGATCGATAAAGTACACTGCTGAGGGGAGCAGCGGGCGAGTCAGGGGAGGTCTGAGCCGCCTTGAGGATCTCCTCCGGGGCAGGCGGATATCGAACTCATGCAGAAGTGGCTTTAACTTCTTAGTGCTGTGCTTTAACCCGCTGCACCACCAGGGAGGGCCCCATTTTATTTTTATTTATTTTTTATTTTTTTGTATTCTGTATCCTTTCTTATCTCAGGTGTAGTCCCATAAAATTCACACCACCAATTTACGTCTGCACCATCACCATAGTCCATTGAGCTTTTCCCTACCCTGTTTTGATCCTTCTTCCTCTCCTTCCCCTCCCCTGCAGAATGACTCTGATTTGTAGCTTGTTGCTGTTAGTTCTTTGTGTGTGTGTATTTTCTTTATCAAGCTGGTTCCTCTTTCAGTACTGAGTCTCTTAAAATAAAATTTTGGACAGAGATTATCTTATTCTTGGTAGTAAGGGAGGATAAATTATGCCATATTGTTAAGTGACATTCAGAACAAACTGTAGCCTCAAAACAAAAATCAAACTGTTAAAAGGTAAGTGTTAATCCTTTATTGGAGAAAATAATTAGGTCTTTGTAATCATGTAGTTTTAAATGAAAGATATTTTTAAAAGTAAAATAAAACCCAAGGGCGAAAAGCCTAATAAACAAACCATAGCAAGTTATTTGTGATAAAAAATCTGAACTAAAGCTTATATAAAGACAGAAAGGTCCAGAATAACCAATAGAATAGTGAAGTTGAATAGAAGAGAGGAATGACACTACCAGATTTAAGACTTGTCACAAAAAGCTATAGTATCAAGACAGCATGGTACTGGTGAAAGAATAGAGAAATAAGTTTTGGGAGATAAAGATAACCCAGAAATAGATCCACCCAGAGAAATGATCTTTGGCAATAGAGCAGAAGCAATTCAATGGAGAAAGGACCATTTTTTTTTTTTCAAAAAACGGTGCTGGAACAATTGAATGTGCACATGCAAGAGCAGTGAGTCTGACATACACTTTATACCTTTCACAAAAATAAATTAAAATATAGATGTAAGATGCAAACTACAAAACAAATATAAATTGAATTAAGTTATACCACATAGTATATATAGGTGATGCTAGATTTGGCAACAACCTTTAGATTTAATATAATTGTGAAGGAAAAAAAAATTGTAAGTTGTACTTAACTAAAGTAAAAAAAAATGTACTCCATAAAAGGTACTGTTAAGCAGTGGGGGGAGGGAAGTGCACTGGACTATGATGATGGCACACAGGTGATTCGGTGAGGGGAAGCCCATGGGGATACAAATGAGATGGGAAAATGCACAAAAAATGATGTAAAAATAAGCTATTATATTATTTAAAAATAAATTAAAAAATAAAATAGTATAAAAAAATAGACACTGTTAGGAAAATCAGAAGATAATCTGTAGACTGACAGAATATATTTGCAAAGAAACAATAGATAAGGAAATAATATCCAAAATATATCAACATAAAGCACTCTTAAACCTCAATAGTGAGAAAAAATAATAACATGGGCAAACAGTCTGAATAGACCCTCTGAAAGAAAATACAGATATGGCAAAAAGAAACATATGAAAAATATGGCCTACATCATCTATCAAATAAATACAAATTTAAACAATAATACAACCCTACATACCTATCAGAATAGTCAGAATCTGGACCAGTGGCAACATCAAATACTGATGAGGGTGTGGAGTAACAGTAATTCTCATTGGTGGTGAGGATGCAAAATCAGACAGTCACCTAGGAAAATAATCTGTTTCTTACAAAATTAAACATACTCTTTCAATATGATCTGGCAATTGTGCTCTTCGGTTATTGTCTAACGGGCTAGAAAACTTAATGTACATACAAAAACCTGCACATAGATGCCTGTAACAACTTTGTTCACGATTGCCAAAAGTGGGAAGCAACCAGGATGTCCTCCAGTAACTGACTGGAGAAAAAATTCTAGTAGATTCAGACCGTTGAATATTGTTCAGCACTAAAAGGAAGTAAGCTATCAAGTCATGAAAAGAAATAGAGGAGTCTTAAATCTTATTACTCAATGAAACAAGCCACTTGAAAAAACTATGCAGTGTTTAAGACTATATGAATATTGGAAAAGGTAAAGGCACAGATTAACTAAAAAAAATCAATCATTAGATGAGCAGATGAATAGGCTAAGCAGAGAGAATTTTACTAAAGAGAAAATACTCTGTAGGTTATTTTAATGATGGACAAGTGTTATTTGACATTTGTACATGCTTTTTTAATGCACAACACCAAGAGTGAATTCTTAGGTAAACTCTGGACTTTTACTGAAAATGACATTGAATTTTTGGTCCAAACAAATGTAATGTTGTGTTAAGTGATGTTGATAATTAGAGAGTTGTATAAATATGAGAGCAGAATAGATAGTAAGTCTATCATCCTTTCGGTTTTATTGTAAACCTACAGTGGCTCTAAAATAATACTCTTTTTTAAAAAGGAACAAACTCCTATTAGCTTTTTTTTTTTTAATTTTACTTCTATCTATTTTTATATATTTTTATTGAAGTAACATTGGTTTACACCCTTGTGGTTTAGAGCTACATTATCTCCCCTTTCAAGGTGCTGTCCCCACACCAAAACACCTGT
Source organism: Condylura cristata (assembly GCF_000260355.1). Taxonomy (NCBI): domain Eukaryota; kingdom Metazoa; phylum Chordata; class Mammalia; order Eulipotyphla; family Talpidae; genus Condylura; species Condylura cristata. The sequence continues at coordinate 18,558,719 of NW_004567102.1, forward strand.
GGTCCTTCACCATAGCCCATTGTGCTCCCTTCCTCTTTGTTCTCATCTTTCCCCTTCCCCTCTGGTGGCCTCACTCCTAAGGGTCAAATTTCTAAGCTTGTTCTTTGACTTTATCTGAAACTTTGTTTTGATTCTTTGTTTTCCACATATAATTGACAGTATACAGTATTTGTCTTTCTCCTTCTGACTTACTTTTGCTTGTCTTAATACCTTCCAGATCCATTCACATTGTTGTGAAAGGCCAAAGTTTATCCCTTTTTTTAAATCCTGAGTAGTATTCATTGTGTATATATGCCACATCTTCAGATCCACTTATATCATCTGGGACAGAGGTTATTTGCACACATTGGCTGTTATAAATAGAGCTACAAGGAACATAGAAGTGCTTGTATTACTTCAAATTAACTTGTTTTTTTTTGTTTGTTTGTTTTGGTTGGAGAGGTGGGTGCAGGGAGAGATTGATTTGTTGGATCATATAGTTTTGTTTTTTTTTTTACATCATTTTGTGCATTTTCCCATCTCATTTGGAATCTCCGTGGGCTTACTGTGTGGGACTTTTTTAATATTTTAAGAAAGCTCCCTAATGTTTTCCATAGGGACTAGCCTAGTCTATAATTCAACCAACCATGTACATTTAATATCTTTGTGACTTATTATTGTTGCTGTTCTTTTTGATATAGGTCATCCTAAAAGGTGTGAAGTGATGTCTCACTGAGGTTTGGTTTGCACTTCCCTGGTGACAAGTGGTGAGCATTTTTGCCTGTTGACCATCTTTATGTTTTCTTTGGCGAAGTGTCTACTTAGCGCTTTGACCATTTTTTTTTTTTAATTGGGTTATTTGTTTTGTTAGTGTAGAGTTGTATGGATTCTTTGTAGAACTCAGGTCTTAGCCTCTTGTCAGATGTATAGTTTGCAAATATTTTCTCCCATTCTTTGTGTTTTAGTGGTAATTTATTTGGCTCTACAGAAGCTATTGAGTTTTATACAATCCCAATTGTTTGCATTCTCTTTTGTTTTCCTTGCTCTTGGAAACAAATCCACAAAGATATTACTAAAGTTTATATTGTGGAATGTTTTCATTAGCAATAATTACATCTCAGATAAACCTCATTGACTACAATACTACCACTGTGCCAAGCTGTTTTTATGGAGTGTTTGCCTGTTTTTTTTATTTCATGTGTTTTATGGTTTTGTATTTTTACCCCTAAGGTTTTTGTTATCCTATTTAACTATTAAGATGGGATTTCTTAATAGTTACATGGATTTGTTAGTAGGTAGACAAATTTCTTCAAAATATAATAATTTGAGCGAATCTAGAATTTACATCATTTATATGAATAAAATCTTAGCCTATAGTACTGATTATATTTGCATGCACCAGAAGTGTCCACGTTTTTCAGAAAATGTTCTCCAATTCTCTGATACTATAAAACACACTGTGTGGGACATTTGTTTTTAGAAATGGAAATACTTTTTTTAATAGCTTTTTTTTTTTTACAACATTTTGTGCATTTTCCCATCTCAGTTGGAATCCCCGTGGGCTTACGTGTGGGACTTTTTAAAAATGTAGCTTATTTAGACTTTCTAAATCATTATCCCAAGGTACATATTTGGAAATCTGTATTTCAATAAACCCAAATCACTAGATTAATAACTGTCATTCTCTAAGTGAATTTCAGAACAGTTTTAAGAATCATAGCTACAAATTTAAACTATGTTTGTAAAACATATTTGGTATAGAAGTCAATATGCTTCTCTGGAAAGGAAATAAAATTAGAAAATATTAAGTCTTTTTTAAATGAGATTTTTGCACAACCATATAATGTCATTAAAGGTATTATTGATGAAGGCAACACATTTCCATTTTTTTATGCAATGTTCTGTTTCTTTTTGTTTTCATTCTCTACTATCTATTTAAAGTACATACCATAATTTAGGGTGGCTGAAAGACTTTTATAATTCCAATGAAATACAGAAAAATAGATGATTTTAGAACTAAGTATTTGGGTCAACAGTTTTCACCTTCACTAAGATAAAAGGACTCATGACCTAGATGTTTCTTTCTGCAGGTTACTTTCAATTGTATCTGTAATTCACCAGGTATTTTCAAAGTCTTCCCATATCTGTGGGTATAAGTTAAAGGAACCGAATGTTTGCCAATGCAAAGGGGATGTCTGAATTGGACCCTGAGGATGACATGTCTGTGGAAATGGAAAGCCTTTTTTTTTTAAAGTTAGAAAGATAAGATGCCTTTATTTCTTACACTTAAGAAGCAGTGACCACTCCATTAGGTATCCATTGATGATGTTTCTAAGGCTTTTCTAAGGTTATTATATGTGTATGTATATGTATGTACACACACACACACACACACACACATATATAATATATTTTTTACATTGTTCTTCATTTTATTCATTTTTTTAAATGCATTCTTTTTTAAAGTTTTTTCTTTCTTTCTTTCTTTCTTTTTTATGCTTACAGAGCTGGGGTACAGGCCAGAGGTGCAGGGGTGGGGAGAGGCTTCACCAGAGACTGAGTGGGGAGCAGAACAGGCAGATCTATGAAGTACACTGCTGAGGGGAACAGCGGGTGGGTCAAGAGATGTCTGCCACGCCATGTGGGTCACCTCCGGTGCTGGGGATTGAACTCACACTGAAGTGGCTACAGTCGCTTGCAGTGCTGTATCTTAACACTTTGTGCCACCAGGAAGGGCCCCATTTTATACACTTTTTTAATCTCAGTGTAATTCCCATGAAATTCCCACCACCACTTCACCCTGTGTGCCATCACCATAGCCCCATCTGCTCTTCTCACCCAGTTTTGAACTTGTTCCCTTCTCCTCCCCCTTTGACTGTCTCTGGTTTATAGTTGTCATTGATGTTCTTTTTTACTTTATTTACTTTACTTTATTTACTTTACTTTACTATGTGTATATATATTCTTTTTATCCCCACCCTCATGTCCCCATCCCTTACATTCCTGTTATGAGGAAACCATCCCATATTTTTCTTTTCATTTCTGGCTTATACTAAAAATGGATTAAAGAACTAGACATAAGACCTGAAACCATAACATATGTAGAAGAAAATATTGGTGAAACACTGCATGGCATATACCTCAGTAACATCTTTAACAATGCATCACCCACCCAAAGGAAGAATAGTGAAAGAAAGGATAAACAGCTGGGATTACATCAAATTGAAGCTCTTCTGTACAGCAAGAGGCACTCCATAAAACAGAAACCCCACTGACTGGAAGAAAATTTTCACAGATAATACAAATGATAAAGGACTGATCACAAAGATATACAAAGAGCTGATGAAACTCAACAAATATAAAGGGAATAACCCCATCAAAAAATGGGCAGAAGAGCTAAAGAGACACTTCTCCAAAGAGGAAATGCAGGTAGCCAACAGGCATATGAAAAAATGTTCAGCATCACTTGTAATGAGGGAGATGCAAATCAAGACCACAATGAGACACCACCTCACCCCAGTGAGAATGGCACATCTTCAAACAACTAGCCACAACAAATTTTGGCGAGGGTATAGAGAAAAAGGAACTCTCCTGCACTGCTGGTGGGAATGCAAACTGGTTCAACCACTATGTAAAACTGTGTGGAGGTTTCTCAAACCACTAAAAATGGTGCTTCCCCACGACCCAGCAATCCCACCCCTAGGTATCTACACAAAGGACAGGACACAAAAACAATAATTCATAAGGACATATCACTCTTATGTTTATTGCTGCCCTATTTACAATAGGAAAGATGTGGAATCAACCCAAATGCTCAAAAACAGATGACTGAATTAAGAAGATGTGGTATATATATACAATAGAATATTACTCAGCAATCAAAAAGATAAACTCATGTCATTAGTGGCAACATGGATGGAGCTGGAAAAAAATCATGCTTAGTGAAAAGGTCACTTTTGAGGGAAGAATCACTGTAAAAAGTCTTCCCAATAGGCCTAGAAAAGGGCAGTCAAATAAACCACAAAGAGGAGCCTAAATGAAGCCTAAAGTAACAGTCACTCCTGATCATACTCAAGGTGGACCTTTCATAGATCACAGTAAGGTTTGGAACTTGAAATAAAGAGCAATCCAAAACAGTGCTCCAGAGTCATCAGATGCTTAGTCATTTCAGTTTTGTTTTTTAGGTATTTCTTTTTATATCAATGAATTACATGGCTTGATTAGAAGGATATAGTTAGTACTTCTTAACAGAAAGGACTGATTATCTGGATTTTAAATTTAAAAATCACATGGCAAAAATAACATGGTAAATTGAGAGAAATTAATACCATCCAGATATTAATATTATTCTGGGCAAATTTTTTATATTGGTAATTTCTAACTAAGATCTGCTATTTGTTTTGTCATTAAATGTGTCATTTTAAAACCATTACCTTTAAATTAAATGTTTCTGGCTAGAAGAACAATGTAATGTAATGTAGAATGAATCATAAATCCTGGATTCTAGAATAGTTGCAAGTTTTTACCTTAATTAGATGTGTAATATTAAGAAAGGTGTTTAATACTTCTTGAGATTTTGTTTCCTCATGTGAAACAAAATCTTGATCATTGTATAGATAAGCAATTAATATTATACAAGATTAATTATGTTAAAAATAATCTGTGAACTGTAGTTCAGCAAATATGTTATTTCTACCATAAGTAATTTTTTAAGAATATAGAATTTTTTAGTCATATTTAAAATTCACTTGTTGTTTCAATAAAACATTTATACTTTAATATGAAGATGAAAACAAATTGCTTTTTGATAAAACCTTAGAGAGAATTAAACTCTCAAGGATGACTTTGTTGGGTTAGCAGTGCACCTCATAAATACATATACTTCATTTATAGTTAGAAACTCATTTGAAAATGAGGATCTAATAACATTGATTTTGAAATTTAGGATTCTATTTTCTTTCTGAGCATGTAAGATACTTTTGGGAAAACAAGTAGAATTTCCATTTATTCCCTATATAATTTTTGCATTTATCCCCCTCTATATATTTTTCTTTAAAAGTTCTTAAGTTTTCCTACATGTACTACAGTATCTAATGCCTTCTTATTTTCTGCCTGTCAAAAACTATAAATGTCATCACAATGTTATTTCTCATATTAAAAGACTGAAAACAAGGGTGTCAGTCACAAAGACTATCAGTATAGTCCACTGTTTTTTCTCCATTTCTTAATAAAGGAAACCCTAGTTAGTTTTCAACTGATCCTCAGATGATTGAAATAAAAAGATTTTTTTTTTTTTCAGATTTGCAAGGGTTAGGCTTGATCATATAAGGAGGTTCTACATTTCGGATATAAATATGAATGGTGCATGTGACATGTGAGAAACGTCTCTTCTCCTAACTTCCCTGCTTCTGAAGTCAGAGAAAAAGATAAGGGCTAGGATCTGTGGCATCATACCACCCCAGAATTTATTTTATTCATATACAAGAGAAAATTCTGTCTTGTTTAATTCTTTCTTATTTTTTTTTCTCTTTTGCATTCTAACCTAAAACTACTATTTATAAAAATGTTTACATATATTTTAATATTAGAAATCTCTAGATTTTAAAAATCTTGTACAACTAATAATTTATAACTTTTAAATAGCAATTCGTGGGCCCTTGCTGGTGGCACAGTGGGTGGGAGCCCTGCACTGCGAAGCTAAGCCAAGCCTGGCCGCTTCAGTGCGAGTTCTATTCCCCACCCCCATCCCCATGGGGGGTGACCCACATGGCACAGCAGACTTGTCCTGCTTGCTCGCTGTTCCTGTCAGCAGTGTGCTTGGTCGATCTGCCTGTTCTGCTCCACACTCTGTATCTGGTGAATCCTCTCACTACACCCGCACCTTTGACTGGCACCTTTGGCTGTACCCCTGTTCTGTATGTATAAGTAAATAAATCTTTAAAAAAATAAAATAAATAAATAGCAATTCCTATTCTGCCATCTCCTCCCTGGTAGCTACTACTCTACTCTCTATTTCTATATGTTTGGCTATTTTTTATTTCTCAGAGTAGATATCATAAAGTGTTTGTCCTATTGTGACTTATTTATTTCACTTAAAATAATATTCCCAAAGTTGATTGATGCTGTTGCATATGACAGAAGGTTTTCAGTATAATTTAGTCCCAGATATTGCCCTCCTTACTTCCACAAAAGGTATGCTAAAACTTTGCAAGTATATGCAATGATATATCACTAAACATAATTCTACTTCTTGTTAAGTGTTTGTACCGTGTGTCTGTCTCAGATAAGATGCCACTGACATCACTGGCAGTTTGGCCTTACAAGAGCAAAGTCTCTGAAATTAATTATCAGAGTATTTAGAAGGGGTTTCCATTGCTATGCCTAATTCGTGCATTGTTAGCTGAGAGAGCCCTTCACAATTTTAGCAAAGCTAAAATAACTAATGACACAATTATTAAAAGCTCATCTTTCTCATGCTTATGTCTGAGAGCATTAATCCTAGAGATATTAAACAGATAATAAGCTTTTCCTCATCATGTAAAACACAGGCTAGAGTTGAGCATCTTCTGAGTTTTAGAGCTTCTGATATTACTGGGTCTACTAATAATTCCTAGTGGTATAATAGAGATTGAAATGGTGCCATGCAATGACAGAGTATAAGGGACACACAGCTCTGAGAGTCGCTACCACCAGTGGGTAATTTAAGGCCTTTTCTTATTTAATTAATTTAATTTCTTCTACCTATCTTTTTCCCTTGTAAAAGTGACATAGTAATATTCATAAACATTTATACGCTGTGTTTCAAGACACTGAAATGAAAGATATTATTAGATGCATAGAAAAGTTTACAGGCATAATCTAATTAGCTATCACATCGTATCAGATAAAGAGTCTCTCTTTCTTTGTGAATGTTGAATCTAAGAAATGACAAGATTAAGAGACATATTGAAAGTAATATAAATTAGGGATAGTGCTAGAAATATAACCTAATGATTTTGAAAGTTGCAGGTATAAATCAAAGATGGCCACTGTTTAAGGTGGAGCTTTCTTACTGGTTTGACAAGTTTTGAAATACTACCTTTTAATGTAATAAACAAGATTATCATAAACTATTTTTATTCTGCAGATCTTATATTTTGAACTCACTGATACTTCAGTTGAGCCACTATTTGTGAAAATACAAGACAGAATGAGATAATGATCTGAGAATGGAGTTGAAAAGTACTAAGTAGTGTGTATAACATAAAATTTCAGGGTTTTTTTTTTTTAAGATTTATTTAGTTATGCACACAAGACCTGGGGTGTAAGACAGAGGTACAGGAGGGTAAGAGGATTTACCAGGGACAGATTAGGAAACAGAACAGGCAGATTGACTAAAATACACTGCTGAGGGGAGCAGCAGGTGAGCCAGGAGAGGTCTGCTGCCCCATGTGGGTCACCTCCTTGACTAGGGATAGAATTCATGCTGCAGTGGCTACAGATGGCATCATAGTGCTGAGACTTAACCCCTTGTGCCACCAGGGAGGCCCAATTTCACTTCCATTGGTGAAAGGTATTATTAATTGTATATATCCTGAACTAGAGCATATATTTTTCATTTCCTGAGCACCATTCAAATCTAAAACTCTTCAGACTTTATTTTATGCACATTATACTATATCTCTTTTAAGTTTTATATTAGTTTTCTATTCTACTGTAACAACCTACCACACAAACAACAAAACAACACAAATTTATTTCATATAGTTTTGGATCTCAGAAATACAAAACTGGTTCTCACTGACTTGAAATCAGATGTCCTCAGGGAAATATTCCCTGTGGAGACTCTAGGAGAGAATGAGTTTTCTTGCCTTTTCCAGTTCCTGGTGGCTGCCCACATCCCCTGGCTCGTGGTCATTTTCATCTTCAAGTCCAGTGATGGTCTATCTAGTTTTTCACACCTTGATTCTTCCTCTTTTTATCTCCTAACCTTTGTGATTAATGTTGCCCCACCACCACTACTTGGATAACTTAGATAATTTTCCCTTGACCCTAAAAGTTAAGTATTATTTTAGCCTCATTTCACAAATGAGAAAACTGAGATGTAGACAAGTTAAATGATTTGCCTAAGGCTGGGTAAATTATAAACAGTTAAGTCAGACTTCTAACTCAGATCACCTGTGCTAAGAATTTCCACCATCCTGCCTGTTATGCTGCCTGGAAAGTTGTATGAGAGGCCAATGAATTTGGGGGGGTGGTGTGACCCATCATACACTCTTTCACTTGCTCTCACTCTGACAGATTCCATAGGGACCTAAAGGACAGAGTTGGTGGAGAAACCACCAGGTACAAGGTCTCATTACCAATGGTGGAAAGAGGAGGAACAAGTCCTGTCACCCTCAGACAGAAACTAGCAGCGTCCTGTTTCTTTAGTCCTGCCTTGTCATCCTTCTTTCCCTCTAGACGAAGCTGCCAGGTGCTCAGCTAGCACCTCTTACATCATGTTATTCCCCTACCAAGAATCTAAATCGACTTTGTAATGCTAACAGGAGCAAGTCCCAACTACTCCATCTGGAACTAAGAATTCCTTTTATTCAGCTCCATTGTATGTCTCTAATCTTCTACTTCTTCCAAACACAAATTTCCTAATTCAGAAATCATGGGCTAATTCTTGACTCCTCTCTTCTCTAATATCTCATAGCCAATCTGTCAGCAAATCCCACTGCTCAGACTTCAAAACATCCTAATTCTGACTTCTCAACACCTATCTTTATTGGGCCTCACATCATTTGTATGCCGTGATTGAACCATTGACATAGCTGTGTAACTGGTCCAGCTGCTTCTGCCTTTACCCTTCTACTGAATACTCCAAACATTGTTTTGATATAACTTACTCATCTGCTAAAAACAAAAAACAAAAAACAAAAACCCTTGTATCTCTCTGTCATAAGAAAAAAATCCTGAAGACCTTACACAGTCTTGCCCAAACAATCTGTCCCCAGCAATCTCTATGATTTTTTCTGTCTCGGTTCTGATACTTAGTTTGTTCTAACCACACAGGTATGCACTACTGCTAGTAGATGTTTATTTAGGAGTAATTTCTGAAAATGGAGTATCACTTTCTGAAGCATTAAGATAAAACAAGATGGAAATACTGGATTTTATATAAAAATATTGGTTGAAACTCCTGGAGGCAAAAATAATGTTCATTATATTTGAAGTTGTGATTCTTTTTTATTTTTTGTGTTTTTTTTTTCCAGATTTTTAAAAATTTATCCATACAGAACTGGGGTGCAGTCCAGAGGTGCAGGGGCAGTGAGAGGATTCACCAGAAACAGAACAGGCAGACCACGAAGTACACTGCTGAGGGGAGCAGTTTGCAAGACAGGAGAGGACTGTTGTGTTGTGTGGGTCACCTCCCTGGTCGGGACTCAAACTTGTGCTGACACAACTGAGGCCAGGTTCACAGTGCTATGCTTTAACCCATTGTGCCACCAGGGAGGGTCCTGAAGTTCTAATTCTTGGGGAATTACACACACACACACACATACACACATACACACACATACACGCACATACACACACACATATATATACTCACATGTTTTTACACTTAGTAAAGAGCTTAGTATAATGTATGTATGTATGTATGTATACATATGTGTGTGTGTATATATATGTTTTTTTACACTTAGTAAGAGCTTAGTAAAAACAGGGGTATCCTTATGTGGATTGTTTAATGGATTTTGAAAAAAAATTTTTAAGCTATATGTAGTGTACCATTAATAAAGATCATATACTTGTGATATTAATATTTTTTTCTAAAGGAAACTAAGCCATGAAAACAAAATCTGACCTGAATTATCTTTGAAAAGGCTTATCCAATTTGATATGGGTAGAAAAAGTGAACCTAAGGGGATGGTCCTCCTTTTCCCTTCTCAGAGCTAAAGCACCAGAGATAGTAAAACACATTTTGTTTAATTTTTCATTTAAATGCATATATCAGAAAACTCCCCATAATCAGTTTTTAGCATTTAAATTTTTTGAAAAGTTCTATTGCAATACTAAACCAATGGTTTAAAACTAACTAAATAAAAGTCTTTGCATAAATTTTTATTTGAAATTGAACCAGTTCTTGCAGCTGCAAAATTTATCCAGTATTGGATCTAACAAACATTAGAGCTCAAACATACTAAATAAAATAAGACTATTTTTCAATTGTGGTAAAATACATTGCTTAAATTTTGCCATTGAAACACTTTTAAGTATACAAAAATGGAATTAAGTGAATTTATATGACTGTACAATCATAGCCACAATCAATTTTCAGAGCTATTTTGTCATTCCACACTGAAACGCCAAATGCACTAAACAGTAACTCTCCACTCCCCTCCCTTCACTATTCTACTTTTTGTCTCTATGAACTTAGCCATTGTAGTTCTCTCATAAGTGGGATCACATCATATTGGTCCTTTTGTGCCTGGCTTATTTCACTTGGTACAATTTTTTAAAGGTTTATTATGTTCTATCACATACCAGAATTTGATTATTTTTAATGCTGAATAATATTCTAGTGCATATATATAGCATAATTTGTTTATCTATTCACCTCTTGGGAAACGTTTGCTCCTACTTTATCACTACTGTGAATGGTACTGCTTGAACATTGTTCAAATGCCTGCTTTCAGCTTTTTTATGTTCATACTTAGAAGTGCAGTTGTTAGATCACATGGTCATTCTCACTTTCATTTTCTGAAGAGCTACTGTTACTATTTTCTATACTGGCAGCATTATTTTCCATCAACAAAGCATAGTGGTTCCAATTTCTCTTTCTTTTCCAAGACTTGTTATTTTATTTAAATGTCTACAGACTGTGTAAGGATGATTATTTTCTTAATCTCAGAATTAGGGAGATTTCTGAAATAACATGCCAAAAATCGAGACCATGAACTATAATCCATTAATGTAGTTGATTAGTAAAATTTCTACATGGATAAAACCACAATAAGGAAAACTAATACAAAGGCAAACTAGATGTTTATTACAAGTTTCAAAGAGTTAATTATTCTAATTTATAAATATCTTCTTCAGGTTAATAAACAAGTGTTTACAAGCCAATTGTAAAGTGGACCAAAGAGTATAGTAAAAAATTAACAGAAGAAATGCAAATAGATCTTAAATATATGAATAGACAGTATGAGAAATGCACATGATATCTTAATTATTTTTTTATCTATTAAGACTGACCGGTAGTAAAAATGGTAGAATGATGTTTCTAGTGAATTTCTGTTTTCTAGGGAAAACAGCATCTTCATTCATTGATCGTGACAGTATAAATGTGCTGCACTCTAGAGAGGGTTTGGTAGATTGTGTTTTCTAGATTGTTTGTGCCAAAATACCATCCAGATACTCTTCTCAGAATGTGTTGATGATTCCCTTTTATTTTGGGTGGGCTCTGGGCATTTGAAAAATATACTCTATTGGATGTGATAAGTGACTTCCAAGGCTATACCATGAAATGCATTATAGGTTTTGCCTTTCTACCACAGATCTCTCACTGTTCATTATGCCCACCATCCTCATTTGAGGACAGTTAAGCAGCGCCTTGTAAAGTCTCTATGGAAAGGAACTGAATCCACCAGGCAGTGGCTTAAACTTGTGAGTGAATAATTAAAGTAGATTATCCAGTCCCAGTGCTCTAAAGTTTTCAGATCACTGTGGCCAGCCATGTCTCACTGAAACCAAGTGAGTGTCTGCCGCTGCTCCCCCCTCAGCAGTGTACTTCGTGGATCTGCCTGTTCTGCTCCCCACTCTGTCTCTGGTGAATCCTCTCGCCTCCTGTACCTCTGACTGGTACCACAGTTCTTTAAGTAAATTCTTAAATGAATCTTTACAAAAAGGTGTATTTAAAAAAATTTATTCTGGGGCCCTCCCTGGTGACACAGCAGGTTAAAGCACAGCACTAGGAATAGAAAGCCACTTCCGCATGAGTTCGATCCCTACCTGCCCCGGAGGTCTTCCACATGGCGTGGCAGACCTCTCCTGAAGTACCCACTGCTCCCCTCAGCAGTGTACTTCATGGATCTGCCTGTTCTGCTCTCCACTCTGTCTCTGGTGAAGCCTCTCACCGCCCCTGCACCTCTGGCCTGTACCCCTGTTCTGTATGCACAAACAAATAAATCTTTAAAAAAAAATTCATTCTGGATATTGCATCAAATAAATATTGTGGGGCAAGCGTAGGGAGATCAGCTTAGCAGGCCCACTAGTAATTAAGGTGGTAGTATATTTCCAATCATACAGTGACTAAAATAATTGTTCTTGCTGAAAACACCTACAAGAATACACCATAGATAGGTACAGGGAAAAATGCAAGATACCTCCCAAGGTTTGCTTTCCCAATGTTTCCCAGTAACTGAAATCTGACTTTTAGCTCCATCCTCTCATGACAGGATTCAGATACTTCCTGCTTAGCAAACAATGAGACATTCCCCAGGACCAATCTCTGGCTAGTAAATAGTAGAAACTTCCTGTTAAGGGAAGACTTAGCAGGAACACTAAAGGTAAACACAGTATCTACTTTGTGATGTCATCCTCTCTTGACCTACTCCTCAAATGTAGATAAGTGCCTGGACTAAGCAGGTATCTTAGATTGCAAGGCAATTCTCTTCAGAATGGTGAAACAGTAAAAGAAAATGAGCTCAGGTAGCAGAGGAATATGGTACCTCCTGAAAATTCCTGTCCTGTTCATGCCATTGCTTGCATATGCCCATCAATGACAGAATACAAGCTTAGTGGACATAAGAGGAAATGTGAAAACAGATTGATAATAATCCAAATAAGAAATAACTAGGCTTAAAAGGGAGTGGATTAATAAAAATGGGAAGTCAGCATATTTTAAAAGACAATAGGAGTTAGTAGTGAGTTTGGTGTATATTATGTTCTGAAGAACAAAATCAAGCCTGCATCCCATTTTAGCAGGAATAATAGGGAATAGAATTACTATTTATGGATTTGGGAAAAATTACAAGTGACACTGAATTATTTTGCTTTAAAAGGGTTGGCCTTACCAAACATTATTTTGAAGATGTTAATTTTAAGTGCTATTGTATTTCCAATTTGAAGTAGAGTAGGGACATGTGATAAATAATTCTACAATTCAAGGAAGAGGTCTGGACTGGAGATAAAAAGATAGAGATGACTGAGGAGTAAGTATAGATAAAGATTTCCTAGGGAGCAAATACAGTACAGATAAAGAAGAAGCCAAAAGATAAGCTGAGGAACACTAGTATTTATAAGTCTAAAAGATGTGGATGAATCAGCAAATGAAATGAAAAGGAGAAGATAGGGAGGTATCTTGTAGGGTAAAGGGCATGGAACAGGGAGTTTAGGGTTCAAGAAGAATAGTGGTCAACTGTAACAAATATTGTTGATACCTATAAATATATTTAAATAGAAAAATTTTAAATGACTGCTATTTTTGGTACTTTTGAATAATATGGGCACTTTTATCAAGAGTTTTTATTGAGAGGAAGAGAAAGCTTCATTGGTTGAATATGAGAAGATTAAACACTGAAGACTCCTTTATGGACAACACATTTTTAAAAGCTTTGCTGCAAAAACAGTAGAGAAATGAGGAAGGGAGATTCTTTTTTTTTTTCTGCTTCTTTCTTTCAGGTGGGAAATACTTTACATATTTGTGTGTACATGGAAAGAGATTCAATAGAGAGGATTGATAGAAAATACGATGAAGACGGGAGAGGAAGCCACACAGTTCCATTGAATGAGTGAAAGCACATGTAATCTAGTCCCCAGGTGGAGGAACTAGTCATTATAGGAGTAAGAATAGATGATTTAAAGGTCGGAACAAGAATTTTTTTTTTAGGTTTTTATATCTGTTTGGGGACATATCAAGATATGTTCTAGTGCTTTCTTCAGTTTTCTCAGTAAAATAGTAGAAAAGTAATTATTTGAGAAGGGTGAAAAGGGTTAACTTTGGGAATGGAGCAAGAGAAGAAGTTGTAAAATATTGAGGGAGAACAGGGGGAAGAATGAATTGAACAAGAGAAGTTTAATAGGGGAATGCTCTCAGGTGACAGGTTAGTAATCACAAATGAAAACTGGGTCAGTTGTGTTGTGGTAAGTTTTTCTCCAGCAAGAATCTCTCCATAGATGTGTAAAAGAAATGATGAAGTCTGTTTTCATTCAGGATTGAGCACTTGGCTAGGAGAATATAGTGGAGGGAAAGAAGGACAAAGTAATCCAGCATATATATGTATAAATAGATTTTAGATTATGATAGACTGTGAAATCAAAGGAGAAAAGTGGGAAGAAATAAAAGAATAGTGAGAAGAAGTTAAAGTTAATGAACTGAATGTTTCCTGTGGTTGAGGTTTCATATAATAGAGGTCTAGGTAACCTCAAACAAAAGAGTGAAGTTGGTTATCAGAGAGTGTGATGCTTGAATTTAATATTAAAGAGAGGGTGTCATTTTTGGTAATAGCTAAGTGTATGAGAGTGGTTACTTGAGGTAAATTTGAGGCTAAGATTGTTGGGAAAAAGATAAAAACTCTAGTTACCAATGTATTCAGGAAGATGATAGGTGTGGGTTTCACATTTAACCAAGAATTAGAGAGCAAACTAGGTGTTAGATGTTAAAAAAATTAAAGTAACTAAGAATTATATTTATGACAGAAGCCAAGAGAGAAAATAGGTAGATAAACTACCCATGTATTCCTTAAATTGAATTAACTTATATATGTGAAAGTACTGGCACCTTGAAATAATATTGTGATTGATATAATATTGATTCATTTTACCAGTTTTTATCAATTGCTCACAATGTACTAGACACCAAAGAAAGAAAGGTAACAAAATATGAGCAGTCTCTGGTATTAAGGAAGTCAGTCTAATCAGGGACACCAACATGAAAATTAATGATAATGTGGTGAAAATGCATTTCAGCAATCTGTGGAACATTAACGAGAAATTATGATAGTGGTGAATTGTTGAAGTGAAAGCTTTTTGGATCATGTACAAATGGTCCCTGGATGCAGTTTAAAATTAGATCTACCTTACATTGATTTTTTTTTTCAAAAATATCTAGTGAGCATTACTACATAAAAGTGTACAAGTACAATAGAAGACCCGAAGATCTATTAGAACCAAACGCTGTCTTTCCACTTGATTACATTATGGCAGATCATGTCATGGGAAAGATTTCCCATGGTCACTGTTTTTTAGGCATTTAGACATTTTGTTTAGGCAGCTACATGAGTTCTATTCATCTGGGGGCAAGGTTGTTCTTTCATGTCACATCAAATTGTCTGAGTCATGTAAGTATTTGTTTAAAATTTAATGCCAGAACTTCAGCTAACAAAAATATCAGGGGAAAACAAAACTGGATACTGAAGACAGACTGCACTAAGTGTTATCTCTCTAAACATATTCACAAAATTTTCTCTAAGAATTTAAAATAGGCTCAGTATCAGTGGGATATCACTTTGTGTTTGGAGATATTTTGGATCAAAATAATAGTATCTGTCAAAATGACTCATAATGTCACCTGATGGTTGGCATTTACTTCTTTTTTTTTTTTAAGATTTATGTATTTATTCATACCGAACTGGAGTACAGGCCAGCCGTGCAGAGACAGTGAGAGGATTCACCAGAGACAGTGTGGAGAAGAACAGGCAGATCGACAAAATACACTACTGAGGCGAGCAGTGGGCGGGTCAGGAGAGGTCTGCTGCGCCATGTGGGTCACCTCCCTGGCTGGGAATCAAACTCATGCTGAAACAGCTGTGACTAGCTTCAAAGTACTGCACTTTAACCTAGTGTGCCACCAGGGAGGTTCCACATTTACTTCTTATTAGTGTCATACCATGTCATTGAATATCTAGTACTGAAAAGAGAATTTGTTCTTTCCTGGGATTATTCCTCACCTTTTCTCTTGGAAGTTTAATATAATATCATAGGTCATTTTAGGAAATCAATATTTATTGTTTTTTTAATTTGTAGAAATAACTTTTCAATTAAATATTTAACAATAGATGTTACCATTTATTTCATCTTATATATTAATTAGGGGTAGTACCAATTGTATGCATTTATAATGAAGATGAAAGGATTTCTATAAATCTATAAAAAATGCTCCAAAAATGTTAGTTAACATTACTATTATTGCTATTAAAATTATGAATATAGTAACAGAGCTAATTTTTTTTTAATACCCAGTTGCAGGTAATCAGAAACCCTGTTACCAGTAGGGCAACACACATTGAAGCTTAGTTGAATGTGCAGAGATTGAGGAGTGACCTGAGGTCTGTAGTGGCATTGAGACTCAAGAGACAATGTGATTAGGCCAGACAGCACAATGAAACTTCTGTTCCAATTTCTTTTGTTTATCTCTGCACATCTGCATCAATTTTCCATCTTTTTTTTTAAAGATTTATTTATGCACATAAGATATAGGGTGTAGTCCAGAGATGCAGGGATTCACCAGAAATAAATGGGGAACAGAACACAGGCTGACTGAAATACACTGCTGAGAAGAGCAGTGGGCAAGACAAGTGAGATCTGCTGTGCCATGAATGTCAGCTCCCTGACCAGGGACTAACTTGTGCTGCCGTGACTGCTTATAGCTTGACAGTGCTGAGACTTAATCCCTTGTGCCACCAGGGAGGGTCTGTTTTTCCATTTCTTCTTATTGGCTTTCTCTGCTTTTCATTTCTAACGTGGAATAGGATGGCCAATATACCCAGATTGCATGCTATACTTTCTATCACATGCTAGAACTAACTATATGATTTTCTACACCCTGACTAAATAGAAGAGAAAACGTGTTCAGTCCAATTTGGCTCAATGATCTCTTTGTGACTTAAAATCTGAAAATGGCTACCATCTCACCCTATAAAGCTTGTGACAGTTTCCAAAGGAAGAAAGATTATTTCTAGCATTGAAGGGGAAAACAAACAAACAAACAAAACAAACAAACAAACAAAAACTATTACTACTATGCTCTACTTTGGATTTCTCAGCACATATGTCTTTCCACATAGTAAGTATATCCTATACATAGTTCTATTAGCTGTTGGATAATAGCAAGCACTCAACTACACTGAAACTAGAGGGAAACTGAAGAAATATATATTACTTCATCCAGAGGCATGCCATGGGGCATATATCAGGATATATTAGGACAGGAACAACCCAACTTAAAGCATAAAGGGAAATTTTTTTTTAAAGATTTATTTATTTGTGCATACAGAACTGGGGTACAGGCCAGAGATGCAGAGGGTGAGAGGATTCACCAGAGACAGAGTGGGGAGCAGAACAGGCAGATCGACGAAGTACACTGCTGAGGGGAGCAGCAGGCGGGTCTGGAGAGGTCTACCGTGCCATATGGACTCCTCAGGGGCAGGCGGGGATCGAACTCATGCGGAAGTGGCTTCAGCTTCTTAGTACAGTGCTTTAACCCGCTGTGCCACCAGGGAGGGCCGCATAAAGGGAAATTTATTAAATTTCTTCATAACAAAATTCAAAGGTATTTTTAGATTTGGGCTCAACTAGATTCCAGATTACAACCTTTTTCTAATATGCGTATCTTCACCCCCAGTGCTTCCTTCTCTGTGTAACGCTCATGATCTAGACATCAGAGGGACATTCTCCATGTGTCTGGGGAAGGGGGCCCACATGGATTCACAACATATACTGTACTAGTTTTCTCTTTAACTTCCAAATAGGCAACATAGAGGAAAATTTTTGTTGTGATTGATCCTCTTTTGGCAGTAGTCACACCTAGGGCCATTTGTTCTAGTTAAGAAATGGTATTCCTTCTGTTGCCAGGAATATGTCTTGTGTTTACTTTTGAGGCTGGACCTACAGATAAGTTTAGGGACATGCTTTCTTATTGACCTCCCCATTCAAATCTTGTGACCCAGGAAAGAATGACTGCACTCAAGTAGAAGCGTTGATAAAAATATTTCTCAACCCATTTCCATTTCAACCATGGCTACCCATCATTTATATCATGACCAATTATGAAATGTCCTCACCTAACATTCTATAATAATCCCAAATATCACCAAATGTATATTTAGCTCCTCTTCAAAGGACAACAAATCTATACTATCTCTAGATAACACCACTGCTGATGTGTATTTGCCCTTGATTAGGTCCAGATGTGGGTCTCTGTGATGTATTTAACCACCCTAATATAATCCACAAGTCTGGGTGGAGAAAATAATAGATAATTGCAATGAACCTATAATTTGTGTAAAGTGGGAGGAGAAACACTAAATAGCTGCCGCTAAACCTTAACACAAATCATTCCATAGGAGTAGCAGCATATCATCAATTTTAGGAGACACATTTGCTTCTTTTCTCTGACTACTAGAATTGCCAGGGTGCATTTTTTTTTCTTAGTGGTCATGTCTAAAAGAAACCTATTACGTAAATCCTTCTGTGGAATGATAATTGCTTAGTCCACTCACTTTTTTTGGATATAGTTAATTACTTGATTGTTGAATTAATGGCTGTTTTCCAGTCCTAAGGATTCATTTCCACTCTTCTACTTGTTAATTTATAGCTGAACGCTGCACAGGCTGAGTGATAATCAGCAGTAGGAATCTTGGAATAAACATGGAAACTTAGACCCATTGCTGTGTCTCCCAGTAAAGATATTTTAGTATTCAAAGTCACTTAAAAATGACTTCCACAGGGCCTTCCCTGATGGCACAGTGGGTTAAAGCACAGCACTAAGGAGCTAAAGCCACTTCAGCATGAGTTTGATCCCCTGCCCGGGAGGCGACCCACATGATGCAGCAGACTTCTCCTGACATACCCGCTGCTCCCCTCAGCAGTGTACTTTGTGGATCTGCCTGTTCTGCTCCCCACTCTGTCTCTGGTGAATCCTCTCACTGCCCCTGCACCTTTGGCCTGTACCTCAGTTATGTATGCACAAATAAATAAATCTTTTTTAAAAAAAAACGACTTCCACAGAGCCCTCAACCTTTGATGGGCTATTCCTGCCCTCCCCACTGCATCCCAGCAGATAATGCTTTATAATACTTACTACCTGGAAGATGAAGTCTGATTTCTTCCATTCTTAGGTAGCAATCTTATTTTCTCACTGCTTTTGCTTGTTTTATCTTCTTCTTTTTTTTTTTTTAGCAAATAATTTGTTTAGTTTTATAATTTATAAAGTACTATTTTTATGACCCTCCATCACCTCAGATTTCTGTGCTTTGCTTTACTAACAAAGCTAAATGTCATTTCCTCTCACTTTCAGATAAATGACTTAGGAATCTAAGTTTGCTCCTGTTTTGTGGGAGCTTACTCAAGGCTTCTGAAACCAACATATTTGTTTACACTCTTATGTATTTTTCTTAGGTCCCCTAAAGGTTCAACTAAAAAAAGCAGGGGGTCTGAGTTCTAGGATCCACTAGAGATATCATAACCCCTTCCAAATCCATTTCCAGACACAAAGATCATTTCTGCTCACAATGACATCTGCACTCATACTTTGGTGGTCTGGTAACTTATGATAATTCATTTCAAATTATGAGCTTGTATCTGAGGATTCTTTGAGTTGCAAGAGAGAAAACCCAACCAAAATCAGAGTACGTTTAAAATAGGAACTGCTAATTGATTTAGACATCCTTGTATCCAGGATTCAATCAACTCAGGAAAATTTCTTCTCCCCCAAGTTTATAATTCATTTTTCTTCATTAGGTAAATGAGTTCCTCTTCCAGCATTCCTCCAGGTAAGCAAGAGAGATGGAGGTTGACATTCTCGATTCCCTGAATTCAGTTTAACAACCTCAAAAGGAACTTAGTCACTGATGCATTTGGATATATTGATATTATTTGATAACATTTATGGGTGCATATAATGAAAAATATATACCATAGCAGACATGGGGATGCAAACACCAATAGGAAACATTGATTACCTGTTTATGATCACAGGAAAAGTGCTATTGTGGGGTATATTGGAACTTTAGCTCTATTAGTTATGTGGGTCCTCACTACAGTATTCTTTATGCATTTTAGGATTATCTAGACAGCTATTAATTTTTAAAAAGGAACAAGTTGTCATTAATCTTGATTCCAGAGACTATCCATAAATGGTCCTACTCTGATGATTTGAGCAATTGGAATTTTTTTTTTCCATTAAACTGTAGGAGACTAGGAGACTGGACCATGTGCTGATTACTGTAGCTGTAAGTAGTGTGAAGAGGTATGGATATGATGGTGTTTAGCCCTATTATATGTGAAAAGTACATAGAAAATATGGTTTCTAGCTCTAAAAAGGATTGTGGCCTGTATAGAAACAACTGACATTTTAATGAATTACTTCTCTATATGTAAAACTCATTCCTCTGCAATTCATTTTCAGTCTGCCCAGGTATGGAGTCTTACTACCTTATAACCATGACCTGAGATTATAAAAAAAAAAAAAACAAAAAACTAATAAACAATAATGGGTAGAACACTTGATGTATTTTGAATGAGGTAAATCTAAATATTTTCCTTATTTAGTGCAGTACCTTTCAATGTAAATGTTACCCCACCCCCAGAGGAGCATGAGGAAGGTTTTCTGTGTATGGGTGTGTGTGTGTACACACAGTCATGTAAGTATGCAAACACTACCCGACTTCCTAGTGGTGTTTGAATGTGGACCTGAGGGTAACCCAGCTAAGATAACACTAGCCACACTATCATCATGGGCCATTGTTCCTCAGAGTTTCACAGCTGCCTGAATCATCATAGGCAGACTTTTGATGTCATTCGGAGGAACACAGTTTGCAAAAAGCAAAGTGTTTGTGTAAGATACCACCTATCAAGTCATTCTCTAAAAGCTATATGACAACAGAAATTGTGTTGTAAAGATGGGTGCATACATCTAGTGCCCAAGACAGGATACTGTTCGCACTCGTCACTAGGATTTCCAATAGGAAGTGAAAAACTATTAGGATCCCTTTTCATAGTTTGTCTTCTCTTGCCTTGTGTCTTCATGTCCTCCATTTTATATATTTTCTTTATTTTTCTAGATAGATGACTAAATATGGGCCACTGCCCAAAGCTAGAACTTAATTAAAACTGCCTCTAAAATCCAAGAGGAAATCTTGTCGTACTAAATGAAAACTTAATTTTGAGGAGTTGTTTTGAAATATTTTCTATCTCTAGAACACAGGCATCCAAGGTCAGTCATCAAAATGGAATTCTCCAAGGAAGGAATGTGATTGAGTTTCTGTCCAAATTAATCTTAGGGCTTATCTTGTCTTTGATGTTTGAAATAGGTATGTAATACCTGCAGTAACAATAACCATAGTGGTAATATGCATGGTCTTTTGCATGATAATTGCAGGTTTTCTAAGATACCCAACATGTCTTTAAGGTTGGTCAGTATTATTATAATTATGCCAGATGTAGGGATATGAATTTGGAGACACAGAAATTTAAGATGTCCTTCTAAGTAGTCATGCCATTCTAAGCAGTCATGACAAATTCAGGATTTGAATGAAAATCAGTTGGCACTAAAACTTGGGCTCAATAAATGTAGGTAATGCTATTTGATTTTGATCTCTATTCCATTTGAACTTTTACTTTCTTCTCATTCCACATGTTCTTATATCTGAACTGCTTTTTACTATAGAGTATTTTTAAGTAAATAACTGCATTCTTTACATAACAACTGGTGACACTGTAATCTGTCTACAACAATAGCACCATATACTTTTTGCAATTTTTTTCTTTGATTAAACATTCTCCCTTAATTCCTTTCTCCAATTAATAATCATAGTGATGGTGGGTTTAAATTTTCCGGTGTCTATTATCAGAATTGGAGCATTAGGGAACATCTGCTTAAATGAAGTTTCATGTATTTAAAATAAAGTCTTGCTTAGTACACATTACAAAGTAGACTTTGGGCTGGAATATGTGGGGTAGGAAAGGCAGAAAAGTTAGTCTTCCTGTATTTAAATATGAATAATTTTATGTTAGTGATAGAAAAGCAATTAAGAGATAAATTTTTATATTGGAAGTCTGAAACTGAGTCATGTAGAAGCTGGATCTTTGAAGCTATATATTTGAAGCTAATATAATATATACACTCAACTCTAAAAGGAAAAGTCAGCTAAAGGATTTGTTAAGAGGCAAAAGAGAAAACAAGCCAGTGCTAGTTGCAGGCATTAAAGACAGGGTATTCTAAGTCGTACTATCTTATGAACTCATTTACATTATTGATTCGTTTATTCATCATAGATTTATTGAGTCCCTACTCTGCACTTAGGGGATCCTGTGATAAGTGTAGACAGATGGTGCTTGCTCTTTGGAATTACTGGGAGTTCTCTGGGAACAAGGTGAGTTAACCCTTTGCAGAAATAAATCTAAAATTATAATTATGAGAACTTTAAGAAGAAAAAGCACTTGAAAGTTTATAAACCTAGAACTTACCAGGTGTGGGAAGCCAGTGGGATATTTCTATGGAAACAATGTATTATATATACATATACATACATACATATATATATATATATATATATATATATTCCCAAATGCACAAGGAAATTTACTGCAACATTCTTAAATGTAGAAAAATATAATAGGGTTATAAAATTCTAATCAATTGGAATCCACTTATATAATATAGTTAATCTCATAAAGGGATGTCACATACCACTAATGGAATAAATTGGAGATTTGATTTTGATAAGGAGGGATTTTTCATAAAATACTATTGGGTGAAAAAAGGAACATGAAATGGGAATGATTCTAAGGGGAATAATTTCTGCAAGGAAAAAGAGGGGAAGCAGATTGAAAAAGAGGTTTCATGGCAGAAGGAACAGCATTTAAAAATGCCCTGAGGAAGAAGAGACTAGTGAATCACATAAACTATAAAATGGTTGATGGCTCTAGAGCGGGAAAGAAGGCAGTGTGTTCAGGCTGGGGTAAGGGGGGCTGGAGAAGCTGAATAAGCAGAGAAGTAAACAGGCCTCACAATGCAAGAGTAGGCCACATTAAGGACTTTGTTGTTTTCATTCAGTAAATGCTTTATACTCATGAACTGTTTGTTCTTTTATCACTTAGTGCTTGCATGCCATCACTGGGCAGTCCTGCTGAGTACTGAGTGTATACTAGAATCTAAAATATGGCTGGTACAAAGGAATTACTCAATAACTCCTAGTTTTCTATTTCATTTACACCATCTTTCCATCCTGCTTCTCCCATGAAAGGAAGTAATCTGGCTTTGTCTCAACACTCAGGCTCAATGACCACCTGCATTTGGACAAATAAGGTTAATAAGCTTAATATTAGCCTTTTTTTTTGGTAGAGAAACAAATGAAATTTATTAATAAGGTAACCTTCCCTTATGTACAAACTAAAGAATAATTCTCACTCAGTCAATTTCTAAATTGACAAAATATATCAAAATATATCATAATCCATAATGTCTGGATTTCAGTGTCTATTAAAACTTTGTAAAAAAGAAACTCTTGTAGCTGTATGTAAAACAGACAGGCATTCTTGTTTTGGTAATTATTAATTATTTTTTACCCTTACTATGTCTGGCATGACTGCTATTTTTTGCAAAGGACATGGGTAATTTTCCATTGTGCCAGAAAGGTTACAGAACATGCATCATTCCAGGTGTTAGCCCACAAAGTGCCAGTGAAACCCTTAATCATTCTAGCACTTTTCAAATATCCCCTCAGGGTTGCTATCTCTTTCATTGATAAACAGTTGACTGGTTGAAAGACAGGACACCAGGAAGGTTAAATTATACCAGAAGACTTCAATAACAATTGAGAAAAACAGGGAACTTTTCTTATAAAGTCACTTATAAATAGAGAGATAGTGTCACTTATAGATAGAGAGGTAGTAAAAACGTTAAGGATTATGCATTTTAAGGAGCACGTATTGGTCAAAGCTAGAATTAGACATTGTAGGAATAGAGAGAGATGTGTCTTGAGTGATGGCTGACCTACCAGAATCAGAAGCAGAGAGGAGCAAGGGAGACATCCCAGGATATAGATCCACTAAGCAGAGGTGGGCAAGTGATAAACACAAAATGTCTGGGACGGGGATGGAAAATTGCAAGCATCTCCAATTTAGACCTTCCAGAAAAGGAAGTTGGAGACAGAAGAGTACAGTTTCTTTCTTTTCTCTTTTTTTTTTTTTTTTTTTTAAAGATTTATTTATTTGTGCATACAGAACTGGGGTACAGGCCAGAGGCTCAGGGGCGGCGAAAGCCTTCACCAGAGACAGAGTGGGGAACAGAACAGGCAGATAGACGAAGTACACTGCTGAGGGGAGCAGCGGGCAGGTCAGGAGAGGTCTGCCACGCCATGTGGTCACCTCCGGGGCAGGCGGAAATTGAACTCATGCGGAAGCGGCTTTAGATTCTCAGTGCTGTGCTTTAACCCACTGTGCCACCAGGGAAGGCCTCTTCTCTCTTTCTTAACAAGAATATAACTTATACCCCAGCCCTCAACTGACCTATATGAAAATGAGTTCAGAAATGATCACTTTGAGGATACATAGAATGATCACTACTGATGTATTTCTATATAATACATACAACACACACACAAAAAAATAGATGCCTATGATTGTATTAATAATGTTGCTGAGTATGGCCCTCACATATTGCCATTATAATAATCTTGAAGATAGACAGATGGCTGTTCATATTCATTCATAGCCATGGACAAGGCGTGATTTGGTGGTGTGTACATTAGAGTGGTAATACCTAATAGGGCTATTCAAACCATTACCTCAATAAAAAGTTAATTTAAAAACAATAATAATTAGCTAAAAGCTTTCCAGATGTTGGGTGAAATATTTTAAAATATATATTAACTGGACAATTTTCACATATTTTTGGCAACTACTAGTAACAAAAAGTACCGCATATTTTTTAAATGAATGATTAGGATAATCAGTCATTTATAGCAAATATCTTCAATATCACTTCCCATTGCCAGTAAATACTGGCAAGATTTTTTAGTTATTTACATATCATGAAAAAATGTAAGCAACTTAATATTGATCATCCCAATAGAAAGAGGAGCTGTATTTAGGAGAGGTTAAATGCTAATGAGGTTAGCTCTTTAAAATTAAGGAACAGTCTACTACTGTTTTAAAATAGTCAATTCTTTTCTCTTTGCCTCATTTCCTAAAATAATTTGTTACAATTATCTAACCTTTTATAGATACAGATTAAAAAATAATTATACATGACTAAGCCATATTTTGAAGAGTAGAGGAAGCATGATATATAGTAGCATATTTTGCAGTCTTCTAAGGGAACTAATGGGGAAAACAGAAAAAGTATTATTAGTCTATATCTCTATCTAACTTCATTTAGTTACATTTTCTTCCACATCATTTTTTTTCACAAATCATCTTTTAGGATTTTAAATTATATCTGTCATTCCATCTTTACACACATGAACACACAGATACACAAAGTGAAAAGTTCAGATACACACACACACGTGACTTCTAGTTACATTATCTACTGTGTTTTCTTAATTTTTCAACCTCTACCCCAACCAGTACCTGCCACAGTGTATTTTCCATAGAAAACTCTCAATAAATTAATGTGTGAATTAATGACATAATAACATATTTAACAAGATGGCATGTTTAAATTTAGGTGTGGCAGATATAAACAATGATTATGAAGTACATTTAAATAATTACCCTAGTTCTTTTACATGCAATGTCAAAAAACTAATGTGATTTTACATTAGTTTAATCTTCTAACATATATTGGAAATATAGTTTTTGCCTTAGTCTTCCCCAAAGTACTTTGAAAAAAATAAAAGGTTTTCATAAACACATCTTTTTGTTAGATATGACATTCATTCTGTTAGTGACTATTTGTCTAGAAGCCATTCTCTTCAAGTGTACCAACATGCATATTTTAAAGTCTTGAAGGGACTACAAGTTTAATGTTCCCTTTGTCTAAAAATAATGACTGAGTCTTGGCAACCAATTATAACAGCTATCTTTCATATTTCTAATGATATTTGAAGGAAGATGTGTTTGTTAAAAAACACACAATTAGAAATGAAAAATGTAACCATGAATATAATTTTCTTCTATCCTATAACTTTTATTTGCTTTCTCTCTTCTATGATTTTACCTCTTATTTTTTGCCTATATTTTTGTATGTATGTATATTACCCTATTATTCTTTTTTAATGTTTATGTTTTTATATACATCTTCATGACATTATATTGACTTTGAGGGAAAGAAACAAATTACCTTCTATTCCCCTTGTATATTTGAACTCAAAATGGAAAATAAATTAAGATCTGTTGAATATAGCCTAACAATTTTACAATTTTGTTCATGGATTTCACAGTAAATTTCATAGAATGGGGCAATGAAGCAATGAATATTGACTTGCTCTTTTATCAATACGCATTGTCTTGGAAGCCTCTTCATCATGATTACAGTCTTCTCACTTATCTTCTTGTTATTTTATAAGTTAAATTGTAGGTTTTTATTCCTAGTTTTAATATAACTTACCAGTTTTAAAAAATAGAAGAGTTGAGAATTTATTAGGCAGTTTATAAATGAAAAGACTGAGGCCTGTCTTCCTTTTACAACATCTGGGCCTTGGTACTAACTCATCTTTCTCTGCTATTTTTTTTTTTTTTCTTGAGTGCCAAGAGATGTAGAGAAGTCTCCAACTTCTAAGAAATAATAACCTTTCATTTAACCCTGTTCCTGCTTCCTCCTACTTCTCAAATACATGGCCATTTTATTTATTTCCACTGATAACTTTTAGCAGCTTGAAACTCCACTTTCCCTTTAACTTCCACTTTCAATCTGACCCCAAATCGTGATTGATTTTCAATCTAACTGTTTCTCAAATTGGTCTCTTTCTTTCCATTTTCACTAGTTCCACCCTTGGCATCCTTTTCACACCACACTGAGTTTAACTGCTCTTCCTGACGCCCTACAATTTACTGTGAAGGACACCAACTGTTAGATTAGTTGTTACATCACTATCAGTAGACATCAATCCTATTTTTCAGCTTGCAATTAGGGACCTTCCAATCTGAGCCCCAGTATAATAACAGTATCCACTTATTACTACATACAGGTGCTTAAATTAGAGTTTTACATATAACATAGCTAATTCATGATACTCATAATAATCCCAGATATATTAATATATATATTTTTGTGGGTAAGAAAGTGACTGCAAGCTTTACTTCTAAACTAACTTGGCAATACAACCATGCCACGCCTGTGGTCAAATCTGACAGTTGATTTGTATGGTCCTAGAACTTGCTTTATTTTTCAATATTTAGCTTTCATTTTGCTTTTTCAATATCTATCATATTTCAGCTTTGGTCTCCAGCCAAGTCTGCTCATCAGTCAGGATACAAAGCAAATTCCAACCATTCTGTTAAATTCTTTCACCAGTGCCCTGCTTAGCTATCTAAGCAGTTAGTCATCTCTTAAAGCTCATAGGACCTTTCCACTAAATGTCTCCCACAATTGCTTGTACTATTACCTCCCTTTGCTTGTGTAGCCTTTCCTTACCAGGTTGTAGGTAAAATTCAAGTGAATTTTATATATTTCCTTATCTCACCACTAAGGTTGGCAAATCCTTAACATAGTGCCATGACTGGATTCTCCTTCTTCAACTTAGATTTTCCTGTCTTTTATTTGCTTTTAATTAAGAATGTAGTAACTTCTTCATGATTTCATCCAATAATATAGGAATACATATCTTAATATCATTAGACTTCCAATGAGCCCATTTTTAATTTGTATAGTGTAAAGATGACTGCAAGTCAACAATAACTAGAATTGTGAAATTAAAAGACAAGACATGGGAATTAGCAGAAACACACAAAAAAAGTTAACTATGTAAAATAATTCTCTACATGCTCTGAAGAAAAGAAACCATAGCTCAGAGATACCACAATCTGGAAGCTTAGATTTGTGCAATCCTGGAACTTGCTTATACTTTCTACTTTTGACCTTTTCTGCTTCAGCTTCTTGAACATGTAAATTTCATTCTCTCAAGTCTACTCATCAGTCAGGACTTAACCGAGATCTCAATTGGTTAGCATTTTCCCCAGCTGTTTCTTTGGGGGGGAAAGGGGAGCCATAAAAGTCATTTTTAAGGTCAATTTCATTTTATGATAATTTACACACATATCATGTCAGAAGCTTAAAATATGCCTTCTGTTTCATCCCATACTAGGCTGCATTTTTAACATTTGTTGGAAATGACTGGATCTTGAGGACTACATGATTATACAATTATTAAAAACACTCATAAGAGACTTAGTGAAATGTAGATGAGGAAATCAAGATGAATTTTATCGAAAGCTTTATTTTATGTAAAAACAGATTTATAATGTCTCATTTCCATAATATTGTTCCACAGCAGCCCACCTAGCTACTAGCTTTTCACACAGGTGTCCCATTTTAAATTGATGTTTTTTCATTCCCGAGTCAATAACTAGGACAGTCTAAATTCAGTACCAAATATTTGGTGATATTTAAAATTGCTTATGCATATAGAAAGGTAATGTACATGGGCTTTTTTTTTTTTTTTAATTCGGCCACCTTTCCACCTCCTTGCTAAGCCTGGAGCATCAGGTAGTTTGGTAGGGGTCTGTTTTGCTGGCTGCTGCCTCAAATGATGTGCTGTGCGGCTAAACGCACCCAGCTCTCCCGAGGATGGCACAATGCTCACCCTCACCCTGCGGCCCTGTTGCCTTCCCAGTGCATTCCAGAGTCCAGTAATGACAGGGAATGGGAGTACCTCAGAGGCTCACCGCTTCCCAGGTGAACGCAGTTGTCCCCTGGGTCTCCTGGGTGTTCGGCTGAAATTGCTGGACTAGTAAATGCGTGGTAGCCTCGGGGAAGGACGGGAAAGTAAAGCCTGATACTTTGCAGGTAGAGGGTTGGGTTTTTGAGTTCAGACAGGTTCTGAGGCGCTTTCTGGCTGAGAGGGGTTTGGTGTGACACGACTTTGGACCTGTTGCAACTCGTTTCCACACCCGCCTCTCTCTGCTCTGCACTTAGTCCCGGGAGGTGCGGTCCCGGCCGGAATGAGCTTCCCTCCGCGGACCTGACGCTCGGCAGGTAACTCCCCCTCCCCTCCCTCGCCCTTCCTGGCCGCTTCCTGGGACTCAAACCTTCGGCGGCGGGCGCGGCTGCGCGCTGCTCTGGGGCGCTTCTGACGGTAAGCGGGGCTTCCAGCTCCCATCCCGGGCTCGGGCTCGGGCGGGCGGGAGCCTGGCGGGCACGTGGAGGGCTTACGCCGGTGGCCCAGGACCGGCCGGGCAGGGGACGGGGAAAGGGGCCCCCTCTGGGCAGAGCGCGCTGGAAAGGAAACTCATTGGGATTCAGAGTTCGGTTTCCTCTGTCCTGGCTACTTTTCTTTCGTTATCGTGGAGGTGAGAGTGAGTTGGGACGTTTGAAAAGTTAAGTCTCAAGCGGGGTGGCTTCGGGTACCCGGAGGGAAGGGCGCCGCCCAACGTGGACGCTGGCACTGTGCCCTCTCCTCTAGGAGTCCGTGGACAACCCCCCACCTCACCCCACAGGGAGAAGGGGCCAGAGAGGGATCTGGAGAACCTCCTGGGAGGAAACAAGGGGTAGAAATGGAGGGGTGTGGGGCAGGTTGGGGGTGTAGGGAACTTAGGCTGTAGAGGGGTTTGGGTGTTCTTTAGAGTTCCAGGGTGGACCAGAACTCCTAGAGGAAAGGCAGGTTTTACTCCACAGTCTGCTTTCTTCTTTGTGCCAGACAACAATTCTGCTCCCAGTTCAGTGGATGCTTGAGCTGTTCAAATTTGAGTAGGCCGGAGCCTGCCTCTCTGTTCTTGAGTAGCTCACCAGGTGATTCTGGTACGGAGCAAATTCTGAGAACCTGTGCTGTAGGCTGTGGTAGACTTCAAAAGTAGACTGTGGCTGAGGGAATTGAGCCTGGAAAGGTACTCAGAGACTTCAGGCATATTCTTTGTGACACAATTACCTATAACAGGCGGATGATAAGGCAAATAGTGTTCATTGCTGGTATCATGGGTAGGTAAAGAGACTGTCATAGTGTTTTAAGGAAAGGAGATAGCATGTGATTGCGTGTTGACTGTGTACCCAGTGATGAAGGTATTGGTTACAGGGGCTCTGACCCAGAGTGGGAATGAGAACTAAGGGAGCCAGAACACAAAAGAAAAGCCATGTTGGTGGGAAGAAGTTAAGGCTAGACGGTGATATCCAAATGCTCGTTTCCCGATTCCCACTTTCTAGACATTTTGCCAGGTTACTGGCAGGCACCTCCTCTCTTTCCCTTTCTCATCCCCAACAAGTGCCAGAGCCCCAGGGCAATTCATGACTGAGACTGAATCAGTCCTGACAAGCAGTAGCAAAGGGGACAATGATGTCAGGGACTTAGAAGAGAAAACTAGTCTTTTTGAAAATAACTGAAGAATGAGAATGGTGCGAAGCAGGATGAAGCAAGCTGGGGGAGGGTAGCTCATTGTTGTGTTGGCTTTCTCTGTGCCTTCCTACTGCTCCCAGAATGCGAGAAAGTCCCCAAGCCTTCCACTTCTAAAATCCACCCCATTACTTTTGGGCTTATAACACACATGGTGTACACACCTATGTGGAGGGCTGGCTGCACCCTGTAGAGCCTGCCTGAGGGGCGGGGTGGATCCTGCCTTTAGAGCTGGCACACTCTAGACCTCAGACACTCACAGTTTATTGTGGGAATCATCACCAATTGAATAGTTGCTGAAAGGGATTGCATAGATGTAGACAAACCACACCTCTGGTTGCTGACTCAGTGATGTGTTTTGTGATAACTCTCAGGAGATTTTTATTTTAACTGTAACTAATATTTTGGGGGATTGGTTAATTTTATGATTCTATTATGTCCCTGCCTACCACCACATTCCCTTCCAGTTTGTGGTGATGTTTCATTGATTGATCATTTTCTTGACCAATGCTTACTCACCCTGCAGCAATTGCGATTCACCTACCTGTTTCCCATTCAATTACACTATAAAACAATGAGTTGAAAGATGTATTTTGTGTCTGCAGAGCCTTGTGGTGAAAGTGTGATCCCAGTAAAGCAGATCTGTTTTAAAACAGAAATCTGGTTAGAGGACCTTTTCAAAAGGTCCACTTAGCTTAATTTAACTAATTATTTGTAAAATTACAAGTTGTCCTTGTTTAGCTAGTTGGGTAAGTTTGCAGGTCTGTAACTTGCAATATATGAATGTTCCAAAGATGTTTCACAATTCAGTCTGTTAAACACAATACTACTGTTCATTTCGAAATGTATTTCTGTATGTTTAATTATATCTACTATGTAAGTAGAATACATTTTAATTTTGGTTAGTGAGCATATTATTTGAAAATCTGAATACATTCTCTCTTCTTGCCTTCATGGACACAGGCTAGATAAGTATGTTCACAGACCATTTTTAAGAATATCATGGGTTAAATTTTACACAGATAGCCACTATGCTACACCAAGAACTGGTTCACTCTGAAAAAGTGCCTCTGTCAGGTGGATCAGCCTTCCTACTGAGGTGAACCAGTGAGTATTGGTACTGCCTTCCAGGGTGGAGAACTTTCCCAGGGGGATTGGCACTGCTAATCTTGGTATTATGGGCTGTGGAGCCGAAGCTGGGGAAATGATGATTTCCAGTTAAGAGTGTGTGTGTGTGTAGGGGAGTGAGGGTGGGGAGGCCCTGCCTGCTGGAACAGGGGTTAAAGCACAGTACTGTGAAGCTATCAGAGCCACTGCAGCTGAGTTGGATCCCTGGTCAGGATGCTGACCCACATGGTGTGGCAGACCTTTCCTGTCCCGTCCACTGCCCCCCATAGCTGTGTATTTCAATACATTTGCCTGTTCTGTTCCCCACTTTCTCTCTCTCTCTGGTGAATCCTCTCACCCCCTACCCCCTGTACCTCTGGTCTGTACCCCAGTTCTATATGCATAAATAAATGCATCTTAGAAAAAAAAAACAAAAACAGAGTATGTGTGAAAGTGTGGTTGGGAGCAGAGTGGCTCCAGGATTTGATATGTAGGTTTATTTAGGCATTAGGAGTTTCACCCATGCTAAGGTAGAAGTGGAGGGTAGGGAAGCAAACATTTTTCAGCTGCTGTGATGCCCTAGGGGTGGTGAAACTGGGTTGCAGATCCAACTGTAAGGGGTTTCACCCCTCAGGCTTGTTGGGAAGTGTTTAATAGCATCATGAATGATATGGGGAAATTTTCCTTTGGGAACATATAATTACTACCTAGTCTATATTATTTTACTTTCACACTGTCCTTAGGAGTGAGTCTAGATTCCCTAAAGGCACATGCCATTTCTCTCTGAGTTTTCTGTCAATTTGTAGACTGCATCCATTTCTGGGAAGTAAGGTAGAAGCGGGGTCAACTTCTTGAGTGCTAGAATAGGATCTCATTTCATCTCCTTGTTACCATTAATGACCTTTAAAGGGTTTGTGCAAAAGCTATGCAAATATGATATCAGGTGGCTCCAATTACTAGTTTCCTATAATACATCCAACAGATGCTTACTGATATTTTAAAATATTTCTATTTTTTTCTCAAATAAATATAACTTTGGAATTACTAGAGAAGAGCAAAGTAAAATTAATTTGTCTTTAAATACTATCAATAGTGTTCCCCAGTGATTTTTTTTTTTTTTTGGTCTGTGTCTCTTCTTTCTTATCTTAACTAAACTATTTTAATCTTTTGTGTCTGATCATATCTTTTGTGATCTCTTATGACCCTTCCTGTTCCCTGCTTCCCTATCCATGCTTTCTTCTTCCTTTCTGACTTTCTTCTTCTCCTGTTTTTCTGTTGTTTTCCCATCATCCTTTCTCTGTTTTTTTTCTATGCTACCCTTTGTCTCCCTCCCTCTCCTTACTGTACCTGTTGTCTGTTTCTCCATCTATTTACCTATTATTTAATTTTATTTTTATCTTCTTTTTCTTCATACACTTCCTTATTTTAGAACAGCACAGGTTTATAAAAATCAAATTATATGAAAATTAAGTAACGTATTACCAGTGGATTTCAATTATCTATATTATACATAAATCTTCCCCTTGGGATGTTAAATATAAAATTCAGTATGTTTTTAACATTTTATATCTTTTTTTTTTTTAATTTCCTGTTCCTGCACAATTTACATTGATGAACTGATTCATATATAAAGATTTGCCTCTCTGGCATTTCCAGTGATTTTCACCTTTGCCCTGATTATACTTAATTTGTGAAATAAGCATTTTATAATTATCATTAAAAATTGAAATTTTCCATTTTCCAAAAACTTACAAAGTAGATTTTTAAGTTGTAATGAAAAAATTCAATTAAGTGTGGAAATAGGACCATTGAAAGAAGGATAATGGTGTCACTGAAGCTGCAGACTTACATGCTAATAACCTCTTACCTTGTAAATTAAAATATGCATTAGTTGATGGATTAAAGGACTTACTACATTAAAGGAAAGGTATTTGAGTGTCAGTTTTAATACAGAAATGCTTAAAAGTCAAAAGAACTCAAGGGGGTCCACTCGTACATATCATGGAAGTTTCTTTAAAAAAAAAAGTTTGTAGAGGTTGGTGGATAGTAAACTGAGCCAAGGTACTTCCGTATTTCTTGACTCTTTGTCAGATTCTCCAGACGACCTTAGTACTGCTTCATACATGCAGTTGGAAAGTAAAGTTCTTGAGAATCAGAAGCTATTTCAGGAGGACATGGAATGCCTGTATCTACAAGGTGAGCTAACTGATATCCATGTTACAGTTAATGGAAGAGCCAATCCATATATCAACTGGATATGACTTCATTACCCATGAAGCAAGATTGACTAAGGTTTGTCATTCCAACAATCAGCTGGCTTAATGGATCAGTAATCTGATAAATAATCTGAATCAATACCTATCGACTTGTACTAACAGCCACCAGTAAAGTAGTACTTAACCACACACACACACACACACACACACACACACACACACACACACACACACACAAACCCTCACAATGGAAACAGTTTACTAAAGAAAATTAAAATTATAGAATATGTTTATAATTTCTGTGTTTACTAATGTCAGGGAAGGCATCAAATCTTAGATGTGAAAAGCAACATGGAAACTGTTTATTGCAAAAACATTTGTATGACATGAAGCCAACTCCTGTATTCTCTAGAAAATCAGTACATGTAATTCATGTTCAAAGCCCTGATTCAGAGTCTGATGGGGTCTTCTCACTATTTTAAATTCTATATTTTGTTTTTGGAGTAGATTTACTCCCATTTTCAGATTAAATTTTGAATATAGGAGAGTTAGAACAAGAAACAGGTGTTTTACAGGAGAAGGTCATGAAATCTCCCATGCCTGTTGGATCCAAAATATGACTGCACAAGGATGGGACAGAGGTCTTGAGTATATGCAAGAATAAGATAAAAAAAAATGACTTGCCAAAATCACTGGTTATTTGACTTACACTAATGATTTTTATTTTAATAGCACAACATAGTGGCACTATTATTTGGGGGCAACTGCAAACATTTGAGGTTTTTTTTTTATGTTTTATGTGAGTAATTTCCTTGATTTGTATAGAGTATGGCTAAACTTGGAACAAAGAAAAAATAATTTTAGATAATGGAATCATTAATAACACATTGGATAGCGTGCTAAGTTATTTCCACTTAAGGCTATATGTTAGAATAAAACAACAAAATTTAAAAAAATATATGTTGCTGTAGGAATTTTTAAATAGCAGTCACATTTTTAGGTGGAAAGCTAAATTGTCTTTGAAATCAACTAACATTATGAGAAGTAGTTGAGTAGCAAAAGCAAGGTTTGCACAATTGCACACAGGTACATGCACAGGTAAACTGTGTAGAGCAGAAAAGTCACAGTTCCAATGATGTGGCCACAGGGTCCCCTTTCCATCAGTGTTAGTTACACTGGAAAGGCCTGAAGGACAAATGAAAGTGAAACAGGAGCTACCAGGTCCACTTTCTGGTTCAGGTTGGTTTACGCAACTGTAACTAGAACTTTGTAAACATCAACTAGGTCTCAGTCATTACAGTCTCCCAAGTTGAAACCACTGTCTGAGGAATTAAGCACAGTTATGAAGAAGATTACAGGGAATCCAGGTTACTATTCATGTATAATCTATCAGACCTCGATACTCCTTAGACAAATCCAATAGTATTTTATATACTTGAATACTGTAACTTATTGATCAACTTTTATGGATACAAATGTTCTACAAATACAAGGAACCCATGAAGAAGTTCATTTAAAAAACAATAAAAGATTTGGACTAGTGTGGGGTAGTTTACTAATCATATATTTTGGAGGAAATGCTGGAAGATAATAAAAGGAAAACGCTTTATTGCAGCTGTATAGAGCTGTCTAAGCAGGCTTGATTAAAAGTAGATCATAAAAGAAAAAACTAATAAAGAGTTGTTAGACATTGAAATTATTTTCCATGTTTATGATTATATATATGACTTTTTTACACAGATTAAAATTAAAATCCAGGCTAGATATACTATTAGCACTCAGTATTTTTTTGTATTTTAACAAAATGAATTTGTGTTCACTTGAACAATTCCCACAAGATTATTACTGTTTTTAAACTTACGCATTTTCACAGTCCAAGATTGCTTTTTTTGCTGCTGAATATATATAACACTTTCACTTTTGATAGCTGTTTCCAACACAGATCAGTAAAATACGTTTTTGAAGATGTTTTATTTACAAACTTTCACATTTTCACAGGTAGAGTACACTGTTTTTGTTAAAGGTATTTGGAAAGCCGCCTTAACAGTTCATATTGGAGCACATATTTATTATGTTTTTCTACATCACCTGTTCCTCTGTAAATGTCAGCTTGTACCAAGATTGACTTTTTATTGTCTTAAAGAGACTTAAAGGTGAAACAAGGTTGCATATAACACATTCAGCGTTTCACTCCCTGGGCCCTTTGCTGCTTGGAATGTCCTCATCTAAATATATTCTGGTTTTTTTTTTTTTTTTTTGTGTGTGTGTGTTATAAATGCTACTAAACTTTTAAAACTGAGGTTGCAAGATCTTGAACCTTACTTCGTATGGTATTCAAAAAACTGAGTATATATTGTGAAGTAAGGAAAAGGGGAAGTAAGGCAAACAGGACAGAGAGAAAGGGTGCATGTTAGATCCACCGATCTGTCCCATTATTGTGCACAATGATTACAATAATGGCAGAATGAAGCATAGCATATGTGCTGTATATAACTCTGCATTACGTTTGTTTTATGTAAATATAGAGGCATATATGTTTTCCATAATATGTAAAACAATAGGTTTTACCCAAAACAAGGGTGATGCTCAAAATGTGGAATAACCAAATTGACAGGACACTTAGGAATTAGAATACATCAGCTTGGTGGGCTTTGAGGAAATTTCATCTGAGTGAGGGGATACAAGTGGCAAGTGAATAAGTGCTCTGATTATTTTAAATATTGATAGATGCTATACATTATATACAATCAGGTATTTAAGTAGTCAGAGAGGGTTGTTTCTCTTTTAATTAGTTTGGAAGCTGTACCTGAAGCAGATGATGTATGTATGAGTTGAGAATAAAAAGAAAGAACATTCCAGATAGATAGGACAACTTAATACAGGGATCTTAATAGTGGAAGTAACTCAGCATGTTAATTGCAAATAAAGAAAATTTATTATATATCCAGAGAAGATGTCCAGAATAAACTGTTTGGGCCCTAAGGTAGCTTTCAAGTCTGAAGATTGCTAAGCCTTTGTGGAGATAATTCTTTATTTTCCTTAAAACTGGTTGAGATCATGCTAAGGAGAGATTTGACCACGCAGAGTGATGACAGAGATGAGTAAAGCTC
Source organism: Condylura cristata (assembly GCF_000260355.1). Classification (NCBI taxonomy): domain Eukaryota; kingdom Metazoa; phylum Chordata; class Mammalia; order Eulipotyphla; family Talpidae; genus Condylura; species Condylura cristata. Next base: position 18,595,589 of record NW_004567102.1, read on the forward strand.
CTAAGTCCAAGACTGGACAACAAGAAAATAAATAGCTTTGATAGATTTGAAGGAAGTTTTTAGTTTCCTGTTCTAGTGTCAGGCACAGTCACACTAGTGACTAGTCACACTAGTGGTGTCTGGTTTCAGACATCACTGGCACTAACAGGAGCTACTACTAAAAATCATTCCCCCCATCATGGTATGTCCTCAAGAAGAAAAAAAAAATAACAAAAACAGGCACTGAACCTGGTGCCTACATTTAGAATACGTGTGTGCCTGTATAGTGTGTGTGTGTGTGTGTGTATGGTTATGTATTATATATATATATGTATATACATCTATATACATATATATATATATAATACATATGCGTGTGTTTTCTTGTAAGTAGAACCTTGATTTGTAGCTGGATAATTCATAAAATAAACTTCACATTGCTTTATTTATTCTAATTTTACCTTAATTATATGTAAAACATTTGTAACGGCAATTCATTTAAATACCCATGTATCCTTTCTTCCTATTGCAGTAAGTTCATGTAACAACAAGTGATATGTAACACATAGGAGAAATGAGCCATGATTTACAGCTATTTTTTTTAAAGATTTATTTATTTATCCATACATAACTGGGGTACAGCCAGAGGTGCAGGGGCGGTGAGAGGATTCACCAGAGTAAGAGTGGGGAGCAGAACAGGCCGACTAATGAAGTACACTGCTGAGGGGAGCAGTGGGCGGGTCAGGAGAGGTCTGCCATGCCATGTGGATCACCTCCAGGGCAGGGATTGAACTCATGCAGAAGTGGCTTTAGCTTCTTTGTCCTGTGCTTTAAGCTGCTGCACCACCCGAGAGGACCCAACACCTAATTTATATCACTACTTTTGTGGAAAAACACATGATTAAGAATTTTATTTCATTGTAACTATTTACAGAATTACTTTGACATAATTAAGCATTTAAAAATACACATTTTAGGGAGATTCTCCAAATGCCATTTGGTAACATGTCTATTCTTATAACAGTACTCATACTAAATTGGTATTTATGTTTTTTGATAAGACCTATGGTTCATCTAATCTTTTTTACAATACTCAGTATGCTTCTAATTACTCTCTCAAAAACTCTTAAAAAAAATGAGTAATACATTATCAGAACTAAATCCCATTCAACATAAACAAAGATGTGTTTTAATCTGCAAAAGTTCTGCATCATTACCATTTAAAAAAAAGTTATACTTCAACATTTTTTAATCATGCTTTAATCAACTCATTTTGTTATATTACATTAAGGCAGTATATTTTTAGGTTATTTAACAGTTATGTATGGAGCATAGTAATTGTGCTAAAAAGAGCAGCCTCCATCATCACAGTGTGTGTAGTCTAGTGAAGATATCGGGTATTTTTGTATGTAATTTGCAGCAAAGTGGTGACACAAAGAGAACCTTCTGGGGGCTCTGGGCAGTGGTGGCCCCTGCCTCCTAGAGATGCCTTAGTGTGTCCGTGAGCTCCTTACTAAGTTCTCACTAGACATTTGTAGGTTTTTTTTTTTTTAACCCTTACCATATAGTCCCTGTAGTCATATAGTTTTAGTTTCTACATATACCCTACGTATTCATGCATTGCTCTGTAGGGGTTATTAAGCTGTTTTATATTCAGGGTTTCAAATGACCAATTAAAGTGAACATTGTACATGAGTGAGGAAAAAAGGAGGTTACTCTAAAGTAAGAAAAAGTGAGGAAAAAAGGAGGTTACTCTAAAGTAAGAAAAAGTGAGGAAAAAAGGAGGTTACTCTAAGAAAAAAGTAAGAAGGTACTTCTTTTGAGGATGTGGTAGACTTGCACAATGGAATACTACTCAGCAATCAAAAGAAGATAAACCCATGCTATTTATGGCAACCTGGATGGAGCTAGAAGGAATTATGGAAAGTCAAAGGAAGAAAGACAAATTGCAGATATGTCACTTATGTGTGGAATATAGCAAAACCAGAAAGTGGTCAGCTATATCCAAACTGAAAAACTAGCCCCTGAGAGCTAGTAAAGGGGGAGTAAAGGGGTGATCACAAAATGAGCAGGAGCACAATGGACTGTGGTGGTGAACTGTGGATGTTTGCTTATGGGAGCTCTGTGGTGACATCACTGTAAGATGTGGAGTTTATACTGCCAAAGCACAAAGACAATGTTATCGTAATACAATGCTATCTTAATACAAAAATAACTTAGAAAATAAAAGTTTCTTTTTCCTTAGTCATATTCATTGATAAACATCTGGCAATTACAGAAAAGTGTAAAGTAATTTTTAAACATTGCCCACAGAACCAACATACACACACTGTTTATTTGTGTGTGTGTTGGTGAGGAAGAGGTGGAGGTTGAATTTTATTTCAGTTCTCTTTATGTAATTTATATATCATCATAACAACATTTTCACGCTATTTACAGCCTAGAAGCAACTTTTGACTTTATTTTCCATTTAAAAAAATGACTGTAAATACTATTAAATAAATACAGTTGAGCTATTAGGGCTTACTCAGGAGAAACTTGGAAGAAAGCTAATTGACATTTTCCTTATCATAGTAGACTTATACATTCCTAATGGCTTGCTGCTTCCATGCAAAATAAGCAAGTTTGAAGGTGTTGCAGATCTTTTTATCAAGAAAAGTAAATATCATCCTAGAATTTCGAACCAAAGGGTATCCCCAGAGCCCAACTTGTTACTCATGATAGAACTCTGTTCACAAACAATGTTGTCAGCTTGATTTTAAAAATAAAGTGGGTGCTCAGTAAGAAAATAAGAGAGGAAAAAAAGAGCCTTATTATTAATTAAAACATTTATGTTACTAGCTTATAATTTTCCAGCAGTTTTTATGAAGAATAGAGTGGTAAGGGTGTTTAATCTTATTTAATCAGTGCTATTTATCTTGTTCTTTTTGTTGAGGAGGAAACTGAGTCTTATTGCCCTAGCATAACGTGACTAAGGACTTACAACCGTATATGGCAGAGCAGAATAGGCTAATCACTTATGTGTGTCTCCTAGTGTTCTGTTCGGCTTGAACACCCCGATTTCTCAAATATCTTTTATGATGTAATCTCCCCCAAGCGCTGCTCAAATCCTGTACTTGTTCTGTTAATTGTTATTGTAAATTCAGATCTTTACATTTATAGTATTAGATTTCATCTTGTTTGTGCTGGTTTATGGTTTCACTAATTTAAGCTCATTTTGAATAGTGATTCTGGAATTTAAGATATATGCTAATCTAATGCATATGTATGTGTGCCATTCTGCAAACTATATCACTATTTTTCTGTTGATGCAAATGATTCTTTCATATATTGATCAGCACCAGGGCAAGATGGAGCAAAATAGCAGTTTTTTCTCCAGGAATTATTTCCAAATGACAGTAAATTATATTCGAATGACTTTAACATAAATTGGGGCTCTGATAATCTCAGATCTGAACTGCAGTTTGGTCTGGGGATGGCAAGTGGATTGCCTATATAGAGAAATCCTGGAATTATTTTGGTGTGTGGGTGGTAGTCTCACCCTATCCCACAGCTAAGACAAATTAGGAAATGTTTACATATTGAACCAATGGGATTTTCATTTTCAATTTATCCAATCCCCTAGAGGTATATGGGTTTGTCCTTTGGATAACTTTGATATGTAGGGTGATTTTGTTGGTGAACTGAGTGTGGAGAGTTTGCCCAGCATATTGTGATTGCGTGTACCTTGTATATTCCTTGGCCTGCCAAAAACCATGTTCCGTGGAGTATCCGTACTATTGAAGATTTTTGTTATAAGTGTTATTAAAAAGTCAGTTTAGAATCTGATAATAAATTTGGATACCAAAATTACGTAACAAATTATACTTGGCAGTTTGAGTATTATAGTGAATTTTTAATTTAATAGTAATTTCTTTAATGGTTTTTCTCTGGTGACCAAGTTCGAAGTTAAACATAATCTTGGCAGCTTAAAATGTGAAGAAAGAACAGATGACTGATTTTCAACTACTGTGGACCATGGGTTGTGATATTCTAAGACAGATGTTCTGAAGTAGTACTTTTTCAAATATTTTTATCATATTCTGTAGGTAGCAACTTGATAATGTCAGAAAGTTAATTGCCAGAAAATTCATTTGAGATGTTTTTGTCCTTCAATTTGATCCTTAAGATAATTTGCTGAATTGAAAATAATATGAGAGAACTAGTTTTATACTAGCACATGGACTAAATAAAAGACCTGAATTTACTTCTTCATGATAAATTATTTTTCTTTATAACATTCCTTTATTTAAAAATTTAAGGTTTAAAAATAAAACAATTGCTATAAGCATGTGTTATTTGCATTCTAGTGTTATCATAATCGTATCCCCCAAATTTTGGATTAAAATAGCAGAATTTTTTTCTTTTACAAATCTGGAGGCTGGGTGTGGGAAATCAAAGTGTCATCTGGATACCTTGAAGGCTCTCAGAAGAATCTGTTCCATGCCTTTCCCCTTAGTGCTGGTGTTGCCAGCCATCCTTCTTGTTCCAAACTTTGCCTCTGCAGTCACTGGCGGTTTTGCTGATACAGAGGTCTGTCAACTCTCTCCTTATAAGGAGGCCAATCTTATTGGATTAGGTCCCACTTTAATCGAGATTGACCTCATTTTAACTTGACTACAACTGCAAAGACGATTCTATTTCCAAATAAGATGACATTCACCTATACAGAGGGTTATATTTGAACATATTTTGCTGGAGGACACAGCTCAACTCATAATGGCATTCAGTAGTTGAACAGAAACAGCCTAAGACATAAGTTAGGAAAAGGACCACAGAAATATTAACAGCTGTTACCCTGTTTGTTTTTATTTTTTTCAAGTCTTGCATTATCTGATTGCACATTAAGTAATTATAACCTCAGGCTATGTGTAATATAAGAAAATCACAATTTTTGTTTGGATTATTTTTTTCACTGAGCAATTATTTCAGATCAAAAACCATAAAAAAAGAGACTAGATTTGAATGTAGTTGATGAAAACCCTATCTGTGAATCGTAAAAAAAAAAACAAAAAACTTGTGACCAAATGTTCTTGTATCTTTATCATAATTATACTGTTAAGTTATTAATACTAGTAATGATAAAATAACACATAACACTAATATTAATGTTAAAGTTGTATTTTCTTATTTTCTCCTTGGAAAGACAGTGAAATAAAGACTGCTGTTGTGTCTTTCTACATATGACCAAATTGATGCTCACAAAGGTAATATCCAGAAAGTCCACAAAAATTGAGGAAGTTGACTTTGTACCCAGCAGCCTTATTCTACAGACAACCTCTTGTCCTCTATGCCATGCCATGCAATGTTTTGTTCTTGTTTTCTAGTCAAAGCATGTGAAATTGCTCATCAGTATGAGTTTTCAATTTGAGCTAATTGAGATAAACTTTTTATTTTGAGATAAGTGTTGATTCACATGTAGTTAAGAGGAAATAATACAGAGGGATTCCTTAGTTTTCCCCATTAGTGGCATCTTGCAAAACCCTAATACTCGGTCACAACCAGTGCCTAGATACTGTGGAGATACACAACATTTATGTCACCAAGAGAATTCCTCTTGTCATCTTGCCTGCATCCAGCTGCCTCCTACCTTTTTAATCCCCAGCCACTAATCTGATCTACGGTTCTGAATCACACAGATTTGTCTTTGAGAATTGTTTTATCCCACTCATTCAGCATAGATTCATCTAGGTCATTTCATATGTCAGTAGTTCATCTTATTGCAGAATGGTAATCAGTACTTTTAGTATACTACAATGCTATAATATTCACCTGTTGAAGGACATTTGGATTGTTTCCAGTTTAGGGCTATTACGAATAAAGCTGCTGTCAACATTCATGCACAAGTTTTTGTGTGAAGATAAATTCATTTTTCTGGGATCTCCCAAGAGTACAGTTGCTGCATTAAATGTTAGTTGCCTATTTAGTTTTATAAATGAAACTGCCAAACTTTTTTTTTCCAGAGTAACCCATGGATTTAAATCAATTTTTAATACCTTATTTTCTGTCTTTTATATTTACAGATTTCAAATTTGGACTTTATACAAATGACCCTAAAGATTCAATATCAAATGCAATTTGTAATGGTTATGAGGCATGGCTTTGAATCACAATTTTATAAAGCTATTTTTCTGGAATGAATCACTTAACTAGTAGATGAACATATTGGTCTATTCAGCTTTTATATCATAACACTTTCACTTTTCTGCTCATTAACTCTATAAGAATGCTTTCTCTCTATGAGTTGCAACAGTTAATAATTAAATAATGCTTTATATAAAGACACATCCAATTAACTCGTCCTCCAATAAAACCCTGCAACTGTTCAGTGTTAAACTCTTGACAGTGTGACGTGAAGTCTAACTAAATACAGGTGCCATCTCATTGCAGTGCCTTGTGTAAGTGCCTTTACCTCGCTGTTTTCCTGTATAATGTGTTTGTAGATGATTCACTTATAAGTATCTTGTGAGAACAGCTCTTGTAATAAATGTGTATCTCTGGATAGTGTAGTCTCACCAGAAGGACTATACCAAGTATATTTATTTATTTTAACCCTTTTCCCTAATACTTGAACTTCTGTGTTCACAGCTGCAACATTTTCCCTCTGATATGTTTTTATGCATTGCTTCTGGCATTTCTATTTGATGAGCTCTACAGTGTTTCACTCTTTTCTCCTTTTCACCTGTTTTTCCAGAATTAACTTTAATCTATGACTTTTGGGTTTCATTTTGTTTCCATAGTCCTTTTGATCATTGTGATTTCTCAGCTTATCCCTCATTTGAGAGTGAATCATTTGCAGTTGCAATTAAAGCTCAGAACATAATACAGTTTTTGAAAGTTAAGATGTGAGTTCTCAGAAAACTCGAGATTTTTATGAAAACCACCAGTCATGCACCATTTTAACTATTACAAATAGTAGGTGTGATTTTCATGCGGTCACTGATACTTGTCTCTTCATTAACTGGAATTACCAGGTAAAATCTGTCCCTCACAAACCCTTAAGGAACTATCTTTTGATAAATGAACTGATCCTGTCAAGTGAATACCAACCTTATTTCTTTGTTAAAAATTAATATTTTGTGCAAAAAGAGAACTTTAATGGACTTTGCAAAGGTCATTCATTAGAAATATGAATCATAGCAGTGAAATGAGCAATTTGATGAAAACTTTTCAACCTTGGCAACTGTTGACATTTTGGGCTGATAATTCCTCAGTGTGGGTGGCTGTCCTGGGCAACTGAAGTATGTTTAGCAACTGAAGTATATCTCTGACTTGTCCCTACACACTGCATCTTGTCTTAGCTTACCTCTGCACAAATCCTTACAATTAAAAATGTCTTCAGAAATGGTTTTGAGGAAAAGGGGTGAACAAATAACCTGGTTGAGGCCATTGAACTTGAATGGAAAGTCATTAGGAAAAAGCTTATGCCTTACACATGATTGAGAAGCTTATGAAAATTTTATAATTATATCCCATGCCTATCAATAGATTAAGTTAATTTTAATTAGGCCATAAAAGGAATGCATTTCATTGCTCCATATGATAGCACTGGCACTTATGGATTAGCTTGGTGTTCCTCCTTGTGCCCCTGGGCAAATGTATGTTTCTGCAAAGTTCATCCTTGATAACTTTTGGGGTAGGAAAACTGTTTCTTTCCCAGGACTTGACATTATATGGCAGAGTCTGGTTCACCGTTGGGATCCAGAGACAGTTATGGTTGCCTAGGTTTGGATTAAGTTATGGCTGAAGTTCAGGGCTGTCCATGAGCCAGAAAAGAAAATGTAATATTTTTGATTGTTGTGTCAGATTTATTCTTCTTCCTTTCTATGTTAGATTTCCTTCTTAAAAACTCTGAGCCGGGCCCTCCCTGGTGGCGCAGTGGGTTAAAGCACAGCACTAAGAAGTTAAAGCCATTCCGCATGAGTTCGATATCCACCTGCCCGGGAGGAGATCCACATGCCGTGGCAGACCTCTCCTGACCCACCTTCAGCAGTGTACTTCACCAGTCTGCCTATTCTGCTCCATGCTCTGTCTGGTGAATTCTCTCACCCTCCACATCTCTAGCCTGTACCCCAGTTTCATATTAATAAATAAATAAATCTTAAAAAAAAAATTCTGAGCCTTAGGCCCTCCCTGGTGGTGCGACGGGTTAGGGCTTAGAACTATAAGCTCACTGCAGCCGATTCAATGTAAGTTCGATGCCTGGCCCCGGAGGTGACCCACATGGTGCAGCAGACTTCTCCTGGCCCGCCCCTGCTCCCCTCAGCAGTGTACTTCATCAAACTGCCTGTTCTGCCCTCTACTTTGTCTCTGGTGAATGTTCTCACCACCACTGCACCTCTGACTTGTACCCAGTTCTGTATGAATAAGTAAATAAATCTTTAAAAAAAAAATGCTGAGCCTTGCTATGGGGAAATGGTTGTCTCCATTAGAGAAAGTGAGCCACACTTAATCTTCCTTACTCCTTACCTCTGCTGTGGGTTACACTGGATTTTCCTGATCCCATTTCTGCTACCGCCACTGCCACCCTCCACCCCCAGCCCAACACAATCTACGTATGTTCTTTCCTGACTTTCTCTATAGTGATTCTTTTTACATGTTTTGAGCTAACTTAATAAAGAATAATGGCTTCTTGGATAGCCCTACTTAATCAGATTGGAGTTTTGGTAGATCAAACAAACTATCAAGAAGACTGAATGCAATGAAAAAATTTAAATTAGAACAGTGTCACTGACAAAGATGTTTATAGTTAAATTAACCCATTAGGGCTATAGTGCATCATAGGGTTATGCTTTTTTTAGAACCCACACAATGAAGAACATGACTTCAAAAGACTGGAAAATCCCTTGTTTAAGATAAAGTCCAATACTGTATCACACATAGTGAACAATGAAATATTTTTTTAAGATTTATTTTTATTTACTTATATACACAAGAACCGGGGTGTAGGCCAGAGAAGTCAGAGGGTGAGAGGATTCACCAGAAACAGAATAGGGAGCTGAATAGGTGGAGCTACTGAAATATTGCTGAGGGCAGCAGAAGGCAAGACAGGAAATGGCTGCTGCACCATGTGGGTCAGCTGCCTGGCCTGGATTCATACTCAGGTTGTAGTGGCTGGCAGCAGCTTGATAATGCTGAGACTTAACCCCTGTGCAACCAGGGAGGCCCCTAAATTAATAATATTATGTGAGTATTTTGAGGTATGGGGTATGAGCTCTAGGATAGGCACATTTTGATCTAAGAGATCCCTGGATTATCTTTGTTTCCTAGGAATTCATTGTATCCTAGCAGTTCTGTTTTAAAATGATTTAAAAACAAAACCTAAAGCAACAAGGCTTTTAGAAACTGACAGCACCATTTGGTATCCCAGACTAAAGTTAAAAAGGAGTCTTGGCCCTCCCTGGTGGCACAGTGGGTTAAAGCACAACACTAAGAAGCTTAAGCCACTGTAGCATAAGTTCGAACCGCACCAGCTCTGGAGGTGACCACATGGCGCGGCAGACCTCTCTGACCTGCCTGCTGCTTCCCTCAGCAGTGTATTTCATCAGTCTGCCTGTTCTGCTCCCCACTCTGTCTCTGGTGAATCATTTTACCACCCCTGCACCTCTGGCCTGTACCCAGTTCTGTATGCACATATAAATAAATCTTAAAAAAAAAAAGGAGTCTTTTACTGGATGCCAGAGAAGATGAGAATTTAGATAAATTTAGTTTTACCTGAGAAAAAAGAAAAACTGTTTAGCTTATTTATTATATGTGAATCATGGTGCTATTGATTCTACTTTGGATAGGAAATATATGTTATGTTGAACTACTGATAGTGGAAATGAATGAATATAACAATAGCAATGGTTGACATGTATCATAAAATTCTAGATTATAGCTTCTAACAGATTTTATTTTCTTCTTTTCAGATACCTAGATATTCTTGTCGCTGCATGAATGGACATTTGAAAGTGCTCTTGTCAAACACTTGCAAACATGGAGACCTCATCAATGCTGTCCTCATTGAATGATGAGTGTAAATCAGACAACTACATCGAACCTCACTACAAGGAATGGTATAGATTAGCCACGGATACGTTGATTGAACATGGATTAGAAGCATACCAAGAATTTCTTGCTAAGGAGCGAGTGTCAGACTTTCTAGCTGAGGAAGAAATAAATTATATTTTGAAAAATGTTCAGAAAGTTGCACAAAGTACAGCACATGGGACTGATAACTTCTGTGATGATACATCATCTTCAGGGACTTACTGGCCCATTGAGTCTGATGTGGAAGCTCCAAATCTTGACCTGGGCTGGCCGTATGTTATGCCTGGACTCTTAGGTGGAACCCATATAGACCTCCTCTTTCACCCACCTAGAGCACAGCTACTGACCATAAAGGAAACTATTCGGAAGATGGTGAAAGAAGCAAGAAAGGTAATATTTCTATTTCATGTGCAAACTTTAAAATATGGGAATTTTTGCACAAAAATAGCATGAAAGATATGTATGTTCACTTTTAAAAGTCCATATTTGGACCATGCCTATTATTTTCAGGAAATAAGCATAGCATGTGGGTACATGGAAAGATTGTACTTCCCATGCTTTGCATATACCTAAAAGAATGGAGTTAGCTTCTGCTAAAGGTGGATTATCCTTCTCTTGGTAATGTATATATATATACCCTAGATACCCATCTATGAAGTATAAAGAGGTAGACTGCAAATGAAATAATTTGACATATTCATAAACCCAAAACAACTAAATTTTCCTTAACCTCCAAAAGGAACCATGTCGTTGATAAGTCTGATGAAGTTTCCTTTGTTCTCAACAGGACCTAGCCTGAATTCTTGCTCTGGATATTACTTACGCCATTAAATAAACCATAGATATATTTATTTATTTATTTATTTTCTGAATTATGTGACTATAATACACAGGCAAGCATGACAATATAAAAGTAAGGTCCTGAGGTATTTAGCAGTTTAATGCCTTGATTACCTATTAAATAGTTATATAGACTTATATATCACAGATATACAATTTTAGAGCTAGATAAAGCTGTAAAATATTTTTAATCAGTCAAATAAAAAATATTGAGTTTTCCATGTACTCAGCCCCACAATAGTTACTTTAGAAACTACATCAAAACCTGAGATTTTTGAAATTGACCTGGAGTTTTAAAGTAAATATATAAATGTTATGATTTTTCACTAGCTATTTCTTAGCTACAGATACTATGTGATATAGAAATTTAGATCTTAAAAGGACTTTAGGATGTGCACCAACAGGTCATTGCTTTCTTCCAAGTCAAAGCATGGCTGTAAAAAACATGTTTTTGTGAAAAGATTTCTAAGACCCTCGAAATCTTCAGTAACATAGTAGTTTGCAAGACAGGCAACTAAAAGCTTTGCAATCATGTTAAAGAGACACAATGTTCTGAAGCTAATGCCAAATGCAGACTTTGTGAAAGTAAGTTGTTTTCTTTTCAAACCTTTTGAGCTCAAAGGACCCAATGTTTTATCTGTGTTAACTCTTTTAGCAGGATTACAGGAAAAAGGCACTAATCTATCCCAATTGTTAAAAATTAGCTATAAAATCAGGCACACGGTAGGTGTCCAAATTTTTATTGAATGAATTGAACTGTCTGTTCAGTTTTCTGAATCGAACCGTGAGTCTTAAAACAGTACTATCCTCTGCTGTTTGAATAAATGATAGTTGTATTTTATATAGTAACAGAACTAAAATTAAAAGCATTTATCCATCTTTGTAATGATAAACTATTAAATACTACATTTGCTAATTTCTTTTTGGAGAAAAATATTTTTTAAACCAGTGTTAAGTGAAAATTGAAAAAATACATCAAGGAAAATTGATGTTATTAATTGTAAACTTGGTAGTTATGAATTCATTAGCCTCCATCCTAGCTAGTTTCCTCTAGGGCGTTATATTTCTGTGACGCAAAATGAAATTTAGATGTCATGAGTCCTTAGGCCAGCACTCACTGGAAAATGAACATTAGTCATGACTGTTTGATGTATTTTTCTTTGTAATGTGGCAGCTATTTATTTAGTGAGCCTCTAAAAGTAATATCCTCTGCCTGATCTTTGTCTGCTGGGAACTCCCACTTGCATTAGCAAGCCGAGGAACTTGAAGTCCACACTGTAAAACAATAATGTAATATTCTGCTTCTCTTTCACAGCATCAAAGTGCCATAAAGAAAAATAATTTTACCTTTTTTTGACTTATAGGTACATATCTAAGCTGAATTCAAAGATTGAAAAATATTTGAACCTTATAAATAAAGTATATTGCAATTGAATATAAATTCATAACATGTAATTTAGTGGGTTTTTTTTTTCCAAAAGCATTTAGGAATGCAGTAAATATTGAAGTCATATGGGCTTGAGATACATGGGATGTATAGTTGTCAAGTATTTTGGAAATTTCTTTATGCATTACTTGTGTATTTGTTAGAAGTTAAAGGATAAAGTACTCCAGAAAAAAATGTATTAACAAAGCTAGACTTTTAAACCCATAACTGGATGAGATCCTGTGAAAGATTAGAAGAGCCATTATGACTAAAATAAAACTTGATAGAATGCATTGCTTTTTAAAGATTAAGTGTGGTTTTCATGACTATCATTTACTCAGATAAGTCAGGTTTTTCTAATCCCACAGAATCAATGGCAAAATATTAGATATTAGGATAAATGTACTGTTTTGAACTATTTTCAAAGGGCAAATTCTCTTTATTGGCATCTATCGATGAATTATCATGCCATTATTAAGAAAACGTTCTTTTACCCCATGCAGTGTTTGAATAATGTGCATTTTAATAAGGAGAAAAAAGTTTCTTGCTTATAGATTTCTCAGGGAGATTATTTTGGTAATCAACATTGTGAAACTCTATGGAGATAGGAGGCCAAACTGGTATGGCTGGAAATCAGTAAAGCAGAACCTAGGAAGAATTTCAGAGAAGAATTTAAATCCATTTCACTGTTCTGTTTGCAATTGAGATAAGGTACCTATGAAAATAAATGTCACATTATGGAAAAAAATTCTAAAATAACGAAAATAATCAAAACACAGTTTTCTGATAGAGGTCAAACATTTGAAGTCCAATCATAACTCACAAGTTAACCTTCCAGTCCTCTGAGAAAGGAAATAAAAATGATACTACATCTCATTTATCTTTACTGGAGATTTTGTTTGTAATTTTACTCACTTATTTGCTCTTGTTTCATTTTGTTATGTAATCTTTGATTCATTCTTTTATAAGGAGAATGTGATCCTTATATTGTTTCAAAAATTATAAACTTGTTTCTATTTATTCATTTAATTTTTGACAGTTGTCACTTAGAAGTTATTTGGAATTTTTATTTTCTTTCTTTGGAATGTTTGCTTATTTAAGTATTTGGGAATTTTCCTTTGGGAAAAGCCAATTGCAGATAGTATCTTGTTCTCTGAAGGGGCCATACATTTATTTACTGCCTCTTTTTCTAATCTCTTTCGATTTTTCACTATGTGTTTGACATAATTACATTTGGGACAACTGTATAAAGTCTGATAGTGTCGAGCAAGACTTTTCCCAGGTAATTATTTGCCTCTCAATAAGTGTTCTCAGATGACATAGGCATGTATTCCTAATTACTGTGAACACCTCTTATAAAAGTATCCTCTCTAATTACCTAAAAAAAGTCATCTTTCATTAGTCATTTTTCTTCTAGCCACTCAGTCATAGATATCCATAAAGTTATAACTTGGGATTGTCTTAAACATGTAATGTTTAGCCAGCATGCTACTTGGAGATGTTTCCTAATTCTAGACCAGCTTCTTCTGTGAGATCTAAATCAAACTCTTGTGAAATATGAAATCAAGAAGACACATAAGCAAAAGTCTACTGAGAATTAGGCCAGAGTAATTCCTGAGGCACTCGGCATTGTCTCTCCTGAGTTCAGCTTCTGGTTCCTCCCTGAGTCACTGTGCCTGGGTGTGTCTGTTATGGCCTAGGGAGTTATTAGTAATACAGAGAAACATTAACTACTCCTTAGCCCCTTGGTTGCATGTGGGAAGTTTAACAGATGATAAAGACTCTCTTGGACTTGGCTGGCATCATTGTTAGTGCTAAGAGACCTTGGCTCTCACCAACTATTTATACAGTTGAACATTGTACCTCCTCAGGTATCTTTACTTATTTAGTGAAAAATATGAAGCAAAACCTTCCAGTGGTTTCTAAATCTAATGGTCCTAGTCAGATCTTTAATAACGCTTACCAATTTAGAATATTTCAATGTAATAGTCTATGATTATACTCCTTGTTGAATTAGTCCATTACATGAATAACTTTTATTGTGTCATAGGGTGTCACTTCCGTGTGTCACTTTTCTTACAGCCATCTGCTGTGATATCTGGGTATTTATTAGTGGCTTCATTAGAATAGGATCATCTTTCTCATAATGTTCCCAGTTTTTATGAAGAATTTGCTCTCTGCCTCCACCCTCTTTCAGCTTTCACTGTGAATATTTTTATTCTTTGAATTTTAATCAAAATCAGTTTCTTCCAGGAAATGGCTTTTACTTAGTCAGATTTAATAACATTACTCTCTTATGCTATTAATTTGAACACCTCTTCTCTGAATGAAGTGAATATTATGTTAGTGTATGTATGTGTGTGTGACAGAGAGATAGACACAGAGAGAGAAAGAGAGAAAACTTATTAAAATTACTCTGACTTCACCATGCTACCTTTGCTGTGTCTGTGGGAATATACTTTCTATGCCAGATTCCCAATGCTATGCAGATAGAGAACACAGTTCATATTCTACTCACTTAATTTACTCATTTCCTTCACTATTATAACAAACCTAATGAAAAAGTATTTAAATTTTAACATAGTTATGTAAGGAGAGAGGAAAGAGTGACTGTGTTATGAGAGGATTTTTTAATTTTATGACAGGGGTTTGGGTCTTCTTGGTTGACGTGATACTTTTATGGACAAAAAGTTACAGCCTCCATTCTCCATATCCCAAATTTAGAATTTTTTCGATGAGGGTAAATGTAGTTGCTGATACTCCATTGGGACCCTGTTTGGATGGAATGGCTATCTAACTTGACATTTACCAAACATTTAATATCAATATGTGGTGCTAAGATGCACTTCCTGCTCTCCTCTTCATTGTGATTTTCCTTCCTCTCTACCTTCTAATCTAGAAGCTCCTAGATTATTTCAGAAATTTATCAAAAAGTTCAACAGTCTGTATTTATGTATCACTGTACTTTGTCATGGGTTCTTTTAAAGAAAGAGAAACAGCTGCCCCAGTTTAGCATCTAGCAAGACAGTATTTTTCTAGGAATTCCAACTAGGATTATGAGCTCAGAAATTACTGTTCTTGAAGAGACCCATATTTTTGTAATCTCATAATAATTACATCTACTGTGTTAGTGTAGAACAAAACAGGATTTCCCTAATACTATTGCATAGCTAACTCAAAGCAACAAAACACTAATTTGACATAAGTATTGAAAATAAGAACTACTGAGAAGATAGCTTAGATATATGTACTTTATATTCAGGATGTGCAACAAAATGTATTATCTTTGTGAAAAGTAAGGGTTGAAAACTCATTAAAATATATTTTTAATAATAATATATTTATTTTTACATCATTTTGTGCCTTTTTCCATCTCAGTTGTAATCCCCATAGGCTTCCCATCACCAAATCACCCATGTGCCATCACCATAGTCCAGTGTGTTTCCCCCCCACCCCCACCGTCTTTGATCCCATTGCCCGTAAAATGTCTCTGGCAGATAGTTTTTCATTTTTATTATTATAAAAATGTAATATACTTTTAAGAGACATTAATAAAATTTCAAGTAATTTTAAGTAATGTTGTTGAAGTTGGTCAATGTGGAGTAAGTACAAACTATTCTCCTATTGCCATTCAAGAAAAAAAAAAATCTAAAGACCTGAAATCCTGGATCTCAGGGGGAAAGTTAGGGAGGGGTTCATGTTCTGTTGTTCAACAGACAATAGTTATCTCTTTTTTTTTTTAAAGATTTATTTGTACATACAGAACTGGGGTACAGGCCAGAGGCTCAGGGGCGGTGAGAGGCCCCACCAGAGACAAAGTGGGGAGCAGAACAGGCAGATCTACAAAGTACACTGCTGAGGGGAGCAGCGGGCGGGTCAGGAAAGGTCTGCCATGCCATGTGGTCACCTCCGGGGCAGGCGGGAATCGAACTCATGTGGAAGTGGCTTTAGCTTCTCAGTGCAGTGCTTTAACCCGCTGTGCCACCAGGGAGGGCCAACAGTTATCTCATTTTAACTGGAATTTTTAAAGTGCTAGTTTTATTGGATTTTTAAATATGTAAAATTTATGAAAAAGAACAACAAAGTTTTGTAAATTTTTAAAGTCCTTATTAGCTATAAACATATGATTTGTTTCCCAAAATTAAATTAACTCTTTTATCAAATATTATTACTTACTGAATATTTCTGACATAATGAAAATTACTTAATTGGAAAAGTGGTAAGTTATGTTACTTAAGTAACACATTATTAATTACTAATTACTACTATAATTAATTTTCTTAGCTTAAAAAAGTTCTGTGAAAGAGGTACAGAGTTATGGTTCATCAGTATAAGAATCTGAAAAAATGAAAATAAAACTAATAAGAACAACACAACTTTTTTGCACACCAAAGTCATCAGTAGCTTATGAGTTTTGGATATTTTAGTAGACAGTACATTGTGAGTTAAAATCTAAATATTTCAGGCAACAGTTATTTTTAACTGCTTTTCATTTTAAAAATTTCATCTTGAAAAATAATGTATTTTTAAAAAGGAAAATTATAATAATTATAATTTATCAGAAATACCACTTTGCTGTTATTAGCCTATACCTCTATAGGCTAATTGTTAATAAAGAAGCAGTTTAAATTTTGAGTTACTTCGGAATTCATATATTTTACCTGATCAAGGAAATATTCTAAAGGCCATTTTCTCTACTCAGTTATTACTTTTTAGTATTTGTTAGTTCCTTTTTTCCAAAATAAGCTATGATAAAAATCTCCTGTAGGGATCACATGCTGTTTATGTAATCTTCCTTTTTAACATTGAAGGGACTATTATCAGGTGTGGTACAAAATTTAGGTATGGAATCTCTTAAATAACTTTTTTTTTAATATTTATTTATTTATGCATACAGAACTGCGGTACTGGCCAGAGGTTCAGGGGCAGTGAGAGGATTCACCAGAGACAGAGTGGGGAGCAGAGCAGGCTGACTGATGAAGTACACTGCTGAGGGGAGCAGCGGGTGGGTCAGGAGAGGTCTGCTGTGCCATGTGGATCACCTCCAGGGTGGAGATCGAAGTCATGCTGAAATGGATTTAGCTTGTTAGTGCTGAGCTTTTAACTCACTGCACCACCAGGGAGGGCTCTCTTAAGCAACTTTTTAATCATCATGACTTTTCATTAATTTTCCTTACAGCCACAGGATTAAAATAAAGCTAGTTAACTAGTTACTGATTAAAAGATATAATACGTATCTGATGGCATGTTTTTATTTGTTTGTTGGAATGGCAATGCTAACTGTATCATAAAATAGTGTGGTCATAAAATGCTGAGTTTAGTTTATACATTAGCAGTGTCTATGTAATGCTTACATCCCATAGTACCCCAAACTCAGATGCCTTTAGACTATCTAGAAAAATGTAACTGCAAAGGACAAGGAAGCAAGTTGTATTCCAACTTGAAGTGAAAGCATAGGGTTGAACAGAAGGTAAATTATAAAAATTCTTGCTTTAGATGTTATAAATAAAATATAGCTTATATCGATGAGTTGTAAGCTTAGAACCTTGGGTTCATCTTGAATCATCAAAGTTAACTGTCAGAGAACTAGGGAGTATTAATTTATTCCCTCATAAATGTGCAATGAGTTGTAAAAAGTCATGGAAGCTTACTATGGTTGGTTAGCTCTGATAAGGGTTAAAATATCAAGTGATGTTTTGTCTTTGTAGGATTCTTTCTGGCCACAGATTGTTCATGTGGAATATACATTTATATAATTTTTGGTGTCTTTTAGCTAGCTACTGTTCAAATAATCTTGGAAGAAACTGGTTGGGTTTTGTGATTAGGACTAGAAATGGCATTTTGAGTAATAAATTTGTTATATAATCTAGTTACAATATAAGTATTATTTATTGAGCACTTAAGTGTCATGCACTGTGTTCAGCACTTTACATGCATTCCCTTAAATTGACCTTTATACTCATTCTGTGAACTATGCACTTTCATATATATTTTACTGTTGAAGAATAACCTGCTTTCTTATAATAGGTATGACTCGAGTCATACACATAATGGAAGAAAATGAAACCAAAATGGTCATAATTGGAAAGTAGTAATGGCTACATATTCCTTAATAGCCATATCAGAGAAGGTTTAGGGCTGAAACCAATTGGTGGAGATATTGAACCACTGGTTCTAAATGGGTCAGGTACAAGATGCTATGAGTTTGCTTTCAGAAGTAAGAAGTAACATATTTGGAACTGCTTAAAATTTATGTTAAGCAGAGGACATGTGGCACCTAGAATGCAGATTAAGTCAGCAGACACTGAAAAAGAAAAGTGTTTTCTAAATTTAACTATATGGAAATTTAAAGAGGGAAGAAGGTGGCCAGACAATAAATTTTTCCTTTGGTCTTTGTTGAGTAGAACAATGAATGGAAGTACTTGGTCCTTCGCCAAACTGTACAACTGAAAATATGGTCAGTTATTCATTCACCAAAGTTTTATTTAGTGTTTACTATGTGTCAGGTATTGTTATAATCCTGGGGATACATAGAGAATAAATGTCAAAGAAAACCTGTCATTGAGTGCAATTTGTAGTCAAATAAAGAACACTAGATAATAAGCATAAGGAGAGCGGTGAAGAAAAATAAAAAAAAGACTGGGTGAGGGAAATTGAGAGTATTGGGGAGTAGTCTGCAATTTATCATAGGGTGTTCATAGTATCCTAGACATAGTGACTTTGAAGTCAAAATTCAAGGAAAGATCTTAAAACCTGGCATATTTTGTCTTTTTTTTAACCCTTTGTTCGATTTTTCTATATTCCACATATAAGTGAAACCATCTGATACTTATTTTTTTCTCTCTTATTTTTCTTACAGCAGCGGTTGGGGAGCAAAAGGGGTCAAAATTGAGGAGGGAGGCACCTAAGTTATTAGCAAGATGGATTATGGGTCCTATGGTGGTGGGAGAACTATGGTGATGACACCTGAGGGGAGAAGTCAATGTCCAAAAATTAACAACAATGTAAGAAAATTAATTAATTAATTTCAAAAGATTTAAGGAACATATTTGTGGTCAGAACATATTAGATACTTTAGGGCTTTAAGGCAGGAATATGGTGTCTTATTTGTTGGAACTCAGAGATGTTCCTTAGATGTAGATTGTGCAACTCTTGTGGACCACGATCAGGAACTTGACTTATGCTCTGTATTGGATGGGGGAACACTAGGAAATTTTGAGGGAAAAAAAAGCAGGATTGATTTCATATGTGTTGTCTTTTAAAAGGAAAAGTGTCATGGCAGTATTAAAAAATTGCCTGTGGGGACTTAAGGTGAGCTACATCAGAACCCATTAGATGATGGTCATGGTGAGTAGCAGTGATTATTAGATTTTGGATATATTTTGAAGTGAATAAAATATAGAAATATAGGGCATAAAATAAATCGAAGCATATAAGACGATTCCAATAGTTTGGAGTGCTTGGGATAATGGCGTTGTCCTTTGAAGTTGGCTTTAGAGTGTTAAAATCAGGAAGTGGGCAGAGAGCAAAATGAAGAGGACATTCTACTAGACATGCCACATTGACAAGTAACCCCAGTGACTAACACCTACATATATGTATTCATAGAAAAGAGGGTTCACTTTTGAATCTAGCACAGTGACTGGGTTTAAAGGTCAGTCCTGATCCCTAGATCCTAGGTCAGGGATGGAGGTAGAAGTAGTGTGGATAAGATTCAGATAGGACAAGTAGGAAAATACATCGTGTGAGTTAAGGAGGAGTCTGACTGGATGCTGACCCAGGAAAGGAGATTATATAACCTGCTGAGAAATTACTTTCATAGCAGCAATTACTACGCAACTCCTATATGCTGTGTCAGGTGAGGGAGACATAATACAAATAGTAGGTGTCTCTTGGCAAGTCACTTTTTTTATAGGTCATTCTGGTGAAGAGCTTACATTTCCAAAAGGGTGAAGGTAGTAGAGTGGAGTGAAATAAAAAGAAAGTCAGGGATTATGGAGAGAAGCAGATTAGGGTCAAATGTGCAGTTCTTTCATTCAAGTTTTCTATGATAAAAGCATGATATGTTTTTGAACAAGTTATTGATGTTATCAAACCTGTTCTGGGGCATATTCACATGTGTTTAGGTTAGATAAAAAGAAAGAAAAATATAAAACAATTTTAGCACATGATGGGATAATGTTCATCAGTAGGCTAGGGATAGCCTAGAACTGACTAAACTTCATTATAAAAGAAAATGTCCTTTTGCGGTAAAAATATACTTTTAATTAATATCTAGAATAGAATAATACTCTACTTAATTCCGTATATTAATGAAGATACTTTTTGGGACCCAAAGCTATTTTTTTTTAAAGATTTATTTATTTATTTATTTATACAAGAAGTAGGGTATAGGCTAGGGGTGCAGGGATGGTGAGAGGATTCACCAGAGACAGAGTGGGGAGCAGAACAGGCAGATGGACAAAGTACACTGCTGAGGGGAGCAGCGGGCAAGTCAGGAGAGGTCTGTCCCACCATGTGGGTCACCTCCTGGCTGGGGATCAAACTCATGCTGAAGTGGCTTTAACTTCTTAGTACTGTGCTTTAACCTGCTGCACCACCAGGGAGAACCCCCGAAACTATTTTTGATGTCTTAATTATCTGATTTAAATTTTTTTTCTGTACAAAAAAGTTTCAGATATATATATATATATATATATATATGAAATTTAATTCTGTATATACCTGTAGAATCTCTGCTATGGGCAAGATTCTCTGTTAGGTCATACAAGTGGAAAAAGAAACAAACTTTTCATGGGGTTGGGTCAAAAGATTCATGAAAGATTATATATATATATATATTATATAATATATATATTATATGTATATGTATTACACACACACACACACACACACACATATGTATATGCTCCCTGGCCAGGGATTAAACTCAGGCCTTAACAGTGATAGTGCTGAAACTTATGTCCTAGGCAACAGGGTGTCCTACAGATGTGTATATTATTTTTTTTTTCTTATTAGAGTACATATATTCCTTATGGAAAATTTGTAAAAAAAAAAGTTGAGAAAATAAAATTACATAAGTACATCTGAGGGGTACATGTGCATAAAAGTGTGTGTGAATGCGTACATTACTATACCTTCTACAGATCTCTGAAATAGAATGTTCATTTCTAATATACTTGAGCTCATACTTGAGATTATGTTTAAAAATTTGCCTCCTGCTATTTTCACTAAGGAATTTTTTCCTATAATCAAATGACAGATTTTCTGTACTGATAGGCAGTGACATAAAGAAACAGGGGGTGGTGCACATGACCACTCTGGCTACATGCAATAAGGAAGTTCATAGTCTCCAGGTAATTTAAAAACAATAATAACAATGACTAAAAGGTAGGCTGCTTTTTATTACACCATATGCTGGGGATTATAAATAATATCTGTGATGATAAGCTCCTCCTCACCAGGATAGACCCTGTGTAGGCATGACTGATCACTGCTACCTCTACCCAGCACTTTCTTCTCCACCTCTTGATAAACCAGTGCTGGTAGTATGAGCGTCTCAGGATAATATTTCATTAGAAATGAAGAAACCCTCATAACTGTTTTTTTATCCTCCTTGGGCACTCAGTGATTAGTGTATTTGGGGCTCTTTAAAGATGTATTCATACAGAACAGGGGTACAAGCCAGAGATGCAGGGCAGTGAGAGGCTTCACCAGAAACAGAGTGGGACAGAGAACAGGTAGATGGATGAAGTACACAGCTGAGGGGAGCAACGTGTGGGTCAGGAGAGGTCTGCCACGCATATGCATGTGAGTCACCTCCCAGGCCAAGGATTGGACTCTTACTGAAGAGGCTGCAGCCAGTTGTCAGTGCTGCATCCTAACCCATGGTGCCACCAGGGAGTACCGACTTTGGGCTCTTTAGAGGTAATTTTAAATGTAAAGTTAAAGGTAATTTTACCTTTAAAGGTACTTTTAAATATACATGTACATTTTTCTTTCCCACACCAAAAATTTCCTTTGGGAAATATTAGTTTCCTATTAGTAATCACATTTTGATCCCCTTCCCATGAACTCAAACAAGTATCTTCAACAAGTAAAGAAATGTGAGGAACAAATGCATTGCCATTTGGCTAAATATTAATCCAATATGTAAACTAGAAAAATCTAATAATGATGAAAAAAAAAGTCAGTATCTGAGGCACACTAGTTATATTCAAGCCTGCTGGAATTCTGAAGCAGTTCCTGATGGAAAAAAAGAAGAATCAGAGATTTTAAGTTAGGTAACCTTTTTAGTTTTTAAAAGTGGGCAGAGGAAGAAACTGACAAAGGTCTAGAAGTCTAAAGTCACCCAGAGGCTAGCAAGGTGACTATCAGATAGTATTTAGACAGACATATAGTACTTTTGTGTCTCCATTTCCATCCCAAGATCTTTTTTTTTAATATCATGTTGATTTTCTACTTTATTAACTAGACTTGTTAATGACATCAAAGTTATCTATCATTTATTAGGAGTGTTATCCAGCCACTGTTCTAAGCTGTTTAAATGTATTGACACATTTATAGTCACAACAGCCTCTGTTACCTACTTCCAGAGTTGAAGGACAAAGAGGATAAATAATTTATCTGAGGATTTAGACATATGAAATGGCTTGGCTGGTGTTTGAGTCCAGGCAGTGAGCTCAGGCAGAGTCTGGGCAATTTACCCATCAGTAAGTTGTATGTGGATAGCCCATCCCATGCTAACAGCAAGCAGTATCTGAGTCACACAGGTTATATTCAACCTTGCTGAAATTCTTATGGTATTTCTTTTGGGCAGACACTATTATATTTGATTCATGGCTTTCTACCAGATAGAAGCCAACTCAGTAAGCCCAGTATATATGTGACTTTATGATAAAAGCAGCTTCTTCTCATCCTTCTCTTAGTACTTTATCTCCTTCCTTCTCATTCTATAGGACTCACAATCTGATGTTACTGAATTGCATTGTCTGGATCTTCAATGATAGTATATTCCTTCCCCTTTATGTACATGATTATTTCTTACTGGGGTCTCCTTTCCCATATTCTTTATCTCTCACTAATTTTTTAAATCCATGTTAATTTGTGATTGTTGGGTTGAATAATGAATAATTAATTCCTTTGCCAGGCTTTGATTAGTTACCTTCTATGCTGTTCTCATCTTTATACTTGTTCTCTAGTTTTAGATGTGATACATTCTCTAGTCTTCATAGGGTCCAGGATTCACAATTATCTTTCTCTCTCTTTTTTTCAGTCTAGGATTTTTGTCTTTTTGAAATTGATTTGTACAGTGTTTATGCTGCAAATGAATTCTTTGTCAGTTACATGTATTGTGGATATCGTCAGTGACTTACTAGTTCATCCTGATAATTATGTTTTGACAAACAAAAGCCTTTAATTTTAATGCAGCTCACTTTCTTATTTGTTTTACAGTTAGAAATTTGGTGATTTCACTGGAGAGAGTCTTGCCTATCCTATCAAGATGTTCTTTATTTGCTTCTAAAAATTCTATTTTATCTTTCACGTTGAGGTTTTCAGATTCCAGGTTTGACTTATGCATATGATATGAGGCTAGGATCCATGTTAATTTTTACATGAATATACATTTATTGAGATGATCACCCCTTCTATGCTGCACAACAGTGTCATTGTCATCATTCAGGGAACCACCTACTAAAGATGCATTTCTAAACTATATTCTGTTCCATTGATATGTTTTCTTCTCTTGTTCCAAGACCACAATGTTTTTGTTAGTCTAGCTTTATATTAAATCTCTATATTTGGAAATGAATATCTTTCACTTTTGTTCTTCAGTGTTGAGGTCTTTATTTCCCTGTAGAAATTTTAGAATCAATCCTCCCCCTGCCTCCTGCAAAGAAGAAGAAAAAAAATGGAGAAATTGACTGGGATTACATTATATCTACAGAGTGGTTTAAACAGAACTGAATTTTAGGATATTGAAGTTTCTAATCAATGCTCAAGTATTTTTTTCTTTTTATGTATTTAGTTAATTAGTTTCAGTGAGATTTTATAGTTTCCTGTATATCATTTTCTGCTTATCATTTTGTTGATTTTCTATATTTATATTTGATCATATTGGAAATGTTAGCTTTTAATTTAATTTTTTTACCTCTTTGCTAGTATATAGAAAATGCCTAAATATGAAAGGTAAAATAGAATATTTTTACTTTTGTATATTGACTTTTGGTGTCAGTCCAATGACTTGCTAATTCACTTATCAATTCCAGTGATTTATATGCAGGTTATGTGTAGTTATCTAGATAAATTATCATATTATTAATAATGTTAGTTTTATCTTCTCTTTTGCAATCCATGGAATGTATATTTTTATTATTGTACTGTTAGATCTTCCATTGCAATGTTAAATCTAACATTAAATATGAACAGTACTTGATGTAGAATTTTTTTAAGAAAATCATTCCACATGCAAAGGCAGAGAACTTTTTGTTTATTTACAAGTAATATATCTTTTTGCTATGTAAAGACTTTAATTTCACTTCGGTAGTATTAATATTATATAACTGAGCACTTATTCTTCAAATCTTGTTTCCTTGTTTCAGTATAGAATTTACCTTGAAGTTTTTCTGTTGTTGAAAGATTCCCAGCAAGCGCTCCTTCTGCCTGGTTTTATTTCTCTTTTCTAGGAGCTCCAATTAAAAATCTGATACAGTTATTTTTTTCCTTTTTTAAAACACATCCTATATATTTCAGGTGCATTTTTGTGTTTTCCATAAATTTCACATTTTGTACTTTATTCTCGATATTATCCTTCTTATCACCTTTACGTCACCAATCCTTTCTTCAGTACCATAGTATTTGAAAGTCCGTTTTTGATAACACCAAAAATCTGAATTGCTTATAGTTTTCTTTTTATTGTATTTTTTTTTCTTTTGGTGTTTGATCATGTGAGTCTCCTGTGTTTGGGATATTTTGATTGACTGATGAATACAGAGACTACTCTGTTAAAAACGATTTTCTTTTCTTCGAATTGATAAAGTAAGAGTAGACCACCTGATTCTAGTCAGGGCTTGAGAACAGTGGTCTGACTTCAGTTTTTATTTACTCCTATGGTAATTCTTCTGAGGTTTCCTGTAACACCACAGGTATTTATAGTAACTTTTATTTCTTGAAGACACTGAACTCCAACTTTTATTTTCCTAAGTTAATTGTCAAGTGTTTCTTTAATTACTCTTGCCCTTCTCTCAACGTTCTTCTAGTCCCTTCCCTATTCTTGTCCTCATTAAATTTTGGGGATTTGCCAAATGTCTGAAGGGCAATAATACATAGAATTTTGAGTTCCCTTTACCGTGCTTTTTCTTTGCTGTGATTAGAGGTCTTCAAACACTTTTTGCTTAATGACACTAGACTTAAATATTTGTAAACTTTTTCCCTCTAAGAAAATTCTTCACCACCACTTAACTGTTTGACTAGATGACATATTTTGTGAATTGTCAAATTTGAAAAAAAAAATGTGAGTTGTGAAAGTGGTAGAAATAAAATTAACTTATCTTATTGTTTTCCCTATATGTGATCTTTGGCCTCACAGATACAAGCTGTCTTTTATTTTCCATCCCTTACCTTTTTTCCAGTAGGTGGAAAAAGTTATATTATTTATCCTAATATAAGCTATTCATAGTCTTATTATTTTTATATTATGCTCTTATATTAGAAGAGTCCCTTTCCTTTTCTTTTGAATGAATATGACAAGCTATCAGAAAATATGCATATGGAACTAGGATATAGGCCAGAGGTGCAGGGGCAGTGAGAGGATTCACTAGAGACAGAGTGGGGAGTAAAACAGGCAGATGTACTGAAATACACTGCTAAGGGGAGCAGCAGGCAAAACAAGAGAGATCTACCATGTGTGTCACCTCCCCCACCAGGGATTAAACTTATACCAAAGTGGCTAGCTTTGTTTGCACTCCAACCCCATTGTGCCACCTGGAGGGTCTGTGTATGTAAATTTAAGGTAAAAATATACTAGATATGTATGGTAGGTAAAATATAAAGAAATGATAAGCCATTACTATTTTGCCATCTAGAAAAAAAATTATTTCTAGTACTAAATATAAACATTGCTCATTCAGTGAATCAGTTAAAGAATATATATCCCATATATGGAATATTACTCAGCAGTTAAAAAGGGTAAAGTCATGCTATTCACAGCAACATGGAAGGAGCTAAAAGCTCCTTGTTCAGTGCAAGAAAAAAACAAGAAAAATACAACATATCATAACAATCAAGCAAACTTATTTTTTTAAAGATGTTTTATTTAGCTGGAATATAGGCCAGTATAGGAGTATAGGCCAGCTGGACTATAGGTACAAGGGAAGAGGGGTGAGAGGATTCACTCGATATGAGTGGGAAATAGAACAGTCAGATTGACTGATCGGGGAGCAGTGGGTAAGACAGAAGAGGTCTGCTATACCATGTCAGTTATCTCCTGAAAGTTACCCCTTTTACCACCAGGGAGACTCAAAACTTAATCTTAAAAATGAAAGATAAGTCATAATATACCCAGAACTTGAAGTTACAAATAAGCAATCCAGATGTAGCCAAATGTAAGAAATTCATGGCATTATATTCCTCACAGTTATATTCTGGAAATAGACTTGGAGAAGTGTACAGTTTTTTTTTCCCAGTGTATATTCATTTAGCCTTATTTTTTTTAAAAGCATTTACTTTTATTTTTTCAAATAATTTATTCCTTCCAAGCCTATCAACCTTTTTCTCTTTTTAAGTTACACTTCAATTAGTTTATTTCAGTTAACAATTCAACTTGAAAACCCATGGAGCTCATTCCTAAACTGAAAGATTGTCTTGTCAGCTGTCTTTTCAATGTTTTTGTAAAAGTAGACCAATTCTGATTGAGTCATTGGGCTTTTAGGATTTATTTACATAGATTCACAGTAGCAAAATCCCTGGAGCTCAGAACCACAGATTTTCCAGAGCTTAGTTTCAGGTTAACGTTTCTGTCCACATGGTGTCATTTCTAAGAGAGAGATCAAAGAAATTGAGAGCCCAAACAATTATTTCAAAATAACACTTTGTGAAATGTGACCCAAAAAATGCACTCAGCCATTACATATGTGCAAATTCGCCCCTCAACCCCAAACTCAAAAAAGGCCCTCTGTTTTTCTCTGTTGATGCTGCAGAAACTGCTACAGATGCCTTAGCCTATGTAACAGTGCATTCTTCACATGTAATTGTATGAATGAGAAAAGTGATAAAAGCTTTTTTTTTTTAATTATACCTGTTATCATGTTGCTTAACACTGGTGCACTGTCTGTATATTCCTCAAAAGGCCATCAACACAGCTTTCCAGATAAATCCCTGATGTTTCCTTCCTGACTAGGTCTTTCCACCTGAAATCCTCTAAATTTCCAGCATTTCTACCTCAAAAGCCTCATTTCTGCTGCCCTCTCTTTTAATCTGTTTTCTGCAGAGGAGAATAAAAGCTCTGGTCTTGAATCCTCTCTTGTAGTTCTCTGACTTTGAATTTAAATCTGTAGCTTGCATTTATGATCACTTCCCTTCCCTTTCCAACGTGAGTCTGTGAGTAACTTGTTTCCATCCTGCCATCATATGCTGCTGCCATTCAATATTTTGGAAGTAGAATTAACATAGAAAATTATTACGAGTTTTATACATACACTAATATGATTCAGTATGTGAGGACATTCCTTAATGATCATAACAATAAGTCTAGTTACCAGCTATCACCACCTAGTGTAACTTTCAAATTAGCAACATATATTTACTGTTGTCATATACTGTATATTACTTCCCTGTGACTTATTTTATAATTGGTAATTTGTTGCTATCATTCTTTATTTCTTGCTTTTACCCCCTTTACTTCATTAAGTAGTTTCTATCAAATGTTTCTACTTTCTTCTTTGTCTTTACTTGCAGTCCCCCAGTCTGGATTTCACTTGATTCCTCACCTGACCTATGTCTGCCATGGTCTGTACATACCAGTGGCTTTTTAATAACTCTCAGTTTCTCCCACCTCTGAGTTGTGCTTGCTTTTAATCATCTTATTTCATCAGTCTTTTTCTGTCCCTCTGACTCTTATTACTCAGTGTTCTTTGTAACTTGCTTTCTGTCTCCTGAAAGTGGGTATTTGAGGTATGTTTGGCTTTGCTTCTGTCTGCATTTTATTTCTTGGTGCAGCTTTCTGCTTCCAAACTTGTAGCTATTACTGATTTTATAACACTGGTGTGGCTTGTCTTCTAAACTAAGGCCTTTAACTCTTTACCTATGTGGTTCATCGACCTCTCAAATACAACATGCCTACATTAGCAGACTGTGAAGCTCACTAAGCTTATTTTTCCTGTCTCCGGTGTTAAAGGCAGCATCACTTGCTTAGACACCAAGCCCAGATATGTTAGAGTCACATATGATTCATCCCTGTCTCATTTCCGCACCTTGTGTTTGTTATCAGGCAGTTTTAGGTTTCTGCCAATTCTTCCTCGTCCTAATTCTGTCCATTGCTACCACCTACCCATGTTCTGCTCTCTACTTTTCATGGTTAATTGTAAAAATCCCTTTACCTCTCCTTGCTACATAATAATTCTGCTTCTTCCATTTCCTATAATCATTTACCAGAGTGATCACTCACCCTGTCATCCTGTTTTGATTAGAAGCCTTGGTCTTCACATTCTGCAAGTACCACGGAAACACTAACCTCATCCAGTTTCTGCTTCTCTTGATTTGGCATGCTGCTGTTTTCTACCTCTTAACCATTGTTTTTGCCTTTCCTTCTAGAAATAATTCTCTCCCTCTCTACATATCATGTAGCATCTACCTTACATGCTATATTGCACATTTTAATGTTGCATATACAAATTAAAAAAAAAAAAACACCTCTGGGTTTTAAAAGATGGTTTAGCAAACCATCTTTGCTAAAAAGGGGGAATTAAATTTCCTTTTTCTTGTGTGTGATTAGATGTACTGACTCCCTAATGAATGAGACATGGCAGAAGTGATAGTGTGAACAGGTTATAAAAGATGTTCTTTGCTCTTTTTAGGTTACTTAGTTTAGAGAAAGTAACTGCTGTGACATCAGCAGTTTATATAACAGGCTACCAGGTGAGGACAAATGTCTTCTCCCAACACACACATGAATAAACTTTCTTGGAAGCCAATATTCCTTCCTTCCCCATCAATTTCAGGTACAACCCATACAACTGCACCTTTTACTGTCAGAGCAACCCAACTAACCCAATCTCAAATTCTTCACCTACATACTCCTACAAGATAAAGCATTGTGTTAGTTCACTAAATTGTTGTGGGTAATTTCTGAGGCAGCAATAGGTAAGTAATACAGTATATTTTCTAGGAAACCTGATTTCCCCCAGTAAGATGAAATACCCTGAGAGTTTCCTTGATTTATATAGCTGGCGTGGCGTGTTCCTTGGCACAGTCTTTTCATGTAGAGTTACTTGGTAATACATTTTATGATTTGGTGGGGGTAGGGGAAATTTTTTAAAATCATAACTGCTAATAAACCATGGGAAGTACTTAAACCAAGTTTCTGATTGTCAGTTCATAGCAACAATTTATGTCTTGGGAGAGCTCTAGATGTGAATGTTCACTATCACCTGATGGATCTCGAAGATATCTTCAGTATCTAAGCTGCATCTTTAGATTACATTTCCAACATCCATATACTAATTAAAATATTATGATTTACTAATTCAGTTTTTGTACAGAACCAATTTCTAAATTAAATCTAAGGTCAAATACATGAACAAAGTGATGCAGATGGAAAGTGATTCTTTTACTAAAGACCTTCTAAAGTTTAGCACTTAGGATTTACTTTTAATAATATTTACATGCAGAGTAATATAAAATGAATCCCCAGAGAGTACTTTATAGTGCTGTAGGGTGTATATGTGAGGTGTTTATATTCATTACCATTGTCATTGAACCTTACTCCATTTTGAAGTGATCTCACATTCTAATTACTTTAAGTGTTAAAAGTGCGAACAGTTAATTGGTTTCTTGTCACCTTATTTTAACATGAATCAGTATGTTTTATGTTGATGAAAGAACAGTACTATCTAATTATTCCATAAAAGAAATTGTTCTTTTTCATTTGGACATTTCTGCTGGCCGATAGAGGGTTAATTTAAGACTGAGGAAGAGAAGTTATTTCTAGGCTCATGCTTAGTAGTTACTTTTACACTATAATCACATAAAGCTGAAATATTCGTGTCCAAGGACTGCATGTGACTATGATGTCCATTGATTTAAATGGCTGTATTAGATATCCCATACCTTAATAGAGGAAGCAGTTGATCTGTGAAGAATTTGCAAAGTCAGAGGCCTGGAACTGTTTTCTTAATAAAGTAGTAGTCAGATGGTTTATGTAGTATATTTGGATTCTAATGAATCTCTTGATTTTGAAGATGACAGTTCATAAATAAAGTAGAGGAAAATTGCCACGTAAATGCAAAAACATGCCAAAAATTTACAAATGCATCTGGTTTATGCAGTAGTCTTATATTTGAGAGAACATACTTGTAAGGAGTTTAAATATGTCATCTTAGGGAACCTAAAAAAGAGAACGCTACAGATTTTGTCCTCACGCATCTTGTTTTTATATTAATATTTTTGGTTTTCACTGGAATAGAATACAAAGCCTTAAGTTTCAGCAGGATAACAGGCCCTTAAAGTTTAGGATTACAAATGACATTGGTTTTGTTTGACCAGAAAACTATTAGAAGTAAGCAGAGACAAACTGATATTGTACCTTTTGAAAAGAAACTTCAGGATATACAAATGCATGAGGCAATTTAGAGGGTTGGTCATGAGCATGGACAGAGGATTAGATTGAACCATTTTGAATCTCAGCTCTATCATTTTGCTATTACTATGAGCTGAATATGAGGCTATATATCTGAAAAAAGTATTTCATTTGAAATACTTTCATTTGAAATAGACAGTGAAAACATTGTTGGGTATGTTTTATTTTCCCAGTTTTCAAATAAAGAGACTGGGATTTCAACAAGTTAAGTAATTTGACCAAGACTGGCAGCTGATACACAGTACATCAAGACTGGAACCTAAGTCTCCAACTTACTGCCTAGGCCTCACAAAGACCTTATTGTTGTGGGTACTGTCATGCTGAGGGGACGTGGGAAAGCAACAACAGCAACACCTACAATCTGGATAAGTGACAATGACCATTATAAAGAAATAATGATGAATGATCACTGTTGAGTCTGGAGAGGACAAGTTTTGGGTGTGACTGGAACTGGCATATTCTCGAGAAGTAAATGGGTAGATTCAAACCCACGCACGGTCCGTTCATGGTTTTTTTGTTTGTTTGTTTTTTAACTTGCATAAAATTCTCTTATACTTGGTTGTGCATCCTTGAGACATGTACATTTTATTTATTATATTTGTGTCTTTTTCTCTCCTGAACAACATGGGTTAGTTTGTTTCTCTGGCTTTTACTTTCACAAGTAGTCTGTGTTCAAACACAGTTCATTGCATCAGAGAATTTTAATACACATTTACATATCAAGGCATCATATATTCTGAAAATAAGCAGGTGACGTACATGTTCATAGTTTTACTCTGTATAGTTTGTGTCTGTTGTAATCGGTGGTTATTTCCATTGAGAGGGGATTCAAGTGAGTTAGGGAAAAAAATGGATTCTAAAACCATTAACCAATAAAGTATAGGTAAAATAAAATCAGTGGTTAAAATAATACTTCAGTTACTTTAATTAAAAGCATACTCATAACATGATACCTTTCCAGATTTGGCTGCCTTTTAACTATAGACATCATCTATCTAGAGTGATACAAGAGAAGCAAGAAATAAAAAGACATCCCCAAGAGTAGCCAAAACAGTCACAATAAGAAATCTGTGGCTTATTAGTGGGAGTGGCCTCCAAGTCCTACTCCTGGAGCCCTTTATCCTCATTTTACCTTGTATGCAATTTAAATAAGCTCATGATTATAAGTATTAAATTGTAATACAATGGATCACACTGACAAGAAAAGAAAGGCTTAGCTTGACATCGTGATAGTATGTGGAAAATAATACCATCTATAAGCATAACAGCTAAGACCCTAGAATATCATGACTGACACTATCAACATTTAAAATTGTCTTCATAAATCACATTAAATAATGCCAGATTTAGATTAACTTCACTGTACTGTGCTGGAGAAATCAAAAAAGGTGATCCTATATTTAAGACTTTTTTCCATCTAAAATTGACAGAATAAAAACAACAAAAATATTTCATTACTTAAAGATGTCTAGAAAAGTCACAGTTCTAAAACCTTCAGGAAAATTTACCTGGTTTGTGCTTAGCAAATTAGCCAAAATCTTTAGAGGAACTCCTTTAAAAATATTATCTTTGTGGCTCTCCCTGTTGGCACCCCATTATAAAGCTCTCTGCAGCTACTGAAGCACCAGTTCGATCCCAGCCAGGGAGCTGACCCACATGGCAAGGTAGACCTCTCCTGACCTGCCTGCTGCTCCCCTCAGCAGTGTATTTCAGAAGATCTGCCTGTTCTGCTCTCCACTCTGTCTCTGGTTAATCCTTTCACCCACCATACCTCTGGCCTGTACCCCAGTTCTGTAAGCATAAGTAAATCAATTTTTTAAAAAAGGAATATTGTCTTTATGAGCCCTCCCTGGTGGCTCAGTGGGTTAAAGCACAGCACTAAGAAGCTAAAGCCACTTCAGCATGAATTGGATCCCGCCCGGCCCCGGAGGTGATCCACTTGGTGCTGCAGACCTCTCCTGACCTGCCCCTCAGCAGTGTACTTCCTCAGTCATCCTGTTCTGTTTCCCACTTTGTCTCTGGTGAATCCTCTCACCATCCCTGCACCTCTGGTCTGTACCTCAGTTGTGTATGCATAAATAAATAAATCTTTAAAATACACACACACACACACACACACATATATTGTCTTTGTTAAAAATTGCACATAATATTAGAGTCAAATATATATTTTTAGAGGTCAGATGGAAACAAAAGAAATGCGAAACATTACAAATATATATTTAACACCATTCTAACCCTTAGTATTTAGGTAGAAGTTGTTGTCTTTATTTTCCCTCTTGAGTCTTCTTTGTTGTATTTTATTATGTTCCTAGCCAACACTGCTACATTCCTTCCCAGATCATCCTCTTATCATTTAGGCTACTGACTATCTCCCAACAGACAGGCGGCAGTTTTGCCAGTTAATAACTGCTATTGTATGCTGTGTCATTAACCCAACATGTGACCTAGTAGGGGGACAGCATCTAGATAGTAGGGAAACTACAGATGGGAAACAGCTATGATATAAAAGACTATGATTTATCTAAATAGTGATAATCTTCTTGCTGATAATGAAAGCCTTGATTGCATTGCTATTATTTTGTGTGGTTTAAAATGTTATTAACAGTAAAGCCCTTCAATGAGGTTAAAATTTATAACATCTACTTATACATTTATGCTCTGTAAATCAAATGTAAGGACAAAGGACTCAAAATTTGCATAGACTTTTTGACAGAAATTCTAATACCAGTTCTGTGGATGTCTGGAAAAAAAGACCAAAGAACACAGGAACCTAATTGTTAAGTTAGCTGTCAAATTCAGGTCAAAGTGTTTAAGCTTTTGTTTAGTAGATTTATATTCTGGAATTTCTTAGTCACTCTCTTTTTGTCTGGACTAGTAGGATAATGTGTCATTAAAAAAGAAATGTAAGTAACACTAAGATATCTAGCAGAAAAGGAATTAGGCTGATCACATGTTAGTTCACAGCCAGCACTGCTTTTGGCAAGCAGGTAGGGGATAGAGCTGGATAAAATAGGAATAGTGTCTGAACTATTTTCCTAATCAGCAACCTTATAGTAAAATTAAGTAAGACAAGAAATTATTGAGGCCAAAGAGAAGTCCTGAGTAAGGAAAATATCTGAATTGTTATACATTTTTATCTAGCATTATCCAAGATTCTAGAACCCATGATATTACTTAGGTAGATAGCTTAGTTATAGAGGACTCACACATTTTCTCTTTGCTTCTTCTACTCAAGTTGGCCTTTCTTAGAGTGGTTAGTGTTGATTTCTTCCTTCCCTTTTTGGGTCCTTAGCTAAAATTTTTGGCTTACATAGGATTTTTAAGGATTCAACATTGCTTTATATATCCTCTAAGAAATGTTGTCTGAGATGAACAGGAAGCTTCTGGCATATTCTACCTGCCCATTGTTGCTCTCTGATGCTCTTCTCTTCCCATGGGATTGCTAGTGCAGAAAATATACCTACTAGTGGCACAGTTGTACAGAAATAACAGGCTTCCTGGGGATATTCCTCACTAGCTCTTCTGGTCTAATGGCAGGATCACTACACTGCTCAGGGACTCAGACATGGAGATGGCTAGTCTTTGTCAATCATTTGTTACTTGTGGAAAACTGGGGTGAAGACCAGAAAGAAAAATAAGTTCATGAATCATTGTCTTCTATACATAACTACCTGGGTGTCCCATATAACCCAAACAGTTTTTAGTTAACTGATCTCCTTTTCTGTTTAAGCTGGATATAGAATTTATATTTTGGTACTGCTATCACCATCTAACCATGTGTTCAAAATAGTAACCTTGAAATCATTTAACTCATTCCTTTCCCACATGCCTTCCCCTAGCCCAATCCAAATATTTATTAAGACATACTGAATCTGTCACCAACACATGTGAAACTGGTTCTGTCTGGTCTGGCTCCAGTATTGCCAGCTCTACTGCAAGTTGATTTGGTCTCTTACTCAGACTGTTATTGGAACCTTCTTACTTTTTGCAGTGTTCCTTCCTGTTGATTTTTTTATTCGCCTTCAAGTTTAACATGCCTTCTCTGCTAAACAGTTTCTGAACTTCTCAAGTTAGTTCTGTATCACTGCCCATACTCATGCACATTCCCTAGAACTTGCTTTTATGGTTTTCTAATCTCTATTTAACCCTGCTACTCCAACTAGACTTTGAAATCCTTGAGAGGACTTTATTTTATGCACTTTCAATTTCCAGTGCATAGTAAATGTCCAGTATATTTCTTAAATAAAAATGAGAAATAGAAACGGGCTATGATTTGTCATGAGCCCAAAACTAGTCTAAATTAATGAAGTAGAAATTAGGAAAGCTTTCTTATTATATTTCAAATGAACACTACATGCAGTATTTTTGTGGGTAGGTGAATAGATTCCAGGTTTTCCAATATTTCTCTTGTGAGCACTTTTTAAAATCATAAACAAGGATAATTTTGCATGGATTTCAAGATTCCTTAACATTAGTGAATGCAGTAAGTTGACAACTGGTACAAATATATTTTATTATTTATGATATCTATTCTAATGCTTTCTAGAACTTGGTTCTGTCAGTATTCTATTGAAAAACTAGTGAAAATGTTGAAATGCTCAAATGTTCGTTCTTAGATTTTGGTTACTGAAGGTAAGTTGAACTTGAGGGTATATGAAACAGAGGAATGTAGTTTATCTTTTAATGCATAGTTTATTTTGATGACTGCAAGATGCAGTATTATTTTAAATTGACTAAAATTTTAGCAGTATGCTCAGCTGAGATGGAAAATAAAATTATGTTCAAGAAGTTGTCAATGTAATTATTATTAAAGTATCATAAGCTCCTTGCTGGGATTTTTTCAGCTTTCAGTACCTCTGTATACTCATAAAGCAAAACATGAAACCATGAACAAAGAACTTACCTATTTACAGATCATTGCCATTTGGTGGGTGATCTAATGGGAGGAGAGAAAGGTCCCTCTAACTTCATTTCACACCTTTACCCTTTCAGAATCCTTGGGACCTCCCCAAACAGCTCTTTCTCCCATCCCCAGTGGGTCACCATGTGTAATGAAAGCTTTTTCTTGATCAGAGTGTGCTATTCTTGAAGAATAGTGAAAATAAAAATGAGAGTATTATTAAAAAAATAAGTCGGCCCTCCCTGGTGGCGCAGCGGGTTAAAGCACAGCACTGAGAATCTAAAGCCGCTTCCGCCTGAGTTTGATTCCCGCCTGCCCCGGAGGTGACCACATGGCGTGGCAGACCTCTCCTGACCCGCCCGCTGCTCCCCTCAGCAGTGTACTTCGTCGATCTGCCTGTTCTGCTCCCCACTCTGTCTCTGGTGAAGCCTCTCGCCGCCCCTGAGCCTCTGGCCTGTACCCCAGTTCTGTATGCACAAATAAATAAATCTTTAAAAAAAAAGAAAAAAATTCAAAAAAAAAGTCATCAATCTATATGATTACTATTTCAAAAATAAAATACCATTTATATTATTTATATGCAACAGATCATTTATTATTTTAGTACCACAGGGCCTATGCCTAAAGTTGTGCCTCACATAAGATGCTTTAATAAGAAAATGAAAGATGTCCCTCCCTGGTGGCGCAGCGGGTTAAAGCACTGCACTAAGAAGCTTAAGCCATTTCCGCATGAGTTCAAGCCATTTCGGCATGAGTTCGATCCCCGCCTGCCCTGGAGGAGATCCACATGGCGTGGCAGACCTCTCCTGACCCGCCCGCTGCTCCCCTCAGCAGTGTACTTCGTCGATCTGCCTGTTCTGCTCCCCACTCTGTGTGTGGTGAATCCTCTCACCCTCCGCATCTCTGGCCTGTACCCAGTTCTGTATGATTGAATAAATAAATCTTTTTAAAAAATGGTTGGAAGATTCCAAAACTAATGATGGTAGACCAGCCTATTCTACTTAACGTGAATGACTGGGATTATGGGTGCAGAACCACATTTTTTAATCTACATGTGCAACCACAAAATAATACCAGACACTTGTATCATCAATAATTAGAGCAACTTTAATTGTGTATTCAGATATAAAAGGGCAATCATAGGTTAGACTTTAATTTTTTTCAATAGAACATGACCATTATTTGACATTACTCAACTTTACTGAGTTGTTAGCTACAAAGGCTATTGATGACACACTTGTAGAAGGAACAGGACATCTATTTAGATCAATCAGACTTTTCAGATGTTTAGAAAGCAAAAAGCTTGAAGGTTAATGATGATAAATGTCTCCGTATACAACTTCTATTATCAATCTTGTCTTATAGGCTGTTGCCTTAAGTTCATGATTTGAACTTTTATAGTTTATAGTGGTGCCTGTTGCCTCCCCACCTTTATTGCACCTGTTGGGTTTGCCTTGCTGGAAAAAATAGTGGGGTTGGGGAATTTTAGAAGTAAATTTGTCACATTTGTACATAGCACATTTATAATGTTGCTCACCACTATAAAAAGTTGCATATTGCAGTCATCTTGCACCAAATATGATAAATGTCTGTATTAATATGGCAAAAAAAGTGATAGCTTTATACTCTGAAAACATTATGTTAAAAATTTCCTGTCTTGTGAAAGAATATATAGCACAGTGCATACTTACCAAAGAAAGCTTTTAAAAATGTTATGATGACACAATATTACCACAATATAGAAAGTTAATTGAGTAACAAGTAGCTTCTTAAAAAAAAATGGCTTTCTTCCTTTATTCATTCTTTTACTATGGAAACATAAAGTAAAACAACCATTGCTGCCTCGAGTTATGTTGTTGAGGTACTGTGTTCTACCTTGGAATGACTTTGAAGAAAAGTCAGTATTTTACATTCAGATCATTTTTATTAACTCAATTTATAAAGAAGTAATTTAAGGTAATTAAGCACTTTAACTCTGACAGGTTGATGCTGTTTAGTGACAGTTTTGTCATAGGTATGGTAAATAGCTTATTTGACAGACTGTATTTCCTAAAAAGAGACTATTCAGTGCCTCCTTTCAAATCTTTAGAGGTCATCTCTTTTCTGATCCACAGCTCTTTATTATTTATGGAAGATATGAAAACTGACTTTATATTCATTCTTATTTTTTTAAGATGTACTTAAAACTGTACTTCTGGGGTACAGGACAGAGGTGCGGTGGGGTGGGGTGGCGGGGGCTGTTGGTGAGAGGATTCAACAGAGACAGAGTGGAGAACAGAACAAGCAGATGGACGGAAACACACTGCTGAAGGGAGCAGCAGGCGAGATAGGAGAGGTCTGCTGTGCCATGTGGGTCAGCTTCCTGGCCTGGGATCAAACTCGTGCTGCAGTGACTGTGGACAGCTTCATAGTGCTATACTTCAATCCGTAGTGCCACCAGGGAGGGCCCTATTTTCATATCAGAGTTTCTTATCATTTGTCTCAGTCACTTTCAGCACAGTTGTTTATTTCATCTAATTCATAGCAAAAGGAATGCTTGACTGATCTGAACATTATTTCCTACATTCCTGTGTTTTATTTTTGGCATTGACATATCATTACATGTTGTGAGATAGCAAAGTAATTGTGTTCTATAATGTGGACCCCATAAATGGAAAGTTGTGTCTCCAAGCCTCTCCATCTTCTATTTTTGAGATATTTGTGAATATGTAAATCAGGAATTCACATTTAATAATTCAGATTTACATTAGTTTGACTACATCTACTTCCAAAGGTAGATATTTTACAAGTGTAATATGGAGTTACTTCCTATATGAGAATTCTTTAGAAAAGATAGTCCCTATCTTTTATTTCAGTCTTCATTTCTGTGTTATCGTATTTATTCCTTCTGTGAATGCTAAGCAATTTGATTTAATATTGGGGAAGCAATATATGCCTTCCTTAACCTTTTTATTTACCTTGTTTTAGACAATATCCAGTCTTAAGTAAAAAGAAACAATTCTAAGAAAGCCATCTTTTATGTTGCATGAGTCATGTTCTATTCATTTTATTTCTAGTACACTTCTAAGTGAGTCCAACATTTTATATTCATGTAACTTATTACTCATTCAGATAGAAATCAGCTTAAGACTTTTTTTTTTTAAACAGTGCTGGCTACTATGTTTAGTTCTCTAAGCACAAGAAACTTGAGGGGTTCTCTAATTTCAATCTTTAGGAATAAATCAAAATGGTCAGTGCAGAACGACTGAATTTACAGTATCTAAGGTGAAATATATGTAGTTTATTGTCATAAATATTTAAAACAAATGAATTTTGATCATTGTAAGGAATGGAGCAAGTCATGATAGTATTAGAGCTCAAATATAATAAAAATAACTTGAAATAATTTTGATGACTATAGCTATAGCTTTCTATGTCAATATTCCTTTATATGGCCCTCCTGGTGATGCAATGAATTATAGCACAACACTAAGAAGATAAAGCCATTTCCACATGAGTTGGATCCCTGCCCTGAGGTGATCCACGTGGCTCAGCAGACCTCTCCTAACCCGCCCACTGTTCCTCTCTGCAGTGTACTTTGTCGATCTGCCTGTTCTGCTCCCCACTCTATCTCTGTTGAATTCTCTCACTGTCCCTTCACCTCTGACCTGTACTGCAGTTCTGTATGCATAAATAAATAAATCTTTAAAAATATATTCTTTTATATTTCATTAAGTGGGTTTATATAATACATAGTGCTTTGAACCTGCCTTATTTTCACCCTGTTTTTCCATTATATAGATATACCAAGTCTGCAATGCTGTAGACTTTATTGGGTATTAATGTATTTACAAATGCCTATCATTTTTGTAAAGCTTCTTTTCATTGATTTTTTAATTTTTATAATAGTTTATTTTTACATCATTTTGTTCCATTTCAGCTGCAGTCCCCATGGTCTTCCCATCACCATTTACCTGTGTGTATCACCATAGTCCCATGCACTATCCCCTGCCCCATTTTTGACCCCATTCCCCATGCCACCCCCATAAAATGTTTCTTGTATATAGCTGTTCATTATTATTATTACTTTTTCCCCCTGGTCCTTTATGCTCCTGCTATGAGTGAAACCACCTGGTATTTTTCCTTTTCTTTCTGGCTTATTTCACTAAGCATGATGCCTTCCAATTCCATCCATGTTACTGCAAAAGGCATGACTTTACCTTTTTGATTGCTGAGTAATATTCCATTGTGTATATGTATCTCATCTTTTTAATTTAGTCATCTACTTTTGGGCATTACAAATGTCTATCAATTTTAAAGATTTATTTATGCTTGCAAACACGTGGGTATGGGCTAGAGGTGGGGTGTGGTTTGAGAGGAGGGCCTACTGAAATGTACTGCTGAGGGGAACAGTGGGCAAGACAAGAGAGGTTGGCTGTACCATATGTGTTCCCTCCTTTGCTGGAGATCAAACTGGTTCTGCAATGGCTGCAGATAGCTTCATAATGCTGCATCTTTACCCTTTTGCCACCAGGGAGGCCCCCTATCAGTTTTAAAGTATGGTGGTGCATACAACCATCTTTACATTTGAAAAGTATTTCACCTTAGGATATCTCTGAGAATTGGTTCTGTGTGGTAAAGGCATATGGTTGTCACCTATTAACTGTAAGGAGTATTATCAGATTATCAACCAGTCAAGCAATCTCAATTTAAAATTTAATTTATTGCTTACTCAGACAGAAAAAAAAATGTCTTATTAAAAGAATTTTTCAGGATGTGCATTACTGTGTTTGCTATCTCTATGTATAAGAATCTCGAGGGGCTCTTAAGTGTAACATTCAGTACTAACGCAAAATAGCATGCTTGAATGATCAAATTCCGAGTGTGGTATGCATATAAAATCCTGCTGAGATTTATGTGTATTCCTGTTAGGCTCACCTGCCATCAATGATTGTTGTCAATAACTTGACTATTTTTGACAAAATAGTTTAATTATTATAGGTAAAAAAATAATAGTTTAATTGCCATCCTCTGTCTATTGTTGAGGTCTTGGACATCTTCTTGTGTTTATTGGCCATATAAATTGGTTTTAGTTATTTTTCAATTATAGCATTAGTCTTTGTTTTCTCATATCTTAACTCTATTAATGTAATATTAATGGAGTAATAATTACTCTAAAGCTATCTTTATCAAAAAACTCACCTTAAAGGTCCTTTTTACTCCTTTATTTTCCCTCATC
Source organism: Condylura cristata (assembly GCF_000260355.1). Lineage (NCBI taxonomy): Eukaryota > Metazoa > Chordata > Mammalia > Eulipotyphla > Talpidae > Condylura > Condylura cristata. The sequence continues at coordinate 18,636,879 of NW_004567102.1, forward strand.
CTTTCTATTGGCCTATTTCTAATAGGCCAATAGCATGCTATTTTATAGTCATAATATACTTTGCATTACCATTTTTTCTGATATTTTCTATATATTCACTCTTCATTTTAACATATACTGTAATTTTAGCTTTACTACTTTTATATCATGCATAATAGAATAGGTTCTAATGTCACTTCCCAGACTTTTCACACCAAGAAATCATTGCCAACACTTACAGTATATGGAGGGAAAGTGTTCTTTATCAGGCTGAAAATCGTCCTTTGTACCCTAGATTGTTATTATCCCAGCCCATTTGGCCAAAGTGTTTGCTTCTTGTTTTAAGGCTTCTATGACTAATCACATAGAGTTTAAACTCATTTACATGCTGTTCAGTGTTTAATTGGTAGGTAATGAATCAGTGTTCTAAAAATATTATTATTAAAAAACTGTATTTTCTTTCTAAAATTCTCTATTGAAGAGGTTGGTCTTCCCCTCAGCAGTGTACTTCATCAGTCAACCTGTTTTGCTCCCTACTGTCTCTGGTGAATCCTCTTACTGCCCCTGCACCTCTGTCCTGTACCCTAGTTCTATATGCATAAATAAATAAATATTTTTTTAATTAATAAAATAACAAAAAGAGAAGGACATGGTCTTGCCTCTGCCCACCCCAATTTTTAGCATTTACTGTATGAGTGGGCCAGAGATTCTAGACACAGAGACCAAATTAATAGATGTCATTAACACTAGAGCCTGAGGCCAAGAACTGGTAAGAAGCGGCGTCTAGCTCCGACTACATGAATCTCACACAAGTCAAAAGTGGGAGAGTAGGAGTGGTTACTTGGAGGACACCAAGAAAGTTAGTGGCAAAGTCAAACAAAGAGAAACAAAGAAAATGTACATCTGGAGGAACATACAAAGAGGAAAAAGAGAGACAGAGAGAGGGGCAAAGAAAAGAGAAGAAAAAACTAGAGCTACAGTGAGAAGAGGGGAGAAAAATGGCCTGCCAAGAAAAGGAAGGACATTCTGGAAGGGCGTGGAAATGATTTCCAGAGCCAGTAGCCATGAGGTTAAAGCAGCACTGGAATAGACAGATAGGAGGAGTAACTGCAGGCCAACTAGGAACGTCATTTTTCTCTTCTCTGCTTCTGCTCTTGATGAGAGAGAGGGGGGTGAAAAGGATGATGGGGTGTTGTTGTCTCCAGCTGTGAATGTCATGGTAGTTTTTCTACCGATCAGGTTCCAGGAATCATCCACTTCTCAGGAAGCAGGACCCTCCCCTGCTCCAGTATGAAGCTCTCAGTGTATGGTGATGTACTGCAAGGACTAAGTGAAGAATCTGAATGTTTTAATTGGCCATTCTATTCTCTTTCTATGAAGAAATAGAATTTTCAAAGGACCGTGAAATATAGGATGTCTGGTTCAATTCAGAAATTTACTAGGTTACTTATAATATTCAGAGCAGATAAAAGTACCAGGAATGGTGATGAATCACCCCACATCGGTAACATATTTGGACTGAAATGAGCTGGTTCTGCCTTATCTACTTTATCTAATGTTATCATCTAAATACAAATTAAGAGAAAATTCATTCAGATTTAGGACTTAATCTAACATATTATATAGTGAAGGCAAAATAAGCTATTGACTGTCCTCAGAGCAATAGGTGATTTTAAAAATATGTTGGTTTGCCTTACAGAGATTATTGCTATGAATTACTTTAAATCCGTGTAAAATATTGTGGCTAAATAACACCATACTAAAATGCCCACTCATAGGTACAGCATATATTAAACAATCTCTTTCATCCACTATATATTTGTGAACCTCTTTTGGTAGATGTTCTTTCCTGTATTAAAATTCATTCTGTTTTATGAAGTGCCCATTTCCATATTATCCTATTATTGTAATGGGTTTAGAGTGAACAAAACCATCTGACATAAATCTCATTCGAGTTATATGGAGAAAGCCTGCTTTTTAATATGTACTGTATATCTGTTTTCTCCCTGTGCCTTTTCCTGAATGCTTACTAATATGAATAAAAACAGAAGCAAATTTTAGAAGTATATTCCAGCTTTTATGTTGTGTCTGTAACAAAGCTTCTATCTAGATTAGTCTTATTATATTTTTAATTAAACTGGAAAAATTATTCCTACAATTGCTTTATTCAATCAAATGGGAATTTTTCTTAAATTGTATGATTTTATATACTGATCTCAATTTGGAAATGTTACTTTTTGAAAATAACTAAACAATCCCAAAGTACTGTTGAATACTGCTAAAATATAAGAGTAAAACATTTTTTGTATGGCTAACATATTTGAGTAATGTTAGTAGCCATTCTCATAAACTGAGAGCTGTAGATTTTTCAGTTCCTTATTCTCTTTGTTCTAGTCTCAACTGTACTTTTTACTTCTGTACCAAATATCTCAGTAGTTTGTTACATAAGAACCCTTCTGATAGCATGAGACCAAGGAAGTAGAAGAGAAATCTTAGTAGTATTTGCATAGAGAATGTTTTATGAAGTGTTTTTAAAGGCACATAGAATTTTAAGAGCTTGGTGATAACTCCAGCAGTCAGAATTGATCCAATTGATCCTTAATGTATGAATAACTTTTATCATATAAGATTACAGTTAAACACTGTACTGTTGACTAGATTTCAGAGAATATATTCACATTCAAGGGTATCTTAATTTCTAATGTCTTAACCTTAAATGGACTGGACACTTTTGAAGTTGCTACCTCATTTGTTGACCAGTGGAAATCTTTGCCTTCTTTGTACATCTTGAGGAAGAAAGCATAGCAAATGCTAGCAAAAATACTGTATAAGTTGTAGTCAGTGGTATCATTCAGAAACTAACTAAGCAATTTCTTTCACTGTCTATTCTATTTACATTTTAGGTGTTCTTGATCTTTAATATAAGGTTTGTCTATTTTAGGAAGAAAGCCTAGAGTTTTACCAAGAAGAGTTCCCTTAAATACCCTGAAGCCTATGTTATATAATTGTCCTCTGAATTTTAGTTCTATGAATATATAATTTCTTCTCATTACTTGATTTTAATTTTTGTTAATGTGTTTTTCAATTAATCACTTTTCAGCTGCATTTTTCTTAGAAAAAAACTAAACCATAATTTTATGTATCATTTATGCATATGTTGGAAATCATCCACAAGGGGTTAATATATGCTTGTAATAAAGCCTTGCAACTAAGATTCAGTCCCAGATTAAATTTAAATATGATTCTATATAAAGTATAGAGACAAAATATAACTTAAATTAGTTTAATCCAATGGCAATATCATGGAAATTGTCAGAACAAGATTAAAAGCATAGACTATAATTATTTCAATAATAGAATGCTGTATCAAATTATGCTTTGTCTCTCATTATCAAAAAGACATACATGTTAGATTGAGTTGAATTCTACCAAAAGGGAAGGGAACCATGTGCTGGAATGCCCTCAGGCCTACACACTTTCCCCTCGAGTCATACAGAGGAGCAAAATCACATAGTCATATGACATACTAATGTATACTAAACTAGTAAAAAACGTGGGGGGCTGATATCCAAGATCTATAAAGAACACCTACAACTTAATATGAAGAAAACAAATCACAAAAATTCTAACAGAAGAGATTGGTACTTCTTCAAAGAAGACATACAGATGGCCAACAGGCACATTGAAAGAATAGTACTGTTTTTGTTTTTTTTTTAAAGATTTATTTATTTGTTCATACAGAATTGGGGAACAGGCCAGAGGTTCAGGGGCAGTGAGAAACTTCACCAGAGACAGAGTGGGGAACAGAACAGGTAGATCAACGAAGTACACTGCTGAGAGGAGCAGTGGACTGGTCAGGAGAGGTCTGCCATGCCATGTGGTCACCTGCGGGGCAGGCGGGAATCGAACTCAGGCGGAAGCAGCTTCAGATTCTCAGTGCTGTGCTTTAACCCGCTGCGCCACCAGGAAGGGCCTGTTTTTTTGTTTTTGTTTTGTTTTTAAAGGTTTATTTATTTATACATACAGAACTGGGGTATAGGCAAGAGGTGCAGGGGCAGTGAGAGGATTCACCAGAGGCAGAGTGAGGAGCAGAACAGGCAGATGGAGGAAGTGCACTGCTGAGGGGAACAGCAGGTGGGTCAGGAGAATGTTTGCTGTACCTTGTGAATCACTTCTGTGGCTGGGGATCGAACTCATGCTGAAGTGGCTTTAGCTTCTTAGTGCTGTGTTTTAACCCCCTGCGCCACCAGGGAGGGCTCACAAAAACAATATTCCTCTTTTTTTAAAGGTTTATTTATTTATGCTTACAGAACTGGGGTACAGGACAGAGGTGTGGTGAGTGAGAGGGTTCACCAGAGACAAAGTGGGGAGCAGAACAGGCAGATTGACGAAGGGGAACAGCAGGCGAGACAAGAAAAGTCTGCTGCGCCATGTGGACAACCTCCCTCTCTGGGATGGAACTCTTGCTGAAGCGGCTGCAATAGCTTAGCATTGCTGCACTTTAAACTGTTGTGCCACGAAGGAGGGCTCTGTGGTGATAATATTAAGCAAAATAAGTCAGAAGAAGACAGACAATTATCATGCTACTTAACTTATAACTGGAATATAAAGAAACAGAGTGTCCATTAAAACAAAACCAAATGCACTAACAAACTTTAGAAATCTTTGTCAAACTAGGGTTACTTGGTAGAAGAGAGAGAGTATCTTTGAAATCTGGCCTTTATTCTCCATCTTTTAACTTGTTTCTCTGGTCTTCTTTGGTCTTCAAAGGCTGACATCATAGTAGAGTGCATCATCTGGGCACTTCAATAATAAACGCTTAGTGTTATTTTTTTCTCATTGAATTGCTTCACTTCACATTTTAACTATTTGGATATTTTATTCTTCTGAATGTTTTAATGTGTATTTGATGTGATCTTCTACTCTGTGACATATTACCAAAATGAAGTTTTAAGAAATCTCAGCATCATTTGACCAAATTGAAACTCCAATTTGAATTTCCTTAAAATATAGTTTTTAATTCTATTTGTGTCCTTATATTTAAAAGATGTAATTATTTGACCTTTGGAAAACAGTATTTGAATGGGTCTTAAAATACCATCTTACCAATTTAGCATAGTAATTAAATGTAATGTATTATCTTGAAAGAATTTCATCTCTTTTTATTTCCTCATCTTATTTTGTTTATTTTCTTTAATTACTAGCTTCCTTTTTCCTGTATTTATAACTTAACTGGTTGCTGTACATATGTGGAACATATTTTATTTTTCAAATCACATTTCTATAGAATATTAACCAAGGGTGATATAAGGGAAAATCACTTCCTTAATTTTAGTTATAAAAGTTTTGATTTAATCTAACTGCTTGGAGTAAATTTGATTATCCTTAAACAATTTTGATAAAACTTCAATTTTCAAGTATCAAGTATGTAATAAGCAGAAACTGACTTTCAACTCAAAGTATATTTATCATCTTATTTTTGCAGTAATCATACAGGATAGGTGTTCTTTACTTGCTTCATAAATTTGGAGCTCTAGAAGTTACTTTTACACCTTAATTCACCCTTAGAACAAATAGCAGCTTCTAGCTTCAAACAGATATGCAGAGACAGACATTTTTGAGAGAAAAGGAAACTGAAAGAAAACCTAGGAAGAATGAATATAAAAATATGCCTACAGAACTGGGGGTCAGGTTAGAGGTGCAGAGGTGATGAGAGGATTCATCAGAGACACAGTGGGGAGCAGAACAGGCAGACTGATGAAGTACACTTTGAGGGGAGCAGTGGGTGAGAAAGGAAGGTCTGCTGGGCCATGTGGGTCAGCTCAGGGGCTGGGAATGGAACTCTCACTGAAGCGGCTGTGGCTAGCAAGCAGAGCCAAGATTTAACACACTGCACCACCAGGGAGGGCCCGTTCAGGCATTTTTAAAAGCATAACCTGTGTAATTTTCAAAACTAGAAAAATTATTAATATTATAAACTATCCAGTCTGTATTAAAATTTTGCTAATTGCAATCCTAATTACATAAGTGTGTTTTAATAGTTGTTGAACATTGTCAGAAAATACCTTAAAAACTTGATAAAATGTTTTAACTTTTTTACTGCAAGTTGTTCTCATTATTGCACTACACAATTCTTCTAATTTCCCATTCACTTCTTGCTGTATTACTCAGAACAGCTTTTCTGAAGTATTTTCAATTCCCTTACAAGTATTCAGTCTTAGGGTCCTGTTGACCATATATTTAGGGACAACTTTATCTTCAACCATGAATTATACACTGACAGTACCCAAATCTGTTTTCCCTTCCTCTTTCACCATACCCACATGCCCAAATATTTCTTGTAGTTGTCACCTATTTTCTCCTTCCTTCTTTTTCTTCCTGCAGTGCCCTTCATTCTTCATCACTGATTCCTTCTTATATTGTAAAACTTCAAATAAGATTATAATATCCCCAGCCTGTATATAATTGTTAGAATAAAGTGATCTCCCAAGAGTTCAGGAAAAATTTACTTTAGGGGCCCTCCCTGGTGGTGCGGCACTAAGAAGCTAAAGCCACTTAAGCATGAGTTCGATACCCACCTCAGGAGAGGTAGGTGATCCACATGGCGCAGCAGACCTCTCCTGGCCTGCCCACTAATCCCCTCAGCAGTGTATTTGGTCAATTGGCCTGTTCTGCTCCCCACTCTGTCTCTGGTGAATCCTCTCACTGCCCCTGCACCTCTGGCCTATACCCCAGTTCTGTATGCATAAATAAATAAATCTTAAAAAAAATGTTACTTTAGTCGTTTTATCAAGACTTAGAGACTGGATCTTCAACTGAAGACTTAAAGATCAGATCTATTTCATTACAGTAAATTCATATTGACTAACTTGGTAATACACTGGTGTCTGACACAGAATGCCATTTTACATTGTCAATTATAATGAGTTACCTCCCTGCAGATTTGACTTCTAAAACTGTTTCATTCTTTCCCTGTATAGTAAGCCACAGTATACTTGAAAGCCAGAAAATCAGAATAAGAGAAACTTGCTATGTGCTGTTTAAAATATATCAGGCTCAGATACCATTACTTACCCCTGTAATACTTACCCAGTAATACAGACAGGTCAAGTTGGCTTTGGGCACTTACCAGCCCTCTGGACAACATTTAAATTAATATGAACATTATTTGTCTCTGTGATTCTGCTTTATTTCCACATTTTACTAACTGACAGTATACGTCTGTTGCGCTTCTACTTTTATATATGATGCTCCACTCATGTATCTTGCAGATCAAGTCAGTATCTTCCAGGAGTCTGTGTGTTAGTGTTTTGATATGACTACCAGTTGACATTTAGCTCAGTAGACTTGCCCTCTTATTTAACAAGATCTAAGAGGATACCTCACTACAGCTAGCTGTAGGCTGCAGGTATCGATGACATAATTCTTAGAAGCAGTTTTTCCCATACAGTAGTTCATCATGATTTTATTATGGAAAATGTCACATTGATTTATAGTTCAATGAACAAATCTCACGTAAAATTGTGTGGCCCTTGAGATTACATAAGCACTGTCTCCTAATAGAAATTTACTTAGCACCTGATATATTTCAGTTATGCCTATTTTGGGAGCTAGGTATAACACAGTAAATGTACTCAATTGTGTGGTATTAATTATGGAATGATTAACTAACCCACTAATTATAGTAAATATATTCAGGAAGAAAAAATACTTTTTTGGTCTAACATGGTAGTTTTAGTTAAGAGTTAATGTTTTTACAAACTCTAAAATTATGTCTTTTTTAATTTTCACCCTTCCTTCCTAATGGCTTCTCTCAAATTTAAAATAATTTCAAAGTTATTTCTCATGTTTAATGTCATGCTTGTACTCATAATTAATGAAAATTAAAAGTCAAAGAAAATTAAAAGCATAAAAATGCTTTATCTTTTACTGTGCTTTACCTTCTTGGTTAGAATTTTGAGTAGTTTTTATTGGGTTAGATTAATAATTTAAAATTATTGTTACTGTAATGTTACTTTCTCCATAATAAGTTTGCTTTTAAATATCACCAGTGAAAATAACCAATTGCACATGTAATTTTAGTGCAGAATTTTAAGACTAACATCAAGTTATTAAGAAATTAAATAGGGAAATGTTTACTACTTTAAAAATTATGTTTATTATGGTAAAGTTGGTTTATATTTTGTCTCAAGTAAATCTATTTTAGCAACTTGCTGTATGTATTCTCCCCAAGCCTTCTCCCCAACCCTGGGTAACCGTTACAGCAATAATTAAATTTATCTACATTTTTACTCAGAATTTTGATCCTAGATCTCTTAATATATGTATGTAAAATTAACCAAATATGACAAAATTTATACAGTTGTTGAAGATTACTAATGTGGATATTCACTGTGTTATTTTTTCTACTGTTCTGTATGCTTGGCAATTTTTAAGGGCAATGTTTTTAAAAAGTTGTATATAAATGTTGCATTTTGGCATTTAAAATCATTCCTTGTGAGATACTGCTTCTGTCTACCTATATGCCTTGAATATGTATACTGTACCATGTATTGTCTTTGAAAGTTATGAATGCATATTGAAAGCACAAGAGGAAAAATAATTCATAATGTCCTATAGTAAAATCTACCTATTTTTAAATAAATATATAAATTTAGCCCTTCAAGTTTTACAAATGTCAAGAGCATTTGACTAAAACATGGCCTGCATCCCTTAGTAGCAGTGATGTAGAACAGACAAGCATTTCCAGGGCTATGGCGATGAAGCACAGCCCTGCATTTTGAAGAGCATGAATTTCATATACCAAGAGTTGGGTTTTGTCAATTGTTTGTTGATTGAATAGCTCTGGCTTTTGTGCTTACTCCTCTCTTCCACCCACATGGCTTCCTCTCCTGTTTTGTAAGTGACACTGTTGTGATCACTTTGCCTGGAAAGTCCTGAGCATGTTTATTTCACCACTGAGGGCTCTGTCTAGATCCCACTGCACCTTGATTTTTGGCACCCATGCTAGAGACCTTTACTGGGCCCAGGACCAAGAACTCATTTTGGGAAATTCTGAGGAAATGTGAACTTGTGAGCAGATTGAGTAGTGAGTTCAGTGAAAGACTAAGACTCTGTGCCTTCTTTTAGGTCTGTTCCTTGTTCTTTCCTTCCAACTATTTCCTTGAAAGAGTGGAGTAAAAATTATTTTAGCAAGCAAAGATGCCTATTTGTATGTACAGAGCTGATTTAAACATTTGCTTATGGTGAAACATATGTTTCACAAATCAGGAGGGAAATTGTGTAAATTATGTTTTAGTAAGTTGCCTGTGTCTTCTCAACCCAGGGTAAAAATTATAGTCAAAATCAAATGCTTTATTGATATGTCTGGTTTTTTTATATACTTAAATATCTGTAAAAATTAAAATGTTCCCAAGGTAAAACTGTACCTTACTTAGTAATATATGATGGACACAAGATATTACATATATATATATATATATATATATATATATATATATATATATGTATTTTCATGAAATGGACACTTGAACTTAGACTGCAAAAGATTATGGGCCAAAAGTACTTATTCTTAATACCAATCTTTTTTTTTTTTTCTGCAATCCATTTAGCACATTGCTTTTACAGATTCAAAGACACCAATCCCCTAAGTGATCATTTCCTTTTATTTCTGTTACTCAAGTCTTAAAGTTTTCTAGTTGTGCTGGATTTTATTATAAATACAGCTATTGCAGAACTCCATTTATTCTTTTTTTTTTTGTACTCTTTGGTATTTTTTTCTGGTAGAAAAAGTTAAGTCCTCCTATCTCTCTGCAGACAATTGCCAACACAGTACAAAGCCTTTTAAGTGGTGCTTAGTATTTTAAAGATAAGAGGTATAATATTCAGTTTCTCCAAAGGGATGATAACTAAAGTTCTGTGACTACAGAACATTAACTAACCCAAGGTATACTTACATTTCACTAAGTATCTAGACCATACAAAAGTGTATTGCTAATGACTTTGTTACTTAACAGCTGTAAAGGGAAAAGTAATGTAGTCTCAAACTTAAAATTCTGAGGCTCATGAAACTGATATCTCAGGAAATGCAAGTATTCATTGGCCATATTTGTGATAAATATTTTCTATTGAATCTATTACTGATTTTCAATTTTTCACTTAACATCTTTCTTATCTTTGGATTCTACTTGTTTTTTTTTTTTTTTTTTGATACTTCATTACATTTATAAATGGGAAAATAATAATAATAATAATAATGGGACTTTACATATGAATGCTCTGTATTCATTATTTAAACCTGTTCTGGAAGCATCCATTTTACTCGATTATGTACACCCCTAATGACCATGTATGTAGAGATGTTGTTTTTCTTTCTCTAAATTACTATTATAGTATATTACTTAATACCTGTGTGTTCTCTTGAATGGCTTTAAATTATGACTATGAATTTCTCATAAATTCATCATCAGTATTTATCTTGTCTTATCTCAGTGTGAGATTGCTAGTGTCTGGGTCACTTCAGGAAAATATACTGTCATGAGAAAAATAAGTAAAAACTAATATCCTTGAGTCAGCTTCTCAAAAACTACCACAAGATGCAATGTTACTCAAATCTTAGAAATATCCTGGAATATATTTCTAAAATGTTTCTATGTCTCATGTTGTTGATGAGCACTTTTTTTTTTTAATTTGCCTTTTCAATTTAAAACCAAAGGAAAAACAGTGACTAATGAGGAAGCAAGAATAGAGGCCCTCCCAGGTGGCACAACGGGTTAGGCCACAGCACTGCAAGCAGCTGCTTCAGTGTGAGTTCCATCCCCCACATGGCGTGGCAGACCTCTCCTTACCTGCCCCGCTGCTCCCCTCAGCAGTGTACTTTGTCAGTAGGCCTGTTCTGCTCCCCAGTGTGTCTCTGGTGGGGCCTCTCACCGCCCCTCCTCTTCCTCTGGCCTATACCCCAGTTCTGTATGTATAAATAAATAAATATTTAAAAAAAATAGAATTAGGTAGTACTTAATGGCATAGTGCTTTAATGAAATCATTTAATTTAACTAGTTTCTTTTTTGACTTATACAATCAATGTTCCTTTTTGAAAAACCTCACACTAATTAGGTTTGTAGTTTTTCTTTGATTTTATATATAGTAACTGTGGCCTTTTTCATAGCACTGTGATTTACATAACTCACCAGGAATGTAGTACCTTCAAGTAGATTTTGGCATACCTCATTTTTCATTCTTCTTCCAGTCCAGGAATGTAATCCACAATAATAATAATAATAATAATAGCTGGTTTTATTTCGTCATTTTTGGCATTGCTGAAATTTTCGGTAGCTTTGATTTTCAATATATCAAGCAAGAGAGCAGGAAAACAGAAGTCTTGATAAGTCCTCTGATTCAGTTGACATCAGATAAGCTTGTCAAAGATATATAATCTGGTTTTCTGGACCCTGATTCAGTGTTTTATCTGTCATGCAAAAGAGACTCATTTGTTCTACCTTTGGTGTGCTAGAATCATCCATTGGCTAAGTGACTTCAATTACTTTTTACAAACAAAAACCTTTCTTTACCCTGGTAATGCATTTTTGTTCATTTCCAAAGTCTCAGATAATTTGTTACATGAGACTATAGCAAATTGAAAATAAATTCCTTAGATATGCTGATCAACTTATTAAAAAAAAACATGTTATATAACAGTACATATTTAAATGAGTTACTGTCTAATTTAAAAGAAAGTTAATGTCCTTTTTGCTCCAAACACATATTTTTTGTTTACTATCAATTAATTAATTTTAATTGAGGTAATATTAGTATACTCAGATATTGCCACCATGGTGTAACCCCCACAAAAATCACCTTTGGTCCCCAGGCATGTTTTTAGTTATTTGGCAAAGTTTGTATTACAGACTTTTTATTTTCTCAATGCCCATATATCATCATACCATTCACTACTGAATGATAAATGTATTAATCAATTGTGGATGTGATTTGAAGGTTTTCTACATATTTGATATTATAATGAATATTCACAAGACAGTAATGAGGTTATTAGCTATAGTTTCTCCTTTCTTCTGTCATTTCATACCTTTATAAATATAAAAGGATTATGCAGTCACTAGAATGATTGAAATTGTTCTTTCTAGAGAAAAACCTATTTGAAGTTGTTTCACAGGTAGGTTGAAGAATGTCATCAACTTGTATTCTTTATGCTTTGTCCCTTATTATATCTTAATGTCTTATAATAACTAAAAATGATTTAATGTCTAAACTATGATTTTGCTCATCTTTTAATATATTCACAATGTATCCATTATAATATCTGGATTGTTGTTGCCATATGTCTATTCCCAAGTCTTCTCCTTCCTTCTCAGTTCTTAGTGATTTTCTTGATCTCTTATAATGTCCAAACACGAGCCTTTCTCCATTTTTACCAATTTTGATAAAATTTAAGAAAGAGATCCTGCTAAAGTCAAGTTCTTTGCCCTTCTGCCATGTTCTTTCTTTCCATCTCACAGTCATTGACTCCCAGTCTTACCCTTAATATAGCTCATAACTGAAAATTCTCTATCACCTAATTCATGTGTTCCAAAGGGACACACACCTACTTATACTTCTCTAGATGTTTCCTCTGGTAGCTGCTTACTATACAATATTCCTTTATTACATTTTTTAAAAGTTCTGTGCCATGGAAATTTTCTAAACTAGAAAGAAATAACATACAGAACCCTCAAGTACTCAGACTTTTTAATAATTACCAATGCATTGCCAATTTTATTATATTATATTTATTATAAGGTTCAATAAATACAAGACAAAATATCATTTCATCTAAACTGTTAAGTTTAGAAGATACAATATATACTGTTAACTATTCCTATCAGTGTAAAATAATTAATACTTCCTGTTGATTGTCCTTTCATAGCAAGACCTCAGATCTACTGACCCTACTTTCATCTTACTGCCCCACACATCCATGACCTCCTCTCTCCTCTCTCTATGTAATTTCAAATACCATAGTCAGTCATTTTACTCACTCCACATTACATTCACCCTCAGTTCTACTTGCTTCTCTTGCTCTTATACTAATGCTGAGAACACTTCTATGGTTAAATCAAACACGATGCCTACTCCATACCTGTGCCCCTAAACAAAGTTGTAAAAGAACCCACAATAACATTGACTGGTCTCATTTTAAATTTGTGACCTGGTAAGTCCTTAATGCTGACTTATTAGTCTATTCCCTTTCCCACATTCTAGATGACTAGTTAATATCTTCTTCCCCCTTCCACTAACATTCACCCATACTTCAAGGAATTTTCAGTTGAAAGCATGACTTTCCAGTTCACTGTGAAAACTCCACATCCAGAAAAGAATTGACTGTTATATCATTACTTCCACCCCTGCCCATCTACCGTCTCCTCTAATACTTGGTCATCAGATTTGATGTTATTGATGATCTTTACTGTTCTTAATTCTCTGTGCTCTAATTGCTCACCTTTTGTACTAGGTTCTTTTATTGCCTACTCAGACATTATTCAGAAATTCAATTCTCTCCTCCATGCCCTCTCCCACCATCTTTTGCATCATTAATTTTCTCTCTTTACTGGAGTATTTCATTCTAGACAGACATGCCGCTATTGTTCTGACCTTAAAACAAGACAAAAATGCAAAAAAAAAAAAAAAGGCAACCCTATGCCCATTCATTTTTTACCCATAGCTATTGTCATTACTTTACTTTTCATCAAAGGCAAATCTTTCAAAGAAAAAAAAAAGAGTTACTTTTATCTGCTATTTCTAGTGCCTGCCCCCCCATTCCCTCTTAAGTCTCTATCAATATCATTTAGCTCTGACTTTCCACTAGCAGTAGTACTTGTGGAAGCCATCAATGTAAATTGCTAAATTCAGTGAATTGTTAACCCTCACATTATTTGACCTATTAGTAGGTTATATATAACCTTCTTGGGCACACCCTCCTTGAATACGCTGTCTTAGTTTCTAAGATGTCACCTCCCATAGGTTTCTTCAATCTCCTTGGCTAGTACCTCCCTTTGTCACAGGGCACATTTCTTGGTCTTGTTTTCTTTTTGTCCATTCTCCCTTGATGACTTGCATTTGTTATCTTCACTGACACCTGATTGACATTTCTGGACTAGACCTCTTTATTCAGCAGTCCACTTAGCTGTCTAGGCACCTCAAAATTAACTTGCTGTATTAATCTCCTACCTCACATTTGTCCTACTCTTCCCTTTCTCAAGTGATGAGAACTAAGTAATTCAGGTTGGTAATGCAAAAAAATAATCTTGAGTCCTACTCCTTTCCACCTTTTCTCTTGCATCCTACATTCAGTCTGTTTAGCTCAGAGATTCAGTATCTGACCATTTCTCTTCATCACTGATGCTGATAAGAACCAGGACCATCACCATCTATTTGAATGGCTCCAGGATAACTGGCCTCTTTGTTTCTACCTGGTAATCACCATGAAGATTTTTCTCAACACAGTAGCCAGGCAATCTTTTCCAAATATAAATTAGATTCCATTTCATTACTTCAACTTAAAATCCTCTAACAGCTCCCAATCTTCAGGAAAACACACTCACACACACAATAACAGGGAGGGCTTCTTCTTCTCTTCCTCCCTTCCCACTCTCCCCCCTCCCCCTCGCTTTTCCTCTGTCTCCTCCCTTCTTCCATCTCCATTCCTCATTTTGTGCATTTTTTCATCTCAGTTGTAATCCCCATGGACTTCCCACCACCAATTCACCTATTGCCATCACCATTGCCCCGTGTACTCTTCAGGGCAGGTTTCCTAATACCTAATACCATTGTGATGATTCAATCCTTATCTTATATCACTTCTGCTTTCTCTTTGTTTTTTTTGTTGACCATGCAAGCCATACTCCTGACATAATGCTTTTGCACTGCAGGTTCCCTCTGTTTGGAACACAGTCCCTCATGGTATCCTTTTTGATAACCTCTCCTCAAAGAGATCTGCTCTGAAACCCTAGGCTCCTCCACCTACATTTCCAGGGAATCTCAGGAATCTCTTTATCTTAATCTACTCTTTCCCCCAATAAGTATATCATCTTGTAACTTATTACCTAACTTTCCTATATAATATTTTCACTACTTATGGTGTCTTGCTCCATGAGTTTGTAAGTCTCACAAGGGGAAAGGATTTAGACATCCTTTTCTGGAGCAAGCAAGCGGTCCATTCAGTGATTTACTTTCTTCTGCACTGTTTTACTCCCATTGCTTTTCAAAGTCTATACTAGTTCTGCTTCTAACAGTTAATCTGGACTCTCTCATGTTAAAGGGTCTGCTTTTTATGATATTTTTCTCTGTATTTACCTTCCTTAATAATATCACATTTTGAGCCCTCCCTGGTGGCACAATGGGTTAGGATGCAGCATGGCAAGCTAGCCTCAGCTGCTTCAGTTCAATCCCCAGCCCCAAAGGTTGCCCACATGGCATGGCAGGCCTCTCTTGACCTGCCTGCTGCTCCCCTCAGCAGTGTGCTTCACTGATCTGCCTGCTTTGCTCCTCACTCTGTCTCTGGTGAATCTTCTCCCTGCCCCTGCACCTCTGGCCTATATCCCAGTTCTCTATGCATAAATAAACAAATGAATCTTTAAAAAAAAATCACATTTCTTGACTTTTTTTTTGCCAAGCTAAATGAGGCATGTGTATTTAATTTTCTGACCTTCAAGTCTTCTTATACTCTTTCTTATTTGTATCCCTTTCCTATTTTTATTTATATTTCTAGATTTCTATCTCATTTCTACAAGAGTTTTATTCTTAACAAATGCTAGATGTATTACTTTCTCCTGATAATGTTTCCTATGAAAAATTCTAGTGCTGTTTTCTACCTTCTATCTATTTGTCCCATCCATCTACCCTATGGGTAATCCACTGAAATGAAGATTCTCTGACTGGAAAATAGTATGAAATTGCTGAGTATTACAGATTTTTTTATAGTCACTTGTTTATTTTTCATATATCTTTTGATCTTCTATTTTAGAAAACTGCAGGTATTTGTGTGTGTGTGTATATATATGTATATATATATACATATATATATATAAAATGTATTTGGTTATTTTCTCTTTTGTTTAATTTTTACTGAAATCACTGAATCTTTCCCTATTGAGTATCAACAACTGTTTCATAATCTTTAACAGGTCATTGCTTTAGTGATGGATATATTTACAGATGTGGACATTTTCAAAGAAATAGTGGAGGCATCAACTCGTGGTGTATCTGTGTATATTCTGCTCGATGAGTTCAAGTTTAATCATTTTCTATCTATGACTGAAAAACAGGGCTGTCAAGTTCAACGTCTCAGGGTAAGAATTGCATGTTTTTGTTTTAAAGCATTTTGTATATTTTTCTCTCAGTCAAATTTAAGGCATGTTAAGATATGTATACTCAAATTTAAAATCAAAATGTAATGTATGTAGGGTGCTGTAATGATGGACCACAGGTGTGTCCCCTTTTACTTTTCAGAATGTGATTGAAAACACATTATTATTGTAGTTCACCACTTCATGGTGGAACACTTAGGTCTTTGAAGTTAACGTCGCCTTAATTTGGCATGCCAAACCTTGAAACAACTGACTGTACTCAAATAATTTACTTAAATTTTTAAAAGAAAGGTGGATTTTAATTTTACTTGTTTTGGCTTCAGGCTTCTATAACCTGAAAGAGTTTCTTGCAGTAGGATCCTAAGTGATTTATGAGACCATCTGTGTAAATGTAAGGTAATATTTGCTATTTAAGTTTAGTTAAAACATATTTTTTCAGTGACTATTTTCCTTATGTATTTCTTTTTTTTACTAAATTTTAAATTTTGCTTTGCATTCATGATTTGTTATAAGTTTAAAATTTGTATTTCGATATACTATTTTGGTACTAGGATTTCATATTGACATATATTTTACTTTACAAACTACCTCCTTGCTAGCCATAATTTTGACTTATATTTACATATAATTCTAGAATATTCGAGTACGAACAGTAAAGGGCCAAGATTATCTTTCAAAAACAGGAGCAAAATTTCATGGAAAACTGGAACAGAAATTTTTGTTAATTGACTGCCAGAAAGTGATGTATGGCTCCTACAGGTAAGACCATTTGTTTACCTCCAGTGATTTTTATTAAATTGATTATTTTCAGACATTAATGCAATTTGTTTATTCTTAAAAATAAAGAGAAGATTATTCACATAGAAGCTTGGAGATCTGGGTTTTAGTCATGATTATACCACTAGAGAATATTAAGACATTCTTAATGTTAGCAAGCAGATTGAAGGTACCTCAGCACCCTCAAATTTGCATGCTTTAAATGGATTCTACTATCTGCCCTATAAAAACAAAACATACTCTTAGTGTGAAAGAATTTTGTAGGATAGTGTACATAGAGAGAGAAGAGAAGAAATATTTTTTCCAATAAAACAACAAAGTTAATCCATCATCTCTTGGTTAAATAATCAAACAGGACTGGCCCAAAGGAGGATCTATGAGCCCCAAAAGCTTGCCAGAAATCTAAGAATGCACGTTGTAACAGGGAATCATCAGAAAGAGCCAGGAGAGAACCAGCAAGTCTGGTAGGAAAGGAACAAAAATCAAATTAAAGTCTGCCATGGTCAGCCAGTTGTCTGTCCGTCACATCTTTTCCAAATGTTCCTCAGTGACTTGCCTCTATATGTCTCCTTTCATGTAATTACTATTCCACCACCAAAGAAAGAATTCAAGAGTCTGGCTGTTAAAAATGCGATGGAAGACACTAGAAAAAGTTACTGGGATCTTTTCCTAGTGCTCCCTGAACCTTTCTAATTCATCATTTTTGGAATACCTACTCTGTTCTACTTTGTCTTTTTACCTGTTTCATACCCAGTCTTTTATAACTGATCTGCAAGCAGTGTTTTCATCTGCACTTTATAAATGTTGACAGTGAAATTCTTGAAAGTGACTTGTCTAAGTCCCCCATAGCTAAGGACCAGAGACAGTCCGGGTCAAGGTGACTGCAAAGAATGATCTTTTATGTGCTTGCTACCTTAATAGTCCATTATAAATATGGACATCCATCCTGCATGGGATACACAGAAACAGGAGAAACAGCACAACATGTGAATTGCTAAGTTACCAGAGCAAAGGAGGCTCATAACCAAGGGCTGTGGGAAGAAGCCAGGAGAGTGGTGGATATAAGTAGAACATCATGAGGGAAATTCTGACCTCTCAAGAATCTAAAAGGTCTGGCCCAGCCTGGTGGCAAATGGGTTAGGACGCAACACTGCAAGCAAGCCTGCAGCCACTTCAGAGTGAGTAGGATCCCTGCCCAGGAGGTGACCCACATGGCGCAACAGACCTCTCTTGACCCGCCTACTGCTCCCCTCAGCAGTGTACTTCATCAGTCAGCCTGTTCTGCATCCTCCTCTGTCTCTGGTGAAGCCTCTCACCGCCCCTCTATTTAAAGAAAAAGATTCTAAAAGGTCACAAGAGGAGGCAACATGTTACAGTGGGGGTACAGACAAATTACCTAATTTTGTACTTTAGTTTGCTTCTCTATCAAATGAGCATAATCATAACAACTACCTCAAGTTGTTGAAGATTAAATGAGTTAATGTTTCATGAGCCCTAATGTTAACTATGATTTTAGGCCTTGCTTTAACTTTTTATCTGCTAACATCCTCTTTTGAAAATGCTGTTTAGCATTCCAAAGGAAAACTTGTTAAGAGAAGAAATTACAACTAGTGATTGAAATTAATGAATCCTTTTAAAGACTCATTAAATGTGTATATACTTGTTCAGACCCACTTAGTTTTAGTGTTTTTTTAATTGAAATGTTAATTAAAATTGGGAGTTTACTCAAATTATAGAATGGTGCATGTTATTTATCCTCATAATAATTAATGCTTTCTATCTTTATTATGTAACTTGTTTTTTTAAGATGTTGTCTATAGTATATTCACCTCAACTATGTTTAGCTATCTACTAAGTATTAATAGGTGCTCTGTGTTGGGGTGATTGTAGCTGAAATACTTTAGAATTGAATTTTGGAAAAAAACAACAGCAACAAAATCTCTTTATCTTTCTATCTATATCTAAGGCAGAGACAAAATTGAAGCTGCTATTTATGGAAGTTTATATGGAGTGTCTCAGACCACAGATTACAAATATTCACACAAAAAAATTATGAAACAACTCCATTCTCTTTATTATTTCATGTTAATCTTAAATATACTTTAAGTAATCAGTGGTTGTCAGCTATTGTCACTTTTTTATTAGTTATCATGAACATTTTTTTTTATTGCCAACAAAATTCTAACTGAATCTGGTGGAACAGTTGTAAACCAATCTCTATAGAAACTGCATCAATTTTTACTTTCCCTGGTTAAAAACAGCCTTAAACTTTCATATTCCAGTCATTGATTTTCTTAAAATTTCTTCCTCCTGAATCAAATTATTTGCCATACCTATCTATATGATCTAAACTCCCAGGATGTCCAGAGAGGCGTGGCATCTGTACTTAACATAGTCACATATCATGTGTCAATTCAGGCCTCATGGTGATGGCTTATCAAGAAAATATAACGAATGTCATGCATTCATACTGACATTGGTGAGACACAAATCTTAAGTACTTCTTAATCAATTTGTGAAAACCATATTATGAATTCAGTACCCTCATTTGAGCATTATTTAGCAAGGAAGATAACTAATAAGGAATTATCCACAAATTAGCTGAGAAAGAATTTTCAAAACCTTCTTTTATTCATCTTATGATTGCTATGTAAGTTACTTTCAAAAAATTTATAACAACTTTTAATATTTTGATTTGTGAATCATATAGCTTTATTATCTGTGCAAACTAAAAAACAAAATGAAACCAAACAGATTTCCATACACAAAAGAAGCAAAAAATCAAATGATAAATTACACTAAGTTTGTCATGTCCATGGTGCCATCTTTGTTCAGGCTTACTGATCATTGCATTTAGACATAAGTACTCACACAGTTTTCTGTCACTATCTTTACTCCATGGATGTCAGTTTACAACCCAGTGCCAGGAACTCAGTTTTTGAGCCATTTTTTGTATATATGAATTCATAACCACACACTGAACTGCATGATTAGTATGTGACAGTAGGTTTGGAGGGGGTGAAAGTAGTAAGCTAATTTTTATTACAATAAATATGTTACAGGTTTCTAAAAATCAATTATTAGTAAAAGATACACACTATAAAGCATTCATTTTGGTTCTCCATCTCTATCTAGCCCTGTTTTTTGTCTTCCAGATGCAATTATTTGACTTTTTTTTTTTTTAGCTATTTCATCTGATACTTTATCCATTTTTGTAAACAAAGTGACTATACTATCTCCCAGTACAACACTTTTAGATAGTATCTCTTGATTTTGTATTATGGTAATTGAGGGTTAACTTTTCTTTTCAATTTTTGCTGAGCATGTATTTTGAATATTTGTTACCTGCACCATTTTGATAATGTCCTACTCATGTTTTATCGATATATTATTTTCTCTTAATTTCTTTGTCAATATTGATTATAGTTTATGTAAATGTTCACAACAATTCTTTGTACATTCTCTCTGTTTCTTCAGGTATAAGTGTGTATGTCTCTGTTTTTCATCTAAGCTACCAAACTTTATAAGCTGTCTTCAGCGTTCTTCCTATGTCTGCTGATCTTTCATTAAGTGTTGATATTTAAAAATGGAATTCTTTAAAATGGAGTGAAAATTATGTGGCACATGCTTATCAACTGTTGGATTCAGGGCAGAGTGATTGACTAGTAATCTGAAAATTTAACAGAAAGATCACTAAATGTTAATGTAAATGGTTCTTTATATGAAGTTGTTCAGCATTTCCAGAGGCTAATCTGAATGAATGTATCCCATTGAATGTCTTTCTTTTACCTTAGATTATATTAGAATATTGTTTTCTGATTTACCAAGCCAGGAGAAACTTTTCTAATTGCCACACATTAACTAGTAATTTCCCTTCTTAATTTCCTAAGCTCAATACTTGGAGAGTTTTTATTTTATTTTTAACCATAGACATCCTTCATGACATACAGATTTACCAACTCTTGCTTCTTGTTATTGGCTCAAACTTTTCATTCATCATTCCAATTTTTATTCTGCTTGAGATTCATACCACATTATTATAATGACTTTAAGTTACAGTAAATTCAGTTTATCTTTCAAGTCTGCATGTAAGGTAGCTACTAGAAAGAGTCATTCTTTAAATATATATTTTATTGTAAAAATATCTAAATTTGGTAACAAATCCTACACAAATGGCTTTCTAGAGTTTTCCTACTAGCTCACCAATTTCTTTATAACTTCTTTACTATAGCAAAATACAATTTGTTTTCTGTGTTCAGTCCAAACATGGCCTTCCTTGCTTCCTTCCTGTTTCCATGTTTCTTCTTCCAAATATGGTGTCCTTTCCTGTCCCTCCGGATCTGAATTTCTGGGATGTAAACTCTCAAAACAATTCTAAACTCCCTCTGTCTCTGAAGATTTGTTCATATTCTATAGCTGAGTTTTCATTCTCTTACTTGCTGTTTCTAGCATATTTTATGTTTATATCTTCAGCTGAAATGAAAATGCCTTTAATGTTCACTTTTATACACTTTTTTTTTTAAACAAGCCTGAGGGCCACTCATCTGTACATGAAGGGAACCAAGTAAATAGCCTTTCCACAGCACACACTCAGTTAGCAGGCTAGATAAATTAAGCATATCAGAATACAATATCTGTAAGTTATACAATATTGCTTGTGGTGTTTTCTCTGTACTATTACTGTACACATTCTTTTACCGTTTTTATCTGATTTTGTTATTGTCTCTTTCCTCTGTATAAATGGAAAGCTGTTTCATAGAGAATAATCTTTTTCTTTTATGTTAAACCTCCTTTGTATTAGATTTATTATTGACACCTGCATACCAGCAATTCCTCCTTTAGCTCAGTGTCTTTGTATGTTATCTAGATTTATTGAGCTTTTTTTAAAGTTGGGATTTGATATTTTATATGAAATTTCAAGTCAACTGTCACCTGTAAACTTTAGGAAAGAGACTGAAGTTCCATGAAGTACTGTAATATAGCTATGAACTTTAATTTCCTAGAATTTGTATATTATACTAAAAGACCTTAATTAATATTTGAGCTGGCATGGTTTATTGGAATTATATTTACCCATTCTGTGTATACAAGATGAATGAGTATTCCTTTTAGTGACTGTGACTGCTACCCATAAATACTCTATAACAGCTGACCTCCAAAATTAGACTAAGTCACAGAGGAAAAGTACATGCATTTTCACAGACCTATCTTGTATTGACAGTTTGAAGCTAACTTATAACAATTATACCATACAGGTTCTCTTTATAGACAGTAGGAAATGGAGGCCCACATTCATGGGGCAACATAACCAGAGTCAGGTCTCTCAACTTTTTCTCCAATTTTAGCTTCCCTACCCCTTGCCAGGATGTTATATATGAAATATAATATTATCGCTTATGCCATAAATATTTATAGCCAGAGATGCAGAATGTACTGCAGCCTTTTCTTTGGACTCCTGGAAAGTAGGGCAATAAATTAGGGGCATGTTCAAAGCCAGAACTTGAGATGCTTTGTTATTTAAAATCAAATATGAAAGAGAGGGGACATATCTATTGGGAACACATAATGATTGGAGATCTTCCAAATTATGATAGCCAAGGAGAAAACAAAAGTAATCTTTCATAAATATTAAATAATATATTTTTCCTAGTAGACCTACATGTCATTATGAATCTTTTAGCTTAGCAAAATTAATATTTTTCAATTCTGATTTTTTTCCAGCTACATGTGGTCCTTTGAAAAAGTTCACCTCAGCATGGTTCAGATAATCACAGGACAACTTGTTGAGTCCTTTGATGAAGAATTTAGAACTCTCTATGCCAGATCCTGTGTCCCCACTTCATTTGCTCAGGAAGAATCAGCAAGGGTAAAGCATGGGAGAGCACTCTGGGAGAATGGCAATTACCAGCGTTCGGTTTCTTCATTAGCTTCTGTTTCCAGCCAAAGAAACCTTTTTGCTAGGCAAGATATCAGTCACAAACTAGATTCGAACTACTTCAAAAACAGAGGGATTTATGCTCTAAATGAACATGACAAATATGGCTTAAGAAATCATGGATACAAACCACATTTTGTTCCAAACTTTAATGGTCCAAATCCAGTCCGCCAGCATCAACCCAATCAGATGAGTGAGAATTGGAAGAGGCATAGTTACGCAGGGGAACAGCCAGAGACAGCGCCATACCTGATGCTTAACAGAGCTCTGAATCGCAACATTAATCCTCCTGGTAGTTGGAAAAGGCCTTCAGATAGTCTCAGTGTGGCGTCCTCATCGCGGGGAGGCTATATCAGTCACCATAACACACCTGCACAGAGTTTTGCTGACCGCCTTGCACAGAGAAAAACAACAAACCTTGTTGAGAGGAATTCAAATATGCGGAGGTCCTTTAACGGGACAGATAATCATATTCGCTTCTTGCAACAACGAATGCCAACCCTTGAACACACCACCAAGTCATTCTTGCGTAACTGGAGAATTGAATCCTACTTGAATGATTCCGAAGCAGCACCTGATGCAAACGGATTGGCTCTAGGTGACCGGTTTGATAGCTACGATGGGAATGAGAATTTGAAAGCCAATGTCCTCTATAATCATTCTCGACTCCGTTCCTCTTTTGTGTTTAAACCAACGTTACCTGAGCAGCAGGAAGTCAGCAGCTGTACAACTGGTTCCTCAAACTCAACTGTCATTGGTTCCCAAGGAAGTGACACACCTAAAGAGGCTCCAGACACCCCTATAGCTGTACAGCGTTCTACAGATAAACCCTTGCCAGAATCCATCCCCAAGGAACCGTCTCCATTAGAGGCACCAAAAATGCACATTTTGCAGGTTCCTGAAAGCCACTCCACAGTGTTAAACCAAACTACAAATGGCCACACAGAGACAAATAACTACTTGTATGCAACATTGTGTGTAAATAAGCAGACAGAAAACCTAAAGAATCAACAAAATGAGAACGTGCTTAAAAGGCGAAGTTTCCCATACTTTGACCATTCAAAAGCCAATTTGGATCACGGCAACAATAAGCATTACGTCTATAGTACTCTTACTAGGAATCGAATTAAACAACCAGAGAAACCCAAAGAGGATTTGCTGAAAAGTTCCAAAAGCATGCACAATGTGGCCCACAGCGGGGAAGAGGAGGAGGAAGAGATCAAGAGAGATCCGGCAGGAACCACTGCTACCAAGTCAATTTCCATTGCTGCTTTGCATGATGTGAACAAAGAAGAACCTAGCAAAGAGATCATTTCAAAGAAGGAAGTTAAGGGTTCCCCAAGTTTTTTGAAAAAGGGATCTCAGAAGCTAAGATCATTACTTAGTCTTACCCCTGAAAAGAAAGAAAGTCTATCCAAAAATAAGGGGCCTGCCTTTTATAAAATGTGTAGTAGTTCTGATACTTTGGTTTCTGAGACTGAAGAGAACCAGAAACCAAAAATATCAGAACCCAAAACTGAGGCCTCTCCTAGACGAAAGCGGTCTTCCTCATCAAACTCACAAGGCAGCATTCATAAGAGTAAAGAAGATGTAACAGTTAGTTCATCTCAGGGGAGAAGTTCTCCATGTGAGGAAAGTAATAAAATAATCCCATCACCAGGGGCAGCTGAAAGAAAGTTCTTGGAAAGGGCAGGAGATGCCTCTGCCCCAAGGTTTAACACCGAACAGATCCAGTACAGAGATTCAAAGGAGGTAAACACAGTTGTTGCTCCTGAAAGAAAACCAGCTTCTCCAAGACCCAAATCCAGTGAGCTACTAAGATCTCAGTCAACTGATCGGCGTGTTTACAGTCGTTTTGAGCCATTTTGTAAGATCGAGAGCTCTGTTCAGCCAACAAGCCACTTGCCAAACTCCACTATACACCGCCCAGAAATAAAATCCCCTACCATGGGCAATAGTTACGGAAGGTCCAGCCCAATGCTAAATTACAATCCTACTGTTTATCATTCATATCAGCCAAATGAAAACAAGTTTCGAGGATTTATGCAGAAATTTGGGAACTTCATACACAAAAATAAATGAAATATTGTAATTTCAAAAAGATTTTAAAATACAAAATGAATGTGTCTATGCTTGTCTAAAGAACATGAACGATATAGTTTTTTTTTGTAACATACCAATAAATTTATATAGGGGTGATTTGGGGTGATGTATGTGTTTACTAATATACTGATGTACAGTAAAGTTCTTTTTCTGTGATATAGTTAATTCTGCTTATTTACACTACAAATGGTATATCTTGTAAACCTAAGATTTTTTAAATGGTAATGGTAAAAAATGATTAAACTGTACTTTTTAGACTGAAAATCTTTAAGCCTTCAGCAGAAACATTAGAGAAGAGATAGTGTATGGATTTCAACCATTCATTCCAAAATCTTTCCTTTAAAAAAAAAAAAGAACCATATCTATCCATGACTCTTCATCAGAATATTTATATGAAGTTTTCAATCTTTACAAGATAGAGGACCAAAGCTTTTTTGTTTCTACTTTAAATTTTACCTGACAACATGTTATATTTAATAAGTGTTTTATTTTCTTTAAATTTTACCTGACAACATGTTATATTTAATAAGTGTTTTATTTTCTTATAACACATGCACATCTGTTTGGACAGTAAACAATACAACTTAAACTACAATTCCATACATTTTTAAATTTTCTGAGTTGGCAAAGTATCAGCTTCATGTAGTACACAAATACATCATAGATATTGATGATCCTCATCTGTTGAAAATCACCCAGAATGTACTTCTTAGCACTCCTTCCAGTGAGCATGAATTCCCTCACTCACTGCTGCTGGTCTTTTGCAATCAGTCCTTAACTTCAAATTTAGAGCAGTCAGGAGGAACTTGGAAAATGTGGAGTATCTCCTCCTTAATATAAAAAAATAGTAAAAATGTAAATTGTGAACAAATTTTTACTTAAACAAGTATTACAATACTTAGTTATGTTATTTACAGAACTCTTCTTGACTCTTTTTTAAAACTCTACGAAGCATTGTGTAATGTTCTTGAGTTTTAATAAGAGAACCATGATTGAAATGAGAAGGGTTCCTGGCTTGCTCTTCAATGGCTATAGGAATAACTCTTCCTGGAATTAGATTTTAAATTTCTCTTTAAATTTAGTGATGATATTAAAATTAAAAGACAACCTTTGCCTTC
This sequence comes from Condylura cristata, assembly GCF_000260355.1. Classification (NCBI taxonomy): domain Eukaryota; kingdom Metazoa; phylum Chordata; class Mammalia; order Eulipotyphla; family Talpidae; genus Condylura; species Condylura cristata. The sequence continues at coordinate 18,663,149 of NW_004567102.1, forward strand.
TTTAGACCCGATATCCATTCCAGAAACCTTAATTTGGCTGTACGTCATTAAGAACAGAATTTAGGTAACAATGCAGTATTAGAAAAATGTCAAGTGTTTGTGCAACACTTGAAGTATATTATTCAACACCCTCTAAATTTCTCTATGAGGCACTATGTCATTGTTTTAAAATTTTAAGATTCAGTCAAATACTGATAAGCATACATGTCGTTAAAATGATTTCCTGTTGTATTTAAGCCATTTTAAGACATATAACAAGAGACAACATTACAACAGAAAAAGAAAACTTAGTATTTTCTGAGTACCTACTCTAGAACCTGGATCCTAAAGCTTCATTCATTGTTCTCATTATTTGTAGAGAATTATTGAGATATTAAAACTCAAAGAGGTATTAACCAAGTCACATAACTTATAAGCAATGCTACTAAAATGTATATTGCATTCTGTCATGTCACAATACCTCCCAGCTGTGTTCAATATCCTCTTTGCCCATACTGTTGTGTATTAAATGAGAAAACATCTATTTATATCCCGACACAACAATAATCAACCGAGAAAGGGCCTAGTGGAATTCCACTAGACACAAGAACACACAAGGGCTTAAATAATCATAGTAGTTGGCATTAGAGAATTAAATTAAGATTGATTGCTGAATGCAATCTAGCAGGCCACTTTTAATTGTTAGGCAGTCTTTTTTTTTTTTTTTTATCTCATTCTGGTAGAGTTGTAGCAATAATAAGGGGAAAGTGAATTTCCCTTTAAGTGAGGTAAGTGAGCTATAACCTGTTTCTATGCTAGAAAAAGAAGTCCATTAGGATAGCGAGCCAGGCAAGGAATGGTGATCAATATTAAATACAGTTGACTCTTGAAGAATGTAGTATCTTTGGAGAATTATAGTTCTACCCCTGGAAAAATATATATATATATATATAACTTTTGACTCTCCAGATACAGTTAACCCTTGGTATGGTGGGGGGATGAAATCCACAAATGCTCAAGTGTCCTATAATATGTTCCCTGTTCCAGTCCTCAGAGAGAGGCAACCTACTTATCTATGCAGATTCCACAAATAAAAAGGTGTAAGTGGACCCATAAAGTTCAAACTGTATTGTTCAAGGGTTATCGGTACATTTTCTCATTGAAATTTCTTAAGTAATTCCTATTATAACATAGGAAATTTCTAAGTACTACAATTGGGTTTTTATTATTTTGTGAAGGTGAGTAGATAGGTTGGAAATTTTGTATAGTTCCTAATAAATTAATATAATAAAAATTAAGCTTTGAAGCAATCATGTTTCTCAGAAAGGTATCCAAGTAAATTTACAGAAGAACATTTGAATTAAAAAGGATAATATTTTGAATATGTATTATAAGTAATTCAGTGGCTATAAGAAAATTGTTTCTAGTTACTACTCAATTTTATGAAGTTTAATATATTGGAAAGTATTAGTATTGGGGTCCATTGAATGAAAGATTTTTCATTTTGCTTTTAGAAATCACTTCTGTAATACTGTTCCGTAGGCTATTATCCAATCACAAATGGCAGAAACTACATTGACCAAACTAGGCTGACTCAAATATCAACCATTCTTTACAAAAGACTGGGCATCTTTCAGAGTGAAAGGGACAATGGGAAAATTATACTTAGGCATCACTGAAATTCAAAGTCTTCTGATTTAGAACAGTCAAACTTTAAAGCTAAATTTCTGTTTGTGTCATGTTTAATTACATGCAAAGTCAATTACCTTTTTGTACAGTTGCTGCCATCATTTCTGGAAGCAATCCACTCCTGAGCCCCTTTCAAGTGTAATTAGTGAGCACAGGATGCTGTATTTCATCCTTCTGTGACAGGTAGGTTAGGCTTTTACACAGCAGCTATATAATCTGCCTTTTTATCTCATTTTCCTTCTATTTTTTTCTGCCAGAAATATCTATATGTCAGAATCTATGCAAGGTAACTTTCCAAAGTGTCTGTGACTGAGAAACTTCTCTGGATTAAGACTGAGCAAGCACATAATTCTTCTGTTAACTTGCTCTGAATTTAAGTTTTAAACAGACTCACCCAAATTTTATGGATATAACTTCAAGCAACATACTTTTATTTCCATATTCATATTTATGGAAAGATAGTGTCACTTCCTGTGCTTCCACATAAAATTTCTGTAACATAAATTTTACTCTCAATATATTAATTTGCAATCAGAAAGTCAAGAAAAAAGTACCATTTCAAAATATATCTTGGCAAATAAGTTCAGATTAATTTAAGTGACTGTATTCTGAACACACTCACATCCACTATTTTAATGATCAGAACTAACAATAATCCTGAAGAGATATATTGAGGTATGGGTAAGTGTTGGCAATCTATAGTTCTGGAGCAAATGTCTTGTTTAATTAGGTGATATCTGGAGTGATCCAGATAGGCAAAGAAGGTTGAACTCTGTATTCAACTTTAACTTTACTCAAGATCTGTCCAGTTACTCCACTATTATTCTACAGATATTTAATCTCCATAAATATCTGTTGATGTTTAATATTACTCTGGCTAAGAGATATGTAAAATTATTGTTTCCTGTTAAATATGTATACCTATATGTGATGCTGTTTAAAAAGAAATCATAATACTCAGCTTGTTCTTAGAATATTTAAAACAAAAAGGATGAAATTATAATCCAGAGTAAATTTTATATAAATATTATGTTAGCAAAGAAAAATTCTTCCAAATTAATTTTTGTTTTTAAATCTAATAAATATTGAATAATTTTGTACAAACATTAACACATTGTAAGTTGTTTTTTTTAATGTTATAACTTGGATTTCTCCATTTAAATTCATGCTTTTACTTAATTATAATCAGATTTATGTTTCTTCATGAATTTTGAAATTATCTTTAAAACAGTTTTAATTTTATTTTGATTATATTTCATACAGTAATTTATCCACATTTGTTATCTAGTAACAATACTCTTCCCTTAAGCAACAATAATATATACTCCCATCTGTTCATATTCCAACTCTACTGGAATGTGTAATTTTTTTTTAAAGATTTATTTATTTATTCATACAGAACTGGGGTACAGGCCAGAGTAATGCGGAGGGTGAGAGGATTCACCAGGGACAGAGTGGGGAGCAGAACAGGCAGATCGACTAAGTACACTGCTGAGGGGAGCAGCGGGCGGGTCAGGAGAGGTCTGCTGCGCCATGTGGTCACCTCTGGGGCAGGTGGGGATCGAACTCATGCTGAAGTGGCTTTAGTTTCTTACTGCAGTGCTTTAACCCACTGCGCCACCAGGGAGGGCCTGGAATGTGTAATTTTATATAACTTATGACTTTGGAAAATGTTTCTTTTTAAAAATGGTAGCTGACTTTTTAAACTTGAGGCATTTAATTTGAGTAAAATTTCGCTAAATGTGCATTTGGATTAAATCAATTGTTGATATTAAGCTGCAAGCCTAAGTTATTTAAAACACAAAATGTAATTTTCTTAGGAAAAAAATCCTATGGCACAATTATGATTACGTTATAGTTGAAATATTGTGTATTGGGAATCAATATCATTTTAAAGGCTAATTTACTGTTTAAGTAGTTGCATACAATTTTAAATAGGTAACTAAAACCAAATTTAGATTTCCTCCATTTACCATAAACATTGATGTTTAAGAAAAACCTAGCCCAATTGGAATTGCATAAGGTTTCAATAGGGAGATAGATGAGGTTCTATTTTTGTGACAATCCTAAAGGAAAAAAGGAATTGTCTGGTGATTGGAACAGTCAAAATCCATCTTAAAACATTTGAGCGAGAGAAAGATGAAGGTCTTAGAAAGGATTGGTTGTGTTTTTTGCCTGAGGAAATGAATCATGAAAGTGAAACTACCTGAACTGAAGAAAATACAGAAGCAAGAGCTACATAAAAGAATACAGATTAACAGAATATCAGCTTATATTGAGCATTTATCATTTACAATCCTTTTCAACAACCTGATGTGTTTATTTAACATACATATTGGAGGCCCACTTTGTTCCAAGTATGAAGTTTATATAATGTATTTGACAGAATACCCCCCCCCAAACTATTTCACTACCATTAGTAAGAAGTAAAGGGAGGGAGGGGGAAGGAAGAGTGGGGAGAGATCGCCCAAAGGTCAAAAATAACGTGTAATCTGGCATTTATGTTAGGAAAGAGCTCTGAGAGCACATCCTGATATAAGCATATTTTAATCCTTAAATTTATTTTTTTCTGGCTAGAGATTAAAACACTCTGTATCTCAATTACCAGGATCAGTTAGACTGCATTTTATAAAGAAAGTTCTTTTAGAAAGAAAGTGTATTTTGAGTTTACAAAAAAATTCTAAGACTAAATAGCTATTAACTTAAAATAAGCATTCTGGTTAATGAGGATCTACCATAATCTCAGAATTAAATGTGTTTCCATTATAAGGAGCCAGAAATAATTGAAGTCTGGTTTCTCATTTTTTTTCCGCAGACACACTATAACACTGCTCATTTAAGGACAGAAGGAAAGTCTATTACATGTTTTGTTAATTCAAGTATGAAAAAAATTTTCTTGGTTTTGTTATTTAATGTGACTCAAAATGCCATTTATATCAAGAGCTTTTCCCATGCTTGGCACAAAGAAGGAACTATAAGTGGTAGTCAGATTTTATTACAGGAAGAAAAATATGAGAGGTATATTTTGCATTCTAATCAAATGAGGTTAATGAATTTATTTTAAAATTTAAAAAATGAAAGAACAGAGCAACTGGAAAGCTGAATGTTGCATCTAACAAACCACTTTAGACATTGAACTTTGTGCTCTAATTCCTTCATATTAAATGAAACTGGTAATATTTTGTTCTCCATAGGACTATGTGAATGTTAAAAACATTTAACTTATAATGTGAATCCTCTGAAAAGTACAGGAAAATATTAACACATTAGGATTACCATCTCCACTTGCTAAAGGTAGTGATAAATTCTTAGTAGTTCTCTACAGTGAATTCCGTTTGACAAAGAGATTGATTTCCAAATGCTAGGAATTAAAAATTTAAGTGTGTAAGAATAGAAAAAAACATTTTTAAATGTCCTATAGCTTAAGATATTTTTTGTGTGAGTTCCAAGGAAGATAAAGCCAGAGTTCACAGAGGTCAGAGATTGGCTTGTAATAGAGTGACTTGGAGGCAGGACATCCCTGCCTGGGCAGCAGGGTCTGCTCCTAGCTCCATGTGGCCTCGGCACGTCTAGTGCAGCCTCACTGTGACCTGTGTGGAGTAACTGTTCCATCAGTCCGGAGAATCCTGTTTACCTTTACTGCAGTCCTTATTCACTGGTTTAAGAGATTATGGGATTAATGTCGAACGAGCATGAGAATATTAGTTTTTTCAGTAATGTTAGTCAATTTTAAATGATGTTAATTTTCAGTAATATTAGGGAATTCTAGGGATGTTTGGGATTCTGACAGACCATCTATCATAATAACAGCACATCTCAACTTGGGTAATAGCGTGTTTAGAACATAGCAATCAAGCTTTATTATATACACTCTAGATTTTAGCTTGGTTACAAATGTTATACATTAGGTCCTGTATTGATTCACCCAAATTCATGGAAATATTTTATTAATACGATTCAAAATGTATTCATCAAAACTGCTTCTAGGTCTACCTTTTCAAATTCTTTACAAATTACTTTTCCCACACCTAGGAACTAATTGTCTTTATATCCTTATCAAAGTAATAAATTAGTGATATTAAGAGCTTAATTCAATAACAAATTACATCACATCCATAAGACTATCAGATCATAAAGCAGAGACCTCAATAATTATATATTTATGGAAATAATCACAATTACAGAAGGCTAGAAATTTTAACTCATGTATAAGTTTTATTCTTAAACCCTTTGGTTCTTAAATGTAATGGTATATGCAAATGAGTATATTTAATTAATTGCAAAGCTCTGTCACTTTTTAGATATCTGACTTGTTAATATCATAAAAGTGGCACTGCACTGTTCATTACTTCATACTTTGTGCAGTCATTTAAAACAGATTTGAAGTTTGATATCTGATTATGTTGTAGGTGCAATTAAAAAAGGACATTTCAGAAAAGACCACATATAACTTTGTTGTTAAGCTGAATGCTACAATATAAAAATTGTGGGGTTTTTTGTAGCATGCACATTATGGTAGGGTAGATAACACATGTATAACTTATCCATCTTATATAGCAGTGTTTTCCAAAAATAAATACTGTACATCATTAAAAATTTATTAATAATAAAACAAATGGAACAGTAAAGAGACTATAACAACATATAGTGTTTCATAAAGCAAGAACAGTATATCATTTTTTTTTAAAGATTTATTTATATTGGCCCTTCCTGGTGGTGCAGCGGGTTAAAGCACTGCACTGAGAAGCTAAAGCCACTTCTGCATGAGTTCGATTCCCGCCTGCCCCAGAGGTGACCACATGGCGTGGCAGACCTCTCCTGACACACCCACTGCTCCCCTCAGCAGTGTACTTTGTCGATCTGCCTGTTCTGCTCCCCACTCTGTCTCTGGTGAAGCCTCTCGCCACCCATGAGCCTCTGGCCTGTACCCCAGTTCTGTATGTACAAATAAATAAAATCTTTAAAAAAAAAAAGATTTATTTATACAGAACTGGGGTTACAGGCCAGAGTTGCAGAGGCGGTGAGAGGATTCGCCAGAGACAGAGTGGGGAGCAGAACAGGCAGATCAACAAAATACACTATTGAGGGGAGCCGTGGGTTAGACAGGAGAGGTCTGTCAGGTCTTGTGGGCCACATATCTGGCCTGAAATTGAATTTTTGCTGAACCTGCTGTGTCTAGCTTCATTCATAATGCTGCACTTTAATAATACACATAATGCTGCACCTGTTGCACAACCAAGGAGGGTCAGAAGAAGATATATTGAAAATATATTTATTCTTTACCTTGATTGAGACTTTTCAACATAACTGAAATTGTAAATATGTAAATATATTTTAATGAGTGCCCCATAGCCATCACTTTCCCTAACCACCCATCTACACATGAAAAATTCTGCCTTATCTACAATATTAGAGATCACATCTGTACTTTCATTAATATCACCAAATATTAAGGGTTATTTTGTAATATAAGTGTAGTATGACTATAAGTTATTCCTTGCTATCATCAAAGATTCAAAAATGTGTTTCTTACTGTCATTTGCACATAAGAAAAACCATGTCCCTTATAGACACTTGATTTTAAATGTGAGAGATTTATGACAATTTCTGAATTACTTTTTGATGGGGATATAGTAGATTCTCTGAGCTCTTTTATGTGTAGAATCAACATTTTCTTCACTCTTCAAATAAATGAGAATATGCCCTTCCAATTATTTAACCCTTCCTAAAATCTGTACCTCTTGAATGATTTACCCTTGAAAACTTAACAATCTTGTCCTAACATTGCTAAGATTTCTATTAATATAATTATGCATATGCCTTGGATTTTTTAATTTATTCATTCACTGATTTAAATGTCTATTATTTGCTAGATATCAATGACATAATAATCCATTCCTTCCATTAAGACAGTTTAATGAACAAAGTTACAATTAATGTCTCCTGGGAAGTCATGGTGGAGATACTGTATGTCAGTAACATTAAGTGGAAAATATACTTAGGACAGAGAGAAAGCATAAGCAAAGCAAGAAAAGTATGAAAGGTATGGTATTTTTCTAAAGCAATGAAGTAGTTTATGTGATTTGAACTTAGCATTTATGGGGCTGCAAAGAGGCAGCAATAAATGTCAGAAAAGATGCTTGAATGCCAAATTATAAGGAATCCAGTGTGCCAAACTGAAGTTTAGACTTGGAAACAGTGAGAAATCTTAAAGACTCTTATATATGAAATGACCTTTAACTTAAAAAAAAAAAGAAATTTTATAAAGTGATACTGAAGATGGATTAGGAAGAAGCTTGGAGACATAGCATCCAACTAGGAAGCTATTTTATTAATTTTACAAATTTTTAATGCTCAGTAAACTAATGGAGTTAGTTTCTCACTAACTAGGAGATAAGTGAGAAAATTGGGAAACATTTTGAAATAAGAATGTTTAAAATGGTGAACAAATGTATGATTTTTATTAAAAGAAAGTTGTGCTTCAGAGAATTTTAAGGCTTTCAGCTTGGAAAACTGCAGAGACATTTAATATAATACAAATAGAAGGAAGAGTAAATTTGGTGTGTTGGGAGGAAGGGGAGGGGAAATGTTGGGGGTGATGATGACCCATTTTAGTTGTATTGTTTTACATGCCATTGTGACACCCAATTTTAGGTAGCCATTAATTAATTTTACCTAGAATTTGGAAGAATAATGAGATAGATGTGGAAGAAATTGACATTAAAGTAAATAACTGAGGTGAATAATTAAACTTGGTAAGATTGTACGGGGAGAGACAAAAGAGATGAGAGCAGAGGAGAGAAACAATAGCTTAGTCTCATTTTTTTCACTTGTCCTTAAGATATCTTCCCTTAAAAAATATTTATTTTGCTATTTATTATGAGTTTCAAATAGTCGATAAGACCTTTTCTGAAATCTTTACATGGAAATCAGTGACTTAACCCAAGAAGCTGAATGTGTTACTTAACATTCCTTCCACATCTATAAACTATAAATCTGTATAATATTTCTCTAGAAGGTAATAACCATGAACTTATCTTTGACTAAATGTAACAACTGAAATAAGTCAGTTGTTGAATTTCTCTTTATCCAGATGGCATTTCATGATAGAATTATCACTCAACATTTCCCCACTTTCACAGAGGATCTCTTACATATTAATCATATTTACTAAGCAGCTATTATATTTCAATATGACTAGACATGAACCAACTAAATACAGCAGAATTGTAAGGCTAGGAACTAGAGCTAAAATCACTTCTGTGGCATGAGAAGAATGTAGACTCCAACTGGAAGTGGAAGGCAGAACTTAAGAATATTAGAAATGTACTAAGATACCACAATCAATGATCAAAACAGAATTCAAATTCTCAAAGACTTGAGTAGTCAGTAAAGTTCGGTAAGTACAACGTATATCTTTTCGTTTTTCTGAGAACAGATGGTGTAGTTATTATACCCAGAGACCTGTTCTTGACAGTGTTTCAGGTACACATTCCAGCCAGCAATGGGATTTACTAAAGCAACAATGTTCTTCTAAGCTTGGAGGTCACTTTAGTGGACATCCTTGCAGAAATCCAAATTTATAGAACAAAGCCAAATTACAATGACTAGAGTATGCAGAATTATGATTTAAAAGAGTGAATTTTTACTGTTTGAATCCTGTGCTTTATTTCTACCTTCTGGGGCTCTCTGATAAGGATGTGACTGATAGATTGGCAACCATTCTTCTTCACATTCCAGGCTTAGCTGGGAAGTACTGCTAAAGCTTAAATTGGGAGATTGTAAATTGTTTCCAGCAGCATTCTCATCCCTCTCTTCTCCCATGTTGTGACTCAACATGTTTCATACTTATACACACACAGTTTTCTTGCACATGATGAAAAGTAACCGATCCAGTGATTTATTTCTAATTAATCATCATTCCAACCAATCCAACCTTGCAGAGCAGCTAGTAAGTAGGCCTTCAGAGGCTCATGCTTGTGAAATCTATCCATGGTAGTAAGATGTGGAAATATGAAAAGAGAGACATACATGTTTTCTAGAAAGAAAGACTTGTCAATTAGATAAAGTTCAGCTATCTAATATATTGAACTGTGTTGGCAATGAACATCATAACCCTGAATTTCAAAGTGGTTGAGTTATATATCCTTGATTATGGCCAAGAAACATTATACAGGACCAAATTATATTTGACCTTGAGCTTTTTAAAGATAAAAAAATAGAATAGATAGGACACTCTATAAATTGTTTCTCCAATTGAGTCAAAAGACTAAGATAACTAGACAATAACCAAAAAAAAAAATACTTAAAAAAGGTTTTTCTGACAAACATGCTTCACACATGAATGATTTGTTTGTTTTCACTTCTGTTAAATCTCCCACCCCCTTTTTTTGTGATGAATTAGACCAGTGGTCCTCAAACTTTTAACATGCTTCTAAATTTGTTAAGTAGCTCATCAATATGCAGATTTTGGATTCCATTTCAGAATTTCAGAGTCAGAAGGTCTGGGTGCAGCTGGAAAATTTGCATTTTTAAGTCCCCAGATAATACCCCCATTACTAGCCTGAAGATCTCAATTTCAGAACCACTGACTGCAAAATTTTTTAATGCCTCTAACAAAATCTTAGTCCTTAATAATTTTAGGAAAGGTTACACTAGCTTTATTTATGTTGTTTCTACGATTGCAATCACAATATCTAACTATGGTATGTTGTACCAAAGTGTAATATTAAACCTTATTTCTTTAGATAATTTGCCTTCTACCCACCTGATCCAAATCTTCATGCACACATACGCACACACATACACTCTTCCTGTGTCATATTTGACCAATGATATGCCTTTTTAGAGAAATCATGCTTCTCACTAAAATGTTTCCACTGCAACAGGAGCAAAGTGAGTTAATAAAATTACCTAATTCAAATTCATGTTTTTACTTTTCTGTAAAATGTGTATATCAGAAATGGAGAATTTGACACCCTAGGACATTTTTTTTTTTGCCGTTGGGTTAATATATATTTATGTATTATTTTTAATACATAAATTTTGAAATTTGATTGGAAATTAAATCCTCTGTACCATTGCAAATTATCAAAATAAAATTTAATTTACTGCTTGAGAATGAATTTTTTTTCTTTAAATGTATTTTACTTTTTTCAGTGACAAGGGAGATAATTTGCTATTATTCTAAAGTTCTATGGTTACAATCATTTTTACCTGGCTACCATCTAGAAAGACATCATCCAAATCCCTGAAGTTATAAATTCTAATTATCTTGAAATTTCTAATATCAATGATAATTTTAACAAATTTAAAGCCAGTAAGGTATTCCTCACTAAAACTTTACTTTCAAAAATAGTAGTAGAATTACTATTTCTAGCCCATAATCTCCCACTTGTCACTCTTGAATCAATGTCATCTATTCACAATAAAAAGACACTAAGGAGGCCCTCCCTGGTGGTGCAGCAAGTTAAAGCACAGCACTAAGAAGCTTAAGCCACTTCGACATGAGTTCGATCCCCGCCTGCCCTAGAGGAGATCCACATGGTTTGGCAGACAGCTCCTGACCCACCCGCTGCTCCCCTCAGCAGTGTACTTTGTCAATCTGCCTGTTCTGCTCCCCACTCTGTCCCTGGTGAATCCTCTCACCTTCCACATCTCTGGCCTGTACCCCAGTTCTGTATGAAAAAATAAGTAAATCTTTAAAAAAAAAAAAAAAAGACTGAGGAATCATATCGATGCCACTATAAGATAACATGTAAGAATGAGGTTTTCTGCAATACCATTGTTTTATAAATTTGAGCCAATATCAATTTGGTTAATATATTGTCAGACATACTTGGACATATGTTATTGTTTAGAACTAGGTAGAAATTAAAATTGAAAGATGGTAAGATTGGTGAGATTTTGTACTTTCTCAAGTATAGAGACTTAGGAGGTAGTCGACTTGGGAGTATTCTCTTTGTATAAAGCATCCTGAATGAACATACAGGTGCTTTTGAAATCGATTTAATAAGTTTAAATTTAATCAGCATTAATTATCCATTAAAATACCTTTCCTAGAGGCCAAGAGATGCATATTAGGGACATCCCCACACAAGATAACACTAATTACAGTAATATTAATATCTTGTATTTATTGATTGGGTACAATATGCTAGGTGTTTTAAATGCATTATTTCTCACAAGATTTTGGCTAAATTCTGCTATCACCCTTATATACCCAATGAGGGAAGCGAAGCTTTGAAAACTTTCTTAATGGTTTCAAAGTATAAAGAAGGAGAAAATGGTAGAATCAGACTCTAATTGAAACAATTAACTTCAAAGCCTATAAAAGAAAAAAAATATTGTGTTTAAAAAACTGACTCATCTTTCACTGGATTAATTGACTATGGCTCAAAACACATTACATGCCCATTAGTATCTTACCACAAAATCTGTTCACACCAGATTTATTACTATTAATTAGAATAGAGAATCATATTTATGTGCCCTAGCAAAATTTGAGACTCTTAAAATATAACATATTAAGTTCTTTGAGTACTGTTCTGTATATACTAAGTACTTAATCAGTATTAGTCAAAGAGAAAAAGAGAGGAACTAACTTAGATGCTAGAAAGATGATGCTAAAAATTATGTTCAGATTGAACATTCTCTCCAATTCTCCAAAAATTATATTCTGTAACTTCCTTGCCTAGGGAATTGCAAGTTCTTTTCAGTTCTAATATATCTTTCTGCACTTTCCAATATTCTTACCTATGTTCTCCTAAAAAAAAAGTAAATCCTCTTCCCACTACCTAGTTTTCTAATCTTTGTATTTACAAAAGATCAAAACAAATCAGACATTAAGAGAAGATAGATTTGCATTAGTTTCACAGGTGAAACTGCATGGCATAGATAGATGTAGATTATAGATAGGAGTGGAGAAGATAGAAATGCTCAAGTAAACAAACAGCAATAATTAAAAAACAGAAATACCACAAGTAGTATGTACAGAAAACAATTTGAGGACTTCAAGATGGGAGAAAAATATAACCAGGTGAAGGGTCACATACTTTATTCACTGTATTGAAATGGCTTAACTTTTATGTAAGCTCTTTCTAAAATTAGTGAAAGACATTATAAGTAAAAAAGAGAGTTTATTGCATTAACCTTTTAATTCAAAGACTAATTTTATTTTTTAATAATGTAGTTTATTTTTACATCATTTTGTGTATTTTTCCATCTCAGTTGTAATCTCCATGGGCTTCCATCACCAAATCACCCATGTGCCATCACATAGTCCAGTACACTTCGCCTCCCTCGCCCCAATTTTTTACCCCATTCCCACTCCATCCCAGTAAAATGTCTCTGGTATATAGTTATTTCCCCCTCCCCCCCGGTCATTTATACTCCTGCTATGAGTGAAACCATCAGTATTTTTCTTTTTCTTTTTGGCTTATTTCACTAAGTATGATCCCTTCCAGCTTCATCCATGTTGCTACAAAAGGCATGAGTTTATCCTTTTGATTGCTGAGTAATATTCCATTGTGTATATGTGCCACATCTTCAAAGACTAATTCTTAATAGCAGTTTTACTTTTATTATGAGATTAAAAGGAAGAGACAGGTATTTCTCATATATCCTCTACTACACACATGTACCCACTCCCTAATTTCAACATAATTTATGAGAATGGTACATTTTGTAATCAAGGGTGAACCTCCATTGAAACTTCAAACACACCTAAATTTTGCAGCTCATCTTAGTGTAGGAGATAATGTGGATTTGGACAAGTAAATAATGACACATACACAACATTATGATATCAGACAGAACGTTTTCATTGTCCTCAATACCTACTGAGATCTACTAACTCATCTCCATTCTACCATCTATTGTAACCACTGATATTTTATTATCTCCATACTTTTGTTTTACCTAAAGTGACATTTAATGGGAATCAGACAGTGTTTAACATTATCTTATTGACATCTTTCATTTTTTTTTTTTTTTAGTTATGTTTCTTCCATGTCTTTTCATGGCTCAATAGCTTTTCCATTGTCTAGCTATACCACAGTTAATCTGTCACCTCTTGGATGCCTTCAGGTTTTAGCAATTATGAAGAAAACTACTATAAATATGTATGTGCAAGATTTTGTGTGGAGGTAAGTTTCCAATTTATCTTCCAGGAGTGCAAAGGATATAGCATATGGAGAGAGTATGTTTAACTTTGTTTAAAAAAAAAAAGTCATTTTTCATTTTGTAACATTTTGTTTTCTCATCAGCAATAATCAAATCTATATCATGTGATTTTGTCTGTGGTCTGGATTTTGGTTATCTTACTAGTAAGGTACTGATATCTTATTTTAATTTGCCAACATTTATTATGATATTTTCAGAGGTAGTTTTTGAATTCTTGATATGACTTCTGAAAGGAGAAATTGAATATCTTTCTTCTCTTCATTCTTCAGTAGTTTTTTTTTTTTTTATTGGCATTGATCCTGTTAGGTGTTTTTCCTAGCTTGACAAGTTTTGGTTTTACTTCTGACATTAAATTGGACACATTATCAGTAATTATTGTTTCCAATATTTCTCCATTTCTTTCTTTTGTTGTTCTCCTTTTTGCTTGGCCTTTATACATATGTTACACTTCTAGAGTTGCCCCACACTCCTCGGGTGAAGTTTTGTCATTTTTTTAGACTTTTGTCTGCTTTTCAGTTTTCTAGAATTCAATTGTTATATTCTGTAGTTCAGAGACTCCTTTAGAGCTATGTCCAGCCTGCTAATATGCCCATCAAAGCCATCCCCCTTCTGTTAAAATCTTCCTTCGGTTAATTTTTTTAAAAAAATCCTTCTCAGGTTTTCCATCTTCTTGTTTTCATTGCCCATATGTTCGAGGATTCCATGTAAGAATGCTCTTTATCCATTAGAACCCTTAGCCTATTAATCATAGTTTGTTTTAAATTGTTGTCCTGACAATTCCAATATTTCTGGCATGTCTGGTGATGATGCTTCCCCAGTCACTTTAAACTGTTTTGGGGTTTTTGTTGTGTTTTTATTTATTTAATGTTTTTTTTTTCATTTGGTTTGCCTTTTAATTTTTTTTTTTCTTTTGGAGGGGGCACAATATGCTAGATAAATAGAATTGCTACAAATGTATCCTCAGTAATGGGGAGGTGAAATGTTGAGAGAGTAAAAAAATTCTAGTGTTCTATAATTATGTCTCATTCTTATTATTAATTGTATTATTTATGAGGTTTTAATTAAAGTAGCATGGCATTATAGAAAATTTCAGGTGTGTATCATTAAAAAGCATCATGTGCCCCCCCTGGTGGCGCAGCGGGTTAAAGCACAGCACTGAGAATCTAAAGCCGCTTCCGCATGAGTTCGATTCCCCCCTGCCCCGGAGGTGACCACATGGTGTGGCAGACCTCTCCTGACCCGCCCGCTGCTCCCCTCAGCAGTGTACTTCGTCAATCTGCCTGTTCTGTTCCCCACTCTGTCTCTGGTGAAGCCTCTCACCGCCCCTGAGCATCTGGCCTATACCCCAGTTCTGTATGCACAAATAAATAAATCTTTAAAAAAAAAAAAAACATCATGTGTATAAATTACACTGTTTACAAAAGAAGTCCAATTTTATCCTTGACCATATAACTTACTGACATATTTTGTCTGAACTATCAGTCCCTTTACTTCCTCTTACCTTCTGGTACTACTAACTGGCATTGCAGTCTAAAATTTTACTTTTGCTTTACTTTCTACATGCTACATTTGAATGAAATAATATGCTGTTTGTCTTTATTTGCTGTTTCACTGAACAGTGTTTTATCCTCAGATTCTCAATGAGCATATACCTCTAAATTATAAACTTCATATTTACTTATTAGGTTTTTTTTTTCCTTCCTTAGGTGAGACAATAGCTAGGGCTGGGTTTGGGATTTCCTTTACCCAAGTATTTTAGATTTTGACAATACCCAAGAGGATAAACTCTGATTAACCAGTGTCCCCTGAATTCAAGCCTTGCTAAGAACAAAATACTCTAATGTATTTCAAAATGGTTCCTTTCTTCTTCTTCCTGTGGCAAGCTCACCTAATTGAGCTCCTCTGTAAATCTCCAAATATCAGGATGGGAGAAAGCTTCCATATAACTAAGTGCCCCTGGAAATTTCCAAAATAAAACTCCAAATGCTCTTCGATTGTAGTTGACATTTTCCTGCTCTGGCACTGGTTCCCATGGTGATTTCTACTTCTGAGTCTGATCAGGTAAGCTGTGACTCCCTGTATTCCCTGCCTTTTGTAGAAGTCTTTAGAACAAGAATTTTTCCAGTGTTCTACCCTCTAATGGATTCGTGTGAGTTATTTATTTCAGTCCGTGCAGCATTTTATTTATTAGAATGGAGTAGCAACTTTACAAATAAACATAAACATAGTTTGTTTTAATTTTAGTGAGAACTTCACACTTCATAATCTTCAAGTATATATATCCTTTATACTTACCTAGAATTTAGGTAAGGTTTAGTAAGTCATTTACTTCTCTACGTAAGATAAATATAATCTTGCAAAACCTGTGTTCTTCCAAGATGTGCCATTTTATTCTACTGCCAACAGGTATCCTAAGATCCAACATAACAATAATTGGAGGATGAAGTCATCCACAATGGGAAATCATAATACAGTATCAATTAAATATTTTAGTCCAATAATCCTAATATCATTGACAATGAGGATACCACATGATACAAATAATTAAATTTTAATTCATAAATCAATGTATAATGACAATATACAAAAATATGTAGTCTAATCATCTCTGCAAAGATGTAAAGGCAGATGTACCTTAAACTTTCATGACCCTAGTTTTATACTATTGTATCCAAAATCCTTGGATATGAGTTTTAAGTGGTGCCACTTTGATGGAAAGGAGCAAAATAGATTATGCAGTTATTTTTAATCACCATATCTGAAATTTAGCAGTTGTGAAAGGACAGATAAAATATTATAGATATACTTAAGAATTGATCTTAAGATGAATATTGGATAGTAAAATGTTATTCTGAGATAGTGATTATGATGATGTCATGTTTTTTCATTCATTTAATGCATTGAATCTTTTGCCATTTTTTTCTTGTGTCTAAAACCAGGAAGGGATTATTTTTTTCTCTTTACTAGCAATTAACTGGATGTATAATTTTGAATAATCATGTGTAATTATTTCTTGGGCATGGTCCCATACCTTTCATCCAATTCCAAAGGCTTAGCATATGTGCTACGCTTTTGAAGTTAGGTTAGAAGTAGACATGCTTATATTATGGGGGTTGGCAATCATTCCACTTATAATAGGATCAGAATTCACTGTGCCATGCAGATGTCAGCAAAGCAAGATACTGTCCTTATAAATTCAGTAGCATACGATTTTGTAGAAGTTGTAACAGTCACCTTTTGCCAAACCAATCTGCAGTGGTCAAGATAGAAAATGTTGACTACAGTCATCAAAATGCAATTTATTTTCTGTGCATGAGATTTACTGAAGTTTATAACAAGATCTATAAGCAACAGTGCACAGATATTGAGATATAGATGATCTCTTGAATCAATCATTCTAAATTTATATAAATTCTACCATCTTTTTTTTAAGGTTTATTTGAGAAAGTTACTAAATTTCTGGTTTTCAGCTTCACTATAAAGTTTTTCTATAAATGCTTAGATGGCAAGTTTTTAGGTTTTGCAGTACATTGGGTTTTTACATATGACCCAACTCTAAATTGAAGAGCAAAGTCTTCCACAGAGAGCATCTGAACAAATGAAGGTGGCTGAATTCCAGTAAAACTTCATATATGAAGGTGCACTTTGATTTGCCTCTAATTTTTATGTCACAAAGTAGTCTTCTTTTGATTAAGTTTCAATCACTTAAAAATTTGAAGAGACAACCTTAGTTCATGAGTCACACAAAAGAACTGATAAGCCAGACAAAAAGATAATGTAGGAAAGTCTTAGCATTATTTTGGTCTTTAAATGAATGTAGTTTTACTAGTCTAGTCATTAGGAATTAATACACACACACACACACACACACACAAATATAAACCATGTTATTTGGAGTTCTTTTTGTGTACCTCTTTCAAAAGTGGCTTAAGAGACCCTATTAGACACTCCTACTTGCTGAGAACTTGGTAGCATGAGCCAGAAGGAAAGGAAAGCACAAATGTATCAGATGAAATCAAATGACAGTTTGGTAGCTATTCTTCAGTGGCACAGCGTTAGGGTAGTTTAGGGTTTCAGACAGCCACAACAGTGCCAGTGTAGGAGGTTGAACAAATAGCAGGGATCACTCAAATTAGTAAGTGTTCATTCAAGCCATTAAGCAATACAAAATATTCTTATTATACATTCAAAATTAGTAAAGACAGCAGCGATTTAAATCAATGATGCAATCAAGATGGGATCTGATATGATAAACTCAAAAAATGTTATATTAGACAAAGAATACAAGACTGTGAGTTGGTTCGTGTTTAAACAAGGTACCCACCTAAGCTGTAGCA
Organism: Condylura cristata; assembly: GCF_000260355.1. Classification (NCBI taxonomy): domain Eukaryota; kingdom Metazoa; phylum Chordata; class Mammalia; order Eulipotyphla; family Talpidae; genus Condylura; species Condylura cristata. Next base: position 18,681,337 of record NW_004567102.1, read on the forward strand.
GTAAAACTTACTCCATTAATGAAAATATTGGTTTTGATTGGCCCAGAGATGTAGTAGATAATTAAGCATTAAGCATGTGTACACCAAGCAGTATACTCTCACTTGCATGTATATCTCATTTAATCTTTTACTCAACAGTCTAAAATATGAATCATTCACATATTGTTGAAATAAGAACTGGTAGAGACAGACATGGTCTTTCTGGATCCATATACCATTCTCTTTCATAGCATGAATGAGAAATACTTTTTTTTTTTTTTCTGGTCCTAAATGTCCATGTTCTTTCTCTCTCATTCTCTTTCTAAGTTTTGGTGACTTAGAAGAAGTTGGTTAGTAAGACTAAGCTGGTTCAAGGGGAGAACTCAAGTTCTTTAGGCAAAAGGTCAGATTAGTATTCAGACTTACCTAAATTTTAAAAATTTTTAACACACCTTTTCTCCTTAGGAAACTTCCATTGTTGAGTACTCCATGTCATTTACTCTCTCCTACCTCTCTATTGCAACCATAAATACTACAGTCAGAGGTAGATTTACTAGGAAGTACATTGAGTATGACACAGTACTCAATATTCCCCTTTCCAAAAAGAATATAGAGAGGGGCTCCACAGTGATTAAAGAGAGGTGCTGGGGGCATGGCATGCCGCCCAACTTTGGGACCACTCTTATCTCATGATGGTGGTACTAGAGCGAAAATAACTCAGCTATGAGACCTATTCCTGGCAGATTTCATTATACCCCTTGACCCCAACTTGGAGTTAAAGAAGGAATTTATTCAAAGGTTGGTTCTTTGCTCCTGTCCAGAGGTTCCCACGACAAATTGATCACTATATTATGCTCTGAATGTCAGTGGCCTGGTGAGGCTGTTTGGGGAGAGGAGGTGTGGACATCCTGTACCAGCAACTGTCATTGGAGATCTCTGATGCCTTTTTTCCTAGGAAAAAAAAAAAAAGTATTTTCAGAGCATGCATGGGCTTAAAACTAAAAAAAAAAAAAAAAAGTGACAGAGAAAGACTTTTTGAATTTTTTTAAATTTTTGAATAATTTTTCAAGTGCATCCAAGTAAGAAAGTAATTGAATATTTAATATTTCTGTTCTCCTTTTAAAAATTATTATCAATAAAAGAGGCAATCAGAGATCACATCCAAAAATTGCAGGAAATAATGCAATAGACAGGTTGGTTGTTTTAGTAATAATGTGGGTTTTATTTTTTTGTATTTTATGAGACTTATGGAACTAAATGGTTGAATATTTCTTTTATTTGTTGAGATTTCTTTTCTCACCCTTAACAATATGCACATTCTTTCATGATTTTGTAGACTTTCCTTTAGAGAGGGATAGGGATCCCAAAATTGAATTTGCTTCAAGCATCACAAATCTTAAATCACGTGAGTCCAAGGATGAAGTTTATTTTTCATGCTTAATGATGTCCAGTCCAAGTATGTTTTTGATTAAATATATATATATTTATATTTAATATATATTAAATATTTATATTTATATTTATATATTTATATTTAGTATATATGTAAATATATATATTATATATTATATACTAAATATATATTTAATATATATATATTTAATTTAATCAAGTGTGTATATATACTTATATACTTGATTGGAAATTATTTAACTTTTGGACCTTAAGGCTATATTTACCTGTCTTTATCTTTTTATTGCTAGTGGCATGCTTGTGTCTGTTGCCCATGTATTTCTTGTCTTGGTCATAAATGACTTGAAATAGACCATGTTAAACTTGCATATGAAAAGCGTTTTACTAGGTATAGCTACAGCAAGTTAATGATATCTTAACGTCTCATTAAAAATATATATGGGTTATACTGAGCATTAAGTATAATTATATGAAGAAAAACTTAGACTAATTTCTGTCTCACAGGAAATTTTCAGTAAATGTTACCTAATATATTAATCAGCATCATTTTTGTTGACTAGCTCTGAAAAGCGGAGACTAATTAATTTTGGTGTCTCATTCTTTGGGTATTTACAATGATGACAAAATAGCCATTATGGAGATAATTTGTTATATGGAAAAAATATGAAAAACAGTGAAAATAAGTTGAATTTTGTTCACTGAATGTGGAATCTGAATGCTGGTGGCACTACAATATTCTCTCAACCAGCTTTGAAGGTAACACACCCTCAAGAAATATATTCTGTATTGTAGCAACTTCATGCCATATTTATCTTTACCATGTGATAACTTTAATATGACTCCCACAAATACAATCCCACTTATGGTCGTATGAGGCTCAATGTGTCTGTAAATTAGAATCATAACCTATATAGATATATTTGTTTCTGCCCAGCAACCTTGATTAGGTGGTATGAGGACTGGGAATAAGATGTGACTGGCATAATTTAGAAATGAGGAAAAGCAGTGGAGACTGACAACCTGACAAGCATCTTACAAGAATAAATACACTTAATTTTGAGTTCCTCAGAGGACAACTGCCTAAAAATTCAAGGCAGCTATATATATAACTTTCTTTCTGATGCTTTGTTAAATAAAAACAAAAAATGAAAAAAAAAAAAAAAAACAAGCCCAATCCTGCACGGTACACACAGAAAGTCATTTTCAATTATATTTTGCTAAAATTGCATATCTGAATTCATAGCTAATGATAAAAAAAACACATTCTTTTCATATGGTTGAATATAAACACCACATTTGCATTTATAGAAAATAAACAAATACCTTAGTAGTAGTGATGATGAATGTGTCATTTGTTTAAATACTTCATTCTGTTGTCTATAACTAGTTGTTAAAAATATATTTTAGTAGATTGGATTAATATCCATCTCTTTTGGAAGACATGTATATCCAGTATTTACAAATTTGCCACACATTTTCTCCAGTAAATTAAAATTGTATAGAAATATAGTTTTTGTACTTTTAATGACAGAGAATGTTCACATGCAAAAATAAACAAATGAGACAAAACACCAACCAAACCTGCATTCCAGTACTGAAGAATACTCAAAAGTGGTTTACTAATGGAGCATTTTCACATTCACTTTTACAAGATGTTATTAACTTTCTAAAGAAAGAGTTAATTGTTTCATTGAATACAGAATAATTTAAAAGCATAATATACCATTTAAATATTGTTATAATTTCTTCCTGTACATAGTTTGCAGTTGCTATTCAGAATCAGATTGTTCTTAAGAATCAGGGAGACTATCTCACCTGAGGTAATTTAATAAATCTGCAATTTTCAAACTGTAATTATGACTCAAAAAAGAGAGATCTCCAGATAACTCTTACACTGTTAAATTTTGAGAACATTTATACCGTGGCAATCGAAAAACTCTAGTAGCTACTTAGCATGACATCTTCTTTTGCTCTCATCGTTTATTTTTCAGCTTTAGTGAGATATAGTGAACAAGTAAAATTCTAAGGTATTTGAAGTGTTAGACATGATGATTGGATATATGTATACATTGTGTAAGGAATCCCCCATTAATTAAAATATTTATCTCCTCACCTGTTTACTTTGAGATTTTTTTTTATTTATGCACACAAGAGCTGGTGTATAGGCCAGAGGTGCTGGGGGCTGTGAGGGCAGGGGAGGAGAGATATGTGAGAGGATTCAACAGAGAGAGAAAGAGAAATAGAACAGACATATTGACAGAAATCACTGAGGGGAGCAGGAGCCAAGACAGGAAAGTTCTGCTATGCCATGTGAGTGAGTTCCCTAGCCAGGGATTGAACTAGTAACTCAGTGGTTGTCAACAGCCTCGTTGTACTGACACTTTAACTGGTTGCACTACCAGGGAGGCCTTTTACTTTTGTTTTTATAGAAACCATATTTGTCTACCGTCAAGAAACTTCAGTCATACAATACAGTGTAAGCAACAGTAGTCACCAAGATATACATTAGATTTTCAGATAGTTTTCACCTTATAAGTAATGTTTGTAATCTTCCTCTAACTTCTATTTCTCCCAAACCTCAGTCCCTGAAAACCACTTCTCTAAGCTCTGTTTCCTGACTCTTTGCCTGTTTTGTCTTTTTCTTCCTATTCCACATAAAAATGAAACCATTATCTTTTTTCCTTCACTTAAAAATGCTGGACCGGTCCCTCCCTGGTGGCATAGCAGATTAGGACGCAACTTTGCAAGCTGACTGCAGCCGCTTCAGTGCGAGTTAGATCCCCTGTTCCAGAGGTGACCCACATGGCATGGCAGACCTCTCCTGACCGGCCCACTGCTCCCCTCCGCAGTGTGCTTCATGGATCTGCCTGTTCTGCTCCCCACTCTGTCTCTGGCGAATCCTCTCACCTCCCCTGCACCTCTGGCTTGTGTCCCAGCTCTATATGAATAAATAAATACATCTTAAAAAAAAAATGATGGCTCTTATTGTAGAGCTACTTCTAATATTTTGAAAAAGCTCTGCTCTTCTCCATAAGGGCTGGAAGGTCCACCTTCCCATCTACAGTATGGAAGGTAAGATGGAAAGATGAGTTTCCTTTTCTCTACATCCTCACCAACACTTGCTTCTATGTTTTCTTTGTTTTTCGGTGTGGATCATTTTCACAGGTGTGAGATGGTATCTTATGGTTTTGATTTGCATTTCTCTGATGATGAGTAATGATAAGCATTTTTTGTGTGCCTACTAATTATCCATATGTCTACTTTGGAAAAGTATCCATTTTAGCTCATCTGCCCATTTTTTGATTGAGATAATTTGTTGTTAAATTGTATGTGTTCTTTATAGATATTGGCTATCAATCCCTTGTCAGATGTATGCTGTGAAAATGTTTTCTTCCCTCAGTAAATTTACTTTTGTCTTAACCAAGTTTTTACTTTTTTATGTGCAGAAACTTATTTTGTTGTAGTTCCATTGTTTATATTTTCTGTTTCTTTTGCTGTTGATGAGGAAGATACAACGACAGCTCTGAAGCCATGTCATGGACTGTTTTGTGTATGTTTCCTTCTACATGGTTTATATTTTTCAGGTCTTTTATCCATTTCTTTAATTCATTAGTAAATGTTTTAAGGATTAATTTTTTAGTAAGGTGTGAGTTAGCAGTATAGTTTCATTCTTTTGCATGTGGCTACCCAGTTTTCCCAACACCATTAATTGGAGATATAATTATTTCCTTTGTGTATTTATTTATGTCTGTTTTATGCCAAAACCCCCCTCTTTTGATTACTTTAACTTTTTAATATAGTTTGAAATCAGGGATTATAAAGCTTTTTTCTTCTTCCTCAAGATTGCCTTGACAATTTGGGGTCTTTGTTATTCCATACAAATTTTAGGTTTCTTTTTCTATTTCTGTGAAAAAAAGTCATTTAGATTTTGATATAGTTCTGAATCTGTTATCTTTTGTATAGTACTGATATTTTAGTCATAGTAGTTATTCTACTCATTATTTGAAGACACATAAATCTTTCAAAAATACCTCAGAGGGCTCTCCCTGGTGGTGCAATGGTTTAAAGCACCGCATCATGAAGCTCTCCAAAGTCACTGCAGTGCGAGTTCAATCACCACATCTCTATAAGCATAAATAAATAAATCTTTTTTAAAAAAAAAAAAAAACTTAGAAATCTCAGTGCACATATCTTTTGCCTCCTTGTTTAAATTAACTCCTAAGCATTTTATCCATCACATACCACGTGAATGGAATAGTTTTATTTATCTTTCACATAGTTCTTTGTTGGTGTTTGGAAGCAAAACTGATTTTGTACAATAATTGCAGTTTGATTAGAAGTTGGACCTGCAGGCAGCAGCTAGGGAAGTGTGTAGTTAAGCCCATGTCAGCTAGAATTGTGAGCTAGGCAGTTTTTATAATTTCCTTTGTGCTGACCTCTTATGTAGCCTCAGGTTAAGAACTGTTTGTTACCTTTCTCTTGGACTCCTGGAGGCAAATCCCACAGGTTGTTAGAATCAAGTGATGGATGTCTACTTTGTGGGTGGCAACCACAAAAAGTGGGGTGCCAGATATATACAAGCTTCTCTAGAAGATGTTGGTGAGTTGGCTTTATTGAGTGGGGAGATATTAGCAAGTTGGTTTTATTGACTGGGGTAGAGGGAAAAGGTGATCTCTCGAGCAGATTGCAAACCAGCCCCTAAATGCCTACAAAACTGTAAGTCTGACCCTCAGGTGACAGCGTTTGAAGTATGCAGATAAACCACTTTTTGAAAAAAGACTGACAGGCACTTTTTTTTTCTTTTTTTTTTTTTTCTCTTAAATCTCCTTCCTCTGCACTGAGCCCTGGGGAGCTATTTGTGGGAAATACTTGTGTGCCCTTCAGGAACTGTGCTTGTTTATTTGTTTTGCTGTAATTTGCTTTGTGCACATAACCCAAAGCAACTTCTGACTTTAAGAGTTAGGTGTTTTTGTACTCCATTTCTTTGGCAGGAATCTTAAAATTTGGGGTTGTAAGATGCAGCTTACAAAGTCTTTGCTCCTGGGAAGCAGGGAATAATATGAAGCTGTGCCGTTGTTTACATTTGTGGTAAGAGTTTATCTCAGCCTTTCCCACCCATTTCATTGTGGGTATTTTTTCACTTGCCTCACACATGCCAGTTGATTAGCTAGCTGAATTTGTTCTAGAGGGAATTTGTGTATGTGTAGTTATACATTTAAGTGTTCCAAGGCAAGATGGCAAGACAGCTTAGAAGTCTCCTATGTTGCCACTGTGGCTGACACTAACCCTCTTATATTTTGGCAAAGTTTACCTACTTTTACTGGGTAAATTCACATCCATATCATGTCACTTATTTTATTGGCATTCTTCCACTGGTGTTAAAAAATATAATTACAAAGGTATCACAATCTTCCTAGAGAATAGTCATTATTTCAACAAATATATTAAACACACAAAAAATGTATTCCATGTCAATTGGCAGTTTTTTTTTATTCAACCTGTTTTTTTTTTCTTTAAATATTTATGTTTACACATATAAGAACTGGGGTACAGGCCAGAGGTGCAGGAGATGAATGGATCTACCAGAGACAGAGTGGGGAGCAGAGCAGACAGATGTACTGAAGTACACTGCTGAGGGAAGCAGTGGGCAAGACAGGTGAGGTCTGCTAAGCCATGTGGGTAACCCCCCTGGCTGGGAATTGAACTCATGCTGCAGTGGCAGCAAATAGCTTCATAGTGCTGTGCTTTTACCCATTACACCACCAAGGAGAGCCCCGGACCTATTCTTTTTAAGCCATGCTGTGGTTAGAAGGTACATTGTGAGGCTACAAACCTGCAAGCTCTACATGGGTTGTACCACCCACTGACACACAAAGCACACTCTTAGTGTGAACGTTTAATAAGATTAGCTTGCATAGAAAGGATACTAGTTTCCTGATAAAGCCCAACTTTACACATCCTCTTCTGGGTAAATGCCCTGCCAAACAGGACTGGCCCAAAGTGGGAACTCAGGATTGAAAGTTTGCTAACAGTCTAAGGCACCCTCTGGTGGGGAGCCAAAGGAAAATGGCAAAAATAGCCTGTTAAGTCTGGAACTAAAGCAACAAAATTAAAGACTACAAGCGTCATGGTCACCTTTCAGGGGTTTCTCTCACCCACGTGTCCCTCTAAGTCCCCTAAGTTCCTGATGCAAATCCAAAGCCAAGAAGTGATATATATATATATATATATATATATATATATATATATATATTATCACATCTTCCCTGTCTCTAAGTCCTCACCCTCTATAGTCTCAATCTTCTCCTCGATCCTCCCTTCCATCCCTCATTACTCCAGGTAGGGACACAGAACCTCCTTTTTTCATGGATATGTTTGTTAATTTCAGGAAGATCTCAAGGGTGAGTGTTTCCCCCAGGGAAGGCTTTTCCTTTATATAGAGCACCAGAAGGCTACTGTGGGTGAGTTTATAGTACTAGTGAGGGAAATGGGAGTAGCAGCCCTGCGCAGCACAGCCGCAGTAGGAGACTACGTTCTTGAGCGTCACCAAGTGAGGAAAAAGGGCAAATCCCACCTGAAGGCAGTCATCTTAGTATTATAATGAGGACGAAGTTCCAGAGAAGGTTACTCAAGAGGCATGTGCCATCTGGGTTCCGGACCCTGTGCTCTCTCCAGCCAGCAGCGTGGTTTTGCTGTGTGGTCCCAGGACTGCTAAAACAACTGATAAAACAAAGATGTTCCTAGGGACAGAAAGTAAGTGATGATTTGCTATGATTCATTAAGCAATGATTTATATGCACTATAGTTGGTGTTCTTTTTTTCTAAGAGTACATTTGGGGCAAAAGAGAATAAAAAGAAATCATGGCTTTGGTAAGGGTAATTGTATACTGGTATGCATTAAATGTGTTGAACTGAGCAGGATGAAAGAGAAAGGCACAGTATTTGTCTTAAACCTTTTCTTCTACCGTAGTTTAATATGTTATATCTTTTCAAAGTAATTACTCAGTTTAGGACTGGTCAGTTTGTTTTATCTCAGCTGCCAACTTGCTGTTCTCAGGGAGTTCAGACTCACCTTCTAGAGCCTAAGCACACCCTGTAGTCCAGCAGAGGCAGGAGATGGTATCTGGCAGGAGAAAGGTTGGAACTGTGTTGAAATAGTCCTGGGACAGGGACAGAGTTTCTGCAATCAGGTTTCTGGATGCTCAGATCATCATGTTGCAAACATTCCCTACACTGCTGGCCAGATGTTCCCAATTTCTCTTCCATAGCTTAGATTTTTGCTTGACTGGGCCCTGACCTAAGTGAACATTTCAATGCCCAAGACTATGTTCTGTTGTTTATATGTAAAGTATTGCCAGAGGCGAGAACATGCAGACAAATTAGCCAGGTGCCCAACAAGATCATTTACTTCATCTTAAATAATTTTCGACAGTAGGATTTGACTTCTGGATGGGTTGTAGTTGCAATAAACCCCAGAGAACAGGCCTGGTTAAACTTTTTCCCCGAAAACTTTGCATGCTAAATTATGCTCTTACACGTTGTCAGTTGTCAGCTTCATAATGCAGCTGATCAGCCCTGAGCCTTTGCTTCTTATTACACTTCTAGCAGTGTGAGCTTTGTTACCTGACTTAAGCTCATGAAAAGTTATCAGTGATCATAGAAAATATCTGGTCCTTTCATTCTCTTAAGTCTGTGGAAAAGACCAGGAATTGACCTTAAAACTCTTTTTCAGTGCAACATTCCTCATAGTTTATCTGAACTAGCTGCTTTCATAAATTACTACCAGTACATCAGAAGAGCAAAAGAAGTCCTAAATATTAAAAATGGGGAGAATATTTTATGCGAAGAGCTCCGCGTAGGGTAAATGAAATAGGATTTTTTCTGCCCTCCCACCATTAGCATTCATGATGTGCACCAGTGGGCTTGCTTAAACGTAGTCTGATGGTGATCACTTAGAGCAAGGTGTGGGCCTACCTTAGTGGGCACAGCTGAGTTGAGAGACTGAGCCCGTAAAGCAGGCAATGCAGAAGTGCAGCCACAAAGGACAGGAGAAAGCAGGGGACGCTGTAGCTGAGTGCAGTAAAATCAGAGATGAGACCACAAGAGAAGCCAGAGAGCCCAGAAAGACTAAAGATGTGCTGGTGGATAAGTGCCCTGTCAGCCTTCTGTCAGCCTTCTGGGCCCCTTCTGGGCCCCACCCCCACACAATCCCTGTCAGCCTTCTGGGCCACACCCCCACACAATCCCCTGCCTGCCCTGCACCTGATTGCCTCAATACAAATGGTGTAGATGGATCATTAAAAGGCTGAAAAAGCCACCAAGGCTCCAGGACTTCTCCTCTGCCCGTCTGCACAGATCATACGAAAGCTACTCTGTGCCTTGCTGGTGCTGTACTCTATAAGGAGCTTATCTAGTTTTGAGAAAATGGCATAGGAATAATAGAAGACAGGCAAGGACAGATGAACACACTTTTAATATAAATGATATAATTTAAGGCAGTTCAGTGACTAAAAGACCCTAGTATGCATCAGAACATTAATCCTCTTTTAAGATCTGTGAGCATTAAGGGTGATTCCCTTCTCTGAGCTTGAGCTTTATTTGATTCTTTTAAGAGCATAAAGAGGGTGAATGTTAGAAAAATTAGAGACACAGAATAGCCAAAAGGCTATCCTGCCCTTCAGTTCCTTATTAAATACGATGATAAGCAATCTGAATCTATCATAGAATTGCTATCAGCTTTGGTCTGAATTTGTTACTTGTCCAGTAAATTCTGAACCCAAGTTTCACCTTGCTCTTACTGTAATTGGGGATGGGAACACAGAAGCACTTGGAACTTGGCAGCTACTGCAAGATGTGGTCATTGGGGGCCTCTGGGATCTCTGCTAAAGTGCAGATACACACTGATTTCTATTTGGTAGAATTTTGAAAATCCTCGGTGTTTTTTGAAGAAAGTCCCTTGATTTACATTGTGGAGGAGAAAGTTATTTTTCTAATTTCTAAGATACACACATAGTAAGCCAAGCAAACAATCTATTTTGCAAAACAGGGAGAGATAAGCATAATGTACACAGTTCCTTTCCTTGTTTTATATGCTATGTTTTGAAAGAGGTGCTAAAGTTTTCACTTGTTTAACAATCAGATTTGCAGTTTGTGATTCCTTTGTGTTATATAAGGAAAGAAGGTCATTACAAGATAGAAGTTTATGGTTCATGGAGGGTTTTTTTTTTTTTTTAAGATTTATTTATTCATACAGAACTGGGGTACAGGCCAGAGATGCGGAGGGTGAGAGGACTCACCAGAGACAGAGTGGGGAGCAGAACAGGCAGATTGACGAAGTACACAGCCGAGGGGAGCAGTGGGCAGGTCAAGAGAGGTCTGCTGCGCCATGTGGATCTCCTCCCCGGCAGGCGGGAATCGAACTCATGCAGAAGTGGCTTAAGCTTCTTAGTGCAGTGCTTTAATCCGCTGCGTCACCAGGGAGGGCCAATTCATGGAGGTTTTTATCAGAATGTCTCATAATAAAGTTCTGTTTTAAAATGTGACTTATATTTTAGTTTTAGGATTTCATTTTTGCTCTTCTATATATGCGTATTTCCCACTCACCCTGCACCAAACTATCCATGCCAATACCACATCTGCTTTTGCCTCCTACTTCTCTTCCCTACTCTGTTTCCTCTGATAATCAATATACTCTTTCACAGAGTTCAAGATTCGTCCCTACTGTATTTTTCCTGTGTTTATTTTTTGGTTATTTATATGTTACAAATGAGTGAAATGATCTGATAACTGTCACTCTTTCATTATTTCACTTAATGTAATCACCTTGAGGGCCAACTATTTTATCCCAATTGCCACTATTTAATCTTTTTGATAGCTTTGTAGTATTGAGGATATATTCTAGTTTTTCTTCCACTTGTTTATGGACGGGCACTCAGGTTAGTTCCATAACTTAGCAATTATGAACAGTGATTCTAGGTACATATGTGTAGATAAATAATTTCATATTAGTAGTATCATAATTTTTGTAGAGATACCCAGGAGAGGTATCACTGGATTATTTGGGATTTCTTTTTCTTTTTAAAGAAATCTTAATACTAATTTCTACAGAGGCTGGACAAACTTGTATTCCTACCAACAGTGATGAATGTTCCTTTTCTTTGCAAACATGCACAAAAAAACTTTTATTCCATTCCTTGTACATGGCTTACTCTCACAGGGGTAAGGTGGTATCTCATTGTGCTTTTTTTTTTTTTTTTTGCATTTCCCTTATAACAAGTGATATCAGTAGACCACATGCTGATCATACATCTGTAGAACATGCGAATGTCAACTTTAGGAAAGTGTCTGTTTAGGTTCTTGGCCCAGTTTTTGATTGGATTGTTTGTTTTTTGTTGTTGGATTGTGTACACACTTTGTAAATTTTGGAAATTAGCCCCTTGTCAGATGTATGATATTCCCATTTTGAAGATTGTCTTCTTGTTTTTGTGATGATTTCTTATCAGGTGCAAAAGTTATTTAGCTTGATGTCCCATTTGTTTGTTTTTGCTTTGGTTTCCTTGCTCTTGGGTTTGAGTCCCCAAATGCATTTTGGTGGTAAATGTCCTGTAGTGTGCCCTCTGTGTTTTCTTTAAAACATTTCATTACTTTTGTTTCTTATATTCAGATCTTTAATCCATTTTGAATTAACTTTTATATGGAGTTAACCATATATAGTGTTTCTTTTTCTTTTTTCTTCTTTTTTTTTTTCGCTTGTCACTATCCATGTTTTCCACCTATCCAGGATTTAAAATAAATGCACAAAAATCAGTTGCATTTCTATATGTAAGCAGTATATCAGAAAAAGAAATGGGAAATACAATTCCATTTACTATCAATCAGACCCAAAAGAATGAAATGACCAGAATAATCTTAATGAAGCAGGTAAAGGGCCTATATGTTGAAAACTATGAAAATTTGTAGAGGAAATAAAGAAGATACAGAGAAATGGAAAAATACAAAATACACCATGCTCATGAATTGGAAGAACTGACATCTTTCAACTGTCCAGATTACCTAAAACAATTTGCATTTTCAATGCACTTCCTATCAAAATATTAATGACTTCTTTCAAGGAAATAGAGCTCTCAAATTTATATGGAACTACAAAAGGATCTGTGTAGCTAAAGCAATCCAGCAGTGCTATGTCCCAGGGAAAAAGGGACATAGCACACTTCCTGACTTCAACAATGATTAAACCAGTATGGTATTGAAATAACAGAAATTGAGATCAATGGAATAGATTAGAAATCCTAGAAATAAATCCATGCAAATATGGACAGTTGATCTTTGCAAAGAGGCTACAGTGATACAGTGGAGAAATCATAACATGGTTCTTACTATCTCTACCCTCAGGTTTCCTCTTTGCTTATTTTGCTTCCTTCTAACCTAATAACTTCAAATCATTCCCACGTTGTATGGTTTATGGTGTAGGGTACCAAATGTTTAAGGGCATGCAAGGCATCTGAGTCACTGAGGCTGTCAGGTGCTGCTCTACCACAAGTGTGCTAAGCAGCATGGTCAACAGGCAAGTGTCTCATGTGCTGGTGAGTTGAAAAATGAAAAAAAAAAAAAAGAACTGTAGCTGAAAGTTGATTCAAGGGCTACCAGATGCTATGTTTGGGAGTTGTTGCAATAATGACATATTTAGGTTCTGTAGGCTTGTGTTTGAAGTTTGATTCTCCCAAGCATTAAATACAGGACTATTAAAAAAAAAAAAAAACTATTCTGGTGCAGTTGGGAATGGGATCAAAAAAAGGAGGAGAGGGGAAGTGCACTGGACTGTGGTGTTTACTGTTCTATAAATTCTACAATTAGCACTTCTATCATACAATGCAAAAATGTGCAGAATATCTGGTTCTTGTTACCAGGAGGAACATAACCTGTTTGAAAAATTAAAACAATAATATAGAAGCTATCTACAAAAATACAAGTGAATTTATTATAAATGTAACATGTTTTGCATTCATCTGCTGGAGTAGACAAAACTATATTTTAATTTTCAAATGATAATAACTCCAAGAAAAAATTCTCTAGTTCCAGAGTTATGTTCATTTCTTACAGAGTTGCTTTTTTATTAATACCTGTGGATACTTTCCTAAGAGATACCCATGCAGGCTTTGTAAAGGCTTGGTAAGAGAGATACTAGCTGAGGTCATGTTGTACAGGGCTGCTGCTTTTTTTTTTTTTAATTAAGGAAATATTGGTCTACAATATTGTTTGTGTTGTAGAATTATAAACTAGATATATATTTTTTAAAGATTTATTTATTTATGCATACAGAACAGGGCTACTGGCCAGAGGGGTGGGGGGTGCGAGGATTCACCAGAGACAGCGGGGAGCAGAACAGGCAGATTGACCAAGTACACTGCTGAGGAGAGCAGCAGGCAGATCAGGAGAGGTCTGTGCCATGTGGATCATCTCCCTGGCTGGAAATTGAACTCATGTTGCAGTGCTGTATCCTAACCCATTGGTGCCACCAGGGAGGGCCCAACTCGATCTTCTTGATGATGATACTGGGGTCTAGGGCCAAACCTCTCATGGGCCAGTTTCCTCTTGGATAAATTTATTCACATTTCATTGGAGCAACTTTGTTTATCCAGACAATTAGAAGTTTGAAACTTCAAAGGAAAGGAAGGTATTTCTATTTCTTATAATTTGACTTGTTTCCATTCTTTTTTCCTCTAAGCACATTCATGGATGCAGATATGTGTAATAGGTAAGACATTGCATTAATAATACACCATCATTCAACACCCTCACTTTAATCAAAGTCTTCATCAACGTAAAGCCTACGGTGATTTATTTGGGGGTGATAACTGTGCAGTGGTAGTACTGGTAGTACTTCCAAAAAGTAGAACATAATATTGCTACCACACAAAAAAAGAAACTACCAACAAATTCGAAATAACATTTAGATAAAAACAAAAGGAAATTTTGCATCCACATTTATCCTCCCATTAGTGATCAAGTATTGAGAATTCAACATAGGGCAGTAATGTATACCAGAAAATGAATTTTGAAGAAAATTGGATCTATTCAGCAGCAGATGTGTGACAGGTTTGCTCAGAAACAATGCAGGGCTCATACCTAATTCATGCGTATAAGTAATCTGTTTGGGATTTTGCAGCATTTCTTCGAAATAAGTGTCATAAAAACTAAGCCATATATGGAGTAGGAAATAAAACTAGAAACAGAACCATATTTTGAGAGTAATGCAGTATTAATGTTTGCCTTAGAGCCTTAATGATTGTCTACATAATAATTTCATCATCTATGAGACCATCTGTTTGAAATGCCAGTCTTGTTGGATTGTACTTCTACATATGAAATATATAAAATCTTCATTACACACATCTTCATTCTAGTCAGAATAACAAAAATATGTTTTAATATAATTTGATGCAATCTTGAGCTTGAATGCAATAATAATAATACTTAACTTTGTGTATAAGTCATTTAATGTACAGGTTAGTCAACAATTTTTACAGAAGTAGATGGGACACATGTCTGTAATTTAGAACTTACTTGAATAACCTTCACCATGTGAAAGTTAAATGCAAGGAGGAATAATAATAAATTGTCAAGTAGTTTTATATAGAAATCAAAATAATAGATGATGACACTAAATCCAAAATGGGTCTAAAATAAAAAAAAAAAAAAATGGTCCTCCCTGGTGGCTCAGCGGGTTAAACCACAGCACTAAGAACCTAAAGCCACTTTAGCATGAATTCGAAACCCCATCTGCCCCGGAGGTGATCCACTTGGTGCAGCAGACCTCTCCTGGCCCGCCCGCTTCTCCCCTCAGCAGTGGTCAGTCGGCCTGTTCTGCTTCCCACTCTGTCTCTGGTGAATACTCTCACCACCCCTGCACCTCTGCTTTGTACCCCAGTTCTATATGCACAAATAAAAAAAATCTTTAAAAAAATTAAAAATATCTCCATGCATATAATTCATGATGCCTATCTGAGCACTTAATTTTATACAGACTGTCAAAGGAATACAAGTTTTGAGGGAGGGGAGAAACAAAAATTATTAGTAGTTCACTATTTCCAGATTTCCTTCTTACTGTTTTCAAAATTAAGTAGGGAAATTTTCTTTGGTAATTATACCTCCGACCTATTCCATCAACGTGTTAGGTTTCTCAAATACTCAATTGATAAGTTATTTAATGTATCTTACTGAGAATTATCAAGACCATTTAAATTACCATATTTATTGCACATTTCCCTTCCTATATTTTGAATGTAGGCTCTTTTATGCTATTATTTTGAAGCCATTGCTGCTGCTTCCAAGAGTGGTTTCTCTAAGCAAACTAAAACAATATTAAATTATGGAAGAAATTTAAAGGGACATGAGGCTTATTACCCCACATGACATTTCTCTCCCTTTTCAATAGTCCTGATTCATTTTTTGCTTAGCTGTCACCATTGAGCCAGGGTGGTAACAGATTCTTAATTCTGTTGCTCCTCTATTCGCTTTCCTTATGTGATATGATTGGACAGGTGCTGAAAGATAGCTACCAGTCTGTCACAAACACCTAACCCAGTGAGCCATTACTGGTTATTAACCCCACTCTCACACAGGCTTTTTTATAAGAACATTTCCAAATTATTGAGAAGTCTCTTAGCAATAGCATAATAATTCAATGTATTTTGATAACTGAGAGGATTTACAGAGATATTCTAAGTTAAAAGTTAATCTCTTTGAAGACAAAATTTGGCCATTCATCATAATTTGATAAGCAAGAGTATTGATGAACCCATGCAAATATGGGTTGAATTGTGTCTGATATCCTAACTTGTAATTCAGAATGTGACTTTGATTGGAAATAGTCTGTGCAGTGATAAGCAAATTAAAATGGAACTATTAGGGTGAACCCTAATCCCATGTGATTGATAGTCTTATAAGAAAGACATTAAAAAACAGAGATAAGCATGCACGAAAGGAAGAGGAGGAGAAGACAAGGAGCAGTGGCGTGCAAACACAATGTGGAGACTGAGGTACATGTTCCACACCAAGGATACCAAGGATTGCCAGGCACCATCTGAAAGGGTGAGGTGGGCTGGATTCTCCCCCCATGGACTTCAGAGTAAGCAGAGACCTGCTGACTCTTTGATTTAGGTGTAAACCCCCAAAACTGAACTAAAATAAATGCCTACTATTTTATTCATCTCAGTTATTGATGCTTTGTTATTGTCATACTCAAGAAACTTACCCCCAAACTTCAGCTAAAGAAACTTATTACTGTTTGCTAATGGAGCAAACAGAACTAAAACAGGTAATTGACTTTCCATTACAAAATGAAACTGAAAGAAAAATATGGAAGATGAAAAGAAATTACAAATGTTTGGAAATGACAGATAATGGGGGTTAGTTCAGTTTGAAGATTATTGAGGATGATTGTGTTAGAAAATACGGGAAGGATAAAAAAAAGTGATTGTGTATATTTGTATGTGTGAGTGTGTGTGTGAGAGAGAATTGCACAAAAGAAGAGAAAGTGAATTTTGCTTGACTGGAAATATAAAGTAAAACAAAAAGATGTGTCTCTTGTCTAACTGGAAAAGCACATACATAGGTTTCCTTAATGAAGGCAGGTGTAAACTTTCTGATTGGTAAACTGTAGATATATATTTTTTCCACAGTGAGATATTTTTATTTAAAAAATGCATAAAATGTACTCAATCATTTTAAACTTAAAGAATATATAGTTTACTACATCGATGTATTACAATTTTACAATTATTTTTGAGTTTTGTTGAGGTATGATTTATAAATAAAATTATGTAAACTCAGGATGCCAATATGATTTGATATGTTGTATGTATTTCACTATACATATATACTTATATGCGTGTGTTTGTGTGTATAATATATACACCTGTGTGTGTATATATATATACTGTACTCACCACGGTAATATTAGCTAACACATCATCACTCAAATCATTGTATATGTGTTGGGGGGACGGTAGGAAAGTTATGATCTGCACACTCACCAAATTGCAAGTATAGAATACTGTAATAATGTTAGTTATCATGCGGTACTTTGGATTCTCAGAATCTTCATTTTATAAATAAAAGTTTGTTCTTTTTTGCCAACATCTCTTATTTCACTCCTCCTACACCTTGTCAATTACCATTCAGATCTGCATTTCTATGTGTTTGAATATTTTAGATTCTTTATATAAGTGACAGTAGAATATTTACCTTTGATTTGTTTCACTAAGTCATACTCTCTTCAAGTTTATCCATTTTGTGAAAAATGGCAGGATTTCCTTTTTCAATCTTTCTTGCTAAATAGTATTCCATTGTGCGTATCGATCATGTTTTCTTTATCCTACTTTCTGTCATCGGACACCTGGGTTATTTCCCTACTTTGACTATTGTGAATAATGTTTCAGCAAGTGTGTTGGTGATGGGTCATTTCCTGAAGATTTATAGCCAGAGAGTGAGAGTGAAATTGTTGAATTACATGATAGTTCTATTTTTAACCTTTTGAAGAGTCTCTATAATGTTTTTCAGATTAACTGTACCACTTCACATTTCTAAAAATAGTACACACTGGCATATGTTATTTCTGAGCAGTTCAGAGAGTTGAAAGATGCTATCAAAGAACCTCCAAGCTAGAGTGTGCAGAACATATGCTGGACAGTGCAGAAGAAGTTTGAGGTGGAAAGACATTAAGGGAAGGACCAAGTAGAGTGTCCTTTCTTTCCTTCTTTTCTTTCCTTCTTTTCTTTCTTCTTTTCTTTCTTTCTTTCTTTCTTTTCTTCTTTCTTTCTTTCTTTCTTTCTTTCTTTCTTTCTTTCTTCCTTCCTTCTTTCCTTTCTTAGATTTATTTATTTCTGCATACATAACTGGGGTACAGGCCAGAGATGCAGGGATGGTGAAAGGAGACAGAGTGGGGAGCAGAACAGGCAGATTGACAAAGTACACTATTGAGGGGAACAGCGGGTGGGCCAGGAGAGGTCTGCCATGTGGGTCACCTCCGGGGCAGGTGAGGATGGAACTTATGCTGAAGTGGCTTTAGCTTCTTAGTGCTGTGCTTTCACCCGCTGCACCACGAGGGAGAGCCCCTTTCTTTTTTCTCTTGTCCTAATTTCAAAAGCAAATTCCAAACTAAAAATAAGTTTGAGAAATGAGCCTAAAGTAGACATCTAAGTTGTATCAAAATTCTTAATAACTGAGTTGTCTTGGTAACTGTCTAGTATTTGTTTTATACATAAAAAGAACTATTACCTTTACTGTGGAAATGTCAGTTTAAACATTAGCATCTAGGATGTTTTCTTTTTTTCTGCCCTATATTTTGTTCTCTTTCCATAATCTCCAAATAATTCATTACTATAAAGATAATGCTGGCCTTCAATGCGTACACATTCATCTGTATTTTATTCATTTCCAAAAAAAGATGCTCACAGGTATATACCACTATGTATACTTTTTAGCATCTGGTTAATGAAAAGAAAACTTTCCTTCTCAAACTAAAAGCTTGAAAGTTTTCTATGTAAAATTTTTGACTACAGATAATACTTGCATGAATTTTTGATAATATCCAATTGGCTGCATTACAATTCTCAGCTTCGGTTATCTCTGTAGTGTATAACAATATATTTGATTCATGCTTATTTTTGTAAAGTTTTTCACATTGAAAAAGTGGAATGAGAGTTTCAAAGAAATCCCTTCAAACAGAGCTCCAGCACTATTACATTCAGTAGTTGATGTGTTGCAATGTAGTTCCAGACTGCTCACTTACAAAATTAAAATGCATAATCAGGGATAATATACACACTTTGAATTTTTTTTGTTAGTATAGGTTATTCTTTCAAAAGCCTGAAGTTATACAAAGCAAAGAATCTAATTCTAAGAAGCACATAAAGTCTCTATGTATAATGAAGAGTGAAAATACAGAGTTGGAGGACTAAAAATAAAAAAAAAAATTGTTAGTTTCTCTATCTCTCTTCTTCCAAATGTACAAAATTTTATGTATGTATGCAAAAGTTCAGAATTATTGTCAGTCAAATATGGTAAAGAGGAAAGTTTGAAGAGATAAGGAGAAATGAATAACAGAGAAGAGGATATTACTGTTTCTAGGGTCAATAGTTGGATTTTGTGCCTAATGATCAAAAATGACAGTTGCTATAAATTCCTTGATTATAAATATAGTATTCCCAGTTATAATCATAATGGCTATTCCTTATTGAGAAAAGCCTGTGGCTCTATGTTGATAATTAGCATAATAAAATTAATAGCACACCATAAATTGGAATATTCCGTGTGTGACATTAAATGTTGTAATCACAGTAACTGAATTTGCCAACATGGCAATAAAAAATATAATACTTTGGATAAAAATATATGGACAGGAAAACTATAAACATATGACATTAAATCATTTAATGATGTAAAACCCATCACACTGTTGGCTTTTTAGAACCTTATTTAACCAGACTCCTGTCACCCCTACACTTTATTATCAAAGCAACTATGATCAATGCCTCATATACATCCCTCTCATCCTTAATCTTTAGGCCATGATCTCAATTTCTAAATTTCTAGTATTTGATACTACTTGCTTGTGGGTGCTCCATGACACAGGAGCTCACCCAGACTGAAGACAGCATAGACAGAATGAATGGAAACTTAGTAGGTCTGGGAGAAGCCAATAATGGAAACTCCATAGCCCTGAATCAAATTTTCTACATTTGCTTCTCAGGTTACCCAGAAATATCAAGCTCTGGTTGTCCACAGTAGTAGTTTTCTTGATAATACAGCATTTGTTAGTTCATGCTTCACTAACTTACTCCCCTGTTTCTCCAGATGCCTCAATAAACTACTTCAGTCAACTCTTAGGGGCTGCTTCATTGGGATCTCAAACTAAGTGTCTCATGCTACCTCATCCCAAACACTTGTGGAAATGGAGAAATAATTTTGTAAGTAAAATTGATCAGGAAAGAATTTCTATAGGCAGCCATATATTAAAAATGAGAAGAGTTGTTTAAAACTGAGCAGGAACAGTGACATCTTAGTTATATGACAACTATTATTTTTCAATTGGGCTTTAAATAGGAAAGTTCTCTCATTAATTGACGAAAATATTTCTGATTCTATTTAACTGCCTATTTCATGAATTACTTTAAATTCATTTCAGTTTGGGTTTTTATTTAATGCTGATACAGTGAACAATAACACAATAAATAAGCAAACACTATTACATTTTTGAAGAGTTTAATGAATATTTGTAGAGTAAATATAAGCGAAGCTGCATTCACTATCACTGCATATCATGCAAAGCCTTTGAAATACTGGAAATAGATGAAAATCTAAGTGTTAAAACTGGGAAAATTGGCCCTTCTGGTGCTGCAGAGGGTCAAGGCACACTGCTTCAGTGCAAGTTCCTTCCCCACCCAGAGCTGACCCCCAAGGCACAGCAGACCTCTCCTGTTTCGCCAGCTGCTCCCCTCAGCAGTGTACTGTTGATCGGTGTGTTCTGCTCCCCACTCTGTCTCTGATGAAGCCTCTCGCCACCCCAGCACCTCTGGCCTGTACCCCAGTTCTGTATGCATAAATAAATAAATCTTAAAAAAAAAAAAAACTGGGACAGACAATTGAGAATTTCTAATTATGGTCCCTTGACTGGGATCACTATATTGATTCCCTCTATGTCAGGCCCCATACCTCAATTGTCAGGCAATTGCTGTTGTATTTCTCTAATCTTTGCTATTCTTCTGTAACCTGTACTGTCACAGCTACTCTACTTACCATTGCTATATTTATCTTTAGCTGTCAGGCTAGATCTATCATAATAACTTTTGTTTTGGCTCCCACTGATTTATAGCCCAAGTCTCTACATAACTTATTTATCCAGTCAGTTGCTCAGGAACCTAGGTCTTATTAAATTCAACAGTAAGATGTAATGTCCATTCCTCCCACATGCATACTAAGGTTATATTGCATACTACAGCACACTGGGGCATTTATCCCCACCTTTATTTTTTGCTGGTAATCTGAGACTGTTCCACTTCTCCCTCAAAGCCCTCTTCTTCCATTATTTTGTGTCCATATGGACAAATTTCTACTTGGTTGCCAGGCAGATGTTTCTGGAATAATCATGCTTTCCAACTGTAAGGGGTGGGGTGGAAGGAGAGAAGAAAAGGGTTCAGTGGAACATGGTGGAGGAGATTGGGGCATTGGTGGTGGACAGGGTGTGAAAATTTGTAGGTGTAGAAGTTTAAACCTCTAACCCCCAAAGACACGATTATAAAAACAGAAAATAATAAATTAAAAATTGTTATGACATCCTCCAATGACTAACTGCAGTTAAGTAAAAACTCCTTGTTATGATTTCCTTCTTTAACCTAATCTTCAATCATGGCTTCCCACTATGTTCCAGGAATCTCTTGATGAAGCTCCAACATATTATGGGCTTGCTTTCTTTGGAAATTCTTCATAATTGATATCTGAAATACTTTGTCACTATATCTGCACAGGCTGTCTTCTTTTTTGTTTTTTTTTTTGTTTGTTTGTTTGTTTTTTTTAAACATCCTTGTTTATTTTTTCTCCCCTCAGGGGAAGTCACTACAGTTTTCCCACCATCAACATACCCACAGTCCTCCATCACACTCTCCTTCCTTTCCACAGGCTGGTTTCTGCTTGGTATTCATGTCTCAGTTTGAAAATACCATTGAGACTTTCCTAGCACTCAATCTTGCATAGTGGTACTCTTGATTAGATTGTTTTATATAAGTTTTGCAAACAAAAGGACCTCATTCTGTTGCTCACTCTGTTTTTTAGCATGTCTATCACTACTAGGAACCAGGTAGGTTCTCAATAAATATACAATGAATGAAAATAAATATGAGAATGAATTGCTAGAGGGTAAGGCACAGACTGTCTTCAGAAATACTGAGAGAAATAAAAGGAATGGAAAGATGATTGTTAGGTAAAATTAGCTAGAAATTTCTGAGTGAGTTGAATCACAGCTGCACTTGAAGAATCCTGGGCTTTGCCTTCAGAATGGAAGAACAACTTATTGACACATTGTCAATACATATTTGGAAATGAACTGGGAAGTTCCACAAAGGTCAAGAGAGAAACATTATAGGAGAAGACAGAATGTTGTTGATGAAGTAAGAGTAGACTTTAGTGTACAGGCTTATTAGTTCAGATGATTTTATCAGTGAGTGAGTGAAGAGCTTCTTTCACCTGTCTCAGAACAAAAGCCTTATAGTGTAAAAAGTCCTTGTGTTTTTGCAAGTTGGTGCCTGAAACATGTTAAAAGCAAAAGCTTTGATATCAAATGAATGTGAATATGCTTGAAGACAGCAGTTTGCTAGCTGACTGTCTGGCCTTCAGAAGTTACTGAATCTCTTCCTTAATTTCAATCTGTAGTATTTGCAGCATTTTTTTTTAAGATGTATTTATTTGTGCATATAGAACTGGAGTACAGGCCAGAGGCTCAGGGGTGGTGAGAGGCTTCACCAGAGACAGAGTGGGGAGCAGAACAGGCAGATCGATGAAGTACACTGCTGAGGGGAGCAGCGGACGGGCCAGGAGAGTTCTGCCACGCCATGTAGTCACCTAAGGGGCAAGCGGGAATCGAACTCATGTGGAAGTGGCTTTAGCCTCCCAGTGCTGTGCTTTAACCCGCTGCGCCACCAGGGAGGGCCACTTGCGGCATTTTTTAGGATTAGTGTAAGACTATATAGAAATTAACCAATATCAATCTTAACACAGTAATAGGTTAGCAAATGTGGTCATTATTATTATGTTGAAGTACAGTGGCTGATAAGGGTTCTGGCCTTGATAGATAGATTATCCTTTTGTTTCTCCACCTACTGCCTGGGGGCTGACAAATGGTATTAATATGAAAAAAAAATGACAGAGTAATTAAGTTTAGTTAACAAAATGCTTTGTGATGAAGAAAAATTAGAATTATCTTTTAGATGGTAGAAACCTTTGGGTTGAAAGATAAATTTGAATAGTGATACTTTGTATGTCACAATTTGTCATGTAGCTAATTCTTTAAAAAATTTGAAACACAGGTGGGAAGATGAGAGGGTTGTGGCAGTAGAGATTTGGTGGAGGGAGAGACATGTACAGATAGGGAGGTGTGAAGTTATATTCCTGACTTCATACAGTTATGTAAATAAATAGCAAATCAATAAAACTTGAAAGGAAAAATGAATTATATGAATGAAACCTTCTTAGATCATTATACTCAACTAATAATGGGATCAGTGCATTCTTGAAAATTTCATTTGCTCATTCACAAATAATCATCGACACAGACATTGTGCCAATCAATGTTTTATGAGCCAGGGAAATACGGTGTAAAAAAAAGGAGAAAAGGTTTTGTCCTTATGGAGCTTACAGAATAGCAGAGACAGACATTAATAAATAATTTAAAAAGAAAGTAAAATTACAGAGTGGTAAGCGATATAAGAGAGAGTTACATGACTGTAATTGATTTTATAATAAAAAAACTTACTGGAAACCTTAATTTCTACAGAAACATTTATAGGTTATATTGACTGACATTACTTTTAGAATATAGTGTCTTGATGGCAGAGTGAGTAAAGGGGTCTATTGTAGAGTTGAATGTTTTCAGTTAGAATTTACTAAGACAATAGTTAATTGTCACTTAAATGTAGTATAATAAAGTTCGATCTTCATTTGATCTTCACTTATCTAGATATCTGTACATGTATGAATATGTATGGCTAAATCTAGTTATGTGACTAAGGAATACAACAGTAGAATAATGAACTACATCAGATACAGTGTAATTATAATAGAATATGTCTTCATTCTTATAATACACCAGTAAGGGAAATAGCAGGAATGAGAAAATTATGTACCTTATTATATTTATTCACTATATTTTTTTCTGTTTTTTTTTTTTCCTGTAAGGTGATTTCTGTTGTTCACACCTAAGAATCAAATGCACTGGGTGAAAAATTAAGTATTTAAGGATCATGTTATTT
Organism: Condylura cristata; assembly: GCF_000260355.1. Lineage (NCBI taxonomy): Eukaryota > Metazoa > Chordata > Mammalia > Eulipotyphla > Talpidae > Condylura > Condylura cristata. The sequence goes on from NW_004567102.1 coordinate 18,705,750, forward strand.
TTATAAATAGGGATTGTCTGTAAGAGCCAGGATGTTATATTAATCAGTTAATAAATGTTTCAATTTAAAAAGTAGAACCCAAGAATATTGAAGCCATATTTCTGTCTAGAAAATATTTTAGATTTTTAACTCATTTTCCATGGTCAACATATTACTAAGATATTCATTTTCAGTATAACATTCACAATGGCAATACTTAAGTGATTTGGAAATGAAGCTTGCCTATTCATATGAGTTGTTTACATGTCTAACTCTTAAAATATCTTGATACCAAATCTGAGATACATGAGCATAAAATCATGTCACCTTAGGAAAGCTGTCTGCTTAAATGCTTCTTATCACATTTTTATAAGGCAAAACAAAGTGTTCAGGCTCTGCAAAAACTCTATACTCATAAAATTGAATAAATCAGATAATATTAACTTATTTAGTTATCCTCCTGTTAGCTTGTGTTGTATGGGGTTTGAATTATACACCCTACATGGACTATGAGCTAAGATTAAATTATTCAAGAAGATCATACGAGAGTACACAGCTTCAGAATTAAAAAAGAAGTTGATGGAACAGCTCTCTGAGCTAGGGCTAAATGGTTTTGTAGCAGCTGTTGATAGCTATTAAAATGTTAGCAGTGCCTTTGGAATATTAAAGAGAAAGCATCGCATTCATTATGTTAAGAAGTTTCAGGTAAATTTAGGTACCAATATGCTTAGCAATTAGTAATACTGAACACACATTGCAGACTTCCCTTTCTTTTATATTGTGTGTTTTATAATACAGTTAAAATTTAGTACCAAGATAATTCCTATTTTCACTTACTTGCGACAACATACCTTTATATGGATTGCACAGCTCCTTCTGGTTGTGTTAGTCTTTTCACTGATGCCAGCCAGACTGTGTGTTTTTGCTTTTGTCTTGTTTTTTGTTTGTGTGTTTGTTTTTTACAAATCTTCTATTGTTGAATTTCAGAAATTTTAGGTCATGCCACATTCATGTTTTTTGTTTAATTTATTCATATTTGACTTTCACCTTTCACTTAGTGAAAACATGAGCCAGCTGAAGTCCTCAGTGTTTTTCTAGTTAGAAAAGGCAGAGCATGGCAGAGTTGCACGGGAAGGAATATGTTCTCTGGAACTGTTCCAGCATAATTACAGACTCCATATAGGTGTTCTTGGTATAATAAATTGGTGCCTAATCCAATCTATTAATAAACAGCAAGTCAGTGACAAATAGAGAAACAAGAGGTACAGAGAGGGTGACAAAAAGTGGTTTGAGGGGAATGCATATAAAAGATACTCTTGCCCTCATCATCTTCACCTATTCTTCAGGTATGCCTTCTCTGGCTCCCAGCAGAAGCTCTAAACTCATTATCTTGTTCTGGGTTGTTGTAATGAGCCAGTGAGGTGACAAGACAGCGGATGGGATGAATAAACAATTACATGGCTCCTTAGAAGAAATTTGTTCCCTCTGCCTCTTGAGTAAGAGGAAGTTTAGCTAGGGTGAGATAATGAGTTAAGGTGGGAAAATGTTTACTAGATGACATGAGCATTACTGGCTGATCCTCTGACCCTACGCATGTACCAAGTATGATGAGCTGACCCTATACATTCTCTTTTTTCCTAGCATGAAGTAAAACTCCAAATAACAATGCTGTGCTTTATTTTACTACTTCATTTTGTGACCCAGTAACAGAAATACTTTGTCAAAGTTTCTATGGTTATTATTATACTGATAAACAATATAGAAAAGATCATTAAGCATTTAATGTTTCATGAGCATTAAATCTGACAAACCATTTGTTTAAAGCATCAATTTGGGTATATGAATTGAAAGACAGTTACCACCAAGAAAATGTCCATGTATATATTTTTTAGATTTCTCCCTTCCTCCAAAATATTCACTATAATAGCTAAAGTTCACTCTTAGCATTATGATTGCTATATAAATAAATATTGAAATATTGAAATTAAATATTTAATTCTTGAAAATTACATGCAAACATTTATTTAAATGGTATTTATTGTTTCACTTAGTTGGATTGGTTAAATAATAGTTTTAAACAAAGTAACACTTATATAATAAATTGTCTTTTGGTAATATTTGCTTGAGTGTGTTGTATGGTCATGTTCCAGATAACAGAACTAGCACATCCACTGCATTTATCCTTTAAAAATTGCTAGATGTTAGTGCATTCAAAAATGTGTTGAATTTTAAGTAGCAATATTTATATGGATCCAATTTATTGTCTGGTAAAAAAAAATCCCCAGGCATTAAGTTTGCAAGTAGCAGCTGTACTTTTTTTTTTTTTAAATCACCTTTATGTGCTTTCAACTCTCCCTTTTTTAAATTACATGTTTATAGTAAAACCTCCCTATCTTTATCTCTACATCTTCTCTTAGAACTAAATGATAATAATATTTCACATGCAGCCATCAAGGCACGGCAGAAAGTTTTCTATATGCAAAACAATATATTTAACAATAAAGTAGCTCTTGGTTAGCCTAAGTATGTATACATTATTTCACTATCAGAGGCAAGACAAGGATACCCACTGTCATCACTTTTGTTCAGTATTAGAGGTTTAAGTTATAGCAATTAGATATCAACAGGAAATAAAAAGAATTCTGATTAGAAATTGAACTATCATTATTGGCAGATAATGATTCTATGTAGAAAGTCCTAAAGCATCCACCAAAAAGCTATTAGAAGCGATGATTGAATGCAGCAAAATGGCAAGTTATTAAATCAACATATACAAAATCCATTGCATTTTTATATACAAATAATAATAAGGAAAATTTAAGAAAATAATTCCATTCACAATAATAAAAAAATTCAGGTACCTAGGAATTGAATTAATCAAAAAGGTAAAGGATTTATAAAATGCAAACACAAGGCCCTACTTAAGGGTTTAGAACAAGACATAAAAAGATGGTAGATATTCCTATGTTCAAGGATCGGAGAATCAATATAATCAAAATAAATATCAGTCAAAATTCTACCAAAAGGGATGTGTAAATTTAATAAGATTCCAATTAAAATAGTGATGATACTTTTAGAAGAAACAGAACTAAAATATTTTATGTTTGTATATTATTTGTATTTAAATAATTTATATTTATTTTATATGGAACCATGAAAGGCTTAAAATAGCTAAATCAATCCTGAGAGAAATAGAAACATCATGTTATTTGACTTTAAATTATGCTATATGCAATAATAATTAAAACAATATGTTGGTAGGATAACTGAAAGAAATAAATCCACATATATTATTGCTTTATAGCATAATTTAAAGTTAAATAACATGATGCTTCCACTAATAATATATGATAAAGTGTCAGTAGCCATGCAGTGACTAAATAAGAGTCTCTAAATCACATCAAAGAATGAAGCTGATGATTCTCTTACTACATGCAGAAAAATAAAAGTGAACTAAAAACTAAAAATTGCAGCTACCTTTCATAATATCAGTGATAAAGACATTTTTGAAGACTCAGCCTTTTTGGCAATGAAAATAGAAGGAAATAATTACCAACTGGGATTACCTTAAATTAAAAAAAAAAAAAAACTTCTCATAAAGTAGATGAAAAAAGACATCCTGCTGGTTAACAGAAAATATTCACACATTGTACAGCCAACAAAGGCTTAATATTAAAGATATAAAAAAAAAACTCATTCAAGTTGATAATAAAAAAAAACTCAATAAATAAATGTGCTTCAGATCTGTACAGACATTTCACCCAACATACTTAGATGGACAATGTTCAACATCATTTTTTGTAAGAAAGATGCAGGTCAGAACCTCAATGAGACCTCATCTCACACTTTGAAATGAGCACATATTAAAAAGACTCCGGCCCTCGCTGGTGGCGCAGCGGGTTAAAGCACAGCACTGAGAATCTGAAGCCACTTCCTCATGAGTTCGATTCCCGCCTGCCTCCTGGCCCGGAGGAGACCACATGGCGAGCCAGACCTCTCCTGACCCGCCCGCTGCTTCCCTCAGCAGTGTACTTCGTAGATCTGCCTATTCTGCTCCCCACTCTGTCTCTGGTGAAGCCTCTCACCGCCCCTGAGCCTCTGGCCTGTACTCCAGTTCTGTATGCACAAATAAATAAATAAATCTTTAAAAAAAAAAAAAAAAAAAAAAAAGACTCCAACAAAAAGTGCTGAGAGAATGTGGAAAGGGTGAGAATGTAAACTGAGGTAGCCATTGGCGATCAGTCTGTATTTACCTTAAATTGAAAATGTAGTATAGTCCAGGAATCCCATTCTGTGTTATCTAGCTAAAGGACTAAAAATATTAATCAAAAAATTATATTCTTGACAATGTTTATTACAATACTATTTATAACAACTAGAACATGGATAAAAACCAAGAGTCCACCTTTAGAGTCTGTATCAGAAGATGTATATATCCACACTGTGTAATATGATTCAGTTGTAAGAAAAAAAAAAGCATTTACAGCAGACTTCCTGAATTATTATTTTTTAATTTGTTCTCTAATTTAGAGTCTACTCTTTGTACTATAAATATTTTCTTGTTTGGACAAAAGCCTTCATCATGTGCTTTGTGTTACAGCTTCATACTGAATAGTTTACTGCCCCCCCCCCAATTCCTCTGTGCTTCAGATTTTCTATAATCCCAACCCCAATCTCTGTATCTAGTAATCATGCTGCCGTTACTGTTAGTAAAGTTTTGCTCAGTCCTGATTGTCAAATAAATGGAATGATACAGATTTAACCTTTTCTGACCTTTATTCATTGACAATTAGGCATTTGATGGCCATCCATGTCTTCTCATAACCTAATAGCTCATTACTTATTGCTGAGTATTGTAGTGTTCCATTGTATGGATGCACAACAGCTTGTTTGTCTATCCACAGATCAGAAGAAAATTTTTGTTACATCCAATTTTGTGTGATTATGAAGAAAGCTGTTAGCAGCATTCACATGCAAATTTTGTATGTTTTCACATCAGCTGGGTAAAAACCTGGTAGTACAGTTAGCTGATCATAATGTAAGACTTGATAATTATGAAAGAAACTGTCAAACTCTTTTGAATTGGCTGTGTCCTTTTGCATTCTCACCAAAAGTATTCTACCTCTGAGCTAGTCAGTGTTTTTGAACTTGGTCATTCAAATAGGTAGGTAGTAGTAGCTTGTTTTATTTGCATTTCCCTTAATCACGTGTGATTTTATTCTTTTCAAATGCTTACTTGTTGTCTGTTTATCTTTTTTGGTGAGGTAATTATTTAGGTTTCTTTGCCCACTTTTTAAATTATTTTGTTTTTTATGGTCTTTCCTAAAGTACTTTTTTTTTCTTTTGTAAATTGTATATACAGGTCCTTTATTTTGTATGTGACAAGCAAATATTTGATCCCATTTGTAGAATGAATATTTTAATTTTAATGAATTCCAATTTATCAATTCTTCTTTCTTGTATCATGCTTTTTAGTTTTGTATACAGAAACTAATCACCAAACTTATGATTTTAGCGCTTTTAAATTTTCATGAGGTCTTCATTAAAAATATTATTTATGGCCCTCCCTGGTGGCACACTGGGATAATTCACAGCACTGTGAGGCTGGTAGTGGCTGCTTCTGTGTGAGTTCGATCCCCACCCTGGAGGTGACCTACAGGGCGCAGCAGACCTCTCCTATCTGCCTGCTGCTCCCCTCAGCAGTGTACTTCATCAATCTGCCTGTTCTGCTCCCCACTCTGTCTCTGGTGAATCCTCTCAACGTCCCTTCACCCTGGGCCTGTACCGCAGTAGTGTATGCATAAATACATAAGTCTTTAATAAATATTTATTTTATACTTTATATGAAAGATTTCTTATGCTGCTGCTTGCTTTTATGTTATTGATAATTTAATAAGAAGCCAGAAATTTTATCAGCCCTTTTCTCAGTTATGTGTTCTGTATTTTCCATAATATTTAATCTTAATGTATCAATCTTTACTCTTATGTTCTCATAGTTTTAAAAAAATCCTAATTTTTATACTTTTAATCAAAATTTATTCTGAAATGAAGATTTAAATAACTTTTCAAAATAAATAGCCTATTAGCAGTGGCTATAGAACAACTGTAAAATTATGTGTGCATTCGTGTGTGATTTTTTGTTTATCCTCATGCATTAGTTTGCTATTAATTTAAATTTTATATCAATACCATGACATATTCATTATTATAATTTCATAAAATGATTTATTTTGATATGTGATAGGCCAAGATTCTTATTGCCATTCTTCTCTTGATAGGTTTTGGCATTCTTACCTATTTATTCAAACAGATAAACACAGATGGAATTTATAATAATTTTACCATTCAATAATATACTAATTTGTTTCTTAGTGATATTTTAATTAGAATTGCATATATTAAGCTTCAATAAGAATTGATCTCTTGTTTTATTGCTCAGTCATTGGTGTGTTCATCTGTAAAACACATTTTCACTATCCTTAGTGACTGTGTGACTATACCAGTGTGACACACCAGTTAACATCATAGATACAGTTTTTGCAATCAAGATATTTTAGTGTGGTAGGATGTATAGTTCAAATTATTCCAGTTATTAATATTTATGAATGATTGTTGGTAATTTATTCTGATAGCTATCTCACATTGGATAATAATATCAATTTATGCCTTTAAATATAAAATATAATGAAACTGATAGTAACATTGAGTTACCTCTCTTCATTTTATTTCTATATAGTAATTACTATTTCAACCTATTCCATTACTTTCTGCCTTCTGGCAGGTAATATGAGAAGTAGTTCACTTTGATTTCACGTAATGGTTTAGAAATGTTTATTTTATTTTTATGTTAATGTTATTTTCAAAAATACTTAACTTTCCCTGGAAATAGGAATTTTACCACATTTTTATTTTCTCCACTAATCATATCCCTGGCAGATCAATTTATTTTTATATTCATTCTATGAATCTTCACAACATTGGTAAATTACCCTCATTTTGTAGAAAACATTGTCTGAGCTCCAGTAGTTTTTATTCCTTTAGCTAGTTTATAGCAGGGTAGGAACTATTGAGACCGAATTTGCTAACAGATTGTGTCTGTGAGATCTTGGTAAGATTTTCTTTAAGATATTAATTTTGTTTTACTATTGTAGGTGACTTTTAAAGAATCAAAAATATCCTGTCTTTTACATTATAGCAAATATTTGTAAATTGGGCTGGAAACTTTTTACTCCAGGTCAAAGTTCATTGGCTTCCTAATTTCATAGGTAAGGTGCATCCTATAGAGAATGGAAACTGCAAACAGGGTTGTTGTTTAGGGATCTAATCCCTTTGAACAAAGACAGTGCATGAACTCATAAAGGTATAGTAATGCCTCAAAGAGTTGAAAATATGTTTCTTTTACATAGTTACAAAAATGCTATAAAAATATTGATTATGCATACAAATATATATATACATATATATTCCCATGCCTTTCTGTTTGAGTTGTGAAATATTAAAATAATATTATCTAAGAGGATTTCATAAGTTTTTTTTCCTGTTTTTGAAATCGATCTGTGTTCTATTTTGAAAAATAAGGTCGTAAGCATTCTGAACATCAGCATTTGAAAACAATGACTTAGTATATCTTTCTTTGTCAAGTAGAATGCTTTTTCTAATTATATCATCAGATTCTCCACTTTGTAAAGGAAATGTGGCATAGTGTGTTACTTTGAGGGATTTCACCGTTTGAGGATGTTGACCAATATGGTTCCTTTTTTTCACATTGTCCTCTTTCCTGGTCTTTATAGAATCCTAGTAACTATTGGTCTGTAAGTGCAAGAGTGGGAAGAAGGAAGTGAAAAAGCACAAGAACCATGAGTATTAAAATCACTTCACAGCTTTCTCATGAGAATATACCTAGGGATAAAAGGACCAAAAGACAAAATCAAAGCCATTTCCAATCCCTTTTAATAAATTGAGATGTCTCCCTTGTATAAGGCAGTATTTAATCAGTTCTCTCTCTCTCTCTCTCTTTTTTTTTTTTTAAAGATTTTATTTATTTATTCGTACAGAACTGGGGTACAGGCCAGAGATGTAAGGACGGGGATTCACCAGAGACAGAGTGGGGAGCAGAACAGGCAGATTGATGAAGTACACTGCTGAGGGGAGCAGCGGGTGGGTCAAGAGAGGTCTGCCACCCAAGGGGATCGCCTCCAGGGCAGGCGGGGATCGAACTCATGCGGAAGTGGCTTTAGTTTCTTAGTGCAGCGCTTTAACCCGCTGCGCCCAGGGAGGGCCTCTCTCTTTTTTTTTTTTAAAGATTTATTTATTCATACAAAACTGGGGTACAGGCCAGAGAAGTGGAGGGTGAGAGGAATCACCAGAGACAGAGCGGGGAGCAGAACAGGCAGATAGACGAAGTACACTGCTGAGGGGAGCAGCGGGCGGGTCAGGAGAGGTCTGCCAGCCATGTGGATCTCCTCCAGGGCAGGCGGGGATCGAACTCAGCGGAAGTGGCTTAAGTTTCCTAGTGCAGTGCTTTAACCCGCTGCAACACCAGGAGGGCCCATGAGTTCTCTTTTAATATGTACAGTTTATTTAATCAGTCCTCTTACTTATGTACAGAGTCCCTATTCTTTGGTTAAAATAGTTTTATATATTTGCATGATAATATTTATGTATATGAACACAAATAACACAGGTATGTATTTTGATATGGTATACATATACAAATAAGTATATTTTGTATTCAATAAAGATACTTTTAAGGGAAATAAATAGTGACATCATTTCTTATTAGCAAATGAAATTACTTATGTAAAGTACTTTTATATAGTATAGAAATAAACTCTGACATATGTGAATGTGAGAAAAACAAAATTCCTAATAAGAAGGCATATTAAGGGTCCTCCCTGGTGGCACAGAGGGTTAAAGCATAGCAGTAAGAAGCTAAAGCCACTTTAACATGAGTTCGATCCCCAGCCCCAGAGATGATCCACATGGCCAGGCAGACCTTTCTTGACCTGCCCGCTGCTCCCCTCAGCAGTGTACTTCATCAGTTGTACTGTTCTGCTCCCCACTCTGTCCCTGGTGGATCTTCTGACCACCCCTGCACCTCTGTCCTATACCCCAGTTCTGTATGCATAAATAAATAAATCTTTAAAAAAAGGCATATTCCATTGACATGAAAAATCATTCATATAAATGAGTTATAAAGAATAAACATAGAACTAGGAAACATTTAAATTCTATGAAGTTCTTGCAGATTTTATAAACTATTCTAAATGTAATAATACATGCTTTATATAGACTAGTTTCCAAATTTCTTCTCTACAATATTATATTTTAGGCTTTTGGATTTTTTTTCTTTTAAAAATAGAAACATGCAAATTAATATAATGGTTGTAAGAGGTAAAACAAAGGAAATTAAACAATGACAACTAATGGGGACCTATTACATTCATGGGTTTTCCTGGAAGTTTGTGAGACAATTACGATGAAATTACGGTGCCAATATTAAAAAGATTTACATTTTAGTTGGAAAATGAGCACATGTGCAAGGAAATCAAAATACTTTATGAATATGGCATTTGTATCACTTTATCTGGAACTTATTATTTCTTGGGGAGGGAATTTTATTCTCTTGAAACTACCTTTTTATCAGACTTATTGAATATTTATAACAAAGTAACAGATAAAATAATCCTCTTTCATGCGTCTTTCTCATTTTCTTCATTTATGAGTCTTGCTTTAATCTAAAATTTCCTTTCTAGCTGTTTTCATCATTTTATCTCTCTGAAGTTTCTCCAGCCTCTTCTTCTTTATCAGACCAACATATGTTAATCCTGGCCTTCCTCTACATTTCTTGCCCCTAAAATGCCTTTTTGTATTTGTCTTTTTGTTATGCATTATGCTTTCAAAATGAAAAGTTTAAAATATATAATTATTGCCTGTATTTTTTAAAATTTTCATTTGACACCTAACTTTTCCTGTTACTTCTGACAGACCATCCTTTGTTTTAGCTGTATCACTTCACTTATATCTTCACATATAGTACTTATTTCTCTTCTATCCAATATAGAAGAATGAATGACTGAGCCCTATCCTGATCTTTCCTCCTAAGTTTTAGTTGATTTGCCCCTCTGTCTTGGAAGAAAACCCTGGCATGTCCAAAGAATGATATACAGGGGGCCTCTGTACTCTCTCTTTCTTCATTAATCTCTCCACCATAGATTTTTTAATTAACAAAATTATACACTTTCTGTAATAGAACATAGTCATGGAGATTTGTAAAAAGTAAGTTAGCATTTCTAATCCACTTACAACTCTAACTAAATTAATTCACTTTTTTCACTTGGTACCCATCAAAAAATATTGTGATGTTCTTATAAGTTTATACACAAATAAATACATATAGGGGATATTTTAGCTTGCTTTTCCTAATCAAAATATCCTTTTTTTTCTACAATGAGAATTTTCTGTTAAAAGAAAAACCTTAGCTATCCCACCATGGCTCTAGTTTAGATGCATTTCGTTTTTCAAAAATCATTCTAATTTTCTTTAAGATGCTTGCTTATATCAAAGTTATTGAGTATTTCCTATTGATTTCCTATTGATTTTTGCTATTGATTATATATATATAGCATATATCATGATATAAGACACTATATTATGCAGTGCTGGCTCCCCAGCATAGAATTTTTGATTCTATATTATTTAACAAAACTTAGCAAACAAAGAAAATCATAACTCCTATAAGCAATCACATTCCCAAGAGGAATGGATAATAGGAATGGTGACTGTGCTGCTCAGTTTCAACGAATCAGCTACAACCAGACTGTGTGTCTAATTTCTCTTCTCTAGGTAATGTTGCACTCTCTCTTTTGTGGCCCTACTATTTTTTTTTCTTCCTTATGACCTAAAAACACTATTCCTTTAATGATATTTTCCATTGTTGAGAAAATGAAAAAAAAATGAGAATGAAAAAAAATGCATAGGGTTAGGTTCTGTGTTCATTTGTTTATTATTTGCTTTTTTTTAATTTTATTTATTCATACAAAACTGGGGTACAGGCCAGAGATGTGGAGGGTGAGAGGATTCACCAGAGTCAGAGTGGAGAGCCGAACAGGCAGATCGACGGACGTACACTGCTGAGGGGAGCAGCGGGTGGGTCAGGAGAGGTCTGCTACGCCATGTGATCTCCTCTGGGGTGGGCGGGGATCAAACTCATGCAGAAGTGGCTTAAGCTTCTTTGTGCTGTGCTTTAACCACCAGGGAGTGCCTATTATTTACTTTAGCAAAGCATTTTGATAAAACTTTTCAATGTTCACTTAAATTGTTTTAAATATATATATATAATTATTTATTCATACAGAACGAGGGTACAAGCCATAGGTGAAGGAGTGGTGAGAGGATTCACCAGAGACAGAGTGGGGAGCAGAATAGGCAGATTGACGAAATACACTGCTGAGGGGAGCAGTGGGCGGGTCAGGAGAGGTCTGCCTGCCATATGGATCACCTCTAGGGCTGGGGATCAAACTTGCACTGAAGCAGCTGCAGTATGCTTGCAATGCTATGTCCTAACCCGTTGTGCCACCAGGCAGGGCCCTGTTCACTTAAATTTAATAAAATTTCTTACAGAATCCTAAAGCTTCTTCTTTAATTAAAAAAATGATAAAAGACAGTGAAGTTAAGTACATGTCCATGAGTACAAAGCTATGAAACAGTAGAACCAAGCCTCAAGTCTGGGTATTGAGATAGCTATTTTGAACCTTTTTGCTATTATTATTGCTAGTATTTTTTTATTTGTTTTTATTCAGGTATAATGAGTTTACAATGTTTAATGTGTTTGCTGGTATAGGCTTTCCCCCAGGTCTTGTTTCCATACCACATCCACCACAAACACATCTACCTTCAGGGTCAATTGTGCTTCCTACCCATTCTGTCCACCCCCACCCCCGAGGCTACCCTTTTGGTAGCCTTGATATAAAAGTCAGCTTTTTAGAATTTGCTGTAGGTTTGACTGTAGCTTATTCTTTGTTTTGTTTCTTAATATTCTACATATAAGAGACATCATCCAGTATTTCTTCCATCTGATGATTTCACTGAGCACAGTCTCTTCCAGTTCTATCCATGTTTTTGAAATGGCAAGATTTATCTTTGTTAATAGCTAAGTAATATTCCATTGTCTATTGCACATCTTCTGAACCTACATATCTCTTTGGGAGTGTTTAGGTTGTTACATTAGCTTGGCTACTTTAAATAGTCTTGCATTAAACATATAGTGTATATTTTCCTTTAAATGAGTGTTTTTAGTTACTCAGATAGACCTCTAGGATTAGAATTATTTGGCCATATTGTAGAAACATTTTTGCTGTTTTGAGACAGTAGTGTATTAGAGTTCCTCTGTATCCTTACCAGCACTTGCTGTTTCTGGTCTTTTTTTTTTTTTTTTTTTTTGATAAGGGCCATTCTCACAGTTGTGAGGTGGTGTCTCATTGTGGTTTTGATTTGAATTTCTTTGCTGGAAATTGATAATGAGCATATTTGCTTGTGCATGTTTACCATTTGTGTATCATCGTTGGAGAAGTTTCTCTTTAGCTCTTATGACTAATTTTTTATTGGATTATTTATTTTTGTTAGGTTGTATAGACTCTTCATAAATCTTGAATGTCAGCTTCTTGTCAGATGTATAATATACAAATATTTTCTCCCACTCTATGGGGTGTCTTTTTGTTTTAGTGACAGTTTTCTTTCAGTATACAGACACTTGAGTTTGGTATAGTGGCGTAGTCCCACTATTTATAGTTCTTTAGTACATAGTTTTAGAGTCATTTATTTTAAGGCCTTTTAAGAAAATTTGTTGCCTAACTTATTTGGAACAACTGTGAAGTTCTCTACACTTAATAATGAATTTAGATGTTCAAATAATCTAATTGAAAAAAGTTTGCTTTTCTTGGTGTTGACTTCATTTTCACATAGCATATCAGCAAGTGTCAGTGAGTGTCTTCAAGTTTGCCTAGACCAGTTTAAAACCTCTGTGTGTGGGGGGGGGGATATCCGCTGAGTCTCTGTGTATCTGGTCTTTGTGTCTTTGTGCTGGATTGGGTAGCATGAACATTTTAGAATCAACATTGGACACTGAAAAATGAATTGTTCTAATTGACCCACTAGAGATTCATTGTCTACTCTTGGAATGTCTTGAATTAGGCAGGGCAGGAATACAGGGTGATATTCAGCTCTCTTAATTATAGAGATTGTAATGAGAAGTCATTTCTAAAAGAACTGAGATTTTTATTCATGAAAAGAAGAAATATGTGTTGATAAGACAAAACCAAGAGATATGACCTATTGTAAGGTTATTTCATAATTTATTATTCAAGCTAGGAGCTCTGAAGAATTAAAGGTTTCACATAAACAAAAAAATTAAAAGAATTATATCTGCATAACAAGTATAAAGGAGGACTTTTTTGAGCTAGTGGGCGAAGAGATCACCCTACCCAATCAGGTCAGAAAGAGTAAACCTGAACTCTAGAGATATAACTTTTAAATAGAATTACTAGTAATAGTAACAAGGATTTTTCTTTGTGAAATGGTACTCATTTGTTGTGCATGAAAATAATCTTGGTCATAATTAAAAATAAAGATGCATAAGACAAATCTCGAAATTGTGAATGGTAACTTGAGGGAATATACCCAGGCATCTGTGGATACCTTTAATTTGCTTATAGACTGTTTAAATGTCTGCGAGACGCATCAAGGTTAATTAGCCACAATATTATTTCAACCTAATACTGAGGGGGGAAAAAAGTAGATACATGATTACTATTACTCTTATCAGGTAAGACTCATAACACAAAGCTACCTTCTGAATTTTTACATAAATTTGAAACAAGGATAATTTACTGTGGTAGTTAGAAACTAATATAATATACTGAAAACTTTCCAGTGAGTCCTACCTCTACTTTTGTTAACAAAAAGAATGTGGTTTCTAATGGTACAGGATTATAATTATAGAGAAAAATCTAAGATACAGTCTGCATATGTCTTATAAAGAGAAAGGAATAAACAATATCACAGGGGCAAAGATGCATACTTCCATTAAATAACCATGCTTGAATATTTGTTACTAAAGTTTTTGGGGAAAAAAGGTCTTTGATATTGGCTCATTTCCACAGCTGTAACATACCTAGTTTGTCTTTTCTGACCATGCAGCCTACTACAGGTAACTCCTTTTTTTATGAGGCCTTAGCTCTCTGAGAGTTCTTATAGCTATAGGAATTAGTTTCTTGTTTTCCTCTATAAGCTAAGCTGTGTGAGCAGTTTGACAAAGGGCTTCCCTATTTTCTTATATTTTCTAATAATCATTTTCAAGTTAGAAGGAAACACTAAATAATATAGTTTAATCATATAATAAAACAATAGTAAATATTCAAATATATGCTATAAATAATTTACCTACTTGAGTATTAGTCAAATTCTAGATAAAATTTGAATGAAAGATAAATTAAATAGAAATTTTTCAATGAAAAGACAAATCAGGTGTTCCATAATCTCAAATCGTAGGAGACCCATACATTATAGCTTAATGTTTTCCACAAGTAAAGGATTCTGTGACCATCTTAAGAAATATTAAAAACAAATTAAAATGATGATGAAACCTGGAATGCAATGGGAAACCAAAAGAATGAAACAAATAAAACAGTGAAAATTTTGAAAAGGAAAAAAAAAAAAGTATAGGAAGATAAGGAAGATAGTATTATAGGAATAGGAATGTCTGGCCCTCCCTGGTGACTCAACAGTTTAAGCACAGCACTATGAAACTATTGCAGTCACTGCAGGCGAGTTCAATCCCAGGCCAGGAAGGTGACCGACATGGTCACATGGTCAACTCTCCTGACCAACCCACTGCTCTCCTCAGCACTGTACTTCAGTACATTCGCCTGTTCTGCTCCCCACTCTGTCTCTCATGAATCCTCTCACCCTCCACACATCTCTGGTCTGTACTCCAGTTCTGTATGCATAAATCTGAATTTTTACATACATTTGGAACAAGGATAATTTCCTGTATGCATAAATCAATAAATCTTTAAAAAAAAAAGGAAATGACCATAAATATAGGTGGGATTAAATTGATCATGGGCATCAGCTACCACTTAATGACTAATAATAATCTTTAAAATACCTTTAAAAGCTTAAAACTCTACTACTGAAGAAAAACTATCAAATAGGTTCACAGAACATTCCAAATACATATAAAATATATTCTAAGCATGGAAATTTTTTAAAAGATATATTCATACAGAACTGGGGTACAGCTCAGAGATGTGGAAGGTGAGAGAACCCACCAAAGAGAGAGTGGGGAGCAGAACAGGCAGATCGATGAAGTACACTGACTGCTGAGAGGAGCAGCAGGCAGGTCAGGAGAGGTCTGCCACGCCATGTGGGTCACCTCCAGGGTAGGTGGGGATAGAACTCATGTGGAAGTGGTTTAAGTTTCTTAGTGCTGTGCTTTAACCTGCTAAGCCACCAGGGAGGGCCAATAAGCACGATAATCTTTTTAATGAATTTTATAAAGTCAGGTGACTTTTTAAAAATAAAAGATAATATGAGTGAGGACATTAGAATGGACTCTAATATAACATTACTTTAGTCTTTATAAGATAAGCAGATTTGGACACAGACATGCAGAGAAAGGGAGAACCACGTGAAGACACAGAGAGAACTTGGCCACAAACGGGCAAGGTAGAGATTTTTCATAAGAAACCAATCCTGTTAACACCTTGATCTCAGACCTCTCACCTCTAATAGAAAAACTTTGTTGTTCATTATGATAGCCCTAAAAATCTAATAAAGAATATTGAGTTTGGAGATGTCTATTAGACATTTGGAGGTTTAAATTCATGAAAGAAATCTACACTAGAGATCGAAACCTGGGAGTCATTTTCATGTAGGTAGTTTTCAAGGGTATTAAACTAGGTGATATTTCCAAGAAAATAACTGTAGATAAAGAGCAGAAGGAGCCAAGAAATACATCCCCCTTCTAGGGGTATCAAGTGAGAGGAAGGAGAGTCTCAGCAAAAGATACTGAAAAAGACTGACCAGTGAAAATAGTGTTATTTGAACAAGTCAAGAAATTCTTTCTAAACAAGAGTTACTAGATGTTTCAAATACTACTGATAGGCTCAATAGCTTGGGGACTGAGCATTGTCTATTGTGGGCCTCCCTGGTGAAGTAGGGTTTTGGTCTAAGCACTATCACTGCCCCAGCCTGAGTTTGTTCCCTGGCCAGGGAGCTCACCTACATGGTGCCCAGACCTCTCCTGTCTCACCCACTGCTCCCCTCAGCAGTGTACTTCAGTCACTCTGCCTGTTCTGCTCCCAACTCATGAATCCTCATGCCCCCTCCACCCCTGCATTGCTGTTGTAAGCCCCAGTTCTTCTAGACAAAAATAATAATAAAAGAGAGAGAGAGAGAAAAGACTGCCTATTGTATTTAACAATGGAAGAACACTAATGATGTCATCACTAGAAGATTTAATGCAATTAGCATAGAGGTAAAAGTTTGGATTAGATATAATGGAGAATGGAAGGTAAAGAATTGAAATAAATTCATTTTTTGGTAATGTGTGTCTAGCACAATAAGCACAATGAATCTGCTTATTGGATTGTTTTTGAATAAAGGATTAAGTCTAGTTTCCAAATCTGCAAAGCTAAAGCACATTATTGGAAGTGATCTCCCAAGGTCCTTTGAAAGTTCTTACTATTCTGAGAAATCTTGCCAAATGCTAGGCTGATACAGTTTTATAGGTTTAGGTGTAGAATAGCTACTCCCTTAATAATAATATAATTTAAGAACATGCCTCTAAAATTTTACATACCATAAAGCAGTAATAACTTCTTCAGAGAGCTATTTACATTTTATATTTGATATCATAATGGATTTCCTCAGAACACAAGACATAACATTAAATAATTTCAAGTGAGGATTGTTTTTATAAATTATATTATAAGTAAAACTTATGAGTATACTCTTTTATAGCATAACATAAAGGCATTATTTTAGAGGTAAAGCTTTTTAAAAAATCAAGCATTATCTAATCGTGTATGGAATTTTTCTTTAACCAAGTTGATTTAACTATCCATTACATTGTAACAGTTGCTTATTTAGAATATCTGAGTACCAATCTAAATGTGATATTTGATTAATATAACTTTCAACTGACAAAATGTAGCTGCTGTCCTTTGGTTAATTTTTAACATTTTTTTAGAGGTTAAATTTAACTCATAATATATGCATGCTAACGAAGAACTTACATGATATTTAAAGGAAGGAAAGAGTTGCAATGGTACATATTGCTAATTTATCTTCAAGTTAATCCATTCATATGTTTTTATAGAACCTCTACTGGAACTGACAATAAGTGATAATATGATTGCATATTAGTAGGTAAATCAAACAAGGGTGATGCCTGCTTCATGGAACT
Source organism: Condylura cristata (assembly GCF_000260355.1). Lineage (NCBI taxonomy): Eukaryota > Metazoa > Chordata > Mammalia > Eulipotyphla > Talpidae > Condylura > Condylura cristata. The sequence continues at coordinate 18,723,196 of NW_004567102.1, forward strand.
TATAATCTAATGGAATGGAAAAATAGCTAATCAACAAAAAAAAAACTTATAATTAATTAAGTTTGTGTTACCTCCACCATGGCAATGGCATTAGATATGCAATTTCTAAGGTCAAATGATAAAACATAATCGCTACTTTGAAAATATTTTATGGAAGAAGAAACCAAGAAAATACTGTTTTATAAAACAGGAGAGAATACTTTAGATATCATGGACAAGAAAAACTAGATATGATAATTAATTTGAGACTTGAGTGATAAACATAAGCACTCCAACAGAAAAGTGTTCCTAGCAAAAGGCCCCAGTCAGAAAAGAGATTAGAAAATGAGTAAAGGGCGAATGGATTGGGTGACAGTGATTCAGTGAGTGAGTACTTTTAAATAAAATTAGAATGGCAGGACCAAGATCTTGCTTGTCCTTATAGGATTATTTCTTTTATTTTTGTTCAGTTGTATGATTTCTTGTCCTTTCTTTTCTTTGCTAAAAATTTCCTTTTCTTAATATTGATACCATCTTATTATATTTGGAATCCTATTTTTAATTGATATTTTGTTGATTTATAATGTTTGCATTTTAGAGATACAGGATCTCCTTCTGCAGACATTGTTACTACACCACACCCACCATCAGACACATATAATGCTCCACCATAACCCATAGTGCTCCCTCCTGAATTTGTTCTCTACCTTCCTTCCCACTCTGGTATCCTCAGTGCTCTAGTCAGATTTCTAGGGTTTGCAATTGGGCTGGATTTACCTAATCTTTTGTTTTGCTCCTGTGTAGTCCACACACAGGTGACACCATTTGGTATTTGTCTTTTGCTTTCTGACTTACTTTGCTTAGTATTATATCTTCCAGTTCCATCCATGCTATCACAGGTGGCTTGAACTTACCTTTTTTTCTTTTTCATAGCTGAGTATTATTCCTTTGTGTATGTATCCCACATCTTCCAGCTCCTCTCATCTGTTTTTGGGCACTCTGGTTGTTTCCATAGCTTGGTGATTGTGAATAGTGCCGAGATAAATGTAGATGTGCATCTGTCCCTTTGGAAATTAGTGTTCCTGTACTCTTCAAATAGAGCCCTAGGAGTGGAATTGTTGGATCATGGGGTAGATCATTTTTCGTATTTTGAGTAAACTCCATACTATTTTCCCTATGACTCTGATCAGTCTGTATTCCCACCAACAGTATAAGAGGGTTAATTTTTCTACACACCCTTTGCAAACGCCCGTTGTTGCTGGTCTTTTTATGTGCCATCCTCACAGGAGTGAGGAGGTATCTGATTGTCATTTACATTTCCCTGACATTAAGTGATACCCATTTTTAGTATGTCTGTATGTCTTCTTTGGAGAAGTTTCTGTTTAATTGTTTTGTCCATTTTTGGTTGGATTATTTATTTTATTTTTGTTCAGTTGTATGATTTCTTTGTATAGCAGTCCCTGGTTGGATGTATAGTATACAAATATTTTCTCCCATTCAGTAGCATGTCTTTTTGTTTTCATGACAGTTTCTTCCAGTGTACAGAAGCTTTCTACTTTAATGTATTCCCAATTGTTTATATTCCCTTTTGTTTTTCTTGCTGTTAGAGATGAATCCCCAAAGACATCTCTGAAGCCACTGCTTTGGTTGTTTAGTGTACATTTACTTTTATGCATTTTATGGTTGTAGGGCTTATGTCCAGGGTTTACATCCATTTGAGGTAATTTTTTGTGTGTGTGGTATGAGAAAATGGTTTAGTTTTATTCTTTTGTGTGTGCCTATCAAGTTTTCCAGTACCATTTACTGAAGTGGATTTCCTTTCTAGAATGTATATTTTTGACTCATTTGTTATAGATTAACTGTCCAATTATTGTGGGTTATTCCTGGGATCTCAGTTCTATTCCACTGTTCTGTGTTAGACATTTATAGTGTGCTAGTACATTCTCCAAGATTGACCACGAATAGGGTCATAAAACAAGTACCAATAAATTCATAAAGACTAAAGTCATACCACGCATCTTCTCAGAACATAGTGGTATCAAACTAAAAGTCAACCATAAATAAATAAGGAAGAACCCCTAGTAGGTAGAGACTGAACAACACACTACTGAATGAATATTGATCTAGTGAGGAAATCAAAGAAGAAATTAAAAATGTATCAAGACAAATGACAATTTGGATACATGCTCTAGGAATACCTCCTGTCCACAATAAATGGACAGGAATACATCTAAGGCTGTACTGAAAAGAAAGTATGTAGCAACACAGGCCCACATGAAGACATAAGAAAGAGCTCAAATAAATAATCTTATCTTTCACATTAAGGAACTAGGAAAAGATAACCAGGAACTAGGAAAGGCAAACACAAATAAATAGAATCATAAATGAAAGTAGTACAACAGTCATCTCAGAAATTCTGAGAATCATAAGCTATTACAATGACCATATGTATAGTGGTAAGTTGAATAACCCAGAAAAGTTGGATAAATTCTTAGAAATGCATAACTATTTATTTCTTTCAGGAAGGAATGGAAAGCCTGATTAGTCCAATAATGAACAGGGAAATTGAAATAAAGTAAAGCATTTCTCAAAAATCAGAAGTCCATGATAAAATGATTTTACTAGTGAGTTCTACCAGACCTTCAAAGATATGCTATTATCTTTCTCAAACCTTTCCTGAACAACTGCTTTACAGCTCTTGCAAAGAAAATCCTTTTGCTAAGAATTGGGAAGAGTATCATCAAGAATAGTTTAGGCCCCAGAAATATTTTATATATATATATATAAAATAAAAAAACAATGGAGAGACTAGTAGTAGAGGTAAGAATTTTATTGAGCCAATTTGGAGATAGAATTAAACAGACTAAATTATTAATCAGGTATGGGAAATAAAATCACATTAAAATCAAAAATTCATCTACTAAAAAGGCCCATAACCTGTGTGCCTGTCCACTTCCTTGTTATTTTAAAATCTTTTAAAACAAATGAAAGTGTAATGTATGATGCTGGGGCCTTTCTTCTCAATCATTCTTCTTTAAAACCCTTTGAAACATAAATAGTAATATTCAAGATATAACTTACAAATAGGGATATATTTACTCGGCTCAAAAGGAAATGAATGTAGGAAAGAAACAGCCCCTATTAAAAAAAAAATAGAATGCATCCTATTTTTTTTTCACTCGTAAGAAATATACTAACTCAACATTAAAGTTGATCACATGACTTATTTCTCAAAGTGCTCCAAAGTCATAAACTCTTTATAAATACAATCATTACTTAAAAAACAAAAACAAACAAACAAACAAAAAAACAAAAACAAAAACAAAAAACTACTGGATTTCATATATGTTCCTGATTAGTTTAAATGTTTTTAAAAGCTTAGATTCATGTTGTACAATGGTGAGAAATAGCATTTCTTATCCACTTCAAATTTCATTTGAGATAACAAAGTACAAGGTAAAACTTTAATAGAAAAGTCTTACTAGTCAAAACAGCTGCATTTTAGTTTCATCATTTTATTTCTACCATGGCTAAAAGTAGTGGATTATTAATTCATTTTTCACTATTTTGGCGAAAAAAAATCAGGAAACATCCTCTCCTAAGAATTGTTGAAGAAGTTGAATTATTACAACTGCTGCTATTCTCATTTTATCTTCAAATTGAACTCTGAGTAATTCAAGGGAAGTTATCTCCCTGGATAAATGAGAAACATAGAAGTTCTATTTGTCCAGGCTTTGTATGATTATTTTAACATGTATAACCTCATAGAATATCGAGGTTTTTTTTAATGTATTGTATTGAAAATATTGTTTTTCGAAGTTTTACTCTTTTTTAAAAGATTTATTTATTTATGCATACAGAACTGGGGTACAGGCTCAGAGGTGCAGCAACAGTGAGAGGACTCACCAGAGACAGAGTGGGGGGGGAAATAGACAAATCAGCGAAGTACACTTCTGAGGGGAGCAGCAGGCAGGTCAGGAGAGTTCTGCCACGCCATGTGGGCCACCTCCAGGGTTGGGGATTGAACTGAGCACTGTGCAGTTGGGGCTTGCTCATAGTGCTGTGCTTTAACCTACTGTGCCACCAGGGAGGGCTTATTGAAGTTATTTTTAACTTTATTCTTAGTTCATTGTTTTGAAGTCAGAATATTAAACAGTGAAAGACTCAATTTTAAAGAAGGGAGAGAAATTCTAGGGCGTAATTTAAATAATAGAAATAATGTTTTGGAGAAGTTCAAAAAGGGAAAAAAATTAGTACAATTATGGAAATAATTATTCAAGTTTTCCTAACAACAGATATCTTCAAGTTACAGTAGAATTCTTATTCACTGTCATTTTTAACTTCATTGGAATATTAAAAAGTGGCAATTTGAAGAAAAAAAGACAGAAGAGAAGATTTAAAAAAACAGATATTAGGGTTCTTTTATTTTAAAATGTTTTTGAAAGGCAGCTATAGCTTTTTGGCCAAGGGATGGTTGAGGAAAAGGGCAGCTAAAGCCTGAACTAGAGAAAAGGCAACCAGTGCTTTTTATGTCAAACTTCTCCAAGGCTCTTAAGATTACAACTTCAAACCTCATCATTGCTCTGCAGGTAATGGAAGGCAACATGTTGAGCTTTCTGGCTGTGATTTCCAGTAAGCCTACCAATATGATATAAATGTCATAGAGTTGACAAATGAGTTTGGAAAATCAGTGTTAAAGATGATAGCTGGTCAAGCATCAAGATAGTGTACTGTAAGAAATTCAGTGCAAGCATAGTTATGTATTTAGCCCCATGTTCTGTAGGACTCCCAAGGTGCTGGGGTAAAAAGTTAAGGCTGTGCAGGAATAGTCCGTCTAAATTTCAGTTTAATTGTTTTTTATGATAGCTCTGGTTTTCCATTATCAGAAGTCAGATTCTTATCTTGTAAGTCACCCAGTCATCATCAACAAAATCTCCTTGACACTTGTTAGAAATGCAATTTCTTGGGCCCCAAACCAGGTCAGTGCTACAGATTCAACAGTCTACATTTTTTACGAAACCTCCTGTTGATTCTGCTGCAAACTGATGTAGGAAGAACACACAGAAATACTTTTCAGTATTGACAGCCACAAAGAGATATTGATTCATAGACTCAACCCTTCAAGATTTTGTTCGAATTTTTCTTGGATATAGCTGTTATTTTAAAGTATCCCAAAACTTTCTGATGCTGGTCAGGAGTCAAGAATTATTTACTCGAAGATTTGGGTGCCCTCCTAAATCATTGTAATCATTGAGAATGTAATCAGTTCTTTCTCCACTCACACACACAAACCCAATTTTCATCCCTACTTTGGAAACAATATGGGACAAAGCTAAGTGGAATTTAACTGTGCACTGCTGTGTAATTTTTTTTGCAAACTCAAAGAAGAAAGGTGTAGCAGATGTCTCAGGTATTCAGGGCTCTTTTAGGATCAGTGTTTCCCTTCCTCATTGGTGCCTTTTCCATTCCAACTTAATGTGACTCAGAGCTGAATCTGTGCCTGGTGTCCAAGTTCAAGTGCATTAATGGGTTTTCTCATATGATGGCTTTCTGGATGACAGGGAGTCCCTTTTCAGTTGTATTTTATTTTGTATCTAGGAAATCTGGCACTAGATAAAAATGATTCATCCTTCTAATTTTCTACTTAAAATATTAAATTACGCCACAGTCTGAGGTATTTTCTATGACACTTTTCTTCTTAGAGGTGACTATCAGCTTTTATATACGTCTTTGTGAGTATGTGTGAAGATGTGTGTATATAGATATAGAGAATTCACATATATATAGATTATATAGGTGTGTGTATATATGTGTGTACATATGCATATATATGCATATATGTGTGCACATGTATACGTATATACATACACATATATACACATACATGTGTATATAACTTAGCTATTGATGTGTGTGTGTGTTTTAAGATTTATTTATTCATACAGAACTGGGGTACAGGCCAGAGATACGGAGGGTCAGAGGATTCACCAGGGACAGAATGGGGAGCAGAACAGGCAGATCTATGAAGTACACTACTGAGAGGAGCAGTGGGTGAGTCAGGAGAGGTCTGCCACGCCATGTGGTCACCTCCGGGGTAGGTGGGGATTGAACTCATGCGAAAGTGGCTTAAGCTTCTTAGTGCAGTGCTTTAACCCGCTGTGCCACCAGGGAGGGCCCCATATGTGAATTTTTTTTAAGTCTCATGGCTTTACTTATAAAGGCTCTTTCTTTTAAACTAGTTTCTCCAAACACTTCTACCATGAATGCACTTATTGCATTTCAAAAACACTTGTGGAAATGTCACCCTGAGAAAAAAATGAGAGGGCATCAGAAGTTTGCAGATGTAATGGACAGTATTTATACAGTGCAATGCACACTGTATACAATGTGTATACAGTGTGTACACAGTGTCACTCTCCTCTGGATTTACCAAGAGAGATTTTGAATATATAGAGGACCTTCAGTCAACTGAATGACTAGTTCCCTTAAAAAGTCAGTTTCCTTTAAAAAATTAGTGATATTGCATAGTTGACCAAGAGTGTAGATTATAGAGCCAAACTATGCAAGAGGGAGTTTGAAGCCCACATTTGTCTTCTGCTAGTTATTTACTTTAAATTTGGTATTTATCTTTTATTGATAAATATTGTTATCTTTAAACTGGGGGTGAAAATATATTCTCTTATAATTTTGTGTAATAAGCTAGTAACAGATGTAAAGTACTGGATGCAGGTTACTCTTACTTTCAACTACATTAATCTCCTTTTAAATTTTAATCACTAAATTAATGTAATGATGCTAAACATGTACAAATTTTCAATGGCTTTTGTGATCATGTAAATAGTATCTGAAAATATAGAGCATAAGGAAAATTATAAATCCCTTTATAGGTATGCATTTGAAAAAATGTAAAAGAAACATGAAAAGGTAACCATGTTAAAGATTGAGAACATGTTATATAGGATTATATTTTTGCAATTGAATATACATTTCCAGTGGATCTATGTGGCTATGGAAAGAGAATAGAGCTACTCTAAAGAAAGCAAATTGTTTTTACTTTCACTTCTACTGGGAAGTAGTTAATCTTGTGGTAGAAGATTATGGTCAGCAGAATTTAGACTGTTAGACTCAAGAAAAGAAGTGTGGACAAACATGATGCCTTTGGCTGAGCAGTGTTGTCCAGATACTAGGGACTGAGAGGTCTCCTGTTAGAGTGGCACTTTTCTTCTGGCCATGTGGGGAGACCAGGGTGCCAGGCAAGGATTTGCTAAGGTTCTGGAGCAGAGGTATTGGGGTAATAGCAATGACAGCCACTAGTAACAAAAATTGTTATGTCAAAGTCACCAGCACACCAGCAGAAGTAGAAATGGTGCCAATGCTCTAAGGGTTTTATTTCTGAGCTCATATAGGGAACCCTGGGGACCCTCCAAAATTAGCTTAAGTGCATTTTAATGGGGACTAAATTTATATTAGTAGGGTATTTTCACAATAATTTGGGCATAAAAAAATGAAGACCTTTATTTGATGTCATGATTTTATAGGTATTGGCCATAGACACTTTGGAGGAATGAAATCATACTTCCGAGAAAAGGCAGAAGAACAACCCATGTGGGTTCAAGTGAAATTTGTAAATCTATTATGCACACGACTTCTTTAAGTTAGTTTTGTCTAGAGCATAGTTCTAACTGTATGTTTATTTTGTCTACCCTGGAATGACTAGCAAAAAAATATAGCAGGTAAATTCCTCTTCAACTTATATTTAGTGTTTCATGTATCTGCTATGACAGTGAAAGAATTCAAGACATGAGAATTCAAGATGTGGAGAGATTAAATTACTTGTTTAAGGTTGCAAATTAGTTAAATGTTAACAATATCTTGGAGAATGGGGCGTAAAATTTATTATTTTATTATTTCTTTACTAATATAATTCATTCTTAATTAGTATAGGACATTGTTTCATTATTAAAATAGATGATACCTATTATTTTCCATCTGGGTATATATCCAGATTGAAAAAAAAAAATCTTCTAAGTAAATCTTAGCTTTATCTCTCATAGGCTTATGTTAGAGGAGAGGGAAAAGATAACCAGGACCATTATTATCTAGAATTGGTGAAAAGATGATTGCCCTAACATAGTTCACAATTCTTCTAGGAGTTTCTCGTACACTCCAGGGTATCCCTGAACAATTGAATATCTTCTTTTAGAGGTTATTGTCATATAATATTGTCAAATTGAGTATTTAAAGCATAATACAAATTTGTCAGAGAAACTCAACCACAATTTGACTCTTCTCCCAGCCTTCATTTCTCAAACCAGCTGATTCTTGGTTAATCTCCTCAAAGACAAAAATGCTAGAAAAATCTTTTATGTACTAAAATAATCTCCCTGTCTTTCTTAATTTCACTCCTATTCTCCTTCCTTTCTTCTATTCCTCTTTCCCCAATTCTTGCCTTTATTCCTTCTCTCTCCCTCTCACATTTTCTTTCCTTCTGTGAGACTATTAAGCAACCATGATGTTCATTAACTTCTTTGGAAGTATATGAGTAAATCATGAAACTTTGTCATCAAAATGTCTGAATTGTCACATTAGTGACAAAGAGACAATACAAACTATATCAAACACAGTATCTGTAGTGTAGTGATTATCAGTCAACTGACGAGCTAGATTAAACAAAAGCATAGGTTAAAAGTACAAGTGAGGCCCTCCCTGGTTGGCGCAGCGGGTTAAAGCACAGCACAAAAAAGCTTAAACCACTTCCGCATGAGTTCGATCCCTGCCTGTCCCGGAGGTGACCAAATGGCGCGGCAGACCTCTCCTGACCCGCCCGCTGCTCCCCTCAGCAGTGTACTTCATCGATCTGCCTGTTCTGCACCCCACTCTGTCTCTGGTGAATCCTCTCACCCTCTGCATCTCTGGCCTGTACCCCAGTTCTGTATGAATAAATAAATAAATCTTTTTAAAAAAAAGTACAAATGAATAGCATATATGTGTGTGTGTATAACTTGTTTGTCATTTTCTATCTGTACTCTATTGCTTTAACTTTGAACAGTGTCATATACAGCATAAAATACTTCAGATAGACTCTTAGACATTTTTTTCTTCCTCAGCATTTACTGCTAATAGATCTATATCTTTCTATAAAGTGTTTCTTTGCATATAGTGAAATTCTGCATAGAATTTGCCTGTACTTACTGTATACCAGGTAAATCACCAAAGAAATTCTAAACGTAGTAGTAGTATTGCCATGTTCTTTTTCAAGGAGATAAGCATTTGCCCAAGGTCACCAGGAGCTGTGGCATTTGGGGGAGGAGGCCTCTGTGGCCCCAGGCTTATACTGTTGTGGTTCTTCATAGTGTTTTAAATCTAATTTGAATCTCTTCTGCTTCCAACAAAAAGCATCCTAATATGCATAGTGGTCCCATCTATTGCACAATAGTAATTGTAGATTACAAGCCCTGCCTTTTGGTATGACTCAAAAAATTTGTTAGTGATTTACATATGAGATTTCTACTTAACTCCCAACTCCTAACTCTTCCTAATTCTCTCCCTTTCCATTTCCAAACACCAAAAGCAGGTGTCTGGAAATTTTTGAGAATGCTTTTGTTATAGCTGAAATATTTTTTTCCTCATCTCATTCTGAATAATAATAACTGACTATTTAAAACTCAGCTAGAACCTTGGATCTTCCTCTTTAGGTCTGTTCCTTTCACTAGAATGACTACTCAGGTTCACTATTTTATTTTCAGTTATTATTTTATTGAGGTGACATCTGTTTAAAGCACTGCATATGATTTCGAGTTTCACACTTCTTCAGATGTTACTGCACCAAACACAACACCAAGTCTCTCAGTCTTCCCATCGTAATCAGTGAGCCCCTTACCCCAGGGCCCACCCTATTTCCCCTCCTTGGTGGAGTCCTCCTGTGATACCACAGTGTCCCCAGATATCTGCAACTGTTCTACCATTCAGTTAGCCTTATTGTGTTGCATTTAATAAGCACTTTTAATACCAGACTTGACTCTATGGTCATCAAGATTCAGAGATACTGAAACAATACTGAAACATTAAATATAAAAACAAGTATATTTTTCAAGTGGTTTTTCATATATGGGTTCTTAGGATATTATGGGTTCCACCAAAAGTGTCTCCAGTACATTTTTGGAGAGTATGGGATAGAAGGAATCAAAAAAGATTTTATATTTTTTTCATACCATTCATTAAAAAATGAAAATTCTGGCCCTCCCTGGTGGCACAGTGGGTTAAAGCACAGCACTAAGAAGCTAAAGCCACTTCTGCATGAGTTCAATTCCCGCCTGCCCCAGAGGTGACTACATGGTGCAGCAGACCTCTCCTGACCCACCCGCTGCTCCCCTCAGCAGTGAACTTCAACAATCTTCCTGTGCTGCTCCCCATTCTGTCTCTGGTGAAGCCTCTCGCTGCTCCTGAGCCTCTGGCCTGTACCCCAGTTCTGTATGTACAAATAAATAAATTTTTTTTTAAAAAAAATGAAAACTCTAAAGAATAAGAAAAAATAGCAAATCAAGCCATTTACTTCAGCCCACTAAATTTGTCTTAATATAAAATAGAATCCATAAATAAGTGATTTGTTCATATGTTGTTGTCCAAGTCCATGAACTAAACGTATCTTTCTCTTTGGTCTTCTTCCTTTATGCATTGATCACAGTTGGAAGTTTACCTAGTTTGTTAAATTTTTAAGACATCAAATTATTTTATAATCCTTTGAAATGAGTCCCTTTCTATATTTGTCATTTTGGACAGAAAAGCAAAAAAAAAAAACTTCTTTCTTATTTTCTCTTATTTCTTACTTACTTTCTTACTTCTTTCACCCTTATTATTCACTTACTTCACTTACTTTCTTACTTCTTTCACCCTTATTATTCACATTTCCAGAAATCAGCAGAGAACCATGGAAATATGCACCTCGCCCTTTGCTGGCAATTTTCATATGTAGGGATAAAGCTTCCTTTCATACATATAAGCCACTACTACCAGCTTAGTGATTGGTAATCACTTTGAAATTCTTGTGACGTTTGTTTTCCCATCCTCCAACGTTCCTTCTCAGCACCTGGCTCAGAGGAGTTATGATCTGTCGGTCATGTGGAAAGTTTAAGTATCTGAGGTGAAACACATTTGCAGCTTAGGAAAGTTTTCCTGAAATTTCTTTCTATCTGAGACTGTTCTGCTTTAGGATTCAAGGCAGTGCTTCTGGTCAGTCTCTCATAGGGATGTAGAGCATTGTATTAGAATCCCAGATGTGTTTTGTCAGTGCTCTTGACTGCCATGCTCAGCACCAAATGAATGGGCAGAATGTCACATAATGAAGTCCTAGAGCTGTCAATCTGTTCACTGGCATCCATGGTAGCTCACTGAACCTTGGATTCACTGTGCTGCTCCTGTGGGGGGAGGAAGGATGACAACAAACAGTGGCTGTAGGCACTTACCCAAAATGTGTTGTTCTATATAAACCCTGATGCTCAGCTTAATGAACTGCTACTGAGTCACAGTCATGGATCTATGTTGTCATAAGAGAAAGAGAGACCAAATTTCAGTGAAACTTATAACTTACTGTAGGGTAAATTTTTAAACTAAAGAGAGCTACAGTTTTGTGGTGAAACACCACACGTTGAATCAAAAAATTAAATAGAGGGCCCTGAGATAAATACTGACACTTGAACTTGTGGGGAAAATATCAAACACCTTCAGCATCTGTGTGTATGTGTGTGTGCATGTATAGAATTGACACTTTCTTAAAGGTAGTTTGGGCAGGGATTATATCCAAGATCAAAGCCATTCATCAAAGGCAAATGCATAGTCATTTAATGTGACAAGTACTTAAATTAGTCACTGGCTTTTTAGTTACATTTATACTTGTAGTACAATTCAAACCACATTTGAGGAAGTTGCTGCCATGGTTTTTGGCTGAATGCTGCAGGTCAATTCATGAAAAATTTCATTGGTCAGACAAGGAAGAAAGTCAGACAAAAGCAACACCTAATATTCTAGACTTGGCAGCAGGAAGGAGGACAGGTGGTAGGAATTTTTCATGCTGAAAAGCAGTCTGGAAGATGACATTGAACATGGGGAATAGAGAAAGGTTTAATTCACCAATTTAGAAATGCTACTGAGAACCCAGTTTTCCATAGAATATGGATCAAAATGCTCTGTTAACGGTGGTTTGTATGTAGAAGAAAGGGCATTGCTATAATATCAGGTGGTTTATTGTATTGCATTCCAGAGGATGGTAATGAAAGCAGTGTTGTATTCTCTAAGAATGAAAATAAATCTGGGATTTATACCTCTACTGGAATCCCAGATGTATGTGAAAACATAAATGTAGGATTTTCAGCATTTTGTGAATATGGTTGTATTTAAAAGACAGGCAGATTGGAGTATTGATAACATAAATATACAATAATAAAGAGAAGAAAATGTTCAGATTTTAAGCCCATTAGGGATATTCTGGGTTTCACATAGGTGATTAAGTTTCTCAAGGTCTTTGAAATATGCTAAGAAGATGAAAAAGAAAGGAAAAAAAAAAGAATTGGCAACAGTCAAGTGAAAAAAAAAAAAGGGGGAGAGGATCATGATAGAGAATTCAAAATAACTGAGTTAAACCAACCCAAATAATCAAAATAGTCTTTGGTATCTTAAAGAAGAGACCTCTGGGACACACAGTCTGGAAAAAGGTTCACAGGGGAAATCACACTGCCTAAGGCCAGAGCTGTAAAGATCCACCCAGTATAGCAAACTGGTATAATTCATTGCTAGAAAAGAGGAAATAGAAATTTGGGTCAGTACTCAGACCATGCCCAAGATGCACTGACTGATAACATCCTTTGCCTTCATGCTGTCTTCTGTTTCTGTGTCTAGATTCCATCGTATTTCCCCCATATTTGAGACTATTTAGGGCTTTACACTTCCCCATCATTGTCATGCATTTTTTTCTCTCCCCATTATGATCTGTTGAGCCTTAGGTTTCTAAATGGAACTATCCCGAAACAGCTGTAAGTCTCTGATAATTAGGTGATTTATAATTCTACAAGTACTCTTTAGATTTCTCTAATTCCTATGCCAACACATTGCTTTGAAAAATGCCACGAGATCACCTCTCTGGCCTGGGTCCTTGGATCCTTTCACATTTTTTCTCTTCTTTCCCTGCACTTCAGTGTGCCAACAACCACAGTCACTCCTCACTCCAAGTATAGGACCTAGATACTCGGGCATTCCTTCTTACTTCCTTAGTGTTCTGAGACTTCAAACCCAGGTGCCTCACCACAAATATTTCTAGGTATACTAGACTGTTGGCGACAAATGGTTGGAGCCAAAGCCAGCGAGCAAGATCTGTGAATTTTATAAAAAGTCTATGCTCCTTAGAGTATGAGAAGATTGAAAAATAAAAGCTAAACTTAGAAGACTGGGTTGAACAAACAAGCCAGGGCAAGTCTTAGAAGTAATACCTCTTGGTAATACGTCAAAACTTTTGGCCTAAGGAAGACTTCATATTCTTAAAATGATTGAGGGCCCCAAACAGTCTTTTTTTTTTTTTTAATAATGTGAGTTTAATCTATTGATATTTATCATAAGAGAAATATATACTCTCAAATAGTTATGTGCTGACTTATTTAAAATTCAAACACTCTGCTATATGTTCACATTTTTGTGAATGGTAACTATACCTTGAAAGGGAGAAAGTATAGAGTAGAATTGTGTTATATATTTTATACTTGACTTGGGGATAGAATTTCAACTCTATCTACCTTGAGTAAGAAGAGTGGAATTGTTTTATATATTTGCAAAGCTCTTTAATGTTTGGCTTAGTAAAAATTTATTACCTCATATTTGTTTCAGCATATTATCTGCTGAAATGCGACACACACTGTGGTTTCTGAGAAACTATGCTGTGTATCTGTGAAAATATGATAGTAAAAATCATAGATTTGCAGAAAAAAATATTTATCTAAGAAAATCTTAGTTCTTTATAGCCTATAACAAGGTCTAGTCAAAGAAGGTAAGGTGTACTACTTTAAATTTAAGCAAAATAGAAAGAATACAGTGAAATTATGCTTAAAAATATATTAACTCTTGGAGATTTGCAAGTCCAAATTTCCTTCTGTAGTTCAGTTGTATATATTCTCTGTCTTAAAATCTGACATTTCTGGCAGCACATAGGAAGAAGCCTAAAGTCAAAAGGATCGAGTAAAGGCTAAATGACTGCCTACGGGTAGTCATTGATACAAAATGTGTTTTTCTAATTTTAGCCTTGATTTGGCATAGAAATTTTGTCACAAAGGTAGAGTTCCCTAACAAATTAGATGAGACATTTTCATTCAAATTGAATCATGCTTTAAAATATCAAGCAAGCTAATGAGAAAAATGTGATTTTCAATTCTACTTTTATGGATTTTTGAAGTAAAATTTAGCAAGTATTCTGCAAATGTTCTTTTACTAAGAACAATGTTACATAGGAGACAACTTTTTATTATATAGATACTTATGTATAAGGAAATAATTTCTACTTCAGAAAAATGGACCAGCTGCTATTGCATATTATATTACATTCCTGGATTGTTACATTTGGTCACCTGTGCACCATCACCATAATCTCTTGTGCTCTTCCCATCCCTGTTTTGATCCAGTGCCTTCCTGCTCTCTGAAGTATGTCTCCGGTTTATACTTGCCTGTTGATTTTTATTTTCACTTTGTTATAATTACTTTTATTTCCCGATCCCTTATTTAGGTCTCCTACATTCCTCCTATAAGTGAAACCATCCGGTGTTTCTCTTTCTAACTAATTTAAATGAGCATGATCCCTTGTAACTACATCCATGTTTCTGCAAAGGACATGAGTTTATCTTTTTAGATTGCTGAGTGGCATCCCATTTTGTGTGTGTACATACATACATGCATACATACACATGTACATATGTACATGCATATGTACATACGTACGTGCATATACACATATGTGTATGTATATGTGTGTGTATATGCATCTTCTTAATCCTGTCATTTATTTTTGCACATTTGGGTTGTTTCCATAGCTTACCTATTATAAATAGTGCTGCAACAAACATTGGGATTGGGTGTCCTTTTGAATTACTGTTTTTTTTTTTTAAGATTTTTTTATTTATTCGTACAGAACTGGGGTACAGGCCAGAGATGCGGAGGGTGAGAGGCTTCACCAGAGATAGAGTGGGGTGTAGAACAGATAGATCGATGAAGTACACTGCTGAGGGGAGCAGAGGGCAGGTCAGGAGAGGTCTGCCTCCCCATGTGGATCTCCTCCAGGGCAGGCAGGGATTGAACTCATGCAGAAGTGGTTTAAGCTTCTTTGTGCTGTGCTTTAACTGGCTGCGTCACCAGGGAGGGCCTGAATTACTGTTTTTGCATTCTTTGAGAAGATACCAAGGGGTAGAATGGCTGGTCTTATGGGAGGTCCATTTTTAGCAATTTGAGGAACCTCCACACAGCTTTCCATAGTGTTAGACCAATTTACATTCCCACCAGCAATATAGGAGTGTTCTTTTTTTCCAAAACCCTAAAAATTGGTGGTGCCAAGTTTTTTTGATATGTGCCATTCTCACTGGTATAAGATGGTATCTGATTGTAGTTTTTGATTTGCATCATAATTATTTTTTAACAAAAGAAAAATAATATGTTTTCCAGTGATTTGTTTTGAGGTAACATATGATTATTTTAAAGAAATTGAATCAACAATAAATAGCATTAAAAAATGACCAGTAACACTCTAATACCAAAAGCAGGCAATGATATTGCAAGGTAACTACAAGTCACTATGTTTTGGAGATGCATAGATACAAAAGTCCTCTGTAGAATAAATGACAGAACTCCATGGAAAGGTTTAGGAAATCTCAGTTGAGATGAGATATAGTGCGACTTTGTGATGGATCTTGCTTGACAGGCTGGCTCTAGCTCAGAAATCAGAGGTGCATTGTATGTACCGTATCTCTCTGGAGTTTCTATTAGACTTAATCATATGTGTGATGTTTCCTTCAAGCCACAATTCACATTTAAGCAAGTTTTGGGCAAATGTCAGCTATCAAAGTCCGATTTAAAAATTAATACAGGTCTCCATGCCAAGTTGTTAATTTAGGAAAATTAATTAAGGTATATGAAATAAAATATACCCATTACCTTATAAGATCTATGAAGACAAGGAATTGGTAACCTTATTCTTTCTATCTGATGTGTTGTAACAGTATCAAACATATAATAACTCAGTAAATAGGTAATGAGTGTGCGAAGGATTGATTAGCTAACTAATACAGTTTCCTATATGTGTATTTATTGACTATCCTTTTCCAAAAAAGTTATAATGTAGCTAATCAAATAAGAATGTCTCTAGCAAATTAGTGTCCTAGAATCTTAAGACTTGAGCTACTTGCTCTCATCCCAGTTTATATTGTTTGGCGGGTAGTAAATGTAGATAAAAGGATGGCTGAGGACTGCCAGAAATGTCAAATCAATGTCAAATCAGAAAAAGGTACAGAAACACAGGGATCAAAAGCAGAATTAAAAAAAATAAAATAAAATGATCCTAAATATATTTGTGATGATAAACAGTTTTAGTATATCTACTTTTTAGTAGCTCTCATGGTCCATTAGCTTTATTTCTCATTATGGAATTTACATCATCTAATATAATTATTCCAAACCCAATAGGGAAATAAGACGATGAGCTTAAATAGTACCAAAATGTTCTGAGACAAAAAAATTAGGTAGTGGCTAGACACCTATTTAAATGTTTATGCCTGGAGACTGACGTTATATTGCATTTAAATGGCACATGAGGAAAAAAAAATAATAAAGTGAGGGAATTTTAATGGCATAGTGACAAAATAGTTTGAAAATTTAAAGCAGAACACCTCTTTAATTAAAACCTTTTCCCCAAATACAAGCAGTGTGTGGATTTAGAAAATTATATTTCTAAAACTAATGCAATTTAATTATAATGCTTTCCATCTGTGTAATGCTTCTTTTTGCTTTGCATATCCTACTATCCAGTTGCTGGTTATTTTAACCAGGAAGGCATCATCTTATTTTTGTTTCTCAGTTTTACTGAAGCATAATTGGATTTTAAAACTGTTTGTGATTAATGTATACAATTTGATGAGTATTGACCTATGCAAACATGTAAATCAAAGAAAATCATCCATCATCATCACAAATTTGTTTATAGTTTTTTGTAGCAAGAATCATTAACATCAGTATTAAATAATAAAAATATATACATATAGGTCTCTACTTGATTTGTGACACAGAATTTTCTAAATCCCTTGGAGTTTCTAAGATGCTAGGAAGATTATTTTGTTTGTTTGAATAAGGTGAGCCTTGATAGACCCCTCGATAGCTTAAGCATAAAGGTTGATCACCAGGAATACCAAGCCATGATTAGAAGGTTGGAGCTTTCATCCCCTCCAGGAAAGGGGGAGGAATTATGGATTCAGTTAACAAACAATCAACTTAATTAAAGAAGTCCCCATCAAAATCCCTAAATTATGGGGTGCTGTTGAACATGCTAGAACAGTGTTGTCCAATCCCCTGGGACAGATGTTATGTGTGGGGTATCCTACTGGCTGAATATATTTGTGTTTTATATCTCTCCATCTTGTTCTTCATCTCTACCTTATTATATAATAAGTTGGTAAATAGAACTAAGCAGTTACTTGAGGTTTGTAAGTTGTTCTAGCAGATGATCAAACCTGCATAGGGCCCCTGAGAACTTCAGCAATTTTGAGTTAGATAGAAGCACAGATTATGACTGGGAATATCATTGGCTGCTGAAGTGGGGAACGGCAGTCTTATAGGACAATGTCCTTAACCTATGAGATCTGCATTAACACCTTTATTCATGTCAGAACTGAATTGTAGGACATCCAGCTGGTGTCGGAGACATGCTTGTTATAGAAAACCTACACATCTGGTATTAAAAGTATTGTTATAGTAAGGGTACAGATTTTTCTACACAGTGAGAGCTATTGTTTCAGCAATTTTTATTTATTTATTTATACATATAG
This sequence comes from Condylura cristata, assembly GCF_000260355.1. Taxonomy (NCBI): domain Eukaryota; kingdom Metazoa; phylum Chordata; class Mammalia; order Eulipotyphla; family Talpidae; genus Condylura; species Condylura cristata. The sequence continues at coordinate 18,741,234 of NW_004567102.1, forward strand.
AACTGGGGTACAGGCCAGAGATGCAGAGGGTGAGAGGCTTCACCAGAGACAGAATGGGGAGCAGAACAGGCAGATTGACAAAGTACACTGCTGAGGGAAGCAGCGGGCGGGCCAGGAGAGGTCTGCCACGCCATGTGGATCTCCTCCCTGGCAGGCGGGGATCAAACTCATGTGGAAGTGCTTTAGCTTCTCAGTGCTGTGCCTTAGCCTACTGAGCCACCAGAGAGGGCCCAGTTTCAGCAAATTTTTAAGAGTACTTTACCTTATTGTTAACTATAGGTACTAATTTGTACAGGAGATCTCTGGAACTTTCTCATTTTATACAGCTCTTCAGATTATGCTCATTGAGCAACAAACTCTCCAGGTGCCTTACCCCTCATTTCTCATTTCTCGCAACCACCATTCTATTTTTACTTCCATTCGATTGAACATTTTAGATGATTTCTACAAATTGTCATTCATTTATCCTGGGACCGGCTTATTTTACGTGGCATCCCATCTTCCATGTTCATTCAAGCTGCCACATAGTGCAGGATTTCCTTCTTTTTTCAGACTAAATAATATTTCATTATATGTAAAACACCATAGTCTTTATCCAGTCATCTAGTGGGCATTGTATTGTTTCATTATTTAGTTATTGTGAATAATACTTCAATATCAAAGGCCTTGTCAGGCCACAGTGATAATGTTATCATCAGTAAGGCAAGGAGAGAAGCCTCAGGAGAATCCAGTCCTGATGGCACATGAATCTAGAATTTGTTGCCTAGAACTAGACAGTGAGAAATACATATCTGCTATTTAAAATACCCAGTCTATGATATCTTGTTATGGCAGCCTGAAAGTCCTTTGTATTAACAAAGTTTGGAATTCTGACCAATAAACCCTCTAACCACTATATGTACTATAGTTCTTACTATTATTTTAATATCAGAAATGTGTGGTTTGAAGAGATTATCATTGAAAAGATGGATTTTTTGGCCCCTCCCTGGTTGCGCAGTAGGTTAAAGCACAGCACTAAGAAACTAAAGCCACTTCAACATGAGTTCCATCCCCACCCCAGAGGTAATCCACATGGTGGGGGAGACCTCTACTGACCCGCCCGCTGCTCCCCTTAGCTGTGTACTTCGGCTGTTGGCCTGTTCTAAACAAATTAACACTTAATTTAGTGATTATGATGTATAAGTCATTTATACAAGAATATTACATGTGTTGTATTATATGTAATTGTAGGTATTGCAGCATTTAAATGATCTGGGATCATATGACTTTTTTAACTTAATAGTAATTCTAGTAGCTTTTAGCATATTACTTAAGATTTCCTGATGTGTGATCATATCGTGCATGCATAAAGACAGTTTTTAGGATTGTCTCTCTGGTTTGTTTCTTTAAAAAAAAATACTTCTTATTTATTTATGCATACAGAACTTGGGTGTAGGCCAGAGGTGCAGGGAGTGAGAGGAATCACCAGAGACAGAGTAAGGAGCAGAACAGTCAGATCTACTGAAATGCACTGCTGAGGAGAACAGTGGGTGAGACAAGAGAGATCCGCAATGCCATTTGTGGGTTAGGTCCCTAGCCTGGGATCAAATCAATAGCGCTGAAACGTAACCCCTATGCCAGCAGGGAGGCCCTCTGTATCTCTGCTTTGTATGTCTTTCATTTCTTTTTCCTATCATGATCAAAATGGTATGAGTTTACTCTTTTATGCTTTATCTTCAGTCTTAAAATAATATTGTCTCACCACTTAATAAATTTTCTTATTATGTCATTGCCTAGTTCTGTTACCATGGTATTACTGACCTGATAAGACGCGTTGGGAAACTTTCCTTTCCCTGTTTTGTCAAAAGAGTTTATATAGGACTTGCCTTATTTTTCTCTTAAATGTTTGTCATATGTATGTTGTGAAAATACTTTCTATTTATCTTTTAATAAATATATTGTTTTCTTTTAATCATTAGTTTCTTTCACTGCATAAACTTTTTAGTTTGAGATAGTCTGTTTATCTTTGCTATTATTTACCTTGTCACTTTAGTGAAGGCCCTAAAGACATCACTGAAACAAGGTAGTGGAGTTTGTGTCTATGTTTTCTTCTGTGTACTTTATTTAATGTAGTTAATGTATTTTGAATTAGTTTTTGTATAAAGTGTGAGATGTTTCATACTTTTGCATATTGCTGTTCCATTTAACCAACATGCCCTTTGTTGAAAAGATTTCCTTTTACTATCATATTCTCTTGACTCCTTTTGCTATAAATTAACTGTCCAAGAAAATGTTGGTTTATTTATGGGCTTTCAGTTGTATTTCACTGGTCTGTGTATCTGCTTTCATTCCAGCACTTTACCATTTTGATTGCTATAGCCTTAGCAAATTAAAGACTAGGCATGTGATACTATTCATTGTCATTTTAGTCAAGATTGCTGTAGCTATTTGTGGTCTTTAGTGTATCCATATAAATTTCAGTAATGTTTGTTCTATTTCCTTGAGACATTCCATTGAAATTTTTATGGGGGTTACATTGAAAGTATATATGGCTTTGGGTAAAAGTAACTGTGTTAACTTAGTCCATGGACACAGAATGTCTTTTCATTTCCTGTATCTTCTAGTGCCTTTAACAGTTTTGTAGTTTACTTCTACCTTTTTTGTTAGGCTTAATGCTGGTATTCAGTGTTTTCTGGTGCTTCCATAAATGGGTTCATTTCTTTATTTTTTGAGCTTCTCATTTATTAATTGCATACTCCAATGCAACAGATGTGTATGTTGATTTTGTTGTCTGCCATTTTGCTAAACTGATGTACTGTTCCTAATAAATTTTAGTGGTTTATTGTGTATATTATTATGTATATTATTATATCATATTCAAAAAGTGATAGCTTTACTTCTACTTTTCCAGATTGACTCTTTATCTTTCTTTTGCCTAATTGCTCTAGCTATGACTTCCAATACTGTGTTGAATAGTAGTGGTAAGAGCGGAGATCCTTGTGACCCTGATCTTAGAAGGAATAGTCTTTAGGTTCTCACCATTAGTATGATCCTCTGTGGGTTTGTCAAATATTACCTTTGTAATGTTGAGTTATGTTCCTTATCTCCCTACTGTATGAAGAGTTTTTAATCATAAATGGATGCTGACTCTTTTCAAATGCCTTTTCTACATTTATTGATATATAAAATGATCATATGATTTTTGCCTTTCCTTTATTGACGTGGTCAATTAAATTGATTGGTTTGTATATGATCACCCTTAAATTCCAGGATACATCCCACTTAATTCTTTTAACGTGTTGTTGAATTGAGTTTGCTGAGATTTTGTTAACAATGTTTGTTCTTGTTCATCAAAGGTATTTGTAGTTTTCTATTTTTGTAATGTTTTTGTCTGCTCTTAGTAGTATTTAATTACATTTAGTAACATTTTATGAGGAATGATGTCCTCATGAAATGTGTTTGGAAGCACTCTCTCCCTCTCATTATTTTGGAAGACTATAGAAGGATAACTATTATTCTTTGAAGGTTTGATAGAACTTACTGGTGAAACCATCTGGTACTGACAGTTTGTTTTTTGGGAGAATTTATCCTTAAATGTTTGAAAAATAAGCTCTAATTAAGAAAACTTGTATAATTTTTTTTTAAGATTTATTTATTTATGCATACAGAACTGGGGTACAGGCCAGAGGTACAGGGGCAGTCAGAGGATTCACCAGAGACAGAGTGGGGAGCAGAACAGGTAGATTGACAAAGTAACTAAGGGGGAACAGCAGGCTGGTGAGGAGAGGTCTGCCATGCCATGTGGGTCACCTCTGGGGTGGGGATTGAACTCATGCAGAAGTGGCTTTAACTTCTTAGTGCTGGCTGTGCTTTAACCCATTGCGCCACAGGGAGGGCCCTCAATAGACTATTTTTAAAATTAAATTTGTTAGTTTATGACTTACGTAATTTGTTCATATCAACTTTGTTATAAAGATTATTGGCATAAAGTTCATAATAGTCTTTTATTATCTTTAAATATCTTTAACATTTGTAGTAATATTTCACTTTTTTTAAGTTATATTATTTAGTTTGCTTTAGTTTTACCTCTTTATTGATCAGCTTATTATAAGAGTATCGATTTTATTGATCTTTTCAAAAGACCAGCATTCAATTTCATAAATTATTTTCTAATGTATTTCATTTTCCACTCCATTGATTTCTGCTTAATTATTTTTCCTTTCTCCATGGTCTGTTTGTAATTTCCTCTTTCTTATCTGATTTCTTAACATTGACATTGATGACAAAAATATTGGACCCTTTTATTTATGATACAGTTATTTTAACAAAGCTACAAAATTCTCTGTTATTGTATTTTAGTTTCATACCCCGTATTTTTTTTCTTAGTTTATATTTAGTTGAAAATATTTTCTTATGTTATGATGTCTTCCTTAACCTATTTGTTATTTTATGGTAAGTTATTTAATGTCCATTCATTTTATTTTTCAAGAGACTGTTGTGCTATTAGATTCTAATTTAACTTTGTTGTGGTTGGAAATATATTCTATATGATTGCACTTGTTACTAGATTTAATGAGACTTGTTTCCTGGCCTAGTATGTAATATGTCTTGATGAATGTTTCTTATGAAATAGCGTACAATTGGCATCTTGCTACTGTTGGAAAGACTTGCTTATAAATGTCATCTGGATCTTGTTGGCTGAGAGGATTTTTTTCTTCTATGTTCATACTGAAATTCTCTCTGCTTGTTTTTAAAATACTAAGAAGAAATTATTGATGTGCCAGATTTCTATTTGTCATTTCATCTCTTTCATTATTGCCTTATGTTTTTAAACTATGTTTTTTGAATGAATATACACTGTATATTATTTTTCAGTAATAAATTGACATTTCTATAATTATAAAACATTTTTGAGGGGGATGACATCACCAGCATGGCTACAAAGAGTCACTGGGGTTAAGTTCTCTCTTGGATATGGTAAATAAGGGAGAAACTGAAGCAAACTCCAGCCAAAAATCTGATTTATGAACAGGATTGATGACCCAGGGGAGACAGGATAAAAACTATATATGACAAACCCACAGCCAATATTATCCTCAATTGAGAAAAGCTGAAAGCCTTTCCTTTAAGATCAGGAACAAGACAAGAATGTCCACTATCACCACTGCTCTTCAACATGAGACTGGAAGTCCTAGTGAGAGGACTAAAACATACAAGGAATCTAAATAGGGAAAGAAAAGTAAAACTGTCTTTATTTGCAGACAACATGATAATTTACATGGAGAACCCTAAAATCACCATAGAGAAACTAATTAAAACAATTAACTAGCTTAGTAAGGTAGCAGAATATAAAATCAATACACAAAAGCCAGTAGCCTTCCTATACACAAACAACCAATCAGAAGAAGTGAAAGTTAAATTCCATCCCCTTTACAGTGAAAAAAAAGAAAGAAAGAAAATCAAATACTTGAGAATAAACCTAATAAAAGAGGTAAAAGACCTATACAAAGATAATTACAAAACACTGCTAAAAGAAATACAAGAAGACACAAAGAAATGAAAATACATACCCTGCTCATGGATTAGAAGAATTAACATCATCAAAGTGGCTATTCTACCAAAAGTGATACACAGAATAAAAATCTCAATGACAGTATTCAAAGAAATAGAACAAATATTGATTATATTTATATGGAACCACAAAACAATCCCTACTAGTCAAAACTCTCCTGATTAAAATGAAAGAGACCAGAGGCATTGCACTCCTAGAATTCAAGCTATACTACAAAGTCATGATAATCATAGTACTGAACAGAAATAGACATACTGACCAGTGAATTCAAATAGAAAACCCAGATATAAGCCCACAAGTTTATGGACAGCTTATCTTTGACAAAGGAGCAAAGAATATGCAATAAAAATAAAGAAAGTTTGTTCAATAAATTGTGCTGGGAAAACTGGGCTGCTACATAAACACACACAAAAAAAATGAAGCTAGATTACTACCTTATACCATGCACAAAAACCAGTTCAAAATGTATTAAAGAACTAGACATAAGACCCAAAACCATAAAATATCTAGAAGAAAAGGTGGGTAAAGCACTACACGACATACACCTCATAAACATCTTTAAATATACATCACTTAAAGCAAGGATCATAAAGGAAAGAATAAACAGCTAGGACTTCTGTACAAGCAAAAGAGACATTACACAAAACAAAGAGAAGCCCCACTGATTGGGAGAAAATTTTTGCACATAATGCAAATGATAAAGGACTGATCACAAAGATATACAAAGTGGAAACTCAACAAAAATAAAGTAACAACCCCATCAAAAAAAAAAAAATGACAGAAGAACTAAAGAGACACTTCTCCAAAGAAGAAATGCAGATGGCCAACAGACATATGAAAAAATTCTGCTCCCCACTCTGTCTCTGGTGAATCCTCTCACCACCCCTGCCCCTCTGGCCTGTATCCCAGTTCTGTATGTATAAATAAATAAATCTTTAAAAAATAATTAAAACCACAATAATATACCATCTCACACCAGTGAGAATGGCACATGTTAAAACAACTAGCAACAACAAATACTGGTGAGTATGTAGAGAGATAGGAACTCTCCTACACTGCTGGTGGGAATGCAAACTGATACGATCACTATGGAAAGCTGTTTGGTGGTTTTTTAAACTGCTAAAAATGTAGCTCCCAATTGACCCAGCAATCCCACTTGTAGGTATCTACCCAAAGGACAAATAAATATTGCCACAAAAGGACACCTGCATCGCCTTGTTTATTGCTGCTCTGTTTACAATAGAGAAGACGTGGAATCAACCCAAATGCCAAAAAATAGATAACTGTATTAAAAAGATGTGGTATATATACACAATGGGATATACACAATGGGCAGGGAAGCAATTGCAATAAATTAAAAATGAAAATGAAAAACTATAAATCAGAGACATTTTATGGGGTAGAGAGGGGGATGGGATCATAACTGAGGTGGGATGAGTACATGCGGCTATGGTGATGGCCCACGGGTGAATTGGTGGTGGAAAGTCCATAGTGATTACAATCAAGATGAAAAGCACAAAATGAAGAATGATGTAAAAAAAAAACTGCCTAAAAAATTTCTTTTTGAATATGCAATCTTTATTTATATTAAAAAAGCCATTTAATTTTTCTTAACATTGATGCTTTCATATTATACTCTTTTGCTTGTAACATCTCTATATTTAGAATAGGTTTCTTATAAAGCAAAGATTTTTATAACTGAGTTTATAAATTACATCAAATTTGTAATATTTTTGGCTGCTATTCTTTCAAACATCTTTTCTGTCCAACTTGTCTTGTTTGTACTTCAATTATGCATATGTTAGGTCATTTGGAACCGTACAGTAAGTCACTATTATCATTTTTTAAATCATGCTTTTCTTGTGTTTAATGTTAAATAGTATATATTGCTATATTTTCAAGTTATTGATCTTTTTATTCCTGTACTGTCTAACCTGTTATTACTCTTTCCCAGTGAATCTTTGTTTCAGATATTTTATGCCTAGAAGTTCCTGATTTTAATCTTTTATAGCCTATATTTCTATCCTTGTGTTCACATTTTCCTTTCCATACTTGAACATAGTTGTAATTGTTAAACTAACATCCGTCTAAGCTGATTCCATCATTTCTGTCATTATTCATGTTTTTCTATTACGTAACTTTTTTGCATTATGGATCATATTCGTATCCTTCTTAATATACATATTAGGTTTGGTCAAATTTTAGAACTTAAGAGATTTTGTTGGCTGATTTTGTTCTGGTTTCTTATTTTCAAGAAAGCTTGCTGCCTTTTTTTTTTTCTGGTTAACAGATAAATCATTTGCTATTCAGCTTGATTTCTTTGGATCTTAAGTTTTATTCAGAGTAAATCTAGAATAGCTGCTGTGTGGTATAGTTTAAGTGCTCTAGTGAGGCTGGCCTTGTGGTCAGCAAAATGTCTCTATTTGGTGATGGTGATTTAAGTGAGTGCTGTATCTTACAAGTAGTCAATTGCTATGATGCCTGTGTCTTACAAGTTACAATTCTTTAGTGTATATATCTTATCCATCTCTCTTCTGCTACACTGATCATCACTCACATAGCTAACTTCCTCTTCTTTTTGATTCTCTATCCAATTCATAGTCATTTAGTTAGCTCTGTTATCTGTTTTTCAGTCACTTGTTACCAAGTTATTCAGTTAAATAACGTATTCAGTGGGAATTACATAATAAAGAATAAAATATTTTTTCTTATCTACCATCAATCTTCCCTGCCATAGATTCTTCAGTGATTTTCCTTGTGGAGTATTTCATTTTTTTCTTTTTTAATTAGTGGAAAATTGGTGGGCTTTTCAACAACCACTTGGTATTTTTAAAGAAAATTATACTAGATTAATATTTGAAGCTATAAATGTGATTTTTTATATTCATTCTCATTTTAATAATGTAGATGGCTATGTAATATGGTCATTGATTGTGGAATTATATCTATATATATATTTCAAGAGAGAAAAATGGGGATCTGTAGAGCTAGTTTTGTTGGTTCTTTGAGTTATTTCCCTTGATCATTTAACATACTCAGCTACTCCATATCAAGACAAATGTGAGATTATGATTGAATCACATACTGCAGTCTATAAAACAAATGAGAAATGTCAAGCTAAGTATCTTTAAAATATGACTTATTTTAACTTTATCATTGATCTTATCTGAAATATGTAAATTGAGATACATATGCAGAAAGTAAAGCTAATTGCTTTCAAATTGATTTTGGAGATTAACAAAATTAAGTCCCTACTTTCAAGTGAACACTATCTCTGTGTGTATACATTCATAGGAATGGGAAGTAGAGATTAGAAAATGCTTCAGGTATAGTGAAAATGCTAGTAGAGATCCCCTTTAATGCCTTGTGTCTTACCTTTAGTAGTACCACAGGCTGTGAATGCATTCTGATATGCTATAAGGACTTAACAAAGTCACATTATTCATTACATACAACAAATTTTATATCTCTCCAGCATTTGTTAGCCATGTTGCCTCCAGCTGGTAAGATCAAGTTCTTTGTAGCCATGATTCATGGGATCTCTGGAAAGAATATCATATGATTATGGGTCATTTAACTATCAGAATCTTAGGACAATTTATTATAAACCAAAATGTTCCTATGCCCTGCTTTTGTGGATATGTCTTTGTCTCATCATTATACACTTCCAAGGACCTGTTTCTTTGTTATTTCTGAAAAATCCATGGTAAGCCACTATGGTGACCTTCTATCTTAAATCTCATTCATAAATTACCTAGATTTTGAAGGTGAGGTAGAATAATATCTATTATTTTTGCTTCATTTATCTTTGCTCCCAAACAAAGCTAAATGATCTGTAATTGAGAAGTGATCAGATAGAGGTTTTATAAAGCAATTTATTGGGTAAACAAGGTGAACAAAAATTTACAGAATATCCATTATCCTAATTCCTAGCACTGTATGACTAACCCCTGTTAAGACAATGAGCAATAGCTAGGGGGAAGAAAGCAAACTGAGAAGAGGTTTTGTTAGTATTTGAGTTCCCTTCCATTTTGTTTTAACTTTCAATGTGTTTGTCTTTATTATGAAGGCTAGGTTTATAGTGAACAGTTCTGTATGCATAAATAAATAAATCTTAAAAAAATAGAAAGTCTTTTATATTGTTTCAAATTGGTGACTTGGTACTTAGAAGTATGTGTGTGTAGTTTTATTTTCATAAAAACACATTTTTATATATACATGTATATGTGTGTGTGTGTGTGTACATACATATAATTATAGGGCTGATTATCAAGGTATTAATCCAATGGCAGTAATACACTATTACGACTGTAAGTAAATTTGTGATATTAAGTTTTGTGACATTTTCTTAACCTTGTTAATGTATTATTTTATAAACATTCGATTAAGATATTGAATGTATTATTTTACATTTTTCAAGGTGAATTTTTGCTATTTATAAAGTTGAACTCTTAAAACATATGGAGATAGACAAATAACATACTCCCTACTTTCTGGATTAAGACCAGATATTTTACAACAAGCATTTATATCAAAACTACTACCAGAAAAAGTGTGAATTAGGTTATTTTATCAACATTTCTGGCCAGATGGTGAAGACAAACAGGATTAATTTTATTGTGAAACCTCACGTTTCTCTTTGTAGTTTCCTGAGTTCATTTAATTAAAACATAGATTGGTGCTTAAATATGGTTTCTAATGTAAAAAGCAAGTTTCTAATATAAAAGTAAGAAACTGTGATCTCACAATAAGTTAATAAAATAAATTGTCAATGTAGTAAGTACCCAAGTTCAAAAATATTAGTAGCAACACTTGGACTGAATATTTTATATCATCATAGTATGACTTACTTTAAGTATCTTCATGATGTAGTAACATATACCTGATCCTATCCTTGTAAATCAGATACATGTTGTAAACCAGTGTTACCTCAATCAAAGGAAAAATGATGGATTTTGTACCACATAGAAGATGTCAATTAATATCCATCCTCCTTACTTAAGCACAAAGCAAAGTTAGTTGAGCAGCTTATAGTTAACTTAGAAAAATACATAGGTTACTGGATATTACTGGTAGTTACTTTAAAGTTTTTGCCATCATGCAAAATCAATTATGAAAATGTAGATCATTAAGTCAACAAAAACAATGTGGAGCAAAATAACAGGTGCATCATTTTCTAAATATAATTTAATGTAAATGAGAATAGGATGTCTTTCTGATCATAATTTATAGCTTTTTATGAGAAACTTAATTTAACCACATTTATGAAAAGGAAACATTGAAATATGTTTCTTTTTCTTTTTAATGTTCACAATAGATAATGTATTATTTGTGACTTGCTTTATCTGAAGAAACATATGAAGCACATTTAGAATGAAAATTGATTCCTTTGAGGATGTGGCATCTAGCATGATGGAAGGTTGTATATCTATGGGAGTTTCTTCTTGATAATGAGATCTAGGGACCTGAACTAAAGTCAGGTGTGCTAGATGTGGGAATAAGGTATGCACTTCTTCAACTTGAATCTTGTGGATCAGGAATCAGAAGGCAAAATGAAACTGAAAGATAAACTGTTAACAGTGCAAGATAATCAGAAAATCTTAGGGTCACAGAAATTGCAGGGAGAGGTACTTACTCAAGAGGGTTAATAAGATTTGCTGTTGGTTCAAGATTCTAACAGCAAAGAAAAGACCATGGTTATAGACCATTATATGTACTGTTACAGTAACTTACAAAGGCACTATTGGGCTTAGGTCAGTGACAGTGGGATCCTTGGGACTTAACACACTCCACAGATGTATTCACTTTCTTGGAAAAAAAAACTATCATTAAAGTGAAAGAAAAATAAGATAGTTTCCATTGACACACTGGTAAAATTCAGCTCATTTTCTATATATCTAGTCTAGTGAAAATGCGTGTTTTTTTTTTAAGATGTCATTCATTTATTTATTTATGCATGCAAGATTCAGAGTGTAGACCAGAGGTACAGGGGTGTGGGTGGTGAGAGGATTTACCAGAGATAAGAGTGGGGAGCAGAATAGGCAGGTCTGTTGAAATACACTGCTAAGGGGAGCAGCAGGAAAGACAAGAGAGGTCTGCTGTGTCATGTGAGTCAGCCCCCTGGCCAGGGACTGAACTCAGACCACAGTGGTTGGTGATAGCTTGATATTGGTGAGACTTTAACCCCTGTACCACCAGGGAGGCCCTAGAGGAAATATTTTTCGATACATCTGTAACAACTCTAGATGATATTGCTTTAATCGAGTTCCTGGTTATTAAATCTATTTCAAAATTATTGCATTGAGCATGACTCCTTCCTTGTAAAGCATAACAGATATCATGTAGCTTGGATACTGGCCCCTCTTAATAATGTAACTTGTTGCTACATGGACTCACTGAATTCATAACTTCAGAATCAACAGAGAGTGATTGCCAAACCCAACAAAGACCAGAGTCAGGTAGCAGCTTGCCTCAGGAATGTCTATACTTAGAACAAATGCAGAAGTGTGATGGGATTCTGCCACCTGGGTAGAATATTGCTTCAGAGCTGTACTGAAAAGATAGGAAAATAGAAAATAAAATTGTGAACAACATCTGTGCTTCCTAAAACTAAAGTTAGACATTTTTTAATGCCATGTGTATGATAAAATTTTGGTAACAAAATAAATCAACATAAATATTCTCCTGCTCAAATTTCATTCTTTACCATATAAAATTCAGTATGTATTACATATTTACTATATGTGATAAGTACTCATGTATGTGCAGTATTTTAAATTTGAAAATAGCTACTTTATATATTTAATTATACATGTATATGTATGTGTGTGTATAAAATATATAAAATTTATTGTTTTTTTTTTTTTATTCATTCTCCCTACCACCACTGCTCTAAGCTACCATCAACTAAACCAACACACCTAGTACATTGTAGTTTCAGGTGACATACCAAATTGTCACTTTACTAGGCTTTCTTAACATTTAAGAATTCTTTCTCTGTGCTTCAGAAAGATTCAGATTTTTATAATCCTTAGCTTTAGCTTTTCCCAAAGGAGAGAAATCCTTTCTTTCTTTGTGCCCATAACAGCTACTTGAAACAATATGGTTTGTACTCATTGGATATGTCATTCACTTCAGGACTAATGCAGTGTGAGAAAAGTGGCTATTCTCAGCTTCTACCCACAGCAGAGGGAAAATGGAGTTAGCTCCACAGACACCACTCAGATTAGGGATAGGTGTGCATGGATGGTCACCTTCAGAGAGTATGGATGCAATAAAAAATATACCTGAGTCATAATCCTTAGTCCATGTCTCCTCACATTCAGTTTTTCACATGTTAAAAAAAAATGTCTACAATTCATCATGGCAATTATTTCAAAATACAAATATACAAATATTCAAAACCCTTGAAGAAAATAACAAAAATAGATATGATAACATTGTCTTCATAGTTGAAGTAATTCAGTGGGTGTTTATTGCCATTAAAAACCATGTCCCAATTGGCCCTCCTTTGTGGCACAGTGGGTTAAAGCACAGCACTAAGAAGCTAAAGCCACTTCAGCAAGAGTTCGATCCCTATCCTGGGAGGTGACCACAGTGGTGTGGCAGACCTCTCCTGACACATCCACTGCTCCCCTCAGCAGTGTACTTTGTTGGTCTGCCTGTTCTGCTCCCCACTCTTATCTATGGTGAAGCCTATCACCACCCCTGTACCTCTGGCCTGTACCCCAGTTCTGTATGCATAAATAAATTTAAAAAAAATCATGTCCCAAATCCTGAATATTATTTATAAGGCTTTTATGGTGCAGCCTCTGCCCCTGGGAAGCTGAGGCAGTTATTGAGTTACAGTCATTGCTAGACCAAGTTACAATCACCTGATTTGCCAAGAGAATATCCAAATTGCAAAGTGTCTGCATTTTGAATATTGGGAAATAGTTATTTTTTTTAAATGCTAACCCTTTGTGATCCAAGTATATATTTCTATGAATGTCATATAAACTTTGGGGAAACAGTAATATCTGCTATAGGGAATAGTGCCTTTTATTAGGATTCTATGCTGCTACTGTTATTTCAGTGGTCTTCGGACATGGCTCCTAATGGGACTCAGTGAGTTTCTATTTCACAACTGAAGAAAGCAAGAACAAAGAGAAACAAAACCATTTGTATGCTTTATTCTTATCCTTTGAAGTTATAAAATATTTTTCAGTTTTGAGTGGTTTTTCAAGCCTTTGTCTGCAATCTCAAATGGAATATATTATACAAGCTAAAGTACTGAGATTATCTACCTTTTTTTGTAATTTTGGCATAATTTCAGTAATAGCTTTGATATATACATATATATGCATGTATATATGCATACATACATACAGATTTTGATCTACCATGTACATTTAGTTTATTCCCTTTGTCTCAGAATATAAATCCCACAGTGTATGAAGGTATGATTCTGTATGTGTTTAAGTAGAAACAAATTATGGCATGTCCTCAGGGAAAATGAAAAAGCTTCTTTACTAAACAAATGTTTCTTTCATAGAAAAGAGAATGAAAAGGTCATGTGGCTTGTATGTGAAAAGAAATGTTTCTTATTTTTCTTTTTAAATAGTTTATCTGAAAAGCCAGAATTTGAAGGAAGAATAGCTGTTTCATGTCAAGGATGTAATTAGACATAATGATATCATTACCAAATATTCTTAAATAATCTTTACTCTCTTGGAAATGTGGTGCAAACTCTCATACATGTAGAGTCACAACATGCTTTCATGGAATGGGAAAAGTTTATTTTCATGTACTGTTACAATCTTAACTGAAGGTCAACATGGCCCCAAACTGTTCTTAGGAAAAGGGGGATGATTATGATCTTCCTCCTTAATTCATATGCTAATGTCATCCCACCTTGCTTATAATATATAAATGAAGTCCTGCTGAGACCAGAGGCAGGAGACACTTGCACCGTGTTGAGGCTGGTTCCCAACAATATACCTCTTCAAATTGGGGGTGGGTCAGAGAGGATGCTAAGCTACAGCGACATCAAGCCATAACCAAGTGTCAATGCTCCTCTGTCCATTTATGGAAGTACTGCTGCAGAGAGAAAAGAATGTCTAGACCATTAATTTTCTTTAAAACTTGCATTATTTTGTAGTTATGCTCCAATATAAGGATTTCTTTTTTAAAACTGTAAGAGTTTATTGGAGCAAAAATCAATTGGATTAGGATAGAGCCAACTGGGAGCAGTTAGAAGCACATCACTGTCAGGAGTTCAAGGCAGTACCTTTGTAGGCAAAAGCAGAGACAAGGAATGTATCGATTGGCTATAGAGTAAAAGCCTAGTTGATTATTTGCAATTGGTTGTCCCTAGTTTCATAACCTTGAAGCATTTGCAGGTTTAGACTTTGATCTATTTACACAGACTGTCCCAACACTTCAGCCACCTTTGTCTAATGGCCTCCTTGTTTAACTAATTAGACAATTCTCCCATTTTTGTCATCTGCTGGTACCTGAGAAAAATGACCAAAAATTTTGTATTAGCATTACTCTCAGAGTTAAGTTGGCCCATCTCATTATAAACTTTGTGTGATGTCAAAACCATGAAAGAATTGTTTCTTGCTTTTTGTCTTGTCTTTGTTTTTCCAACCACCATAGTCAATCTCCTGATGGCTTGGACGATTTTAAGATATTTGAGAGGACACAGTGTACCAGGGAGAATCTAATGATAATTACTAAAGGTGTAAAAGAGACTGAAGTATACCCTAGCCAGGGATTCTGTGA
Source organism: Condylura cristata (assembly GCF_000260355.1). NCBI lineage: Eukaryota > Metazoa > Chordata > Mammalia > Eulipotyphla > Talpidae > Condylura > Condylura cristata. The sequence goes on from NW_004567102.1 coordinate 18,756,550, forward strand.
AATAAACTATTTGATATCAAATAAATTATATATATATATATATAAGACTTATTAACTGTTGATTTTATCCAGATGCTTCTAGATATAAGTACCAATATTGCTCAGTGTTTGCTGGCTGTTGTCTCGGGATC
>NW_004567102.1:18757550-18769970 GCF_000260355.1 Condylura cristata
GCCTGATATTTGAAGAAATTAGTTTACAGACATATAACAAAAACTTAAAAACAATGAGCAGGAGTAGGTTCTGATAGCTACAAGATTGTGTTATAATTTTCTACTCAATCATATTTTTCCATGATCATATTCATTTCTAAGACATAATCACAAGCAAATTTACTTGTGACATAAATATAGTTTCATTAAAATTGGTCTGATTAACTATATAAGTGCATCAAAAAAGGTAATTGACCATATAGGTCCTCTTTACTCTGCTTTGCTGGACTATTTCATAAGAAAACTTAGATTGGATTTTTAAAAACTTCATCTAAGAAGTGACACCAGGGACTTGACATGAGACTTCATCTGCAGTACTTATAGAAATGGGTGAATCTGATGCTTGTTGAAACTTACAAGATTTTATGAGTTTCGTAGACCTGCCAGGAAGTCACTTGATCTATTTTTTTAGTAAGGCTTCCCAGAAACTTTCATGAGGTATTAGGGTGGTTTTTAAAAGGGGCATTTACTGATTCCATAAAATAAATGTAGTTTCTTAAATCTATCTAGTTTATCAGATTTTATACATATTCTCAACTATTGCATTCTATTCAAAGCCTTTGCAGAATAATCAGTGTTTCCAATTGTTTCTGTTAAAAAGAGAAGAGATTCTTATTGAGTATGCAAATAACTATATTGCTATGAACATATATTCAATAAGTTTCTGAATGCTGGAGTGTTCAGAAAGGAAAGAAAAAGAAAATCAATTCTGTTTCTAGAGGCACAAAACTACCATAGATGTTTCAAAAGAAACAAGGAACCAGCGATATTGTGCAAAAGTGATAATTGTCATTATCAGTGCATTCAATTCCATTGTATTATTCTGCTTGAATCTAGTTGTTCCATTAGTTCTAGAAATTCTTACAAAATTCAGTTTTATGTTCTAAATTTATCAGAAGCCTACATTCTAGAGTATTTGTCAGTATTCATTCCATTAATCTCTCTGAAGGTAAAACCCTTTGCAAAACATTAGCTGTCTGGAAATGACGGTAAACTTAAAAATGGCCATGTTTAAAGACTTGATGAGAATCCATTTGATAAGGAAATAGTTCTTTCTGTGGCTAATAGTAACTATTACCATTATTTAAAGAATGCAGATTATTTTAAGAGCATTGAAGGCCATAGATACTGTTAGAAGTTTTATCCTTTTCTTATCCATTTGTTATTTTTCTATTCAAAGGAACAATCACTGCTTCCCCCTTTTTATGAATTAGAAGAAAGCGGTTTGGAATGGCCAGATAGAGTACTTCATCAGTGAATAGTTATTTCTATCTCAGAAATGTGTCCTTAGATTCAAAGGATAAAGTCATGTTCCTCTCAGGTAAAGTCTCCCCCTTTTTCTGTCCTTGATGCACCAGGTCCTTTAACACAGTACCCCATTTATCCTTGCAGTTTAAAGCCATGCCTGTTCTTCACATGTATATTATCAAATTGTTTTTTCCTTTGCTTACTCCCTGATGCTGTTTTGATTTACTTGTCAATCAAATAATAATCCAGAATGGTAAAAGATTTCCCCTTACCCATACATGTACCCCTAGCTGTACATGAACATACTGAAAAAATGGAGAGATCTAAAGCTTTGTGTAAAAATATTAGCCATGTGACACATACAATAATACAAAAATTAGTAGTTGATAAAAATTGTATCTGAATTACATTTCTGTCATAATAATTTACTGGTAAAACTTTTCACCAATATTTGTGGATGGCTTAAGGTTTTTCATTCATCCAGTAGTTTATATTTTTGTAAAAAGAATTACTTCTTTGAAATTTGTATTTCAAGAGATGGCCTTGGGTATTTCAAGAGAAGACCACATAGAGCATTTGTATCTCAAAGGCACAGAGAAATAATATATGTTTCTCCAAGAAACCGTTTTTGTTTTTTACTCTAAATCCAGATATTTTTCAATCTCTACAAGCCTTTTGAGGTAACTGGGGAAGGTTTGGGGATTTGATAGGCTTTGAATTGTTTCTAGAGCTGCATTTCTGTCTTGTGCACACTGTGTTTGTAAAACCAGTATAGTTATTTTTAGTTTCTCAAAAAATTGGGTGGCAACCTGAATATCTTCAATTTGCTTCTTTCCATCTGAGAGAAAAATCTTCAACTATGATGGAAGTCGAAAGATTCTTATGTTCTAGATTTAGAATTCTTTTTTGTTTGTTTTAATAAGCCCCTCTACAATGGATTCAAAGGTTTTTATTTCCCTCTGGGTACATGGTTTCATTTTAGATTAGGGGAGATGGCTGACTCCAGCCTGTTCTCATTCCCAGTCCAAAAAGAAATGCTCAAAGTCTGAAAAACTCATCACACAAAAGCTGTAGAGCTGGGCTCCATGTTCCCAAAGGGTCTTACCCATCACTTTCCAGAGACAGCAAGAAAGCAGTGTGCTCAGGGAGCTCCATAGCCACCTAAACCTGGATGCTTGGGCTTGGGGGACTGTTGGCAGTCTGTGGTTTCCTGTTCTCATAGCAAAACTGTTAAATAGACTGATGCATATTAAAATTTTCAGAATGTGTGAATATCAGTTCTAAGCAGGCAGCATTAAACTGGAAGGGATTAGAAATTTACTTTTCTAATTTTTACTCTCAAAACAAATGTTTCCTACCCAAGCCAACAGTTTCAGTGTTGTATGACTTGCAGGCAGTTAAATTTCTTTGGGTCAAATTTGGTTTTGTCACTTACCTTAGGCAAGTTACTTGTACATCAGGGGTAAAACACATGCTATATTGGATTGCTGTCTGTATATAGTTGGGAAGACAACAGCACTTGCAATATGAAAAATGTTGCTGTGAAGTTTCAGTGCAATGTTATATGTAAAAAAAAATTAACCATACTGTCTAGTACACTGTCAAACCTTTTATAAAGATCAGGTAATATTTCATGTGCATTGCAGTTAACTGTGTCTCCCTCATATATCATAAAGTATGCATCTAAGAAGTTCCTAATATCTGTCTTGGTATCACAGTGTTTTAAGAATTCTCACATATATAAGTCGCACCAGAGAAAGCTATCTGTGTCTAAATCTAAAGGTTCATTTTCATTCGAGTCATTGTATTAAGTACACTATTGCAACAAAAATAAAAGAGAAAAAAAAATAGTATGGTGCTTGTAATGTTGATGCAAATTCAATGCCATAAAGTGTCTGCTGAGTCTGTCAATTCTGGGGTCACTTTTCATGCTTAAAATACATTGAGTTACTCACCTCACACAAGTTTTATCTATTTGGGTTAATTATTTTCCTCCATAGAGACAAATAAACAATTCAGCCTTGAATTTAAAATCTCTTAAGCCAACATAGCCGAGTAAAATCTCAGGGTTACTACTCATGTAATTACAAAAGAACTCATTAATTGTAACAAAAGTCACAGTTTTAACTTTTCCTTTTAACTTAAGGAAACCTATCTAAATGTAAAGATGCTAAAGTGAGGTACTCTTCTGAAAAGGTGCAGCTTGAACTTTCAGGGTATATATTTAATTCATTTACTATAAATTTTGACCTGTGTGTTAAATTAATTCAGCAAATCTTTATTAAATAATCACTGTATTTTACAAACTTTTATAAGAGGTTTTCTGATTTCTTAAGACTAATATAGAAAACATTTTTAATATTGTAATTACTAACTGCTGCATTTTCAATTTTTCTCAGACACTATTATAATAAATACACCAAACAAGTTCCAGCAAAACACAAAGTTAAATTCATTTATTTGTTGCAAGTTCACAATGTCTCCTGTACAGGTCTAGACACTCCTTTTTCTGGTTGGCATCTTTCATTAAAGCACTGGGAGTATATGGGCTTAGCTTGGCTATTTAAAAGATACTTGATATGTTTTCTCTCTCTCTCTCTCTTTTTTTTCCTGATTCCTTACACTCCTGCTGTGAGTGAAACCATCCAGTATTTTGATTTGTTTTTCAAACAAAAATAGATCCTTTCTATAGTTCAAAAGTCAACAAAACACTGTTTTGGTAGTTTTTTCTTCCAAGTGGCTCTATAAGTAGCAGAAAATGGCATTTAAGAAAATTATGAATTTATGGATTACTTATATTTGTCATTATTTAGATTTCAATATTAATGACTTGTTTGTGCAAAAGTATTTCTATTCATTTTTCATTAAAATTTTATGATCTTTATGCTTAGTGAAAGAAAAGGAAAAGTATAGGATGGTTTCACTCATAGCAGGAATATAACGGACCAGGAGAGAAAATAATAATAATAATCAACAGATATATACCAGAGACATTTTATGGGGGTGGAGTGGAGAATGGGATCAAAAACAGTGGGGGGAGGGAAATGCACTGGTCTATGGTGATGGCACACAGGTGATTTGGTGATGGGAAACCCAAGGGGATTACAACTGAGATAGAAAAATGCACAAAACGATGTAAAAATAAACATATTATTCATTTAAAAAATTATGATCTTTTTGTTAACTTATATAGTTTTATTTCATATAATTATTTTGAAATAAGGTTAAAATATTCAAATGCTATAAAAGGTGATATGTAAACAAAACCAACTCTCTCTCAAGCTGCTACTGTTAGCTTCATGTTTTTGTTTCAGAGATGGTCGGTACATAATTTGACAGAAATCTTGCTCTGTATTTGTCTCTTTTCATAGATAAGAGGGACAGGTACATAGATAGGTAACACACTGCTGAATATTTATTCCTTCTTTTTTTCCAAGAAGTTAATCTCAGACCAAACCAGAAATCATCCTATATTCCTCTGGATTATTCTAGGCTGGCAAGTAATCAAATAAGCATCAAACAGATTGATAAGAGAAAAAGTGAAAAATAAGTTAAATAATAGCATGTATAATTCTTGTATACATGGGAGGACCCAGCAAAATCAAGTAATTTGTCCATGTCACTTAAAATGCCATCTTAACTTAGCTAAGACAGGCTAGAGGGGAAAGGAAAGGTTAGTTAGTGAGTTTACCAAGGAAGTCAAAGCAAACAAAGATACTTAGATTTTAGTTCTGCCTTCTCCCTTTTAAAGAGATAAAGAAATTTTGTCTTTGTGGTATAGTTCTGCCTTCTCCCTTTTAAAGAGATAAATAAATTTTGTCTTTGTGGTATAGTTCTAAGCACTTGGGGGAATGAACATTTTCTTTATACATGTAAATTTCTCTTTCAACGAGAAATTTTTCCAACCATATTCAGAGTCCTTCCTGTGAAACCAAACTTTTTCTTGAATGACGGATTTTGTGTGTTAGATTTGTGTGCTCCCCTAGAAGAAACATCCCCCATACCATAACACATATGCTGTATGGACTATTTCCTTCTTTGATTTGTTTTTACTTAGTTGTATAATTTTAAATGCTAATTTAAAAATAAATTTCTATTGCATTGTTATTGGAAAAGAGATTTAGAAATTATTTGCTCTGTTTTATGTTTCTTTTACCATATCATTAAAAAAAATTCTTATAAGGTGATGGACATATTTTACAAAACTTAAAAATGTCCATCACCTGTCTGTATGACAAAAACTCCCTGGTAAATTTATGTCAGTGTACAGAAGAAGAGCTCCCTCCACATCCTCCACAGTCTAGGTTCTTCTGAGACTGGAAAAAGAAATTAACATCAGACAGAAGAGTAACAGAAAGGGACATAAATTAATAATAAAGTTATGGAAAATTTTCTTGGTTACAAGTTTTGAGTTAAAAATGGGGTGAATCAGGGATATTTTTCTTGGACTGTGATACCAAAGTTCTAAGGGGGGGGGAGAAATTTCACAAGGCTCTGAAGAGATAATCATATTCTTTTACTCTGGAGATAAAAAAAGATGAGCTTCTCAGATAGGGATTAGTGATAAACCTGCACCTTGATGACACTCCTCAGACTACATTCTTCTGGATCAGAAAAAGAGAAAACAGTGATTACTGTTTCCATTAAGAAAGGAGTAAAAGACTAAGACAAATAGAAGAGATTCTCTTGGTCTCTGGAGCCTCCACTGTTCTTATAAATAATCTGTATACTTTACAAAAGAGCAGCTGTTTCTTGAGTATCTGGAAACCTCTACTTCTCTTTATTTCCCTATACTGAAGTAGGTACAGGGAACCTCTGATTAATAGAAGTCTGCTCTAGGGTATTGAGGAAAGCCTACATGAGCGCTTCAGGGCAAACAATCCCATATTTATAATACTCTCCCTTTCTTCTCCAATGACTACATTTAGGGGTACTATACACACCATTAACCATTAACGGTATTCCCTCTGAGTGGAGCCACTGTACACTTTGAGATGAGGTCCAAATGACATTGTTGGCAACAATTCCAACAAGCCAGAATAAACACTCAAAATGCTCTCAACTGTTCTACAGTCTGTGTTCACAGTCCCCACCCAACCCAAGCATAGTGAAAAGGTAACTGACATGAAATTGGAAAATGCTACAGTTTTAGTTTTGTTGTGCATAGCATCTAAAATAATTTAGAATTAATTTTCCCCAGTTTTCAAATTATGCTGATAAAACATTGGCTCTATGAGGAAGACTCCAAATTCCTGTAGGGAAAAACGGATCTTCACACTGTGACCTAGAGAGTAGTTTGCACTAGTTGTGTAATATAAAACACAGGACCCACTCCTCAGGGATTGGAAGATCTTTGCTCACCTGACAATGCTGCATCTTTCAGAGGTGTATAGCCACTCTGTAATTCGAAATTTCTACCTAGTGTCTTAGAATTGTAGCCAAGTGGCAGATAGCACAAATTCTCTTAAATTATCTGCACAACTAAAGTTTGCTGTATTTTCTTTTTTCTAACCTTATCATGTAAATCATTCCCTTTTTAAAAAAAGATTTATCTTTATGTATGCATAGAACTGGGGTGTAGGCCAGAGGTGCCAGGGGTGAGAGGATTCACCAGATAGAGTAAGGAGCAGAACAGGCAGATCCACTGAAATACACTGTCTGCTGCGCCATGTGGGTAAGTCCCTGGCCCAGATGGAACTCATCCCGTTCTGTCTCTGATAGGTTGGTAATGCTGAGACTTTAGCCCCAAAGCCACCAGAAAGGCTTTATCATGTAAATATTTCTATCTGTATTTATATACAGGAATGTGTACACTCTTAATTTTATGTGGGCACAAATCCTCAACCTACCTGCTCAGTTTTGACAATGAAGACATGACATGAGTCCAGAATCTGGTTGTACACCATTTCTATATTCTCAGCTACAAATAAGGTAAGGGCTTTTTTAGTTAAAACAAAGAACAGGTCAGTTTTCAAATCTCACAAGTGCTGTAGTAGTTATCTAAAGTAAGGCATTTGATAAGTTTTCCAATTTCAGCTTAATTACCTGTAGTGTAATGATAATATCATCAAGTTCATTTTGTTGGAAATTGTGTGTGTGCACCCAAATTCATGTTCACCTGTTTGTTTGGTAGGTAAATTCCTTGGCACCCTGGCAGGCATATTCTTTAAAATGGTGGCTATCATTTCTTGTTGGTCTTAGCATTACTCAGTAATCTCGAAGTAGGAAGGGATTGATATACCAATCAAATGTATGTATATTTTAGATTTATAGGAACTTCAATTGTTGCTTAATCTGAATGAGATAAAAGCTGAACCAAGAAAAGATACAGACTTGCAATATTACTCTAAATTCACATTTATTTATACTTTTAATTTCAGCATTGCTTCTATGTTAGGCGATATTGATTGTTTGTAAGAGGAATGTTTGTTTCAGGTATCGAATTTTCTATGCCTGTATTTCCATAGAATTTGAACATGTCTCAGATATTCAAGGCTGCTTTTTATTCCTAACAAATCTTCTATTTAAAATGGCATGTATATATTTTTGTTTGTTTGTTTCAAGATGTAGTTCCACTGGTACTCTTAGCAATATGATTTTTTTTTATTTCAGTGAGAAATAGAATAACAAGTTTTGAGAAAATTTTCTTTTCCTTATTCTGTTGTTTGAGCCTAAGGATTCTCCTATTTATATGAAGTGGTCAGTGAGAAAAAGAGAATAAATTATGTAAGTCACTGGTATATATGGAACTTAAATTATTTTATCATTGCAAATTATTTTATTCCAACTAACTTTAAGTCTGCATAATCTTGAAAATACTTTGTGTTTTTAGATTTTATTGGGGAGAATAAATATTCTTGAATGGCTGCCCCTTGGTTTAAAAACTAAATAAATAAAAATGATAATAAATAAATAAATAAACCCTGTAGGTGAGAGAAAAAAAGGAGCGAGGAATAAGAATGCGAATGAAAAGGAGAGGAGAAGGAAAAGCAGCAAGAGGGGAGGAAATGACTTCGAAACGAAGAAAAAAAGGAGAAGGAGGAGGAGAAAGGAAAAAAAGAGTAGAAAAAGGTGGGAGGAGGAAAGAAAGGAAAAAGAGAAAAACTAATTTGTAGTTACAATTAAAATTATTTTTTAATACCCAATACAGTTGATTCAAATGGAATTCATAGTGATATATTCAATTAGGCATGGATATCTTCCAAATAATCATAACAAAAAATAGTAATTTTTTCAAGTTAGAGAAAAAATCAAGCTCTCTCCAGTGGCAGTGATTCAAAAAATCACTACTCAAAGGTCATAATTATAAAGGTTACTAACAGTCTAAATAATATGAGTTCCAAATGATTAAGTTGGTTCACAAACCTCTCAGAACTATAATTACATGGAAAAGGGAAAAAGTAAAAAAGTCACAGGCCACAGAAAGCAAATTTTCATCATTGCTAAATGGGTTTTCCTAGCTCATAAGACCTTGGGCTTTAAATAAAACATCTGACAAAGACTCAGACACCACTTTTACAATTGCATATAAAAGATAGAATCAAGGGGAAAAAATACATTTATAGTATGATGTCAACTGATCAAATAGCAATTGCATTAAATATGCTGAGATAAACTAAGTCAAGATAATGATCTGAACTTGGCCACTATTCAGATGGTGTCTGGAATATGGACCCATATTGTAAAAATGTCAAAGATTGTAAATCAACAGGCATGTAAATATGAGTAATACTGATGACTTATATTTAAGTGAAAATTTATGATATTTTTAAAGTGCTCTTGTGTACATTGCTGTATTTGATATTTAGCACAGTTCTGATAAATTAGACAGGAATGTGTCATAATAGCCATTATTTTTCCACAGGGTAGCATAACTGCTTAGAGGTTGAATTAAACAGATCTAAATTATTAAACTCTGAGTTAGAATAGAGTCTTCTGAATCTCAGATAAGTGCTCTTATTAATACTGGAACAACGGAACCTGTAATAACCATCCACAATAGTGTCCTTCCAGCGAAGTCCATTTCCTAGTTTTTTCATATGAAAACTGTATACAGTTTATGTTGAGATTGGAGTCACCAGGCTGCTGTACCATTGTGTGACCAGCATCTGTTCATGAAAATAAAGCTTCAAATAGAAATGAAAAGCTCAGCTGCTTGTCAGTAGCTCCTGACACATTCAGACTCCTTCCACATAGTACCTATTTTTATTTTATTTTTGGAGTATCTATGTAGAAGTGTTTTGCATTTTTAAATATAGACTGTTGTATATAAAAGGGATAGAATGTGGTGGGTTTATACCATTATGACAGACTAGAGCTCCCTTTTATTAATTTTAATAGAATCACATGATCATAAAGAGATTTGGAAACATTCATAAGACAGGAGACCTGCAAATGTCCCTCACACCAATTTTCAAATTTAATGCTGCTTTTCTGCTTCTGATACTCTTGACCTCGTATCCTGAACAATTCTGGTTTCTTATAGTTCTCTTCAACAGCTGTTTGTTGTTGTTTTGTTTTGTTTTGCTTGTACTTTGGGCCATCTCTGTTTCAGCCTAAACTTTCAAATCCTTAAAATCCATGTTTCCCTGCAACTTCTCTGACCCACTGCTTTGTTGATGTTTATTATGCAATTCCATCAATTCTCTGACTTTAACTATAATTTATATTCTGAGTAACTAACATATAATTCTCTATCCAAACCATATACTAATAAGTTTTCTCACTCATTGTATCTAAATGAGGCTAGTCATATTCCCTTGACTACCATGTACTCTTCTCTACCATCAACTATCCAGAACAGATATTTGCCATTCTCTTCAACTGTTCCATCTTCCATAATAACACTCTAATCTGCTTAGTTGTCAGAATTAGATATCTGCAGGGCAAGATACAGTATCTTCCTTTTTACTCTTCATACCCTGATAAACAGAATCATGTTTCCTACATATTTTCTAATCTGCTTCCTACTGTCCCCTCCAACTATCCCCTTTTTCATCAATTTGTCCAGAAGAATTCAGTAGTTTCTTACCAGTCTTGTTGCACTTATCTATGCCCTAATGTGTCCCATCTAAAATGCAAATCAGGTAGTGTATTTTCTTAGCCAATAATTTTCTGTCATTCCACTTTACCTACAAGATGACACTCAGGCTCCCATGCAAGCATCATTTGATAGCAAAATCTCCTTAATTCATAAATATGTTTCTACTCCTTTCCCTCACCTTATGTGAGTACCAGACCACGTGTATTTTCCGGGATCTACCAAGGGCTAATAACACAACTTGATTAACCCTTGTAAATGTTCAAAAACCCATTTTGGTATCTTAGAGTTGGATTCAGCCTCATGCTTTTTAGTACTCTCTACCTCAGTCATGTTAGGACCCAGTGACTTACAAATTTTGATCTCTAGACCAAGGTCTGTCTCTGACATTCTGGTTTTTCTAGCTAACATCCTACATGATCTCGTCCCTTGTGAATCTCAAAGTCAGCACAAGTTCAATGTGAGTGGTTTCTTAGTTTGCATTCTTTTCTCCCACAACTGATACTCTTCCTTGTCCAATGTGAAACATGTTACCACCATGGACCCACTTGTACCAACTAGAGACACAGGACACTTTCTTTTCCTTTTTTCTCTAAAAATATCCCAACACTAGGTGAATCTCAATGTCCCAACACTATGCATCCCATCTCCAGTACATTCTGGATTGATTTCTATTTCCTTCAAAGCAATCTAGTCAGCTGCCGCTACGCCCATGGATTTTCTTCATCCACTCATCTCTCCCTTTTGTTTATTTCCCATATTTCAGTCAAAAACATACTTTCAAATTAAAAATCTAATGGTCTCATACTCTGTAATATTCCAATGACATCTTATTATTCTTAGGGCAGAGATGGTTATTCTTAACTGAGCCTACTAAACATAGCTTGGCCTTTAAAGCTCTCCAGTGTACCCCCATATACCATTGTTTAGTAACAAATGTGTGTTTTAATTTTTTTTCTTTTATTCATTACACCCCTACTTACCCCAAAACTGAGAAAAAACTAGTAAATACTAATCGTTGTTTTTTTGTTAATTTTCAAACTATTGGTATATTACAGGGAATAATTAGGGAAAACATGTTGTATAGAACAAGTACAGATACTCTTAATACTATTGTTAGTTTTTGTTGCTATTTAAAGTTTTATCATTATTACTTCCTCTGATAATAATACATAAATTTCATAAAATTTGGCAAATAATGTCAAACAAAAAGAAAAATAATTAAGATTGCTAAGAATCTATCCATTTAAAAGAATTCCACTGAACATTTTGTATTTTTAAACATTCTTTTAAATGGATCAGATCAAAAACTTCAACAAATATTTATATATGAAAGGAATGTCCTGAGTTTCATGAATCCTAACCTTAAGGATTTAACAAATTGTAGATATCAAAGGAAAGTCTAGAATGACCACTGTCAGTGAACCATCAAAACTCTTTCAGACCCATGAGAAAGTCTCTTTCAAAAAAAATTCTAGAAATAGCAAATATTGGAAAAAGAAAAACCTATAAACACTGTTGGGGGTGGGGAATAGAGACTAGTCTGGATCTTATGGAAAACAGTATGGAGGTTTCTTAAAATATTGAAAATAAATCTACCTAATGACCCAGCAATACATAGATATCAACCAAAGGAATCCAAAGGCACTAATTCAGAGGTACATATACATTCCTAAGTAGATTATAGCACTATTTACAATGTCTAGTTATGGAAACACCTAATGCCCAAGGACAGATGAGTGGTTAAGAAGATGTGGTATATATCACAGTGGAATACTACTTAGCTACAGAGAAGATGGTGAAGCCATGCCATTTGAAATAACATGGATGGAACTTGAGGAAATTATGCTAAGTTAAATAAGTCATAAAGGGAAAAGCAAATACTGGATGATTTAGCTCAGATGTGGAATATAAAGAAACAAGCAAAAAGCAAAAACAGTAACAGACAGAAATAAAGCAAGCAACCCCTAGAATTCTGAATATAAAGTTAAGACTGCCAAAGGTAGATTGTGTGGAACAAAGGAGTAAAGGGGTAATGTATTATGGTGGTAAACTATGGGTATACTAGTGCTGGATATGGTGTTCATATGTGT
>NW_004567102.1:18770070-18776554 GCF_000260355.1 Condylura cristata
TATACAATGTTATTTCAATGAAAAATAAGATTATTTGTGGTGCATTTAAGCTGAGGATTCAGAGGTAGGAGATTGATTTGAAAGAATAGCAATATGTCATTTATCAACAAGTTTTAAAGACTAGCTTGATCTATTTTAATAATACTTCCACATTTGGGGAAAAAATAACCCTTCTTTGATGATGTTAAAAATTCAACCTTTAAAGATGAACTGAGTGACTTTATACCTATCTATCTATAAATAATTACTGATAATAAATACGTGGTATTTCAACTTTTATAAGATTCTGACATTTTAGATTTTTCCTGGTATGTGAATGTGTTTAGTTTGTGAAGATAAGTATGAATATAAATTATCTTGAAAAACTTTTACTTTAAAAATTTAAATTCCAGGTGCTTCTCAGTATGTCCAAAGATGGCTTTTGTTTGAAATTGGTTTTGAAATCCATTAAAGATGTTCACAAGTTAATATTCTTCTGAGGATACTAAAATCTTATCAATGATTACCTACATAATTTTAAGAATTATAGTTATTAAATGTTAGTTTCACAATTTAAACTAATTGATAACAATACATTGACTCAATGGGACACTGAAAGTTTAGGTAACTTATTTAATTTTTAGCAAGTGATAAGTAGGAAATTTTCTTAAGATGAAATATAAACGTGAAAATAGCCATTTTACAAAATTCCATCCTGATCAGAAAACTTAAATAGTTTGAATATTTAAAAATAAAATTAATATCAGGACAGCAATAAATAAAAATAAAATTAATATCAGGACTAGTTGTTAAAAATAACAGTTATTTCTTTATTCTATAAACATCTGTCATAGCAGAAGTATGTGAAAAAATATGTAGAGTGCTGAAAATGTAAAGAAAAGTAAGGTGCTCCATTTTCCAAGGATATAGTCAGTAGAAAAAAGTGTCACATGTGTTACAATCAAGCTAAGTTCAGTACATTTCAGAAGCATAAAGGAAGGAATATTGCCTTAAATGCATCTAGGCAAATAGACTAAAATAACTTACATGTGTATTTATGACTATTGTTAATATAATTACACACATATGTATATATGCATATGTATATATCTACAGATCTACATCTCTTTGTGTGTGTGTGTGTGTGTGTGTGTGTGTGTATGTAGGAATTCTAAGGATGCCTGGACTAAGTGGCACAGAAGCATCTATATGTGCTGTGGGCACAGGGAAGGGGAAATTTGACACACTGTGCAGTCCCTCCCTGACACCCTGGACTGGATTAACAGCAGAGTTATTACATGATTAGCATCAAGAACAAAGAAACTAAAGGAGCACAACAATTAAATATTTTGGGAAAAACTACTCTTCACTCAAAGATGAAGTATTCCAGTAGGACACCTCTTACAGACTGAAATCATCAACTTTCATGCCTGAGGGAAGGACAGAAATGGTTGAAGGGCAAAGAGGACAGTTTGGCCCTGATACAGACCAACTCTCATTTATTTTCAGCCTACAAATCATGCTGAGAAACAAACAAAAAAATGTTTGAAGGCATGATGCTCTATGTTTAGTTGGCGTTGATTTTCATGAGTCATCCTTTAGGAAAGAAAAACAGCTTTTTGGGCCCTCCCTGGTGGAACAAGGGTTAAGATGCAGCACTACAAGCTAGTCACAGCTGCTTCATTGTGAGTTCGATCCCCACCCTGAAGGTGACCACATGCCGTGGCAGACCTCTTCTGCGTTACCCGCTGCTCCCCTCAGCAGTGTACTTCGTGGATCTGCCTGTTCTGCTCTCCACTCTGTCTCTGGTGAATCCTCTCACCGCCCCTGCACCTCTGACCTGTACCCCAGTTCTATATGCATAAATAAATAAGTAAATAAATCTTTATTAAAAAGAAAGAAAGAAAAACAGCTTTTTACCTAGACACCAGAGATTCATTATAGCCTTTAATTCACAGAACAATTTGGACACAGTAGGGACAAAATAGTGTGTGATGCAGGTATGTTCAAACAGTTCTTTAAAACCTGGCATGAATGACTGTCTCAGAAATAGAGCCTTGAAATGCTGAACTCCACTGAGCAAACAAAGTCTTGGCTTGGTAAAATAACAAACTAGATATAATCGTTGATAGACACAACATTTTCATGTTGAATATAAAATCAAATTAGCACCAGTAGGTTAAATGGTAAGACTTATTTTTAGAGTACTTTTTCCCTAGACATAACCTATCAAGCTTGACATTTCTTGTCTCTTTGCTCCTATATTTTCCTATCCCTTCTCTCTGCATCTTTATGCATACAAAATTGAAGCTGACAAGCATATTCCTCCCACTTATTTTCTTTCTGTGCTCTGTGTGTATATGTACACACACTGTGGAGGCCTTTATAAGACTCAGAATAATTATGCATCAAATCAGAAATAGCATCTGTTCAAAGTGAAAACATGATATATATTCCAAAATTTTATTAATTGCACACTGATTTTAAAGACAGAAATTACTTTTTGGTCTGAACTCTTAGGTAATATATATCATTCAAATATTTTCATGCTAGTGTGAATATCTGTTGGCAAGAAAACACAGGCTTCTAGAAGGAAATGACTAGATAAATGATAGATAGGTAAATAGATACATAGATAGATCAATGTAGAAAGAAATATAGAAAGGTATATCTATATTTATGTTTAAATGTACATATGCAGCTTATATTGAGTATGGTGACCACTTTGTTACTTTAATGTTTCTTTGTTATGTAATTTTAGTGCTATAATGAATTGAAATGGCTATTTTCTTTATCCTTGGAAGGAAATCTTTATCCTTGGAAGGAAAATGAAAACAAGCTCTTCTGTTTTCCCTAACAAGTGTAAAGTGAGGCTTATTGGTAGCAAAAAGTGTGGAAGAATATCCAGGACAATGAAGCAATGAGAAGATGAGGGCCTGTTTTATAAAATAACAGAAAAAGAGTGGAAAAGTCTCCAGTATGAAATATTCAAATAATTCGACCACTGATTCTGTTTGAAAGAGGAACATGTAGAGTATCAAATAAACTACCAAAAGATGACTTTGAGATTACATATTTGAGTAGCTACAAAAACAGACTTTTATCAGAAACAGAAGTTCTGATTTAAGAAGTTCTCCTCCTCTATCTTGGTGTACAGGTGTAAAACTTTTTAAAATAAATTTTAATAGGGTTAATTGCAAGTTAGATTTCAATTTAGACCAAAAAAAGCCATAATTGATTGAGTAAGAAGGAATGTTACATGGGAAGAAACACAAGTCTGAATCACAGTAAGTAAATAGTTGGCCTCTAACATCAACCATAAAATCATAAAACTTGATGTAGTCCCATCTATTTATCCTTGCCTTCACTATTGTGGGTGCTCTATCTTTAAAGATGTCGCTGAAGTGTATGTTGGGTAGTGTTTGACCCATCTTTGCTTCCAGGTATTTTATAGTTTCCATTCTTATGTCTGGGTCTTTAATCCACTTCGAGTTGATTTTTGTGACTGGAGTGAGGCAGTGATCTAGTTTCATTTTTTTTGCATGTAGCTTCCCAGTTTTCCCAGCACCAATTGCTGAACAAATTTTCTTTGTTCCATTGTATCTTCTTTGCTCCTTTGTCAAAAATTAGCTGTCCATAAACTTGTGGGTTTATATCTGGGTTTTCTATTTGACTCCACTGGTCTGTATGTCTATTCTTATTCCAGTACCATGTAGTTTTGATTATTATGGCTTTGTAGTATAGTTTGAAGTTTGGGATTGCAATGCCTCCATTTTGTTTTATCTTAGACCCAATGTTCTCTTAACAGATAGTTTATTTTGCATTCACATTTGTGCTTATAGATATATAAGTTCTCTAATGATCAGATTTAGTGTGAAAACAAGTAGAAAAATGTGAAAGAGATGGAATTAAACCTGTCTATAATAACTAATTCTAAGTAATCTCGCATCTAATTACCAAAGTTAACAAATGATTATAAAAATGGGTTCAAACAAGAAAGCATGCTGTTCATTCCCATTTTTTAACTTTGGTCTTCTTGTTTGCTTTCTTAGTGGGGATGGAGTGGAGGTGACCAGAAAGAGAAATCCCCTTACACAGGAAATCACAGTTTCAAAGGAATTAAAAATCTGTAAAGATTAGTTCCATTATTTGGAACTTGATGTCTTCTCAGTTGCTCAGGCAGGAAAAGAGTCCCATTGCAACAATTCAGTACCTCATCATTTCTTCTCACAAGCCATTATGTAGAAATAGTCACATGGTGGGGAATCCCTGGCTTCCGTGATTTTAGATTGGAAAGCAATTTGCGTGTGGACAAGACCAGGAGTGTTCTGTCATTGTGACTGTGGATATACAGTATTTACAGGAATGAAAATATTCATTAAAAACCACCATTAAAAAATAACTATCATGGCTGGGTTTTAGTACAATTAATGACTATTTCTACAGATGATGAAATCAAGGGATAAAAACTTGCCATTGAATTCAAAATACATGGTATACGATAGTCACATTTAAAATGTCAGCATCCTGAAAGACATCCAGTTAAAGCCATCCTTACCCTATAAATACAGTAGCCTGTCCCGAGATTCTTGTTTAGGAAATGAACTTTTTTTTTTTTAAAGATTTATTTATTTATTCATACAGAACTGGGAGGGTGGGTACAGGCCAGAGGTGCAGGGGCAGTGAAAGGATTCACCAGAGACAGAGTGGGGAGCAGAACTGGCAGATCTATGAAGTACACTGCTGAGGAGAGCAGTGGGCAGTTCAGGAGAGGTCTGCTGTGCCATGTGGATCACCTCCGGGCAGGTAGGGACCCAAATCATGCTGAAGTGGCTTTAGCCTCCAAGTGCTGTACTTTAAGCCACTGCACCACCAGGGAGGGTCCGGAACTGAACTTTTAGGTGGATCCCACTTCATGTCAGAAAAGGGAAGGAATGAATATACAGCATGGTTGTTTAATTATATTTTTCCCTAAGAGCAAGGTATTAAAAGGTCTCAGGATTTATTGGAATAATTTACATCAGTTAGAACTGTGATGTATGTATGTGCATATGTACGTATGTAGTTATTTGGTAGTTAAAATATGTAACGTAACAATTATAAGGATCAGTTTATCATTCAGTGTTTCCCTGAACTCAGAAAGTTTAAAAGATTTGCTGAGTAAATGACCAGAGCAATTTCTTTTTTTGCATCAGAAATCAAATCAATAAAATGATTTAATGGAAAAGGGATACATTACAGAGGCAAATATCCTTGCCTTGGTTCTTGATTATGCCATTCAGTGAACCTCAGTCTGCTTGAATGTAAAAAAAAAGATATAAATATTAACACCTGTCTTACTGAGTAATTATAATGAACAAATGTGATAATTTTTATGAATGCACTCTTTTGACTATAAAGCACTAAAATAAAACCTAGTTGTTACTGAAAACTTGTGTTAATCTAGAAGTAAAGAAAGAACAACACTATGACACATAAAACTCAGGGTCTGATTGTTAAAATTGTGACCAAGGTAATTTTATGATCTCAAGTTTCTTTATCCTACTTTTTATTGATGATAGTCTAAACATTGATGACTCTTTTCTTCTTCTATTCAGCTCATTTATAGTGATACAGTGTGGTTGTTTCATTATTAGAACTGGTTTTTTAAAACCCATTTTACATAATCAGTGAAAAAAGTCACTGATCACATGTTATCAATGAAAGGTTTAAAGCAGTAATAAAGATAGAAAACCCATATATAAACCCACAGGTTTATGGTCAGTTAATCTTTGACAAAGGAGCAAAGAAGATACAATGGAATAAAGAAAGTTTGTTCAGCAAATGGTACTGGGAAAACTGGGAAGCTACATGCAAAAAAATTAAATTAGATCACTACCTCACACTGTACACAAAAATCAACTCAAAGTGGATTAAAGACCAGAAGAACAGACATAAGAACAGAAACCATAAAATACTTGGAAGCAAAGATGGGCCAAATAATACACAAATAATACACTTCAGTGACATCTTTGAAGATACAGCCCCCAATGCAACGATAGTGAAGTCAAGGATAAATAGATAGAAGTACATCAAGCTAAAGAGCTTCTGTACAGCAAAAGAGACACTACAAAAAAACAAACAGACATACCACTGCTTGGGAAAATTTTTTCTCAAAACTAACAATAAAGGATTGATCACAAAGATATATAAAGAATTGATGAAACTCAACAAAAATAAACAGCCCCATCAAAAATGTACAGAAGAGCTAAAAAGACACTTCTCCAAAGAAGAAATACAGATGACCAACAAGCATATGAAAAAATGTTCAACATCACTTGTAATAAGGGAGATGCTAATTAAAACTACAATGTGATACCATTCTCGCACCAGTGAGAATGGCACATCTTAAAACAACTAGCAGCAACAAATTGTTTGCTAGGATGTGAGAAAAAGGAACTCTCCTGTACTGCTGGTGGGAATGCAAACTAGTACAACCACTATGGAAAACTGGAGGTTTCTCAAA
>NW_004567102.1:18776924-18872938 GCF_000260355.1 Condylura cristata
GAGAAAATAATAATAATAATGAACAGATATATACCAGGGACATTTTATGGGAGTGGAGTGGGGAATATCAAA
Source organism: Condylura cristata (assembly GCF_000260355.1). Taxonomy (NCBI): domain Eukaryota; kingdom Metazoa; phylum Chordata; class Mammalia; order Eulipotyphla; family Talpidae; genus Condylura; species Condylura cristata. The sequence continues at coordinate 18,776,997 of NW_004567102.1, forward strand.
AACAGTGGAAGAGGGAAATGCACTGGACTGTGGTGATGGCACGCGGGTGGTTTGGTGATGGAAAGCCCACGGGGATTACAAATGAGATAGAAAAGTGCACAAAATGATGTAAAAATAAACTATTATATTATTCAAAAAAATAAAGAGACTAAGTTTCTGAGAATGCTAAAAAGATGAAATAGTTGAAGTTTTTTGGTTTGGAATTGTGAAATTTTTGCCTAGAAGATATTCCATAAAATCAGTATGACTTAAGCTATTTTAAGAACATGGTAGTTTGTATATAGTTCTCCAGCAAAGAATTTAAGTTCTTCTAAACAGTATGTGTTTCTGTGAGACTCTGCAGTTTATATGTCTGAGGTGAATTACAATAAATGAATGCCTTGCTCTTTCAAATGAAGAACCTAACAATTCATTGAAATTAAATCCCACAATATGTGTAAATATGTGGCCAACATTGCAAAACAATGTGCTGATGTTGCTATCATGTTAGTATTAGCACAGGTTAGTAGATGAAGGAACTGATGTTCAAAAACTGTTGTTGTTTTTTATTATTATAAACACTATTTTGGGTGAACTGATACTGTCTCTTGAAGTATAACCCTCTTCTTTAAATTTTTTCTAGAGTCATAATTTTAGCATGTGCTGTTTTAAAATCCATAAACCCACAATGGATGATGATAGAGGACTGTGGGGCCTTGGTGGTGTTGGCTATGGTATGGTGACATACATTTTAGGAGGTAACATCTGAAGTATCTGAGTCATATAGAATGTTTTAAACCAATGTTACTTAAATTTTAAAAAAAATGAAGACAAAATGAAAAGACAGAAACTGGAAGAAACATAAAAATACTCAACCAATCAGGGGATAAATATTTCCTGACAGAGAGTAGATCCAAGAGCAAATTTCTAAAAGGACTTACTGAGGAATTCCATATGAACAGCCTCAATTCACAAGAATCTAACCTCTTCTCTCTCAGTTATATTCATTCACTTTTTTCATTCAACATGTATTTGTTGAGACATCTTTTTCCCTAGGCACTTTTTCATGTTCTTGGAATACAGCAGGTAAGAAAATAGAAGGAGAATGTGGGAACGCGTTAGATTTGGAAGACCTCTGCAGAACGCTGTAGTTGAGAGTTGAGACCTAAATCAACCAGCCATTCATTCAAAATTGGAAGTGAGAATTTCGATGGACAAACCACAGTTTTGTCCAGAAGGTTGACATTTTACACAAAAGTTTATTGTCAGGGTGCTAGTGGTGTATTTGAGAAAGAAGCAGATGTGTCTGTCTTGTCTCCCTTGGAGTGAGAAGTGAAAGAAAGGACCTTAAGGTAGATCTTGGAGCATCTCAGGTGAGAATGAGAGGTGTGGATTCACTTTTAGAAATGATGTGTGCTACTGGAGGTTTGAGCACAAGAGAGACCAACGTGACTACATTTGTTTTAAGGACTTTCCTGACCACAGTCTGACAACTAGACTAGAGGATTAGTCTACGATCAACTAGGGAAAGCCATTAGGAGATAACTGTATCAAGCCAGCCCCTTTGATGTATCACAGGTTTTTAAAGATTGTGATATAGAGACAGATTCACACACACATATAAAGACTGAAAGGACAAGAAACCCAATTTTGATAGAGCTGAACTTTATGACTCTGATTAATTAATACTTCTTAAGGACTTTGACAATTTATGAAAGAAATCTTTAAAGTTTCATTTCCATTTATAAATAAAATAGAGAGTTATCTATCTCTCCCTCCACCTATAGTGGTGGCAGGATCAAAGGAGATAATGTGTTATAAAAGCACAAGGGACACCACAAACTTCAAAGCATGGTGCCCTACAAATGTCAGGTGTTATGGTAATTGTGAGCCCTGATTTGATTTTCAGCAAGAACCCATTTGTTTTCTCTAGATTAGTTGAAGGGAAACCAGACAATTTAAACTGCAACTACATGGTGCTGCCTAGTACCCTGAGCAAATTAAATAAAATCCGAAGATGATAATTTAGGCTTTTTTTTTTTTGAAATTAGCCTTTCTTTCAAATCCTGGTGGCATAAAATTGAACAATTTTAAATATAAAGGCATTGGGAAAATTTAAAATGTCTATGAAATGTCACTGTTTCATTATGAACCTAAACCATAGTGGTTTAGTTGAACACATTGAAGATTGTAACTGTTTCTCAGTATACTGAGAAATCTAGATATCCACAAGCTACAAAGCAAAATGAAATGGTCCTCCTGGTATTCGTAGAACTTAATCTAATGTAAATTTTGTTGTTTTTTTTTTGAGAGAGACTGGAGAACTGCTAGCATCATTTCTTCCACAATCGCCCCATTCTTCCTTCCACCTTTTCCATGTTCCTGTCTTTCCTCAATATATTGAAAATATTAAAGTCTAAAAGTTGAATTGATTGGCTAAGATGTTCCAGCCTATTTCTGAAGAGTTCTAGTCTATTAGTTGTCCCTTGCTTTTTATTTGACTAATTGTTTCTTCCTAATTAGATTCAGTGCTTTCTCTAAACTCTACTCAAATCTTCTTGTCATGGTTTCCTGGGAGATGACTTCACAATCAGAAGCCTTTGTTTTCTGGAACAGATCAAGGTGAAAGGGAGGGAAAGGAAAACTTTTTAAAAATTTTGTCCTTCCCTTCCTTCAAGGCTTTTTAAAAATAGCATCACAACACATTATTTGCAATCACAACTAGACTAGTATTTATAGATTTAGATATTCACAAGATGTTCTTCACGTCATATATACACATATATAATGTATATGTGTGTGCTTATATATATATATATTGACACATATATGTATGTGTGTAACACACATTCATATATATTGTGTGTATTGTTATTATATGTGAGTATATACATGTGCATATATGTGCATGTGTTTGTGTATGTATATATGTATGTATGATTACAAATACACACAGTTAAAGACCTAACATAATTTTATGATGTAGAAACTAAAAGACATATACAAACATAAGTTGTACAACCAGGAAATTAAACAGTGTCTTTTAATTTCAATTCCAGTGTCATCTACTACCGACTTAAAATTATCTAGAAAAATTAAATTTGTATCATCTTGCAAATGTACACTCCCAAGAAATTTAATATTTTACAAACAATTTGTCCTGACAGAGTTTAGGGGCTTAGAGTAAGGGAAAGTTTTAAAAGATGGCTCTATTTAAAAAAAAAAATCTCTGTTCCTTCTACTCACTGGCTTTCTAACAAGTACTTATCTATTCAGCATATATTTATTATTCACATATTAATTGATAAATACTGTGACAAAAGAATGTGCTATAAACAGCTGGTCTTTCATTTTCTTCTTTTTCCTTCTGTTTTACCAAGCATTTTTTTCTGAGAAATTCAAGGCTATTTCTTTTTTGTTTTTGTAATCCAACATAGTTATCACTGTTATTTTTTTTAATATATTTTCCACCACCACCATCTATGATATTGTTTTCTCCCTTTCTTCACCTCCCCATTTTAACCTCAGAAATCTCACTTTTTTTCATTAATGTATAATAATTTTTATGAGTACTTTGCTGAACCATCAACTATGTACATGTTCAGTGCTTGTCTTTAGCTAGATTTACTACAGATAAATACCTCAAACTTCTATTTTGTTGTAAAAGGCAGCATTTCAGCTTTTATTACGACTGAATAGCATTCCGTAGTGTGGATATAGCTCATCTTCTTGATCGAATCCTCTATCACTGGGCAGATAGTTTTTCCCTTACCTTATTCTTGTAAACGACGCTGCAATAAAATTTGTAGGTTTGTGTGTGTGTCTGTGTGTCTGTGTGCTTGGATTGATGGTTTTATGTTCTTCGGATAAATGCTCAAGTGTGACATTGCAATATTTTCATTTCTGATTTTTTTAGGTAAATCCAGATAATTTCCCATAATGGTCAACTTTATGTTTTCACTAACAATAGGGTTTCTCTTTTTTCACATTCATTCTCAACACTTTTGGGGGATTTTTTTAATGAGTCATTCTTCTGGGTGCAAGATAGTATTTATACATATATACCCCTAAACACTTCACAAACTACATTAAGTAATAATAGATACATATCTCAAAATGGTGGATTACAAAATCAACATACAGTAATTTATAACATTTTTATATACAGTGAACAAGAAAAAGAAGAAAACAATTCCATTTATAATAACTTCAAAAATAAATATATAAGAACTAACCAAGGAGGTAAAAGAGCCATATAAAAAAGAACTATAAAACATGATTAAAGCCTTTTCCTGGCTTTTTAAAATTGATTTTGTGCTGTACAGAAAAAGTATACTTGGTATGATATCAAAAGTTGCAGTTTCATAGATAATTGACTTTTCCCAACATATGGTATTTTTGAGAAAATAATATATATGTACTTGAAAAATATGTATGCAGTTGTTTTAGGGTGGAGGGTTCTGTAAGTCTGTTTGGTCCATCTTTGCATTTAAGCCTATTGTTTATTTATTTCCTGTTCTGCTTGTCTGACTCTAATTGTATATGGAGTACTAGAATCCCCTAATGTTATTGTGGTCAATAGTTCTTTGGAGTTCTGTTAGTAACTGGCTTGTATATCTGGGTGCTCCATCATTTGACACACAAATATTTCTTGCTACGTTAGGTCATTAATACAATATGTTTGTATCCATTATTACTTTTGTAAATAGGAAGTATATTTTGTCAGTTGTAACAGTGTTTGATTAGTGTTTGCTTATAGAATTATCTGTTAGCCTTTATTTTCTTGTCTTTATTGGTAAGGTAGGCTTCCTGTAAATAGTAGAAGGTTGGACTTTGTTCTGAAATCTACCCAGTCAAGCACTCTATATATCTTTTAACTAATGAATTCAAGCTATTTGCTTATGGTGTTTATGAGACATAAGTATTCATGAGAACCTTTTTTTCCCCTAAGTCTTCTAAATTTGTGAGATCTTCATTTTGTGTTTTCTTAGAATCAGTTTTAAATATCTTACTTGTTTCTTCTGTTGATTTTTGTTTGTATCTTCTGGTGAGGTAAGTACATAATGGGCTATTTGTGCAGCCCATTGGACTGTCTGTTCCCAAACTCATTCTGATAGGACATATTACTACTTTCCTCTTCCTCAACATTATATAATTTAAATGACTATGCCTCATGTTTGTTGTTCTGTTGCTTTATAATAACCCCTTTAGGCACTTTTTTCTTGGGATTGATGAATTAGTTACAGATTTTCATTGAAGCTCTTTATCCTGCTATATTTTCAATGTTAATCTTGCAGGATAAAAGATTCTAGGCTGGAAATTTTTTTCTTTCAGTACTTAAAATATTGCCTGTAAGATTTCTAAAGGCAAGAAAAGTCCACAGACAACCTAAGGCTCCCTTAAAGGTTTTATATTTTGTTGGATTTATGTTCTACATATGATCTCTTTATTTTGGTTTTGCTGGCTGGATTATGGATAAACTTTTAGACTGTTAGGTTTGCACCTTCTCAGATGACTGATATCTGGTACAGGCAGGAGGTAATAGGTAAAAAGGAATTGGGATAGTAGGGTACAGAACTATCATTTCCAGAGAACATCAGAAATTCACTTCCTACTATGTTGTTGGAACCAGGGTTTTATGTTGAAGATCCACAATGATCTCTTTTAGGCCAGTTATTCAGCCTAGATATCTATATAGTCTTCTCTCCCTCTCAACCTCTAGGTCATTTGAGCAACAGAGGTAGTCCTGTCATGGATTATAGTAAAACAAGGCTAAGATGGGTATTTTCTTTGTTTTTCCAGAGACTTGCCCTGGTGTGTTTGCTCTCATTGTTAATATCCAGGGGCTTAAACTCTGGTTAGTGAAAACTTTCAATTGTATCAGTTTTGGTCTTGTATGATGGAATCACAGGCATATAGAATATCATCTCCTTACGCTGCAAGTACTCCCTTTTTCTGATAAAAGACACGTCTACTACGATCTGGTCATTATTTCAGACTCAGGTGCCAGCTGTTCTGTATTGTGAGTCTGAGTCTAGCCAGTTGTTGTCACTCTGCACCCTTCTCCTACAGTTCTCCAATAGTACCCTCTGTCCTTGCTGCCAGCTCTGTGCACCTGTTTCCCAGCATAGTGTTAGAACTCCAGAATCCTTTGTAGTTTTGTGCCCTTGAATTAACAACTATAGGGGACGCCAAACGACAGCTACCCTCCTTTTCATGACTTGTACTGTCTCGGTGTTGCTGCAGATGTAGTTCAATTAACTTTACTCTAGACATTATATCCCGCAGTGATCTTTTTAACTTTCAGGTGTTTAGTCAGAGGTTATGTACTTCATTCTGCTGCAGTTCATTGTGAGAATATGGAGGAGGTAAGCCTGGCATCCTCATTGTGTAGCTATTTTGCCATACACATCAGCTGTCACTTTCTTGATTAGAAAGCCAGGTAAGAGCAGCAAATGGCCTATGTTTACAAAGTGAAGTAAGAAAGAGAAGGAAATACTCCTGAATTCCAATTTGATTCTCCATCCTTATTTCATTTATACCCTTGTTGCTGATAATACTAATTTTATTGTTTAAAGTATATTAACTTTGCAAAAAAAAATATTTCTAAAGAACTGATCTATTTAAATTAAGTATATCTTCAATGAAATAGTTTGTAGAATATTTGGATCTAGCAATCAGAAACTTAAAAATCTACTTTATTCCTAAAGAAACTATTTATTTTCCTAAAGAGACCTGTTCCCAAACAATCACTAGTAGATTGAAGTTGGAGAAATAAGGCAGGTAATTAAGAAATACTTTAATAGAGAACATATTGGTGGCTATTAACACAAATATTTTCATTTAGAAATTTGCAAAAATGACAATATACAAATAAATTGTTGCCAAAAATAAGAGCAAAAGTTTATCAACACCAAGTTTTTTCTTCATATATTATAGGACAGAGGAAACAAGTAAAATGGAACTGTATTGTAAAACTGTATCACTGACAACAATGCAGAAGGTAAGTTAAACAGGAAACTTCAACTATCCCAAATTAATTAATCAAACAATTCAATTAATTAAGAAAATGGGTTGTGTAACATTTAAAAAAACTTGGTATTGAAATACATTTAAAGTGATCATTTAATTTTTTTAAGTGACATTAATGACATATATTTGGACACAGATCTGTGTTCATGGATTTTTAAAAACCTTAATAAATAATTAATCAGTAGAGAGAAATTGCACTACTTTATTTTTCTCGGTTTTGCTGCATAGGCCTACAAATGATTGATTTTACATATTTTTAATTTAAGGAAGTATCACTGAGCTAAACTGGACACATCAAGAATTAATAATATTGTGGTTTTTTCCAGCTCTCTGTGTTGCTAGCCTCATAATTCTGAGTCATTCACATTATTCCTATTCAAAGAAACATCTATGATATGAGTCCTTTGAAAGTGATCAACAGAATGTTTGAGGTAAAGAGAGAACATTTTGAAGCACATAGTTCTATTCACAAAATATTTCAGAACTTAGGAACAATTTAAATAGAAGCAAAAGATAGGTACTTAAGTAGGTAAGTAAGTAAATAGGTAGATAGATGAATAAAGAACACTTTGAATTTTATGTAAAACATGTATAAAAACTATTATTTCAAGATAATCAAAGCATTTTTAAACTATTAAGCAAAATATGTCATCTTAAATATAATTTTAGGCTAATTGAACAGCACTTAACAGTAGTTATCAATTATTTAATTAAATAATATACTAAGGAGCTTAAATCCATTCCTAGTACTTTTAAAAAATGTTATTAATATTATTATATCAATAGTATTGATACATGAAGAACTTCTAATACTCTGTTTTAGACATTGTTTTTAGTCTAGGAATTCTGCCATCCGTATCTACCATGCCTTCTTTTATAATTTTCCTTAAAAGGCAGAATAAAATTCTTTCTCCCACTTTCTATACTATTTCTGTACAATGGAGCCCACAGACTCACAACTGAGTGGGCTTTCATCATCTCAAATGTTCTGCTTTTCCTAATGTAATGTTTAAAAAAGTCATTCAAAGGGAAGTTTTGCCAAAATTTACTGATACACAGAAAAATGCTTTTGATTTCTTTTTTTTGTTTTTGTCTGGGTTGGAATTATATGTCATTGTGACTGATAGAACTGTGGCAGATCTTAGCCAAGCTAAAGAAGCATTTGTTTATATTAATAGCTAACCCTTATATATAGTGCATGTACTTTGTGCCAGCCAGATCCTTCTAAATTCCTGACATTTCATTTAATCCACACAAAATGACTGTATGGAGGTGAATAACCCTGATTTTCACCTAATACATGGATAATGAGACAATGGGGAGCAAAGGAACTTCTCAGGATCACTTATGTGAAGTGGGTTGGATCAAGCTATGACCCTAGTCAGCTGTTGCAGGTCTTCAGCCAAAAACCCTCACTGTGTTCTGTGTTGTAAACCAAAATATTAAGCAGCATTGAGTTAGTCATTCATCACTTATACCATCCCCAGTAACTTATTTTGGTTTTAAGCCCCCTCCAAAAAAGAATAGAACTCACACGGTAGTCAGGCATCATGTTTTGAAGAACTAACCAGCAACAAGCATGACTGGCACATATTTCCTTTGAGTTCTCTGCTAAAGATCTGTATATGCTATGCTCTTTCCTATATCTCTCACTTTATTACAGCTCTTTTCTCTCGTTGTCTGAGAATTATTTCCTTCCCTATTTTCTTCAAATATTGATGGTTTCCGTCTTAGGCTCAGGTCTCCTCTCCTGTTTCTGAATAATATAAGTTGTTCAGTATCAGTGGCTATCTGTGTTCATTAATGGTTTCTGAATCCTTTTGGCTAGAAGATGCTTTTCTGTGAGCTCTGTATAGATATATTATTGGCTCTTTAAAAATTATTCTGGAATCTTCCACATAGATAAAATATCAAAGTTAATCTAATCAAATCTTCCCTAATCAAACTGCCTTTTCTATTTTTCTCCATTTCAGTTATTAGCCTAATTATTATCAGATTGCTCCAAATAAAAACATACATTATATCTCAGTATCTTTCCTTTTTATATTTTCCCAAAAAGTGAGTCCTGTATATTTTGCTCCTTAAATGTCATTTAAAAGTTCTTTATCTTTCCTATCCCTTTTATTAGTGGTATAATTTATGTCCTTATATTCTGATATGTGGATAATTGCAATAAGCCCATGCTTGGTCTTCATTGACTTATTGCCTAAAACTGTTCAATTTTTCACTTTAAAACCAAGTATCTTTTAAAATAATAAAAATAAAAACCACTTTCCCTGATATTATTCCATGTTGTAAATGTTAACAGTTCTAGACCCTCATAGAAAATGATCTGTCTCTTTGATTAACATGTAAATTCTCAGCCATCTTGCCTCAAATATTCACCACCTCTACCTCAACTCCATCTCCTCTCAACTATATTATAACTGCATAAAGCGTCCTCTTTTTCTCTGAACATGACATCCTTTTTTTCCCATTTCAAAACTAAAACTAGACATAAAACTGGTACTCAAGTTCTTAGCCCTCTTATTATCATTTAGTTATAAGTAGAATAACAAATATTACTTATATTTGTTGGCTTTTCCAACCTAAATTTATTTTTATTTCTATATTCATCATGGTTATTATTTGTAGTAACGTTGACATCGATTTTTTCTCTTGACTTGTCTGATTTTGGTATCAGGTTAATGCTGACCTCCTAAAGTGAGTTTGCACATAATCCTTCAAATTCCCCTTTTAATTCTTCAGATGTTTGATAAAATTCACCAATAAAGCCCTTGGTCCTGGACCAGTGTCTCTTGAGAAATATTTTAATCTCCTGACTAGAAACTTGTTTGTTTAAATATTCTATTCATGGCCCCATCCTCTAGGGTTGCATGTTCCTTGGTATTTATCCATTTCTTCTGGGGTTGTCTCATGACTTTTTTTATATCAGTTGTAATATCTTTACTTTTTGATTCTATGAGTTTTCTTAAATCTGGCCCAATGTTTATCAAATTTTGTTTTCTTTTTTAAAAACTGACTCTTTGTTTCAGTGATCTTTTATCTTTTCAGTCTATTTTCCCCTAGAATCACTCTGATCTTAAGATTCCATCTTTCCTTGTTCCTTGTGTATATATAGTTAGCGTATTTAGATATTTGCAATCTTAACATAGATATTTATTGCCATGAACTTACCTCTTAGAAATATCTTTGTTGCTACATAAATTTTGTCATGTTTTATTTCTGTATTCATCTGTCTGATTTTTTTTTAATTTCTATTTTCATTTATTTGATCAATTTATTGTATAATAACCTGTTGTTTATTCTTCATAATTTATTGTTTTTTATTTTCTTGGGAGTTCAAGAAAATGCCAATTTTGTAAAATTTGTTAAGAATTTTTTAGTGACTTTAGATAAGATCCAAAATGGAGATTGTTCCATATGTGCATGAGAAGATTGTGTACTTTGCTTCCTTGGATTGAAAATTCTGCAAATGTCTGTTAGGTTTACCTGGTCTAACATGCCATTTCAGTCTAATGTTTCTGTGCTGATTTTCTTGCTCTATGATTTTCCATTGATAAAAGTGTGGTATGTAGCTTTACTACTATTATTATATTGCTTTTATTTCTCCCTTTAAATCTGTTAATATTTGGTTATATATAACTAGGCTTCAAGATGAACATTTCATGGTATTAAACATAGGAAAACATTTCATACATAATAATAAGAAACAGATATCACCAAGCTAATAAATGACTGAATAGTACAAAATATTTACAAGATTTGTATGGAACTGACATATATTGAATATTTGTCTCAGAAAGCAACAATATGCATTATGACATATTTAGTCTAGATGGAATAAAAGCTATAAAAAGATACTTGAATTAGTGCAAAATTAATCATTTAAATACATAATAATAACAAATGCCACATTGTTATAGAATTCTTATTAATACAGTGAAAAAGACTTGAGCAATCACATTAATTGTCACAAACAGAACTATAACAGAACTTAAATTTCAAGGTCAAAAATGCGAATTGAGTCATGGGCAACTGCAAGGCACCTTTTTTGGGAATATGATGAAATAATTAATCTTGCAGATAACTCATCTGACATTTGATTAATAAAATTAGAATATTAGGATACAGCAAAGGATAGTCAGAATAAATGAAGTTATTTCTTATCTCCTTGAGATTAGTGTTACAGCCAAGACTATCTCCTGCTTAGGAATTTTGTTTGTCTTTCAAATATCAATCACTGTTTTTCAAACTTTGACATGCATAGACTGTCCTGAAGATCATGCTAGTAGTATAAATTCTAATATGTCTAGATTAGGTTCCATCTTTCTGAATCTCAAGAAAGTTCCCAGATAATTTCATTTCTGCCAGTCTGATGGCCACACTTTGAATAAAGGAAAGTGGGACCATAATGCCGGGTTATAGTGCATAGTTGTAACCAGATGATTTTTAAAAATTGCTGTGCTCGGGCCCACCCTGGTGGCGCAGCGGGTTAAAGCACTGCACTAAGAAGCTTAAGCCACTTCTGCATGAGTTCGATCCCTGCCTGCTCCGGAGGTGACCACATGGCATGGCAGACCTCTCCTGGCCTGTCCGCTGCTCCCCTCAGCAGTGTACTTCGTTGACCTGCCTGTTCTGCTCCCTACTCTGTCTCTGGTGAATTCTCTCACCCTCCACATCTCTGGCCTGTACCCCAGTTCTGTATGAATAAATAAATAAATCTTTAAAAAAAAATTGCTGTGCTCACTCTCATTGCAAGACATTCCAGTTAAATTAGCATGGGAGATTGCTTTAGTGCTGTGAATTTTTAAAATTCCCAGATTTTTGTAGGGGTAGTACATTTGGGAAACTATCAGTTGTAGAGATTTTATAAATTACTATATACCTATTTTTGTACAAAATAGAAGTTAAGTTTTTATTTTGTTAACTTTTATTCGTTAATTGTATTTACTTGTGTATTTGTGTCAATATTTATAAATATAACATTTAATCTATGATATTTCACCAGAATGCTTCATAATTAATGAAAATATCAAATATATGATGACATTAATGAAAACATATAATACAAATTCCATATGATCCAGTTATCCCACTTCTAGGTATTTACCTGAAAATACAAAAACACTAATTCAAAGAGATATAAATACCTACACTTTTTTTCGGTATTGTACCATAGCCAAGAACTGGAAACAACTTAAGTACCTATTGATAGCCAAATTAATAAAGAAAATATTTATAAATGTGTATCTATATATCTTTATAGCAGTATATAATTATATAAATATATGAACATATACACACTGGAATGCTAATTCTTATAAAAGTGATAAAATCTTGATATTTGTAGTAAAATAAATGGACCTGGGTGGTATTGTGCTTTTGTGTGTGTGCGTGTGTGTAGAAGACCTGGTGTGTAGGCCAGAGGTGCAAGTGGTGAGTATTCACTAGAGACAGAGTGGGCAGAAGAGTTGCAAATTTACTGAAATACACTGCTGAGGGGAGCAGTGTGTAAGATGAGGGAGGTCTGCTCTGCTATAAGTGGGTCTCTAGCTAGGGATCAAACTCAAGCTGTAGCTTGAGAACAACCATGAGGGAGGCCCTGTAAAATCAGAAAGACATTATATTTCATGGATGTGGCATAAAATTAATAAATAAAGATAAAGTAAATAAAAATAAAATTTTTGATTATGAGATGGTTAGTGGTTACCTGAAGGGACAGCTTAAAGAGGTCAATTGCATGTTGAAACAAAATTTGAACTTTGAGCAGTGAAGTTAAGGTAATATAAACAGATACCAATTTATTATGATGTGCACCTGAAACTTATAAGAGTTATTTAATTGTAGTATGAGAAGTGTACACATACATATACATACACCAATAGTTATTAACTGGAATATTAGTTGCTGATTGGAAATTATGGAGAAAGTATTTTCTTATCAAATGACTGTCAAGCATTGATGGACTTAACCCCACCTGCCATCCTCTTCCAGGTATTTATATCAGACTTTAGTGAAACAGGTGTTCCAGACGCAGTTGATAGTCTGCAGCATGGTTGTTAGGGAAACCTAGCTGTGGTATGTAATGGGAAGCCATTCCCTTCTAGGTGGTTTAAATTTATGGCTACATCTTAATTTAGATCAGAAAGATGGTATGTCTCTGAAATGCTTCCAGTTGCTAAGATACTATAAAGCTGGGGTCCTGAACTTGAAAGTTCATGTGTGGGTTGCAGATAGTGTGTGTGTGTGTGTGTGTGTGTGCACATGTGCATGTGCGCGCGCGCACTTGTAAGCATCTCATCTATTGCATTTCACTAAATACGTAAATGTGTAGCAGATCACTTTTGACAGCAGTCACTATATAAAAATAGCTGCATTAAAATATTATTTTACAGACAGAGAACTTGAGATATAAGATGGTCATTTTCCTCCCTTTATCTTGTAGTTATGAATGTTTATAGCCTAAGTACAATTACCTAGTTTTTTACATAAGTGTGAACATAGTATACCTTATAAAAAAGAAAATTTCCTTTTCTAAGAGACCTTCTTTTCCCTGTCATTTCTTGTTTTTTATGTGTTGTAGAAAAAATCACTTTAATGCTAAATGTCCCAGACCTATTTGTTTAAAATATTATTTTATTTCAAAAGAGGTCATCAATGCTATAGGTGCCCAAGGGTCTTTAATATTATATATTAGGACTTTTCTTTGAGATAATTTAAATGTGGCCAATCTTTTCTAGAATCTTACCAATAAGTGCAAGTGGATGCAACTGAGGTTAGAAAGTGAGATTGGGAAATTGCTAATATGATTTATTTTAGTTTTGCTTTCTTTTTTTGCTTTTTATCAAATATGAGTAAAAGAAAGGTCAAATGAGGACATATCAGAACATCTTGGCAAAGCTAAAATATGCCATCAATAAAAAAACAAATAAAAATTAAATATAAACTCTTTAAATCCAAGTTTTAAATAAAATACGCTAACCATTAATCATATTTTGATACCATGATAACACTGTCTAAACTAAATTTAAAATATTCTTAAATATGAAAGTGCATTTAAATGACATAAGGCATTTATAAAAAGAAAATAATTTACCTGCTTTAAATCTGTTTGTCTTTACACATATGTGAAATTTAGATAATTATTTTCAAAAAATGGTTGAAATATATGGTTTAAATATGTGCTTTCAGAACTTGTTATTGGAATTCACTTAGACTATTTGGTAAAGTTAAAACATTTTAATGCTGTATTTCTGTAAACTATAATTATAGTTTACAGAAAATTAAATTAAAAATTTCTTGATTCTGAACATTATCATTCACATAAATGAAAAAAATGTATAGTGATCCCAATCAAATAAACACCCTATTTTTTGTGGCATCATTACTAGTCATGATGATTCTCTCAAGTTGACTTCATTGTCCAGGGTGTAACCTCAGAACACGCTTACTACCTTATTCACATCAATGGGTTAGCACCCACTTGTCACATAAATTTAACACAATATGTTCAAATTTATTGATCCAAACACTGGTTTTGCTGCTAAGTTATGTGTTGTTGTTGTTGTTGTTGTTGTTGTTTTTCATTTGACTGTGTCTACTAAATTTCCAAACTTTATCTCTAATTTTGTATATTATATGCCAAGTTACTAGGAAATAAGCAGAAATGTCTTTAGAATTTGAAACTCTTGAATAATGAACTTTGTATTTAAGTAATCTTTCATGTTAGCACAAAAAGCAGCCAAAGATGTAGAAATCAACCTCAATTCACATAATTCCTAGAGATCTAAGAAATAATAGATAGTAGTTTTATTATTATCTTCAGGGGAAGAAATTCACCCATTGGTATTAAACATTTTCTATACATGTACAGTGTTTCATTGTAGAACATTTGTTTGTATTGCCAAGGTCTAATAGCTATTCAAAGTAGAGTTATACAAAGAGGTAGTTAGACATGCTTAACATTCAAAATGTTAACTCATTCAGCAGTATAGAAAAATTCTTAAGTGTTTTTGAGGTCACAAGTAATTAGATTATTCATCCTAATTTTATTTTCATTTAAGCGTATTGGTTATTTCAATAAATGTATAGTTTTTGAGGACTAGTTTGAATATAAATTGAATCATTTTTATCAAAATAAACATGAAAGCAACTTCTACAGAGATTTAAAATTGACTTACTTTAGGAGTAACACTATGCGACAGACTTAAATTGTTCTTTGCCTTCTAAAATGTCAACCTTGGGCATATTATCCAAACTTAAGTTGTCCACTTCATTCAGAAAATAGAAGGAAGATTCTGACATCTTCAGCATGGTGTTGAGGATGATGTAAGTTGGCATTTTCTATTGTCAAGTTCTTGGGGCAGTACAAACTCATATATATATATAGTATTAGTAATACATTCCTACTGTTTTTATTACAATTGTAATATTATTACTGTGTCATTGTAGCACATCTGGAATAGTTGTATAATTAATTTTAAGGATACTTTAGTGAATACCAAAAGAAATAAAATATATTGTCCCTTGTTTAGGTGCATTCATTTCTAATTTTAACCCTTTCCTTGCTGCTATTATTTCTAACACCACCATTGATTCACTTCATAAGTTCATATACATATGATCATTCCAAAGCACATATAACAATCTCAGTTAATCCTCACAATAACTTTATGTGAAATTACTAACCTACTGATGAAGAGTAAAAACCTTTGTTACCAAGTGACTACGGTGAATAGTAAAACTGGAATCAAAACCAGAGTCTCTCTTTGTGTTTAGTATTATTCTGGTTCTAAACCCAGACAAACATCGCACAAAGATGAAAACCATTGACTAATATATTTTGTAATGTAGATATATAAATTCTTGACAGAATGCTATTCAACTAAATCCAGCAATATGTTAAAGAATTATTGTAATAGGTAAGTAGGATTTGTCCCCAAAATGAAGTTTTATTAAATTGGGATATTACCTACCACAAGGGTAGTCACAGTTTTAAAATGTGGAAAAGTAGAAAATTTATACATTTCTATGGAACTATAGAAGATACCACTGTGTAAAATAGTTGGCAATTACTCAAAATCTCAGTCATCAGAGTTACCATATAAAACAGTAATTCAGTAAAAACAGTAGGTATATAATGAAGAGGGCCGGATGCATAATTTTCAGTAAAAATTCATACATGAATGTTCCTGAGAGCTATTTCTAATTTACATCACATGGTGCAATAAACACAACATCAACTGCTAAAAAGGTAAACAAATGTGGAATATTCATAAATAGACCTTGAAAAAGTTATATGAAAATTCAAAAACAGAATTCCACATATTGTATGATACATTTATAAGCAGTATCTCCAATAGTTAAATCCAGTTGCCAACTGGTTGGAAGGGGAATAGGAAGCTACTGTTTCTCTTTGGAGTGATAGTTGCAAAAAATTATACATATGTTAAAATCACTGAATTTTACAATTTACAATAGCTAAAATAGTTAAGGGATGTGAAATTTATTTCAATTAGAAAATAACAAAACGACAAAACAAACAACAAAAGGAGACCAGTCATTAAATGATTGCATTTTTAGCTCAATGAAAGATTGTCATGTTACTTTGACCATTGGAATTGAACACATGAATCTCTTTCACCATTACTTAACAGTGTGCATTTCATGTATTGATGTATTTGTTAAAATATAATAGCCTGCATTATCTGTGAAGGGTAAAAACATAGGAAGCACTTCCTAGTACATTTTGTGAGAGCAATTATGAGAGCTAGTCCAAAGCCAGACAAAGACATTACAAGAGAGAAAATTGCAGACTAATATTTCTCATTAGCGTAGGTGGAAAATGACTAAAAAAAATAGCATAATAAATCCAAAAACCATAAAAATAATAATGTGTAACAGCCAACTAGGATTTACTCTTGTATGGAAGGCTTGTTTGATAATGAAAAATTGATTAGCATAGTCCATCATAACAACACACTAAAAAAATTATGATTATCTCAATAAATTCAGTAAAGGTATTTTACAAAAGCTAACATCCATTTATTATTAAAAAAAATCAATAAACTTAACAAAAACTACCTCAATGAGATAAAGTGTATCTCCCAAAATGTAGAGCTAACCTTATACTTAATGGGGAGAAACTTAAAGTCTTCCCTATATGATATGTACAAGTTATGGTTGCCCACTCTTACCACTACTTTTCAACATTGTGCTGCAAAAAAGTTCTTGCAAATGAAAATTTACAAGAAAGGAAAATATATACAATTGGGAAGGAGGAAATAAATCTGCCATTGTACACAGATGACTTGATTGTCTATGTAGAAAATCAGAATGAACTAACAGTGGCAGCAACAACAAAACCTTAAAATTCCTGTAAATAGGCCCTCCCTGGTGGCGCAGCAGGTTAAAGCACTTCGGCATGAGTTCGATTCCCGCCTGCCCCGCAGGTGACCACATGGCGTGGCAGACCTCTCCTGACCCGCCCACTGCTCCCTTCAGCAGTGTACTTTGTCGATCTGCCTGTTCTGCTCCCCACTCTGTCTCTGGTGAAGCCTCTCGCCGCCCCTGAGCCTCTGGCCTGTACCCCAGTTCTGTGTGAACAAATAAATATTAAAAAAAAAAAAAAAGATAAAGATGATTTCTTGTTAAAAAAAGAATCCTGTAAATAATAAGTAATTATGACAGTTACAAAATACAAGGTAAAAATTTAAGTTATTCACTTTCATATTTAGTGATAAGGAGCAAATGGAATTTGAAATTAAAAATGCAATTTATCATTTATCATTTATCCATTGAACAGAATAGTCTAGAAATAGACTGCTATAAATATAATCAAATGAGTTTGACAAATAAGCAAAGGTAATACAAAGAGAAATAATTGTCTCTTCAACAAATGATATTGGAACAACTGAACATTCAATGCAGAAGTGACTGAATTCTTAAATACTGATAAAATCTTATGCTTTTGAGAATATGGAGCAACAAGAATTCTCATTTCTTACTGATAAAAATGAAGGGAAATTTGGGGACCTGATAATGCAAGATAAAGGCAAGAAGGGATGCAAAGAACTTGACTGAAATGAAACATACTTAAAACAGAAAAACAGAAAAATAAGTAAAGACAGAAATAATTTGTAGTAATTTGTTATAAGTGACTTTGATGGTCAATGTCTGAGTATTATAGGGTACAAATTTGTTACATTCTCAGGAATCAACTTGAGTTATCCCTAATAACAAGTCAGCAAAAGACCCTTTCTCCTTTTTTAATGTGAAAAACAATACCCAGAACCCCTGTGATTCAGGGACTTTTCCAGAATGATTTTCTCCAACACATTATGGTAAGAAATAGTGGTTTTTAGATCTTAGAGATGTCATATATATTCCTGTAAACTAATGAAGTTATTTGGGGGATATATAAGCACAGTGCAGTCATTTTGAGGAGTGCCAAATTTGATTTTATTTTCAGTCTGACCTGAAAAAAGGAAAACAATTTCTTTTCAAGTACTGAGAAGTCCAGAGTGGGTCTCCTCCCTATTCCTTTCTTGAATTCATTCCTCAAAATGCACAGAGAAACAGAAAATAAATGTCAGACATACTCTTACCATGCATTCAGCCTCTCTCAAGGAATTAATGAAACATCATGTTTGTGTTCTGGGTGATGGTCTTTCAAACCCTTATATTTTGAGCCCCACAACCACTACCTTGCTTCTCCTGAAGAATCATTCAGCTTGTCTCTTTTTCTAGTCCTCTTATATAATCCATTCTTGACATCACTGCCAGACATTGTTATAAAAGTATGACCTTGCTCACTTTACCTTTCTTTTATTCCCTCTTTTCAAGATTTCACAAAATCCTGCACACCACCACTCCTTAACCCCTTGGTTCTCCTTTTCTTTAATGAGTCAGCTCCAGTGACTTTCTCTGTGTGGAATCCATCCATTATGGTTTTCCCCAGGCTTAGTTGGGTATTCTTTCCTGCTCTTATCATAGTATATGCAGTTCTCTATCTTAGAAACTTTACATGATTATTCTATTATCATAACACTTCTAAATCACTAGTGGTCATTGAAGTTAGACTATATATTATTGATATTTATGGATGTCTTTGTTGCTGATTTATCATTTGACCTTTGGTAAATCATTTTTCTTCAGGAACAAGTTTTCCCCCTATAAAACAGGCCAATAAATAGAAAACCCCTCAGGGTTTTAGACTACTCTATATGACTATTGGTAGAAATATAGTCTGGTCCAGCCTTTATGGAAAACACTATGGAGGTTTCTCAAAATGTTAAAAATAGATCTTCCACATGGTCCAGTAATTCTACTTCGAGGTATCTACATGGAGAATTCAAAAGAACTAATTTGAAGGGATATGTGCACTCCTATCTTCATTGCAACACTGTTTAAAATAGCTAATTTATGGAAACAACCTAAGTGCCCAACGACAGATCAGTAGATTAAAAAGATGTGGTATAAATGCATAATGGATACTACTACTCGGCTTAAAAAAAAAAAAAAAAACCCTCTTGTCATCAGTAACAAGGTGGAAAGAATTGGTAGGTATAATGCTAAACAAACTAATTCAGAAGCAAAAAAGACAAATACCAGATGATTTCACTTATATATGGAATATAGAGAAACAAAGACTCAAACAGAATCAAATCAATAACAGCTCCTCAATTTGGAATGTAGAATTGAGGCTGGCAGAGGGTGAGGGAACAAGTTAAAAGCAAAATGTGGAGGGTGCTAAATAGACTATGTTCGAGGACTGTGGGTGCTCTATAGTGGAGTGTTGTTTAACCTGCCCTGAAGAAGGTTAATCCTATACCTGATCATATACATTGTTGCAAAACAATTAAAATATATATATATATATATATATATATGTACATCTTCATATATTAACAAATATAGTTAAATATAACTTTGAAGGAATGTTCTAAACTGTATAGTCTAAGACAAATGTGAAAAATTATGATTGAAGGTAAGGGTATGGACAGTTGGGTAAATACTTATTATGAACCAGAAATGTCTTGTGATTACTGAACAAATAATTAGATATAAGCATTGGCTGCATCCAAAGTATAGTGTACATTTTGTGCTGGCAGGACCCAGACTAGATTACTGTATTTCCTTCTAGTTGCATATTATATAAGATATTGACAGTTGTCTTAAGAAAAAACAAGAGAATATAGGTTGTAGAGATGGAAAAAAAAAAGAAATAGGGAAAATGATGTAGGAAACTGGTGAGGGGGTGGCGGGGGGCAGATGTCTGCTTATTCCAGATGAAATCATGACAAATCATCATATGGAAGATTTATTCCATGAGTACCAAATGCAAACTAGAGATGGGTGTAGAAGACTAAGAAAGACAAATTTTAGTTTAAGATCTTATTTTTATGTTAGAAACAGTTTAGAGCACCCTCATGATGGTGGTGGTAGTGAATTGTGATGTAATATCCAAACAAGCAATACTATTCAGAATTAAACCGAATTGCAGGCTAGCTGATTCTAAGACCCTTTACCTGTTTAAGATTATAATCAAACTCAATATTCTTATTATGGTTATAAAACATGAAAAGGATCATGAAATCAGTACTATAGCAAATCCCAGAATACTGTTCTGGGAGTCAAATAGCAAATCATAAGCGAATGGCAGGTGACAGCCCTGAACCAGTGAAAACAGAGGACTTCTGTTTATATCAATACATCCTATTGGGTATCTGTTTAATTCTGTCTGGAATGTCTCTGTGTGTGGTTTGTTTGTTTGTTTGTTTTTTTTTTTTTTTTTTGCTTGACAGTATTAAGGTTTCATTAATGACCCTTGGTGTCCTTCAAGGTTTGGTTACTGTATCTCATATGATACTTGCTGTTGCAAATTCAAATCACAAAATGGTCTCATTCTCCAGCTTAGAGGAGGAGATGGGGGGGGTGGTTTGAGGTGGAGTGGGGTGGGTACTGGGAGATTTCCTTTAAAGATTCATCAAGGGCTGAGATGACAAAGCCAAATAATGTTAATATAATTGCCTGGAATGACTTTTGCATAGTCCTACTTGAGGAACACAGTGGCTGTTCCTCATTACTTTCATATTTACATTACAAAGTCAAGTGCATCAACAAGCCTATATTAACCATATGTTTATATGCTTGTCATGTCCAAAGACCTACATATGTCTGCGTGTGGCTTATAAAAACTGTAAGGGGGAAATAGAGAAAGAAAGTAGGAAAGAGAAGATGTAACCCACAGAGAAACAGGTTAAAATAATTTCCATTACTTTTTTTTTTTTTTTTTTTTCCCCACATCAGTTTCAGCTCTTCCTCAGCGCAGAAGGAGGTTGTGGGTTGCCGAATCGGTGCTGGAATGAAGAGTAATTGAGCTCGAACTGAACCCGAGGCAGCTTTCCCCTCCGGGTGTCATTGCTGCAGCCTCCAGTGCCGGGTCCCTAGTTCCTCAGCCGCTTCCCGGTGCGAAATCGCCTGTGAAGACAGCAAAGCCACCGCAGAAGTTGCCGAGCACAAGACTCCGGAGGCATTGGCTCAGTAACTTTTCACGTCATTTTCTGCTCCGGAGCCCCTTCTCGCCTCTCCGCGCAGCCTTTCCCATTGCAAATCACCAGTGCTCATGGGGCAGGGGAAGAGGAGCTTGCAGCACTGAGCTGAAACCGGACTGAAGCCAGTGATGTCCGGCACCAAATTGAAGGACTCCCCCCCTTGGCGCAACTGGTCATCCGCTTTGGAGCTGAATGAAACTCAAGAGCCCTTTTTAACCCCCACCGACTATGACGACGAGGAATTCCTGCGGTACCTGTGGAGGGAATACCTACACCCGAAAGAATATGAGTGGGTCCTGATCGCTGGGTACATCATCGTGTTCGTGGTGGCTCTTATTGGGAACGTCCTGGGTGAGTCTGGTCTCCGGAAGCCCTCCAGAGGGCTGTCAAGTCCCCTCCACTTCAGGCAGCAAAGGCTCTGAAGACCCCTCCCTCCCTCCCTCTGGGATGCAAACAAAGAGGTCATTGCTCTCTCCTGGGGTGGGGTTTTGTTTAAAAAAAAAAAAAAAAAAAGTTTTCTGATTTTACAAACCAGGACCAAGCCCTGGAATGGTTATTTCTTTTTCGGTGGGGAGAAGGTGGAAACCACGTTTCTTTCGTGAGCTCCTACCTAGGCTACAATCTCCAGGAAAGAGGCAGTGACGGGGATTTCCCTGTGGATTTTATTGAGTGTGGGGAAATTAGTCTTATTTTTGTATAGCATGCCTGGGTGTTTGGGGCGGGGTGATTTCAGGAAGGGAAAAAGCTGGCAGAATGCAAAGCATCTCTAAGGAGCAAGCTCTCAGTTGAAAGAAAGGACTGTGAACTAGGTAGGGTGCCCTTTGGTGAGGAGGTTTAAGCTGTCTGCAGGTGGTAATGAAAGGACTGGGAGTGGAGCCTGAGGCAAAGCAGGGAGGCGCACTCACTCACCAAAGCTGAATTAAATGGGAACCTTGCGGGAGCAGCAAGAGGAGGGGCATGAGACAAAAGTGTCAACGAGATCGCAGTCATTCATCAATCCATTCATTCATTCATCCCAAGCAATAAACAATTTTTTCAGATCATGCTTCATGCGTGTTGCTAGGCTTGGGAAATATATGTAACTACCTTTTTTTTTTTTTTTTTTTTTTTTTGTGAGACCAAGTTAATGCTATGCTCTCTATGTCCATCTAGGTTTGTACGTAATTATGTCCTAGCCCATTTCCCACCTCTGCTGGAGGAGGGAACGCAGTGTGATATGGTTAGTAACAGTTTATTAGGGCAGCTGGAGAATCCGCTAAAAGAAAAAGGAGCTTTAGAAAGGATTGAAGACTTAACATGAATTGTGAATGGAAAGAGCTTGTACCTTGATGAATGGAGAGTGGGAGACTTTCAAAATATAGAGGGCAGTGTGGAGGGAATCTCTACTGAAATGAAGAGATAGGGAAAGCTTGGAGAAGATGCTGTTGATTTTTATTTATACGAAGAAGAGAAAAATAGTGAAGTGAGATAGGCTGGGAGGTTTTGAAGTCAAATGGGAAGAATTTATAGCAGTAATGGGAGATGGCAAGGAACTTATTCAGCACTAATCAGCACTAACTGATTGTTACCTTTTCTCCCCCTTGTGTATCAGTCTGGGAGAAAGCAGTCTCACCAATTCAGCCCATGGAGTAGTTGGTATGATGTGGCTGAGAGTTTGTGATATTCTATAGAAAATTGGTTTATAAGTAATGAGATATAAGAATCTTTTGAGAACTTTAATCTTTTTTTTTTACTTTCAGACTTTTTGATGATTTTTTTAAAGTTTAGTAGAAAGGAAGGCTAGAAAGGAAGATGAAGAAAATGAGTGAGATGAAAATATACATGTTAGAGTTATCTGTTATAAGGATAAGTCTGTTGATGATAATGATTTTTTGTTTCCCTTTTTTGTTGTTGTTGTCATTCATTTTTAGGGTTACAAATATTAATACACAGCCACAAGTATAGAAACATTTTACTGCATTAGGCCAGCACTTAGCACTAGGTGAATATCCATACTTATTGTATGCCAGCCCCTTGACACACACTTTCTCATCTAAACCAAAAAGTAACACATTTGATAGAAGCAAGGCTTAGAGATATGAAGTGACTTGTTAAGAATCATTATTCAGATTCCATTTTACTTCTTATGACCTTGGTCCCAGATTTCTCCATTGATATTCCACTCTAGAATTAGAAAGCATAAAGAAGATTAATTTTTGTCACTGGTTGTTTGCAGCCTATTAAATGTGTTTCCTGTTCTCCCTAGCATCTAAGTCCACTGTTAATAAATTACCATGAGGGGTTAATGGTTTTGCCATTCTCTCCAGCAAAAACCTATCCACAGAGGAATATTATTGCTTTGCAATAAAAATTCGACAACTTCTGCAGGAATAGTTACAAATATTAATTCTTTCCCTTTCCTAATTTTATTTCAGACAGTCTCTGACAAAACTTATTCTTAGCTTTTATTTCATTCTGTGTTTGCATAGACTGCAATGCATAGTTTTCATGTCCTAATTACATAGTTTAAAGGTACATGCTTGCTAGGCTGGGGGATGTCTTAGTTTCAAGAAGGACACTCTTCTACAATATACCTACTTATTTTATAACATCAAGGAAGAAACTACTGTCCACAGCACCAAGTGCTGAAATTATCAATTCCATTCACCTTAAAAAGAAAGATTTACTCAAGTACTCTGCTCTTAAGATATTGACAGCTATTTTCCTCAGGACTGAGAAACAAATTGTCTCTAGCTGAACTGAAATCCATTCTTTACTGACATATTCCCTGAAAGTTGATGAGGTTTAAGTCTGACATTTAAACAAATGAGCAGTGTCATTACTCACAGACAACTTCCTGCTCTTTGATGTCACTGTCAAATTTGCAAAATGGATTAGATTGAGAATTGCTTTTTGCCCCTCTACTATAAGTAATTTTATGCATAGAATGGCAGGACAAGAGATCATATTATTCATGCAAGATAAAGAGGCAACATTAGGTATGAAGGTGAAATACCACAGTGTAGACAGCAGATGTAATCACTGATGCTTCAGTCCATTCATTATTTTCATTTTCATGTCATTGACTACTTGGAATATATCAACATTGCTGGACTCACAAATATAATGTAATAAGTTTAAAGTCATTTCCTCCACAGTGCCCTATTGTTAAGTGATATAGTAGGATATGCCCTGAAAAGAATGACAAAATCTTAATTTTCCACACCTTTATTTCTTCTCCATAAGTCCTTTTCTTTTACTATATCTCCCCATAGCTATCAGATGTTTCTTTCAGAAACAATGCAGTATCCTGGAAACATGTGACAAAAGTCATTCAAAATAAGACAAAAAATTACATGAAAATTCATTAGTGAATGCATTTTAATAGAAGATACTTTGATGTCTAAATATAGAATTTCAAGTATTAGGAGGGAAGAATTTCAAGTCTTAGGAGTTTCAGCATTCTTTTGGAAGGATGCTCTTTCTAGTGCTTGCAAAGTCATGTCCCAAATAACCTTTTCTGTAGCAAGTCTTGTACTATAGCCATGTAGATGTATCCAATTTATCCAATTATTTGGCAAATGTATATTTGAGCAATATTATGTTTTGTTTTTTTTTTTTAATCTTTGTGTGTGTGTGTGTGTGTGTGTGTTGGGGACTTTTGAGGAGAGTCAAAGGAAATATATCTGAAGTAATTCCTACTTCTTATTTCTTGAACTAAAACTAAAAGATGGGTTTCCAATTAGTTCAAACATGGTATAAATAGAGAAAATGAGTTGCTCTTTCACTCTCTTATTTGTGCATTTTAAAGATATGATTTTCATTGGAATGCTTCTATATTCTCTGTTTTTGTTTTGACATGCAAAATGAGGAGCAGATTCAATAAATATTAACAGTCTGATTGTGCTTCTTGTTTCTTATAGGCCAATAGTAAGTTATTGAGCTCTCCAAGTCTTCACAATTGAAAGTAAATGTTGATAATGTCTACCTTGTAGAAATATTATGATGATATAATAGATCTCCTCTATATAGGTAAAAGCCTATATACACAGATATATGTCTGTGTATATATGTGTGTGCGTATTTTTTCTTGATGCATAGTGTACACTAAATTGCAACTTTTATCTTTTCATTTCTTTCATGTTTGTGTTGAAATCTCTCTTGATGAAATTAACAATCAATTTCTGTGCCCATGAGCAATCTCTAGCTCAATAGCTCTTTATGATCGCTACTGTAGCCTTTTTTTTTCAGTTGTGTGTTCTCCTTAATAGCATTTAATAATATGGAGCTTACACATGTTATTGTCCCTGTACTTAGCAACTTCTTCACTTCCATAGGGGTCTAGTGCTTATATGCTACCTAAAATCACCTTCCCGCCTCTCTGTGTACATCATTCCTTTCATTATAACTTGTTCTCATTTTTGCTCATTGTAATTTGCTGGGTTCCATTCACTCAAGAATTTTTGAGTTCTTGATTGGCCTATCACTAATAATGATTTAAATAACATAGAAACACACTCAGTAGGTTTTTTAAAACTCAGTGACATACATTATCTGTCAAGGAATTTACATAGCATCACAGTAAAGTAAAACTGAGTAGGTGGGTGGGGGAATATCTGTGAAGAGTTAAATTGCCATATCTTAGGTCCCAGATATGAAAATGTGAAAGTTTCAAGTTCCTGCGATTCCGAAGTCTAAGAGACATTTCTTTTCTACTTCTCTGAATACCCAACTCAATTCTGTATGTATTTGCAAGCTCACCCTTCCTGTCCAGGAAGCAGAGAGAAGTTGGAGAAAACACTTCACTTGCTCCTGTCAAGACCGGGTAGAAGACATGAATCATGACTATAAAATGTAATAATGGCCATTATATTTTGAATATGTGTGTTTTTCATTATGGAATGCAAAACATACTTATCTGAATGACAGTTAAACTGACTCCTCCACATTTTTGCTAAAACCATAGCCTCTCAGTTTTATGTAATATAATTAATTATGTTTTTAACTTGAACTGGGTCCAGGTGATAAGTTTTTAAATGGCTGTCTGATAGATAACAGCAACATTTATCACAGACAGACAATAATGAGATAATATGAATTACTAATAGTTTAAATGTAATGTGTTTTCCTGTATTTGAAAAAAATTAAGAAAAAATGAAATGATTCTAATTAAAAAAAATCTAGCACTTAAATGGAAATACAGTATCCTAATTTTTAAACATTTGCTTCAGCTTAGTAGAGTTGCATATTTATTTTATATATTAATATGAATATTCCTTAATTTGTGTTTTAGAGTACATTTGCAAATCATAACATTGCAGTTATGTTTGCATTTCAAAATCTCTGAATTTTCATGCAACTCTTCAACTTTCAAGAGTATCCACCACTGTCATTAATTCATTGATGAAAGATCATTCCATCTTGCTATGGCAAAATAATGCAAATTTCATTAAATAATAGCTCAACAATATGGAATAGTATGGTTTGCTTTAGCAAATAGTATGGTATGCTTTAGCAAATTACTTGTGGTGGGGGAAACTGAGCACATTCATGTCTAGGTCCTCTTCTTATGACAAAGGAAATAAATAACATTTATTCACTACTATGTGCCAGGCCTGAGTACCAGAGACTACAAAGCAGGTTTGTATTTTATTGATGCTTCACAACAAAGTTCTAACAAGGAGATTAATAACTTTGTTTTACAAAATAAAAACATTACATTTTAAAAGTTATGTTAACTTTTTCTAAAGTTTAGTCAGACAGTAGGTGACAGCACCAAGCTTCAAATATGGATTTATCACATTACATGGTCTGTCTGTGTCCCTTTACGTCATCCTGTCTCTCTCCCTGTCTTCTAATCCTGACAGAACAGAAAAGAAAGAGTTGAAATGCTGCTTAGGTGCGTGCTCTAGATGATTTGGAGTGTTCTGGCATGATGCCACACTACTTCTCTGGTAGACGACAGTGTCCAGCTAGAATGAGCTCATTTGATAAGCGGATCAAGGTTAGACTAGGGTTACTTTACAAGAGAAAATTTCAAGGTAAAATATGCTTTTGCCAGTTCAGGGAGTGACTCATTGGATAAATGCTAAATAATTGTCACCAAGGATTATTTTGTTATTGAAAGTGCAGTCTTTAGTCAATATTACACCCAAGGACTTGAACATGTAATACCTCAAGTAATCTAAAGATATTTTTACCTCTTTTGGTTTTTCACTTTTACACTTTATTATTTTTTCTAATATAATTAATGTTAACTTTCAAAAATCATGTTTCTATTGATTTGATTGAATATATTATCCTTTAGAGCACATGCTAGAGTTCCTTGAGAAAAATGGTTTTGTATAGTTCCAAACAGGCATTACCAGACACACCAGACATCAAATGATGTTTGCACACTGACAGTAAAACACACTGAAATGATATTAGGTGGAATGCATGATCTATATAATCAATTGTTTAAATAATTGACTCATAGGACTGAATTTATTCATTTACCTTTGTTTTCAGTGATTGATGATCTCTTAATGAAGTATGGATTGGTTATATATTTAAAAGAGCATTAAATTTTTTTCCAGGGTAACTGTTTTCTCATAAACAGACTGTTCATTGTGGGTTAGAGTGTGCTAATATATGTATTTGAAGAGATGTGACGCATACCTATGGATCATAGACTGTATTTGAAAACCATGTTGCCTCACACACAAACACACACACAAAGTTGCTTTCAACCTCAAGTATATATGGACAGTGTCTAACATTTATATAGTATTTTATTCTTCAGAAGACATTGTTACGAATACTGCCTCATTCATCTTACAAGCTAGATCTTGTTTAATTTTTAAAAAATATCAAATACTTGAAGTATCAAAGAGGATATGTCAGCCTGAAAAAAGCTTGCCAATTTCCTACATTCCAAGAGGCCAGAATGAGGATGCTAATGTCCTGTGTGACCTTTAGCTCTGGCGTCTTTGATATCTGACTTTGTCAAGATTTTGAGTACAGACTTACATTATCTGAATTTATGAACCTGGTAAAAAAGAAAATTTTAAAAATTCTAGTGTCTTGATTAAAAATAGGGAGGTACTCCCAGAGCTCCTAAAATTCTTGAGGCGCTTTCAAATACCACTGTCTCCCATGTAGGCTGATGAACATGAAGAGCTGAATAACTGAGGTCTGGGATAGTAAAAATTAAAAATTGAATTCTCACTGGTCTTCATATCATGAAAGTTTATTTATTGCTTATTATTTAAGGTGGTCTGGAGAGTCTGTTTTATCTCGTGACTCCTAGTCCAAGTGTCCTGTGTATTTTATGTACCACCCTTGCATATTCCCTTCCTATATTGTGCCACAATTGATTTGGATAAACAAGAGCATACAACATAATTATGTCACATTCAAGATTATGTTATAAAAAGTGATATCCTGCTCCTAAAGGCCCATTCTTTCTCTTGCTCTTGAATTCTTTGCTCTGGGGGGGGGGGGGAGGTTTTTTATGAGCAGCCCATGTGCTGAGGAATTGAAATATCTAACCAGCACCACAGAGGAAATGAGTCCTGTTAACAACCACATTTATGATCTTGGGGCAAATCCTACAACCAAGTTGAACCTTAAGTGCAGTAGTATTTTCTCTGCACCCCAAGATGATTGCAACTTAATGACAGACTCTGAAACAGAACTATCTAACTAAACTTCTCAAAGTTTTCCTGAATTTTTCAAAGCTATTAGACCATAAATGTTTGTTGTTTTAAATTTAGGATAAATTGCTATAGAGACCCTGATGCTATCATGACCAGAGAATAATGAACTGGACAAGATACACCTTTGTCAAATGTCAACACTTGTCAGTCATGCCCAGTCATTTGGCCCAAACCGACCACATTGTATCAGCATCATTCAAACTGCAAGCAAGGATAGAAAGTGTAAGTGAAAACTGTTTTTGTAGCAGAAATCATATAAAAGTTTTATTTCATTATTTTTTTAACTTCTGTAGATTTAGAGAAAGAGCATTTAGAGAAATCAGGTACCAAACTGCACAAAGGTAAATAAACTGATAGGTATACACATTCCACATTTTAGTTCTCAATTAACTTTTAACATTGGGAGACTTTGTCATCAAGATAACAGAAACCAAGGAACCAACATTGCAATTGAAGAGACAGACTTATTAACAGATAATCTCCGTAAATTGTGGCAAGTATACTGATAGATGGGTATACAGGGTATAGTAGAAGCATATAAGAAGGACACTTAGCGGGTGATTTGGTGATGGGAAGCCCACCAGCATTACAACTGAGATGGAAAAAAGGCACAAAATGATGAAAAAAAAACCCAAAACATAGTATTTTACAAAGTGATACATACATACATACATACATACATACATACATACATACATACATACATACATAAATAGCAGGGCACTTAGTTCCATTTGGGGGATTTGAGAAGGCTCTAGGAGATGATATCTAACATGAGTCTCAATTCATAAATTCTGCTACACAGCAGAAGATAATTCAGTAATAATTTTCTAAGCAGAGAAAACAACATGAGCAAAACCAAAGAGGTGAAATTGCATGGCACCATGAAAAGAATGTTAACCAATCAGGTAGGTTACTCCAGTGCAGATGAGGAGTTTAGGGATGAGACCGGCACATTAGATTAAAGCTGGGTTATGGGAAGCTTGTGTAACATTCCTAAGATCTTAGCTGGCTTTGACACTGTCTTTTAGAGGGAGACCTAAAATAGTTTAATGCTAGTGCTTTCATGAGCTTACTTTGGGGTAAAGAATAAACCCAAAGGGAGAAATGTAAGTGTAAATTTTCACACTGGGGTTTGTGTCTTGTTTAGGGCTTATATAATTAAGCCTACCTTCATTGGGGAAAAACATAGTAAAATATTTAACCAAAAATCCCTTTATTATTACTCTAGAAGTGCTATACAGCACTTAGAAAAGAAGAAAAGGAGGCAAGAAAAGGAAGAAGAAAGAAGAAGGAAAAAGAAAGTCAACAAAATTAGGAAAACCTATTTTTGTGTTACTGAATATTTAAATTTGAGTAGTAATTTCTGTTTAAAATAATCTTTCATATTTCATAAAGATATATTTTTAATTCTTGTATGCGATAACTGTTTTAATATTTTCCCAGTATTCTAGACAGCTTTTCATTGAAATCATTTTACAAACAACTTAGTTGAGAGCTTATAGTGGGTCACTGTATTCTGAATCATCATTTTAGCCTTTTGACACATTAAGATTCATATTACATTGAACACAAGAGATGAAAAGTGAGATATTGTGAAAATATTAATATTTTCTGAATAACTACCTTATTTTTACTCCTAATTATTTGTAACTCTCTAAATATGCTCCTTTGAAAAGTTATCATAAATGACATTTTGTCATTCAAATAATCAATGATGATACGACACTGAGCCTCAGACAAGCCTTTTGGGGTTTGTAAGGAACGTGTCTCTACAGGTTGACAGGTAATAGTACAAAATTTCAAAACCTATGATTAGTTTATATGTTGTTCCTAACTCACATTGGTAATATAATAGTTATTTAAAATAATAATATTATTTTTCTAGATTTCAGTGTATTTTTATTCCTACTCAATGCCTCTAAAATCAACTTATAAAACAGAAAGTTTCCAACTATTTAGTGCCTTGATTTTATCACAGCATTGCTAGAAATGGGGTCAGAAAGTCACTGCCTATAATATTTTTTTTTTCATCAGTTAAGAATGAATTTGATGAGTCATCCACTTTGCTAGATAACTGCATTGCTTATAAATATCATTCTGAAGCCAATTTGTCTTTCTTAAAATGTGCACATACTAATCTTTCTTTAAGGGAAGTAAAGAAGTAGGGTTAAGTGTTTGTGAAACCGTTTTGTCATTGGGTGAAACCAATTCCAGTTTTTTTTCCTAAAAATATCAATAAACTTAGTCTCCCTAATTAGAATACTTAACACAAAGTTCCCCAACTTTGGAAAGCTCAAAAGACAAACACAAACAGGAAAAAAGCTTTACAGTTATTGAAACATTAACATCCTTGAGCTTACTCTATATTTAAGACACCAGAAAGCCTAGAAAACCCTTGTTCTTTGAAGTCATCAGAGATGGTGATGGTGACTCATAGATTCCTGAAAGCCAGTAAGATTACCCTAGTTTATAAATGTATATATTTTGTTTCCTCCAGGCATTATGACTTTGCAGATGTTCATGAACAAGAAGCCAAACTCAGTAGAAAAGTAGAAAATATTAAGTTCTGAATTTAAAAACACCTTTAAAAAACTGTATGTGTACTCACATGCATATACATTTGGAGGACTGCATTATAAAGTTAATAAGCTTTTAACACAGGCTACACTTTTTTATGCAAGATTAAGAAGCTATTATTTAAACTTACAAATATCAAAATCTGCATATCAGGTCTTGACTTTCCTAAAGTCAAAAGTTTCAACTGTCTCCTGAGTAAATGAAGTAGCCTTTGAGGAAGTAAAAAAAGAGAAACAGACTATAGATGAATAAGTTCTTGAATTAGAATTTATATAGGGAACATCCTTCAGTGATTGATCATTGTAGCATAATTTGAGTTCCTTGAATAAATAGCCCAATATATTCCTGCTTTAGGATTGTGACAATTTCTAAACTCTTTAACCCTTTCATGACAACTTTTGTTCAGGGCACATGTCACATCTTCAGAGAAGGTATCATAGAAAGAACATGTGAATCACTGCCTCCCTCCTGTACTTCGATGCTATCCCATTTTATTTTTGTCATAAAGTTAAATACTATTTGAAACCATATTTCTGACTTGCTTATTAATGTCCCCTTGTTTCCCACACATAAATTTTAAGTTCCACAAGAGTGTCCTTTTTATTTACATGCTTTTCTCCACTACCTAGAACAGAGCCTGGAGCACAGCATGCAGCAATTTTTTAGCTACCAAATGAATTAAAGTATTCTACTTTTACCAAAAGGAATACTTTAGATAAAAGTGGGTATTTTTAAAATAAAACATTGTAGGCTATAAATGTCTTCTACATAAAAAATTAAAATAAAACCTGTTATTTAACCTTTGTGATAATTATGATCAACACATTAAGGAACCCATACATTAAGATAAGTGTTATATAATGACTAAAGTAATAATTATGGGAGATCATTTGGTAAATCTCACCCAGCACTGGGATTCCTTGCACATTACCATAAAACTACTTTGTTATTCTCATGAAAAGTATGTGATATTTACAAACTGGCAGTTTTTTTTTTTAATTTTTCAGTTTCCTGGAGGAAGCTTATCCCAAGATCCCTTCAGTAGCATGCTTTATTTCTAAAGTAATTGATAACATGTAATATTCAAAACCCTTATTTAACTTCTTTGCTTCGAATTAATTTTTAGATTTTTATGTTTTAATAAAAATCTAAGAAAGTATTTGAGGTAAGAGAGTAGAGACTGAATGTGCCATGACTGTGTTTCTACAGCAAACATGGCCTGCTGTGTTCCCACTAAGCCCAGGATGTTTCAGAAATGCCCAGAGTTTTAATGTTAGCATCCTTTGTAATCGCCTTCAGTGTCAGTGAATTATAACAATTCTGGTTAACTAGGTGGTGCAAAAAACTGAAAAAAAATAGATAATAACCATACTCTTTGGTAGAACAAAAAAATCAGTGCTGATAATAAAGGATAGTTTTAGAAACTTAATGAATGAACAATATACCTTTTAACCAACTGTGGTCCTTAGTTGTTGAAAGAGCTCTCAAATGATAAACTTTAAAAAATAAAAGTGAAATCTTACCCAAAGATCAGGGAGGTATTGCTAGTTCTAGCAAACCCTTGGCCATAAATGGACCAATTTTATCAATAATTCTCCTTATTGTGAATAGCAGTGGTATTTACTAGGTTTGGAGGAATTTTACTAATACTCTCATTACATAACAAGACCATTTGTCATCAGTTGTCTTAGTTAATCCTAGAACAACATGTACGATAGGCTTGTTAATTTTTCCTGTTTCCTAAATGATGACATTCTGCACTATACAACTGCTAATTGTGTTAAATGTTTGAATAGCTTCATATATGGTCACTTGGTACCCTCATTCCAGGGTAACAAGTCGATGCAGAGTTTTTTCTCCTTTTCTACTCCAATATTCTAATTATTCAAACTTATTGATGATTCTGGTCAATATCTTAAGAAATCAACACATTAAAGTATTATATAATACTCAGTTAATGATTATGGGAGATCATGATAGTATTTGTGTGAGCATAGCATGTTGAATATTATGATGTTTGTAATTTATACAGGAAACAAATTCTTATGCACATTTTCTGATAAACATGACTCAAAAGGACTTGAGTTTCGTAAATAGTCATCAACATATCACTGATCTGTAACTCAGAGTAGGTTCCTGGCCATAGAAACTAGAGGAGAAGAAGAGAAACAGCACAAGTCAACTCTGGCATCGATTTTATCTCCTGGCAAATAGATCTTCGCAAGACTTCTCTGAGTGCTGAGTCATGATCAGCAACAATGGAAATATCTAGATTGATATTTGAAATCATGCAAATATCTTTATCATCCAGATAAAGGGAAAATGAAAACAGAAACAAAAAAACAGTACAGAGAAGCAGATGGCTCTGTCCAACTGTAGCAACAGAGATTAACACACAGAAAATAAAGTAGCTAGAATCAACACACTGGTTTTCTAGGACTTATCTAATTTGGAGCTATTTCCTTGTTTTATTTCATTCAGCAAATATTTATTGAACACCCATGACATGTAATCTGTTCTATTACATTCTGTAGAGGAAATACAGAAGTGAATGGGCATGGTTCTTACCTACAAGGAATTTCTAATCTTGTGGGAGAGACTATCATGTAAACATTGGACTATAGATAGATTATTGAAGGGGTTTATGGTAAGTGTTAGAATTTAAAAACATAAGAGTTGGACTTTACTTGGTGTAGGATGCTGACAAAATGGGATTTAAAATGTTGTTGACATGTAAGTATAATTTTGAAAAGTTCCAAAGAGCAAGAAAATTTGGCCTGTGTTGCTGGATTTATGATGATTGCAGTTATGTAAATAACTATGCTTAAGAAGTCATTGAGATTTCAATAAAACATGACCTTTTTATGTTTCTCATGTACTTCTCTGGGTAATCCCAAGCAAAATAGACTTCAAGTTATTTTCACTAACTTTTGAACTGCTATCATGGTCTTTATATTTCCGTAGTCTTGCCTGTAATGTTACATCATGGTGGATAGGATTTTAAAAAGTTTGAAATTATGGTGATTATAGCTGAGGAGGTATGAATCTATACCTCTGAATCATATATAGTGATTAAACCAATGTAATCTCAAAATGTTTTAAATCCCTGGAGTTAAGATGAAGTTATTTCTAATATTTCAGATACCCAAAGGAGGATGGTTTTCAGACAATGGTAAGAATAGGTTGGTGCTCTAAATACTAGGAAGCTAGGTAGGACCCCACTGAGGTTCAGGAAAGTGAATATGAAGTTAAAGCCAAGGTGGTGAAGTTGAATGTTGGGGGAGGGGCGGGAAATGTGTGAAATTAATCAGAAGAGAAAATAATTTGCTGGTGAGTAGAAGTTTTTCTTAAGGAAAGTCCAGGGATTGGCTTGTTTTTTCATTAACATAGAAAATACAGAAAGCCAGTCAAGGTCCTGAGTAGAGGGCTATACCTTAGGCAGCTGAGTCTGAGTTATCAGAGGAGTACTGTGTGGAGCTGTTGAGGAGAAAGTATGCTTGTTCCTTTATGTGCCATTCACAGTTATTTTGCTGCTCTCAGATAGTTTTCTTTTTGGTTATGCAAGCAATATTTTCAATTTATGTGAGTATTATTTAGACAGTGTCTGCTGGAATAATTAAAAACATACAAAGGAATGTAATTGTCTTATTGGGCACATCAAGTAGCAAGGCCTTTTTAGCAATACTAAATGAATCAATTAATTTAAAAAACTTACTGTCCCCTCTCTGGAGGTGTAAGGGGTTAAGTCAGCACTATGAAGCTATCCGCAGCCACTGCCGCACAAGTTTGATTCTAGCCAAGAAGCTGACCCATATGGTGCAGTAAATCTCTCTTGTCTCACCTGCTGCACCCCTCAGCAGCATATTTCAGTAAATCTGCCTGTTCTGCCCCCAACTCAGTGTCTGCAACCCCGTACCTGTGGGCTACACCACAGCTTTTATATGCATAAATAAATTTTTAAAAATTTAAAACTTATTGTATGTTGATAACAGCAAACAAAATAGACAAGGCTCTTTCCCTCAGCAAATGTGTATTCTCGTAGTGATAATTAGGATATATCTTTCCAGAAGAACCAATGAGATTGGCTGATGGATTGCATTTAAAGAAGAGAGGGGAGGGTAGTCAACATTTTTATGCCATATCAATGGACAGTTGTGTCCCTTATTGAGTTGTTGGAGTCTGGTAGAGTAGCAGGTTTGAAAGGGAAAAAGTCAAGTTTTATTTTGGACATTTTAACTTTGAGATGGTACAGGTAGATGTATGGTAAAATTTGAATGTAAAATCAGATATTTATGTAAGAAGTCCAACTAGGAGGAAAAAGCCTAGAACATCTAATCATATTTTATATCCATATTTTTAATATTCGTTGTATTCCTCATAGATATGAAAGAGTAAAGGAGAAATAGTGAGTTTTCATTCATAGTTAATAGGTATCTTTCTCACATTATTTTACTTTTGACTTTCTCTTTTATCAGGTCAACACAACTATATTTGCTTAAAACTTGAAATGGGTCATCTTTAATGGTGTATTAAAAAACAACAACAACAACAAAAAAAAAAACTGGGATACATGATAATATAATTTTACCTCAGAACCCATGCCTGACTGACTGAGTTAGAACTTCAGGAGCAGTACTTGAGTCGTTTCCTTCTTAAGTCCCTAGAAGACTGAATTTCCTCCATAGAAAAAAATAAAAGGAAGCATTCTATTCTTTCACGGACACTAATTTGAAAGCCAGATGCTTTTACGTTTGACATAAATTCAATTGTGTCAATAAAGAGCTTCCAGTGTTAAATCAAAGGACCTGCTTTGAAATGGGATTGAGCAGAAAATTAAGAAAATACAATAAAAGACTTGTAGGCAGAATTAGAGGAGAACAAGAAAAGAAAGGATAAAGGTCCAAAAACATAAAGGAAGTCCAAAAAGTTGTTTCAGGAAAAAGTGTTGAGGTACTATACACAAGTCATGAAACATTTTATCATTCATAATAATCAGTGTGTACACCAGCTCAACCTATTACTGTTAGAATCAGTATACTTTGTTAAATAACTATCAAAAAATGACATTTCAGAAGTCTAGAATAATAAACAGAATTAATTACTTGTAGAAATAGGAAAGTGAAGAATGAGAATAGTTCTAGAGAAAAAAATTGTATTAGTAGTACATACTTTTCTATACTGATTTTCTATATGAAGTCACTGTTTCATGATAAAATGGATTTTATTTCCTTTCATTGAGTGTACCTTGAGCCAAAAGACAAAATCTACACATATTACACATAGTTAATAATTTGTGTCATACAATGAGAGTGTCACTATGAAACAAAAGTATGTGGACTCTGATTTTGATAAATTCAGGAGCCATGGAAGAGATATAAGGATTATGTGAAATTCTAAAAACATTGAAAACATATTTGAGAATAATACTGAATATATGGAAATACTGAATAAATATGGATTAAAACAGGAATAAAAATTCTTCTCCAATACTTGTCCTCACCAAGGTTTTAGAGATGTATTTTTTTTCAGTGAAACATCCTTAGCCATTCATATGAAAACAATGAGAAACATAAATTATGGCAAACTTAATCTGAACTGCTGAGACAGAGGATTACCTACCCTTCTTTTTCAGTATTGTGGAGTTTGCAAATAGTATACCTCCAAGAGTAGGTGTTACAAAAGTATTGTGGAGATTTATGAGACTTGAGATTTATTTGGCTATAATAAATTAGAGGGAAGACATTTTTATTTGGGGTGAGAATAAATTTAGATTTGGAATTTGTAAAACTAATTTTACTTTTATGTTCTATATAGACTAAAATCTACATAGACTCACAGGTATTTTAAGATGCTATAAATGGCATTCATTATAGCTAATAAAAATATTTATTTCAAGAAAAAATATTTGGGATCCATCTTGGATATTGTGTATACACACTTTCCTGCACCTAGATCCCAAGTTTTTATCCTGTGTTTACTTAGAGTATTAACAAATAAATATTGATTGGTAAGCAATCCTAAGCTCATTCTTTATCAAGTCTATTTGCCTTCCTCATTTGCAGTGACCTCTAAGTGTTATATATTAATCTATATATCCTGGGATGCTACATGGGAAGATAATATATATTTTTGGTTTTATGCTTATTTTTCTATTCAACATTATAAGAAGTGTTTTTGTTTTTGTTTTTTTGTAATCAGCATGTATGAGGTTTAAAATTCAGAAAGTTTTCTGGTTTTCTGGATAATGTTGTAAAGTCATAAAAACTGATTCCTTGGGAAGGTCATAGACATTTACTCAAGAGATGATAGCCTCTTACACTGTAAACACTAATGTTCTCTATACATCCATTTTGGGATGCTATGCTGTTGTGGAATGAGTATAATTTTATTCTGAATAATGACAGAATACCCACCCATTCACTCATGGAATAATTATGAATTTATGAAGAGGCAATGTTCTTGATACTAGAAGGAAGAAAGATCCAGAAGATATTATTTTCCTCAACAAGTAAATAGTGTCTTGGCAAGTTTAGATATACAGTATATCAAAGAAAAACACAATGAGCCATCTGTTATAAAGGAGATATGAATAGTGTACTGAACTATAAGATTATACATATATAAAGAGTTTAATGGTTAAGAAGAAAATATTTAACAGGGAAGTGGTGACAGGCAGGAGGAAAGATGAAACAACACATGTTACAGAGATCGGGCACAAGGGAGTTCAACTTTTTTCACCTATAGCTTTAGAATTGTCAGAATGTTAAAAAATGGTCTTTGCCCTTGAGGATTTCTGTTTCCCCTTCTATTCCACATGATCAAATAGGATTTATTAACCTTTCTAGCAAATCACAGTTTATAGAAGGTTTCCCACTCCCTCTAGCCCATGCTGCTGTTTACCTCTGAGATATTATGAAAGTATCATGTCTAAATTTCTCATCAAATGCAATTAGTTTGGCTTTAGTGTTACTTTATTTTAAGTTGATTTTGAAATACACGCCATTGAGAATTACCAGCATTAATTTTACCAGTGTAGAACAGTAATACCACTGACTTAATCTTATTAATGAGTCAGTTGATATTTATTTCTTCCATTTGCATGTACTTTTATTATCTTTTCCTCCTTTATGAGTGACTCTTAAATTGCTACCACATGAGAAATGAAACACAAATGGGTGAAAAAAGCTAAGGGAGGGTTTCTGCTCCTATAACACTAGGAAAGGTTATATTTTTAAGTGAATTTTTAAGATGATTCAATATGTAACTTAGTATGGATATTCACTTTCAAATTTTAAATCAGAAAATTTATTTAAGAGGCTTGCTAATCTCAAATGATGTGTTTTTCCCCCTTTGCCATAAGTCTTGAAATACTAATATTCGAGGCTGATTTTATAATAAACATAAGGAACAAAGTCACAGGAATGAATTTGAAGTTTACTTTGGGAGATCCTGTTCTGTTCTGTTCAGTTTCATAATATTCAGTTTCTGTAAGTTTGATACTTAATTATGTCTCTTTGTCACTGAGTGGGCTGAAGGAATGACTGCTGGGATACCAAACAACGAGATATTAATGACAGTCGTGATCTTTGGATCTGGTGTTTTTTAATGAAAGAAATGAATTTCTTTTAAAATTTGTGATTTTAATGAAAATATAATCATATGGGAAGTCAAGTTTATATTAACTAACAAACAAGAGTGATTCATGTAAAATGTTTAAAAACCTGATAACACAGTGACACATCATTCTTTCTAATCATGTTTTCCACAAAAATTATTACTGAACCACCATGAAAAGGAGAATTATAAAATCATTAACTTTCAGAACAAAGGGAAGAAAGAGTAAAAATGAATAATGAGGAAACACAGTAACAATATAGAAGGAAAAGCCTGAATGAAGATGAAAAATCAATAGGATATTGACTTTTTTAAAAAACAGAAACATCTTGATACAAAACACATCACAGAGGGAGATATCTGAAATCACCAAAAAGTAATACATAAGAACAAAATTATGCCCAAATGACTTAAGGGCTAAACTAAAAGACTTAAAATGTATTTAAGTAAAGTAATCACAAGGAAGGTATTATATCAGGTTGTTCTAGAGCTCCATTGAAGATAAACCCAGAGAAAATGGTTTAAATTAAAATCAGAAAAAAAATGGTATAGTTGAAACAGGTGTCAAAATAGTACAGAATACAACAAACAACACACTCCTGCATATCTAACAGGTATCTAAGTTGTTACAAAATTTAAACTTCACTATCAGTTGGGATCTTTAATAGATAGCTGTTGTCTTTTGACTTGCCAGCAACCACATTCTTTTTTTTTCTTCACATCCTTTCATACCTCTTTTTTAAGGTAACCTGTCCCTTTGCCATTCCATGTACATTCCTCTCTTCCCCGTGGGGAGAAGAAAGAAACTGTCAGTCACAAATTCCCACTACTAAGAATCAGGCACAGAATTGGTAATCACCTCCCAGCCCTATTCTTCAACCACAGTACTTGGTAAGTGGTGATAAGATCATCTAAAAGAAAATAATCAGGAATTGTTTGATTTTACATTTGACTTCTAAGCAATAAATAATGGTCCTGTAAGATTTTACTCCTTGGGATAATTAGACCTAGAGCTGCCTAAAATGTTTCATTTTACCACATTGAAGGAAACTATAGCTGGTGTATTAGAACCACTTCCAGAGCTAGAGATAAAAAGATGGAGAAAAATGGTCATGATACTGTAGAAATCCCTAGGTTTTAGGTAGACCATCCCTTCCCAGGTATGTGGGTTTCATTCTGTTTATATTCCTTAGATTTGGATGAGTGTTTTGCAACTAGTTATAATAGGAACCAACCTATATTATACAAGTAGCAAGGAGGAAAGAAAGAAAATTATATTTAAAAAAAGTAAGAAAAATGTGAAGGATAAAGAGGGAAGTTTTGAATATTTTTTTCCATGATAAAGTTTATGTATCATAATGAAGGAAATGAGTATTCTTAGAGCCTGGATACTACTCCCAGAAGTTTTGATTGAATGAATCAAGGGGTATGTTGCTCCCTTAGTAAACTTACTTACTGTTAATCCTAAACATCCTATAATACTAACATTACTAACATAAAGCCAATTCTACCAATAATATTATATATATATATATATAATATATATATTATAGCTAACATTAACAAGTCTACCTCCAAACCTAACCCAAAATTAATCCTCATCTTAACTCTGATTCTGATTATAATCATAATCCCACTGACCCTGAACTTTGACTCCAGTGTCAATTTTAATGAAAACCTGTCCTACCTCTAGCCCTATAACTAATCACATTGCTATTTCTACCTAAAGTCCTATAATTAACCTTACCTCTACAACAAACCCTTAACTAACCCTAACCCAGTTATAATCCCTATTCCTTTCTCTTACCTGAACCTTCATATCAATTCTAAACCTGTCACTAAAACATTCATTAACCTAATTTCACTTATTTTTATTCTAACTACAAATCAAAGTTCAACCTACCACAAAAACTTTTACCCCATATCATAATGTGAAATTCATCTGAAATTATAATAAAGGCCAGCCTACCCAGAGCCCTAGTTCAAATCCTGTCAATAACCCTCACCCTACAATTAACCCCAATGTTTTTGTTTACCCCAACCTTAATAATGCTCATACTATTACAACTACATAGAGATAACATCAACAGTGAATTTCAAAATAACCTAACCCAAAACCTAGCCTAGTAAGTTTCTAACTCTAACATTCACCCCATTCCTATCCTTAACCAGGTCTAACTCCCAAACTAACCCTGAAC
Organism: Condylura cristata; assembly: GCF_000260355.1. NCBI lineage: Eukaryota > Metazoa > Chordata > Mammalia > Eulipotyphla > Talpidae > Condylura > Condylura cristata. The sequence continues at coordinate 18,818,637 of NW_004567102.1, forward strand.
TGGTCCAAACTAGGTAGGGAAGAGCACAAGTGACTACAGTGATGGATCACAGGTGCTGTGATGGTGGAAGAACTGTAGGGTTGCAACTGAGGGAAGAAATCAAATCCTGACCCCAAATTAACAGTGATGGAAGAACATAAATATTAATTTTTTTTTAAATGGATAAAACTGGGCCCTCCCTGGTGGCACAGCGGGTTAAAGCACAGCACTAAGAAGCTAAAGCCACTTCCACATTAGTTCGATTCCTGCCTGCCCCAAAGGTGACCACATGGCGTGGCAGACCTCTCCTGACCGCCCGCTGCTCCCCTCAGCAGTGTACTTTGTCGTCCATCTACCTGTTCTGCTTCCCTCTCTGTCTCTGGTGAAGCCTCTCACCATCCACATCTCTGGCATGTACCCCAGTTCCATATGAATAAATAAATAAATCTTAAAAAGAAATGGATAAAACTACTCCTAAACTTAATTCTTACTCTAACCTTAAAATTAACATTGATACTATAACTTTAAGTCAATGCTATCACTAATGTTTATTCCTTAGTATGCCTCTAACAGGAAGTTGACATCTGCTTCTAAATCCAAACCTGCCCTTTATATTACCCTAGAGTTTACTAGTCACTGGATCATCACTGATTTGCTTCACTGTCTTCTGACCTTGCTTTCTACATTTGTTTCTAGGTTTCCAATTCAGTGGTTTGTAGTATATTTACAGAATTGTACAACCATTAGCATCATCTAAGTCAGAATGTTTTCATCACCCCAAAGAAATTCTACTCATTTTCCTCTTCTCCAAGTTTTTAAAAACCAGACTTTTGCTTTTTATCTTTATGGCTTTGCCTTTTCTCTACTTTTCATACAAGCAGAATCAAATAATCATGAACTTTTGTGACATTTTCACTTCTCAAGGTTTATCCATGTTATAGTGTATATCAGTACTTCATTTTTTAGTTGTTGAATAACATTCTGTTGTTTAGCTATATCACATTTGGTTTATTCTTTCATCCAGTAATGCTCTCTTGGTTGTTTCTACTTTTTGACTAGAATGAATAATGGTGCTATGAACATCCTTATACAAGTTTTTTGTGTGAACATATGTTTTCATTTATCTTGGGGATAAAATTGGGAGTAGAATTGCTGGGCCATCTGGAACTCTATGCTAATATTTTGAGGAACTGCCAAAAGTTTTCCAAAATGACTAACCCATTTAAAATCCCACCACCTATGAATGGTTCATTCCATTTTCTACACACCATTGTCAACATTTACTATTTAACATTTTGCTTTTAGTTGTCTTTGAAAGAATGAAATGGTCTCTCATCATGGTTTTGATTTGTATTTCCTTACTGACAAATGTTGAGGATTATTCCATTTATTGATTAGCCATTTGTAATTTTTGAGAAATGTTTATTAATACCATTGAATATCTCTTTATTTTTGACATATAAGGGTTATTTGTATATTCCAGATACAATTCCTTATAAAATAATGACTTGCAATTTTTTTTTTCTTGCTGGTATCCTTTAAAGTACACATTTTTTAAATTTCAGTAAAGACAAACTTACCTGATTTTTCCTTGTTGGACTTTATGCTGTTGGAATCATATTTAAAAAATATTCTAAAAATTGCCAAATGCAATGTCATGAAAGTTTGATAATTTGTTTTCTTTTAAGACTTTATGCTTTAAACTATTACTTTATGGTCTTTGATCCACTTTTACTATTGATGTAACATTAGTTTACAATACTGTCGATGATTTAAGTGAAAAGGTTCCCTTGTCTTCGGTTGTGTAAGTGTTGCCATGTCATACCCACCATCAAAGCACTCATAGTCCACTAGGCCTCCCATCTCCCCCCGTCCCTCCCTAACCTCCCCTTCTTCTAAGCTTAATTTGTTAGTCATATATCTAGGGTTTGTTTTGGTTTATTTAGTTATTTCCTTTGTTTTATTTCTCTGTATTCCACAGATGAATGAAATCATTACATTTTTGTTTTTCTCCTTCTGACATTTCTGTTCTCGTAATCCCCTCCAATTCCATTCATGTTGTCTGAATGGCAAGAATTCATCTTTTTTTCTATAGCTGGGTAATGCTGCCTTATGTATATACAGCACATTTTAATAATAAACCAGGGAATAATTCTGTGGGATCAGGGTCTTCAAACTGTTATGTGCTCTAGAACATAAATGTGTATGTTTTGAGGCAAGAGGAAGAGCCTTTAGCTCAAGCAACTGAGAAGTCTAGGATTGCATTTTATAAATACCTGAATTCAGTACCTCTACTGGGATTTCATCTGTCCCCAACTCCATACACTTCCCTGAGTTGGTTCTGTTTTCAAGTTTCCTGTGGCAAGGTAATGGTTGACAACTCCAGCCCTACAACATACTAAGTTCAGATCCAATGAAAGGGTCCATCTCTTTTTTTGTGGTTGCTCAAGTCTAAATCCCAATTTACTTTAGACTTAATCCAGTTGACTTTGTATAGGTTAGGTGCCACCTTTAATGCATCATGAGTAAATTGAAATAATGCTCTAATCAGGTCAGCTTTAAGCCACAAATGTAGGGGAAACAGAGAATGAAGCAATGTTTATATATAGAAATAGTGGGGTGCTTGGGAGGGGACCCCTTCTCTAATAAAGTCAGGTGATGTTAACAGGAAAATGGGAAATTATTGCTGTATGGCAAAAACACAGATGTGTCTTCTACAAATTTTGAGGAAGAATTTAACCTTCATCATCATATAGCCTAACTTTCTAGTTTTATGAATGAGTATTGTGGGTATTTTTTTAATGCAAACTGTCACAATGTTGGGATGGATCAGCATCCAGAAGATTTGGAATACTTAACTAAAGATGTTTATGAAAGGAAGCATCAAAGACATTGAGGAATGTAAATACTGACCTTCTGTCTTGAACCTTTAGGCACTTGCTAGGAAAAGCTGACTCATGATTGTTTTTTCTTAACAGTAATTCTTTTTCACTTGCAGTGTTATCTATATGTTATACTGACTTTTCTAATAATACACTCTATTAGAAAAAGGCAAACATCAATGAGAAGATAAATATAAAACACTATACATGTCAGGATAATTGTGTTCAAAGTCTCTTATGTATACTTTAAAATAAGTACATTCACTTAATATTGAAAAATAAAGAGATTTAATTTGGGGTCATCCAAAGCTAAACATAAAACCACTTACTGTAATTGATGATGTGAGGAAAAATATTAAAATTCCAGGTTTCTCCCCTGTTTGTATGACTGAAATGAAAAATTCATAAGGGAAGGATTTAATCAGTCAGTCAAAAATCTAAATCCATCAAAACATTCGCTGCATATTATCACTATGTTCAGCACTACAGTGAATATATTTCAAGAATCTACATTTTGTGCTATGAATGTGAATGACTCCAGCACAGTGGTTGAGGACTAGTCTGCGATGCTGAACTGCCGTGGGCTCTGCTACTTACTAGCCCTTGGGGGAGGAGGCAGACACTGCCATCCCTGACATTTCTCCTTGTTCAGGTCCACTCTAATTGCAATGATCAAAAAGTGTACATTTTTTAATTAGCATTCTTTTGTAAATATTTTTAGCTAAAGTAACATGGTCTTTTCCTTAATGCATTTAGCCTATCCTTAAAATGCTCCTTTACCTTTTTCTTTTTTTTTTTCTATATATGCTTTTGTCTGTACTCTTGTACTTTTTAAGTATGGACTTACTGATTTAGAAAGTGAGGAACATTAGGTAATTTTACAATGTTCTCCTTTTAGGTTATCAATTGCTAGGTAGAGGCTTTTCTTCTCTGCCCTGCTTATAATTTTTCATGATGCATATATCTCCTTATAATTAACTTGATCTGATTTTTGAGCTTAAAATTTATAATTTCTGATTTTTATCATCCATGACAAGACATTTGTATAACGTTGACTCTTCCTATGTCTGATTATGGACTTAACTACTGTATTTATTAGTAAGAGCATATTCTGTACTCTTATTTCATATAACTACTTTTAGCATTTGAACTCCGTATACAATTTTACAAATAATGTGTCATTATCCATAATATAATTGGTCTTAAAATGTAATGAGAACTAACAAATTCTGGCTCAATTTTGAAGCAGAAACAACAAAATTTGGACTGTGGAAAATGATAAAGAGAATTCAAGGGTGTCTCCAAAGTTGTCCTAAGCATGCAAAAGAATTAGATTTGGGAGATTTTTAAATCCAATAATTTAAACATCTTATTTTTAGATATTTGAATTTGAGATGTATATTAAATATTAAATATTCTCCAAGAACTCAAAATATGTATTTAAATATGTGAGAGTAGACTTTAGTGGAAAGTCAAGTTTGAAGATATGTATTTGGTAAATTCAGAAAGTGTATGGAATTTAAAGTGCTAAACCTGGGTGAGAAAATTAATAATTTAAATATAAAGAAGAAAAGACACCCAAAGACTATATATTGGAGATATTGTGTAGTGTATTTGTTGTAGGAATAAAATGAAACATGACAATGAGAATAATAGGTAATGGATATTAAATCTAAGAGTCAAGATATTTAACAGTATTAAGGAGTTTTATCAGCTGTGTTAAATGCTACTGATAAAACAAATGAAATGTGGAATTAGAATGGATCTTGGGAATTAAAATCATTAATGACCTTAAGGAGAATTTTTCCTATACTAATGGATGAGGTACAGAGGAGGACTAGCCACTGGATTCAAAAGAAAATAAAAGGAAAGGAATTAGACATTGATACAATTTTTGGTAAGTTTTATAATTTAAGAAAAGACAAGAATACATGAGAAGAAGAGACTGAATCGTGATTTATTGAGTTTTTAATTTGTTAGTTGATTCATGTCTGTTTTTAAATGGATTTGGAGAAATATCATCATTTGTATTCTTATCCTTGCTCTTGCTGCCCAGTAAAGTCTTTATTTATTGCTTATCTATTATAGTTTCTCAAGCCTAGATTTTCTCTTATACATATCATTGTTAGCACTTTTCTGTTTTGAATTTTTATTATCATTTTATATTTGTTAAATAATGCTTAGTATGAAAGCATTTTTTCATTTTTTTATAAAATATTGGGCCTAAATACATATTTCATAAGACTTTGAGAAACATTTAATTAGACTAAAAGAAATTCAAGTATTTGTTGAAAAATTTTTTAGCTATTTTGATAGTGGAAAATCCTTGATTATAATTCAGTAATTCATGCAGAACTGAGGTATAGACCAGAGGCTCAAGGGCGGTGAGAGGCTTCACCAGAGACAGAGTGGGGAACAGAACAGGCAGATCGACAAAGTACACTGCTGAGGTGAGCAGCGGGTGGGTCAGGAGAGGTCTGCCATACCATGTGGTCACCTCCGGGGCAGGCGGGAATCGAACTCATGGGGAAGTAGCTTTAACTTCTCAGTGCTGTGCTTTAATTCACTGCACCACCGGGGAGGGCCATAATTCAGTAATTCTTAATGCAAGTATAGGGGTAGGGTCACAAATCACCAGATAAAAATCTTCATGTAAACTTATAATTTTTATAGCAACTTGAAAATTTGAGGACCACTAGAAATATTTATAATCAAAAATTATAAGGTATTTAAAAGCAAAAATAATAATAATAACACAGGCTGTACGTAGGATTTTATTTCAATGTCTTTGAAAGAAAAATATTTGATCTATTCATATTTACTTTGTGAAATCATGTGTTCCTCTATGAGCTAAGGTAATATATGAGAAAGGATACAGATTTTCAAAACCAAACTGGAACCAATAAAAACTGTGACACTATTAAGAATTTAGACAATCTGATTTATTTAAAAAAAATTGAGTACAAGGAATATGATGAAAAATAGCATCCATGTACCAGGATTTGCAAAGCCATTGATGCTTTTAATATTATCAACAAACTGATTATTAAGGTTCATGTCCTTTGTTCATGCTAACTAGATCAAAATAATGGCTTCACAAATAAGATATGTGACATTTATTGAAAACATGAAAGGTTTTATGTGCATTATTATACATCAGAAGGATCTTATCATTTAATTAATTTCAAAAACTTCATAGAATGGCCTATTCCTCTTGAAAGGATCACATCAGAAGAGGCAAAAATAATTTAATCGTTATTATAGAATATATTGTATAAGTATTATCATTGACTTAGGGCCAGTTTTCAAGTTCAGAATTCATTAGGCAATGGAAATTAAATAGTTATTTAGATGACAGGAGACTTTGTTATAGTTCTGCCTTTTAACTAATTTATGGGGTTGTCAGAAATGTCCTGGTGCATTTTTGCATAGCAAACATAAAAAAATACATCACGATATTTCTAACAAACTATACGTGTGTCCACATGAGTTATGCTAATTGACTTTGGTATGCTTTTCTATATGATGGGAGGAATGAAAATAACTTCTAAGTTACCTCAAATCTCAGAAGCCTTTACATTTAGGTATGGAAATTAGTAGACTTTTAAGATTGAATCTTGCAGTTTATATCAAGTTTAGAAACAACTCAGAATTCTATCCAATATATATCCATTGATACATAAATATATTTCACTAAGGAAAGGAAAATTTTCTCTTACTTATGTATATGCCTAGCTTGTAAAATAAAAGTACTCATTATAAAAGTATTGGTTGACATTCTAAATGAAATATGCAATGTATAGAACAGAATTTTTTCTTTTCCTTAAGCTCAGTTCAATATAGAAATTGATGAGAATTTGGGTCTTCCATAAATTTAATAATCACTATGTCTCTTTTTAATGGCTTACATCTCAAGTCATAAAAATATGGAATGTGATTTGTTTGAAAATTGCCATTTGAAATACGCCTAAAAATTTAATTAGGTTATGAGCATGCAGGAGACAAGGACCGCATTGGGACAACAAAGAAACAATAGAGAAAAAAATGAGTTTTAACAGGGAAGAACTTCTAAGAATTATAAAATGCTGGAATAGGCACAAAGAATGACATAAACTCCAAGTAGCTTCAGATATTTAAGCTATGTACTGTAACAGGCTGTTATACTACGAGTTAGTGCATTGGTGGTTCAGTAGTAGAAGTCTCCCCTACCAGGTCTACTGTACTACAGATACTCTGCCTCGCATGAAAAGTCAGACAAGGTGATTTACAAAGTGCCTTCGAAGTGGCACAACTCACATTTTTTTCCTACTCTTTATGAGTATGGAGTATCAAAAGTAGGCATGCCATCAACTGTTGTTAAATGCCAATATAGCTGCATTCGTTTAAAAATATCCTACAATGCCAGATACTGAAACAGTTTATAATCTGTGTGATCCTAGAACAAATTTAGCTTCTAAAATCATGCCAAACTTTCTTGTTTCAAAATATCTTCCTTGGTTCTAGCTGTGCTTTAATGGAATCATCAAGTGATGTGGCTTGCGATTTATATTTGGAAGACTTTGAACAACCATGGATTGCTACCTAATGAGCTGACATTCAGTCTTTTTAACAAGAGCTGTTTCTTTTCTTAACAAAATGAAATTTTGAATGTTATCTGTAATCCCCCACTTAGAAATGTATTAGTCATACATCTGCCTCATTGCTGATTAGATTTAATCCTATAAGGATATATATCTTTATGGGAACAGGAAGGTTATTATAGCATGTTATCCCTGTTATATGCTGATTTCTTCTCTGACTTATGGATGAAGTAGCACCTTATGCTTTAAGCTAGTGCCATTCTTTCTATTTTTTAATTGCAATATGCATTGTAAGACTTCCAGATTTAACCTACCATGATGAATATTTATAAGTATATTTAGATGGACTCAATGAGGAGTTATGCTTTAATCAACAACAGACTTAAATGAACAATTTAAATAAAAGGGTCATATATTAAATTGACATTTATACAAAAGCATTTCTAGTTCACAGAATTAAGCAGAGGACTATCTTGAATTATTTTGTCAGTTAAATCATGCCATTTGGACCTTAACCTGGGACCTAAATATGGGTGGTGCTGCTGAGGCATGTCTTTGAAAGGAGATTTGCAATTTGAAAATTCTTTTTTATTAACTACCATGATTCTTCTTTTATTATAGTATATATTTTCAGTTAACTCTTTGTATATTAATTTTTAGTCATATCAGCATGATCATAAGGTAAACCAGACTGCTTCTAAATCCATTGAGAAAGAGCCTCCAAGGAATTATAAGCAATTATATTCTATCATATATCACTGACATGCTTCATGAGATATGGTTTAACCTCTAGGCTATGTGAAATCACATACTAACGAGTTATTTGATAAAAGAGGTTTAATTATGCTATTTAAGTGCCATTGAAAGTGGCATATGGCTCAAGATAACTTACTTACATGTGATAGAATTCTCAAAGTCCTCATGTAGTCATTTCTTAAGTGAAATGACCTATAACAAAACCAATTTTACCATTGCTAATTGATATAAACAAGACTTAAGTTCCTGTGGCATTTTACTAGTCACATAAATGCCACCAAACTTCTAAATAAAGACCCGATACACATCTAATGTTAAGCAGTTATTTGTATTAATTCATTCTTCACTTATTTTCCAAACCACTTTTTCTAGTTTAGAGTTACAAGTCATGAGAACCTATCATGGCAGCTGAGGGTAAAAAATGGGAACCAGCCCTAAACAAATTGCCCTCCATTACAGGGTGCACAAGTATTCACCCACACACACTCAGACTGGGAGAATTTGGACATGCCAGTTGACCTAGCATCAGCCTTCTGTGGGGGGGAAGAAATTAGTACAATGAGAAAGTCCTCCCAGACAGGGAGAAAACTCAAACTCCACAAAGATAGTGGTCCCTCTGGGAATATTTGTTTTTCTCACAAGTATTACGATGGCATTGAACATCATACTTTTGTGACCTTCAAGCCTCTGCACATATAGTGTCTTAATATAAAGCTGCATGGCCAACTCCCAATCTCCTTCAAATCTCAACTTGGATATTACTGAATATCTGACTTTTACTAATTAATTTCCATGCCAGCAGAAAGAGGTGAAATGACTATCACATGTCCTGAAAGCCCCATCATGACTACAGTTCTATTTTGAATATGAAGTTCGCTTCTAGTGTGAATGGAGAAATGTTGATCCTTCAAAGCCACACAGTTTTAGAAATGACCCTGAGTCAGACTTAATTAGGTACCTACCCCTGTCATTTCCACATTTTTCTTACTATAGTCATTCCCACTTCATTCAGGTAGAAATATGTCCAGTTTTAGTGATTAACCATGACTTTTCTAAAGTAAATCTTTCAATACTTTTTCCAATTCCCAATAATTAGAATGCAGGTGAACATGTCTATGACTTGTAATCAATGGGATTTAAAGTCATTTCAGTTTGAGAACCTGATATTTTGATCTATAATGGAAAGTGAAAGCAGGGATATTTACAAAGACACATGTGATGACTTTTCTCCAAAATATTGAAAGTCATAAATATTGAAGTAAATCATAAAACACAGCAAAAAGAAAACATACAATCCACTTAAAAAATGGGTTAAGTACTGACAGACATCTCACCAAAGAAGATCTAAAGATAACAAAGATGGATATGAGAACATGCTAGTAAGTGCAAAGTAAAACAACAATGAGATTCCACTACACATTTACTAAAATAGGCCAGATATGAAACATAATATCACCAAATGCTGGTGAAGTAAAAAAAAAAAAAAAACTCTCATACTTGGCTGGTGGAGATATAAAATGATGCCATTACTTTGGAAAACAGTTTGGAAATCTCTTACAAAACTATACATAGACATTCCACATGTTTCCACAATCACATACTTTGCTATTTACCAAAAGGAGTTGAAAACTTGTCATCACAGAAATAACTGTACATGAATGTTTATTTATAATTACCAAAACTTGGATGTAAACAAGATGCCCTTTCATAGGTGAATTGTTACATTGTGGCATAGCAAGAAAATGGAATATGGCATTCAGAACTAAAAAGAAATGAGTCATGGAAAATCATGGAGCAAGCTATAAAGCATATTACTGAATGATAATTTGCAAATGTTATGTACTGTAATTCTAATAACATAATGTATTAACATGATGTCTATTAACAGTCATATAATTCTCATAACATGTTGTTATAGAAAAGGCAAAACATTGGAGACAGCATAAGTGTGTTGTCAGGTACGTGGGAGCAGAGATTAAAAGGGGAGAACAGAGGATTTTAGGGCAGTGAAAATATTCTGTGTGATGTTATAATAATAGACACAAGCCAACAAACATTTGCCCAAATCCATAGAATGCATAACACAAGGTTGAATCCTAAAGTAAATATAGACTTCATGTAATTATGTTGTAGCAATGTAGGGTCATCTTTAGTAAAATTATACCATTGTGGTTAGTGATGTTGATACTTGGGTGGAGTGGAACCATCCATTTGTGGATACAGGGAAGCTAGATGTTTCTGTCTTTCTCTAGACTTATTATCAATTGGAAATATATAATATTAAGTCCCTAAAACAAAGACATCTACAGTATGGGAGAAAATATTTGCAGCATATTTTATCTATGAAATATTGATATTGGAAAATACAAAAAAAGAATCCTTCACAACTCATATAATTCAATAGCAAAAAACTATAACTCATTACAAAATGGGACAAGAAACTTGCATAGACATTTTTCCAAAGAAAGTAGACAGTTGAACAACATGTATATGGAAATATATTTAGCACCTAGTCATCAGGGAAATGTAGACCAAAGCACAGTATGATATCACCTCACTTGTTACAAGTTTCATGATAAAAAATGAAATAAAAACAGAAAAGACAAGTATCATCCTAGACTAATTGGAACCCTTTCAAACTGTTGGTATGAGTGTAAAATTATGTAGATGCTATAGAAAACAATACAGATTTTCCTCAAAAAAAAAAAAAAAAAAAAAGAACTACAGTATGATCCAGCTATCCCAAGTCTGGTATTTATCTAAAAGAACAAAAATGGTTTATAAGAGGTCTTATACTCCCATGGTGATTACAGCTTTATTTTCAGTATTTTCAAGATTAATCTCAATAACTACAACAGAGAAACAATGTTAACGTCCATTGATTAATAAATGATAGTCTATTCATCAATAGAAAAATAGTATATCATGCATTGAAATATTCAGTTATATATGTAATATATTTTATATGCACATATATATACACATATATATGTGCATAAAATATGTTATATACTACAACATGGAGAATGCTGAAGACATTATCCTAGGTGAAATAATCCAATCACAGAAAATAAAAATAAAATGGTTCCATTTTATAGTCCATATAAATATATTCCATATTATAAAAATATAAATGGTTTCACATATATGAGGCTTCTTAAGTAAACCTCTAGAAATGTGTAGAATATAGTTGCCAGGGCTGGGGGGAAGGAGAATGCATTATGAGAAAGCTCTACATATCTACTGACCAACCTTGAGCATATCATTAACAGTACTCTACTGGAGACTCCAACTTTGTTAAGGTCTATTTCATGGCATTTGTTTTCACCACAAAGAAAAAATAACCTGTTGCTAAAGAATTTGCCAAATACACTTATAGAAACTTGAGTTCATATAGATGCAGCTAAAAAATAAATAAAGAGAAATGCCTGAGTCTACTTAACTTGTCAACATATTTGTATTGTCACTTTAGGGAATTTTTATTGGGTCAAAATATAAAGTTATCAGTTTCTGATGACACATTTTAGTTTATCCCTCATTTTCCTTATCTGAATTGTTTGTAATTTATCTAAATTATCAACACCATATTTGACAGTTCTCTAAATTCTTCATTAGCATCTGGGATGCTTTCAGCTGTATCTCTGTGGAGCCAAGCAATTAGTAGATGTGGTCAATTCTGCTGCAACAGTCCATCTGGTTAATTTAGTGAGTAGCCCTTTAGTTGGCTTGCATAAATTGATTCAGTTCTTCTTTATCCATTCTCTAAATTATTATTATCCAGTAAGCATACATTTAAAAGGCATTGTTGCTTGTGGAATTTCCTGAAGGATTTTTTAATGTCATGAGATACATTTCCTTTGTTTGGTGTTCTTCAACTCTAATTGAATTGTAGAGACAAATTATTATTTCTATAATACCATGTTTAATTGATAGGAATAGGGGAACCTGATTTGACTGTGTGTCTATCAGGACTTATGCTCCTTGGGTTAATTCTGGTCTCTAAACTTAATTCTACTTTTGTTATCATTTGAATACTGCTTATATATGTTTACCTTTCGGTATCGTGTGCAGACCTTCCAGATTTACATTAAATTTAAAATCTGAATATCATGAAGAATGTTGAAGAAAATTCTGTTACTTGACCTAACATAAGATGCAATCATACTTAATTCACATATCACACTCTCACCTAGTTGATAATTTTAAATAATTTTATTTATTATCAACAAGGAGAGACTCACTGAGATGTAGCACATTTAACGGCAGTAAATGAAAAGACCGATCTGTAACCTCTAAGGTATAAGTAATAGTTGAACAAATATATCTCCAAATGATGCATTGACTGCAATTCACATTTTGGAGATGTTGACATTTTTTCAGATGTACAATTTTATTTTCTATTTAGTTGATGAGGCATATTATCAGATACCGTTTACTTTGCATATTCTTTAGTCTTAGTATAAAGTTAATTTAAAATATTCTATTTTCATAAAGAAATTTTATTTTCCAAGAATTAATGTAAATAAATGAAAAAAATAAGGAATTAATATGTGAAAATTATGTATAGTGTGTACTCTGTTATTTATTTACAGAAGTATATGTCTCCATACCCATATTATATGAGTACATAGACAGAAACATCACTTTACAAATGGTGTATTCTTTTATCCCATATATTTTTAACCTTGACTCTGTATATGAAGTAGAAAAAAAAAATATGAATACAACTTACTCCTATTCATGTCCACGTGCCTGATAATGCTAAAACATTTTATTTTAACTCCACATATATAGCTATATATTTCAGATATATGAAAATGATGGAATTTATGCATTATAAATGCATTCAAACATATCACTGTAGTAAATTATAATTGTAATGAAGCATTTTCTTTATCAGCAGAAAGTAAAATTGTAATTCCTGTTAAGTATAACTTCATTTAATTATAACTGCTATTAAATTCCTTTGACATTTTTTGCTTTATATAAGGTTCTTGAAATATTGAATATTTGCTAAACCCTACTTCATGTTTTATTATCGACAAAATAGTTGCATTTGGCCCAACTACAACACTGAAAGACATTTTAGGTCAGTTTATGCTTCTTTTGTAATTGTACATTGATGTGTAAAGGGAGGGTATACAGGTGTTTTCTTTAATTTTTTTATTTTTTTTAATATTTATTTGTTTATTCATATAGAACTGGGGTACAAGCCAGAGATGCGGAGGGTGAGAGGATTCACCAGAGACAGAGTGGGGAGCAGAACAGGCAGATTGACGAAATGCACTGCTGAGGGGAGCAGCGGGTGGGTCAGGAGAGGTCTGCCATGCCATGTGGATCTCCTCCAGGGCAGCTGGAAATCAACCTCATGCAGAAGTGGCTTAAGCTTCTCAGTGCTGTGCTTTAACCTGCTGCGCCACCAGGGAGGGTCCAGATGTTTTCATTTTAGGGACATGAGATTATAAAGACATGAGATTATAGAGACTTATAAGAGCAGCAGTTATCAGATGTCACAAATGCGTATATCTATAAAGAGTGTGATAATATACATGTCTTCTCCATTCATCTTAATTTAATCCTTTCCTATTTTTCTTCTTTCTATTTTCCCTCTGTGACTTCATAATCATATAAAAGTATAACATGAATGTCACTGGTCTAATAAATATTCAAGATGTAGTCTACAAGGAAATAAAATCTCACTATGGTATAAAAAGCAGAAGGACATGTAAATTTACTCTAACTATGCTTAGTCTCTGAGCTATATAAACTTCAAAGTAAATGTAAATTCCCAGAAAATACTGTATGCTATCAAAACATTAAAAGATTATATGAAGATTACTATCACTTCTAATTTAAAAGTTAATGCATCTTTTTCATAAAACTGGTTACATTTACAATGTGGTTAAAGTAAAACAAAGAAAATTATCATAATCTAAAAGTTACAATTGGGCCTCCCACTGTAGGGTTTAAGTCTCAGCATTATCACTGCTATAGACTGAGTTTGATGCTCCACCATTGAGCTGACCCAAATATGGTGCAACAGACCTCTCCTGTCTTGCTGGCTGCTCCCCTCAGCAGTGTATTTCAGTGAATCCACCTGTTCTGTTCCCTACTCTGTCTCTAGTGAATTCTCTCACCCCCTGTACCTCTAGGCAATACCCCAGTTCTTCTTTATAAAATAAAAAAATATAGGCACACGGGTGACTTGTTGATGGGAAACGCGTGGGGATTACAATTGAGATGGAAAAGAAAATGTACGAAATTATGTAAAAATAAACTTATAAAATTTTAAAAAATACTTATATATATATATATAATTTATAATTGACATTTACTGAACATATCTTTAATATGCCAGGCATTGCTGTTACTTGGCTTAGATCTTACAGCAGTCTATGAAGTCAATATTATTTTCATCTGAGTGTTTTAGATAAGGCTTGAGAGAAATTTAAATGACTGACTTTGTACTACATAAGAAAGGACTATTATTGTACAGCATGCCTAAGTCAGTCAAACAGAATTAATAGTTGACTATTGACTGTCCTTGCATGTTCCTTTAATAGCTTTCTATTCCCACGAAAATCATTCTCATCCTGGGGACAAATACTGCTTCAGATGCATCTCTAGTTTCCCCATGGCGCTTAGTACATGACTCAAAGTAGATTTTCTTGATTAGACTTGGAGAAAGAATGGGAAGAATTAAAAATGAAAAGTCAATTTCTACTGTGAACAAGGATGGGAGAGAAAAGCCAGGAAAGTGGTGTTAAACTAAAAGTGAAATTGATATTAGGAATGTAGATAAGTCTACTGAGTAATCAATATCCTGGGAATAATATTTCAGAGAAGATATATATTGATGCACGTAACAATAATTGCTTATCCAAATAAGTAGTGACCTGACAGTTAGAAGACAGCAGATTATTTAGGCACTGGATAGAGTCTGGAAGATGATTCAGTAGGTTAGTTTGTTTGGGCCTAAGGCATTATGGTGCAAACAGACAGAGAGGGAGAAGTCAGTGAAGACTGAACAAATGCAGAAGTCATGGTTGAAGAACAGATAGGATTACCATGAGAGTGATAAATAACAGAATCACAGCAGAAAGAGCATGTGGAGTCAGAGTACGACATGAATAATGATAAGACCAAGGGGAAATAAGTCAAGCAGAGTGAGGGCAGTAAATAAATTTGAAATTTGTATGTGAGTTCAAAGGGGGATGTTAAACCCTGTTGAAAAATGAATTTATTTGTAATTTGGAAGGAAAGTAGCATTTATTTATTTATTTATTTTTATTTTTGTATGCATACAAGAACTGGGATAGAAGCTAGTGGCATGAGGGGAGGATAAAAGGATTCACAGGAGACAGAGTAGGGAGCGGAACAAGCAAGTTGACTGAAACACACTGCTGAGGGGAGCAGTAGGAGTCACAGGCGAAGTCTGCTGTGCCATGTGGTCACCTCCCTGGCTGGGATCAAACTTGTGCCACAGTGGCTGCTGACAGGTTCACAGTACTGAGCCTTAACCCCTTACATCACCAAGGAGGGCCAGGAAAGAAACATTTAATAAGTGAAAATCAAAATGTAAATTTTGTTCTGTAATATTGTCAGATTTATTTACTATAAGTTTGTGAATTCAGTTTATGATGCTTTTTCATACTATCTCTAGCTTTATATTTACTTTGAAATATACTTTCTGCATTGTGCTGTCTGGAATGTGGAGAAGTCAGGGTCATAATATTCATTACATTCATTCTTTAACATTGGAACCATAAGGATTCCTTTAGTAAACTGTTTATAATCTTGATAGATATTATAAGTGAACCAAAAAAATTTCCAATGCTTGTCATCAGCAATCAAATAGCCCCCGTGATCATATCTACTTTTCACTTTTCTGTTGGGTTCTCACTGAATTTGTTGTATCAAGTGGAAACAAAATTCTTAGATAATAAGTTCCTTTGTATTTTTAAACCCTTTTAAGTAATTCATTTTTTTCTGTTTCCTAAAATTATTCTTTAACAAAAAAAGAGCTGAAACCTTTTGAAGATCTCTCCCACATTAATCTAGATACAATAAACAACTAAAATTTGACAACCATGAATTTAATCGTTTCCTTTTATCAGTGGTATTTGCACTTAATTCTCTAGTAGTTCCCATAACAATAGCAAAAGTAAGAAAAAGCTTGAGATGGTTTGTATCTAGATCCTTATTGTTTACAATATTACTTATAAACAACAATCACTCCCTTATCCAAAAACATTAAAAATTTTAAATGTATGGGTTAAATAAGAGATGAGTTTATGCATTAATTTAAATGAATCCCATTAAAATTAAAGATGTGTGAATTATGAAAATTAATAAAAGATGCATTAGGGAAATTGCTATGACTTCTGAATTGTTCTGTCTAAGGATATGGAGGAGAAAGTATTGAATAGATGACATAGGACATTTTTCACCATCACCTGGCATAGTAATAGCATCTATTAGTGAATACATAAATTTCCACATAATATGAGTGGATGTATGAATTTAAGCCACAGCACATAGTTTCATAGTTTGCATAAAGTGTATGATCAGATGTTGAAACATGTGTAGGCTATTTTGAAAGATGAAAAGATTTTCTTTAATGAATATGTGTTGAAAGAATGAATTAATAAGAGTTCAACCAAACACTCAACTGTGCTCAGTCATCTGAATGCCATTACCAAGGAAACTGTTCAAACACTTCCTTTCTACTTCATTTGTAGGCAACAAAAGCAATATGTGTATGGGTTTATACACATATTAGCCTCTGTAACTTTACCTGCTTCAGAACCAACTACCCACCCCTTACCTCAAATTCAGCATATGCCTGGGATGGCAGAGGTTTCACCTCTATTCAAAATATTTTTCTGGGTACTGTGAGTCAGTGATAAAGATATGGTAATTAACTATTTTCTGTGATTAACATAGCTAATTGCTCTTTCCCCTAAGTTAAAAGCCCCTTGGCGGTTTCCATGTCACTTGCAGACTAGGGTGTCATTCAGATATTTGGTAGGAGTGAGAACCAAGAAAAAAAACACACTTGTTTTGATAAATAAAGTCTAATCAATATCCTACTTATATTAATCAACTACATACATTTCAGAAACTAAGCAAAAATTGCATGAAATATATAAATAGTAATTACATATTTCTAGTAATCATCAAGGATTTAGATGTTCTATGGAGTATATTTTACTCATTGGCCGGTAATGATTTCAATGTCCATTTTCACTATTGTTCAAATCATTATAACAAAATAAGTATTTGTACAGAATTATACTTCATGCAAGAAGAAAGTGAGAACTATTTGGCAATTTAAAATTATACAGTGAGCCATTCTCTTTGTTTTAGCAAGGAACAGAATTAAAAGGACACTTTTTAAACAGATTTATTTATTTATGCATACAGAACTAGGGTGTAGGCCAGAGGTGTAGGGAGAGGTGGGGTGAGAGGTTTCACCAGAGGCAGAGTGGTAGCAGAACAGGCAGAGTGACCAAAATACACTGCTGAAGGGAATAGCAGGCGAGATAGGATAGGTCAGCTATGCCATGTGATCACCTCCCTGACTGGGGATCGAACTTGAGCTGTAGTTCTGGCTGCAGATAGCTTCATAGTGCTGTACTTTAACCCATTGCACCACCAGGAAAGAGCCCTTAAAAAGAACTCTTTTTAGGACCCTCCCTGGTAGCACAGGGAGTTTAAGGACAGCACTAAGAAGCAAAAGCCACTTCAGCATGAGTTCAATCCCTGCCCTGGAGGTGACACACATGGCCTGGCAAACCTCTCCTGACCCGCCCGCTGCTCCCCTCGGCAGTGTACTTTATCAGTTGGCCTATTCTGCTCCCCACTCTGCCTCTGGTGAATCCTCTCACCACCACTGGCCTGTACCCCATTTCTGTATGCATAAAAATACAACACTTAAAAAAAAACACTTTTTAACAATTAAGTGTCAGGTTATTGATTTCTAACTTAAGCTATGGTACTTGAATTTTTTTTTTTTTTAAAGATTTATTTATTTATGCACACAGACTGGGGTACAGGCCAGAGGCTCAGGGGCGGTGAGAGGCTTCACCAGAGACAGAGTGGGGAGCAGAACAGGCAGATCGACGAAGGACACTGCTGAGGGGAGCAGCGGGTGGGTCAGGAGAGGTCTGCCACACCATGTGGTCACCTCCGGGGCAGGCGGGAATCGAACTCATGCAGAAGCGGCTTTAGATTCTCAGTGCAGTGCTTTAACCCGCTGCGCCACCAGGAGGGTCCCGGTACTTGAATTTTTTAAGGGAATGAAGCAAGAATTTGTAAAAACAAATGTCTGCTTCATGTCTCTTTTTAATTAGAAATCTATGAATCTAATATAACATGGTTATTTATAGTTATAAAGCAGATTTTGAGCAAAAATAGAAGAAAAGAAATGAACTTAACTGTTAAAGAGAATACACTGCCAAGGTTTATAAAATTATGAGTTAGTAAAATGATAAACTAAAGAAAAGACAAAGTGGGCTGTTTTGCAAATCTTCCCTTTAAATGCTATATCATCCCAAGTAAGTCTCTTTAAATGGGGTTTGGGTTATTGTTGTTCTACATTTTACATGCCCATTTTCCTTAAGTACATCAACTTTACCATGTCTAAATAAAACTCAAAAGCTTCTCACCTCCACTCTATTTCTCCGTCTGTGGCTAACTTAACCCATCTTACTTAATTGTCCACCATCTTCCACAGCACAGATGTGTCCTAAACCATTTGTCCAAACACATTTTTGAATATCAAATTATTTTCCTTTTTATTTCAAAGATCTATTCTGCCAGAAACATTTGGCCTCAGCATATAATTAAAAACTTAACAATACTAATAGTTGCTTCAAAGAGCAGCCTCTCGTTGTTCAGTGCACAACTATTTACATTAATTTGCATGTGATTCATTTTCATACCCATTCACTTGGGGATGGATATTACTTAGTCAAATGGGCAATTAATTAATACAATCTTTACATATTCTCTTATTAGAATGCACCACGCAATTCCTATTTCCTTGGGAGTTTTCACTGAATTCATGGGATGTGAATTTTGAACAGCTGCTGCCATTATGCCCATGCTCTTGACTGGAAGAACCAGGTGGACATTCTTGTTTGTTCCTTTGTCCTGAGTTGAAATAAAAAAATTCTCGCTTTTTCTGACAGCTGTACAAAATGATGGATTTGACTTTACTCAGCACAATTCTTCAAGTAGCAAATGTCTAGTGATCACTAATTGCAGGTTATGTTGTCACTATCAAATAAAGATCAGTGAAATATCAGTGTTGCAAGTTTTTGTTGTAGAAGACAGATAATATGGCAAATTCTAAGTTTTGGTCTCCTGACCCAATGTTATTTGTTATGGATAGCTGTTGTACATTCAATTTGTAATTTCTGTGTCAAATATTTTTACATTCATTTAGCCACTCCCACAAAATAAGTACCATGTCAAAACTGAACCACAGAGAGGTTTAAAACTTGCCCAAACAGAAATTTACATTTCTCTCTTAATTCCAAATCATGTGCTCTTTTTTTGCCTAAAGTGGAAGTTTTTAATATAGAGTCAACACTTAAAAACTAGGTCCTCTATTTTTTTTTTCAGAAAATAATTATTTAATACCAGTCCAAATTCTTAGCAGATATTTATAAAACTGAATGTCTTATGATGCAAGAAAAGTGAGATACATTTTGCAAAGCCAAGTGGGAGATGGTTAGGCTTTTTCCAATTAACAAAACTGATTTTAAAATGGGTTAGTGGACAATATTATCAAGCTTCATTTGAATAACAAAATCCTGTATAAATCCAAATTTAGTGTGTTTGAAAGAGATGCAAATTGACTGTACTTTCCACTTATTTACCGGTTATTGCAACTCTCGTAGCCCGTGAAATATATGATTTTGAAATATATAGTAAAGCTAAACATGTAGAAATAAGTAGCAGATCCACTATAGTGATTAAATATAAATTTCTACCACCTAGGAATTTCTATGGTTTTTAACAGATAAGACTTTTCATAATTATAATGTACCTGTCCCCCACAAGAATGATTTTCCTTCAGTTTTTTAGGAGTAAACATATTTAATGTGGCCTAGCCTATTATCTAAAAGTTATTCTTTGTTTTCTTGGCTTTTGTTTTTCCAATTTCCATCTAAGACATTCTCAGACACTATTTCAAGGGTATATATGTGCAGAATGATGTAAAGTACCAGAGTAAAAGTTGGTACTATGATTTACCTACATCAAATTACTTTTTTCTCCAGGATGAAATAGTCATGATAAATTTTCTAATATCAAAAAAATCTTAAGTCATGCAAATTTCATGAATCACTCAGCAGTCAGTCACTGGGTATATGCCATGCTCTGAATAGAGTTCTGACTTTAGAAAAGAAAAAAAGGACATATAATTCTGTAAAATGACATTTAATAAGGGAAAACAGACTATTGTTATATGGCAAAATAAATTAAAGTTGGGTAATAACTCAATTAACATATTCTAAAATATTGGTTCTGCCTCATTCTACTTCTTTACACCAAAATTTAAAATCCTTCATACATTTTAGAATTTTATATCATGTATTAATCCTATTCTTCTTTTTTCAATTTTTTTTTTACTTTTTATTTTGTATAGGTTTTACATGAATTGAGATGCATCTGTGACATGACTCTATCTTACCATCTGTTAAATCTACCTGATGTGTTTCTTTACATTTTTTAATTTTTGCAATTCTATTTGAATTATTTTTACAATTCTATGTAATATCAGAAAATATCTTAAATTTATCATATATTTTAAATTTTTGAAAGTTTTCTCTTTTTTCTATAGACATCGTTCACATGGTATTGTTTTTGTGTATGATTGATGATTTTTATTGAGTGAGTGATATTTTGTAGAAAACTTGTACAAATTATTTGTTGCTCTAGAAAATGTTATTTTTCATAGAGGATTTTTCTTTGGCTTTGGCAGGCAGTTAATATTAGGTTAAAAAATATCTGGTCAATAAATGAAGGCATTTGAAACTGGACTTCATTCATTAGGAAAGCTTGTGTCTTTTCTGTCCAACGTGCCCAGCATCCGGCCTATAGTGTTGTATCCAGAGCTGTTTAGTTGTAGACCTTGAACTCTAGTTATTGCACTTTGTTCCATTAGATTAGTCGAGTTGTTACTCAGTTTATGTTACTGTGTGTTTTTTTCCTTCTCAGTCCTTAAGTAGGACTTGCAAATTTCCAAAATCTTTAAGATACACTAGATGTTACATGGATATCTGTTCTCTGTCCTTCCCTCCTGAATGTTGGCTCTTCAAAATCCTTACTGCCTCCACAGTTTTTCAATATCTTAAAGAGATGTATGCTACTTCTGGTTGTTTTAGTTGGGAACTAAACAACTTAGTTGGGAATTTGGTTTGTAGCAATCTTACCTACTATTACCAGAAACATAAACTATTTAGTAATAGTAAAACTAATATATCCTTCATACTATAAGAGTTAGTATGTCAAAGAACAACCGGTACTTATTGAAAATTTGCCAACTGAGAATATGTGCTGAAATTGCACATCTCTTTACACATGGCTTAAGTCATTCTCTTCTTACTCTGCTCTATCTCTGGTTGACTGTATCTTTACCACTGGTGATAATCACTGTCTCTAGTGTGATGAATCCTATAATTTTATTATAACCAAAACATATCTCCTAATATATAGATCCAAAAACCCAAATGGCAAATGGTAATACAGTGGAATAACTCACAATTGCTCACATACATAAAACAGAATTTTTCATCTTCGATCCCTTTTCCAGATAAAGCCATCTTATTCTCCTTTATTATGCAACTTTTTGATCAACACTATTTTCTCCCCAACTGTCAACAAACAACTTACCCAGTAGTTGTCCTCAGTTTCTCTTACTTCCTTACTAATGTTTAATCCTTCACCAAGAATTCATGTTTTAAAGTCATTATTATTTCTTGAATTCAATTATTTCCTTTCAATATTTCATCACTATATTATATCCTTGGACTTCTAAAACAGTCTCAAAATTGTTCCTCCTGCTTCCAGTTTAAGGACATAGATAATTTCCACATTTCTCCTAAGTCATCTTTTAAAAATAGAAATAGAATCTGGTGATGTCCTTGCTTTAAATCCTTCAGTGATTACACATGATCTGTAGGGCAAAGTCTACGTGCTTCGGCATAGCATATATACATTTTATGATCCATGAGTTGAGTGTGAAATAAAGATGGAATATTTAGAAGATAAAAAAAATATATAGTTAGGAGCACCTGTATGGAAAGCAAGCGAAAGCCAAGAAATAGAATTATAAACTTTGGGAATTAGTCTCCTACAGAAAAGAACTGAAGTTGTGAAAATGAATAAAAACAAATCAAAAAAAGAATATAGAAGAAAAGACAAAGGGACTGAAAGGCTATGTTTGGGGTAAATATGGGAGAAAATATGTTTATTGCAGGCAATGAAGTAAATAGATGTCAGAGGTCATGGGAAGAATAGATTGGTTCTATGTGATAATAATAATTCAAAAGGACCAAAGATAAGGACAGACCATTTTCTCTGAATACCTCTGAGACAGGGTAGAGAGATAAAGAGGTAGTTCTGAGGTATTGTACTGGAGCAGACCTTTTTAATGATTTCCCTATCAAGAATGAAAAGATATGAGTAACCACGAAGTTGCTATTTCCCCCAAAACAAATTCCACTACAGAGAAATTACAACTCCCGAGGTAGCAATTAATAGAAGTGCAGTTGCCTTTCAGCCTCCTAATCTCCGCAGGTCAGCTTTAAAAGCCAAGGACAACCTAGCTCTTAATAACACTGCTGTTCTGGTCTCCGGCAGCTCCTGCACTGTAGTCTATACCTCAAGAAGTTTTGAGTCCCTCCTTGAGAGGAATCATGCCCCTCACAGACCGACCTTGTTTCCTGCTTTCCTCACCGGGATTTTTCATCGATGAAGAGCTTTTTTAAACTTGATTTCTATAAATCATTATCTCCCTTATGCTTCTGTTATATAATATTCTTCTGTGCCCACCTCCTTCCTGCACATTTGAGTGTGTGAAGACACTATCTTTCTAAATCTCTTCCTAGACAAATTATTCATTGTGGTGTCTTCATGATTCCCTGCATTGCTTCCCTGCAATCAACAGCATCGTCCTCCATAAGAATTCCCACCTAAAATAACAATAAGCAGTTGCCAGGGAAAACATACTTGTCAAATTATAAACTTTTCTCTTAAGGAAACGAAACCTGGCATATAGTTTAAGCATATTAAAAGTATTCAATATTTTAGAAGTTTGCTTTCTGCGAATATCAGATAACATTTTGGGTGGTACATTTCACAGCAGGATGTACTTGACTTGCCCATCTGTCAAACTTATAGGGAAAAAGTAGCATGTTTGCCTGCTGTTCTTCTGAGTACAGACAGAGAAATTTGCAGACAACCTTGCCAGGATGTGGAGGTGAAGAATGAGAGATTGAGCCAGGAATATTGGCGTATTGGCCCAGGAAGAGAAGATAAAACTAGCAATAGAAAGGAGGACAAATGCCAGAGTGACAAGGTGCAGTAAAGGTGAAAAAGGTAAAATACCTCAGGATATCACCGGTAATTTGTTTAAACCCTTAGAGGCTACAGCAAGAGCCAACTTCCCTGTTTGTGAATCTCTATATTGTCATGATTTGGGGTGTTTCATTCTGTAACCCATTTGCAAGAAAGAATGCTAATAAGAGTTAAACATTGGTCATCTTTGATGTTTTTTCATTAAAAAGTATTTTTATTTCACCTTTGCTCATTCATTTGTATTTAATTTAGAAGAGGAAGGCCATCTTACTCCTCATAAAGGATTTTTTTTTGTTTTAGAAAAATTCACTAAAAACAAATGTATGTATTAATTTCTATAATATAAAGAACCTTATAATCAATTTAATTTTTTAAAATCATTCCTGAAGTAACAGGATGTTTCAAAGGCTTTCACTGACACTTTGTGGCAAAGGGTGGAACTACAGTATTTTTTTTAATCTGACACGATTATCATTTTATGTATGTGTGGAATAATATAAAAATAATAAATCGACATTTAGTTCATTAAATAACAACCAGGAAATTGTACAGTATTTCACTAAAATATTATCTAAATTGAACAAAATCACATTTTCTACTATAAGCAATACTTTGGTTTTGTAAACAAATAATTAAACTTATATATGAAATCACAAGGTGGCTGTCTTTAGCACTGCCATTCATATATTAGAATGATGATATTTTTATTACTATGTATTCTCTCCCTATTTTAGCCCTTTAATTATTCATAATATGAATAATTAAAGTTGTCCCTGATCATTTTTATGTGTGTGTTTAAGATTTGTTTTTTTTTTTTTTAATTTTTTTTTAAAGATTTATTTATTTATTCAAACAGAACTGGGGTACAGGCCAGAGGCTCAGGGGCGGTGAGAGGCTTCACCAGAGACAGAGTGGGGAGCAGAACAGGCAGATCGACGAAGTACACTGCTGAGGGGAGCAGCGGGCGGGTCAGGAGAGGTCTGGCTCGCCATGTGGTCTCCTCCGGGGCAGGCGGCAGGCGGGAATCGAACTCATACGGAAGTGGCTTCAGATTCTCAGTGCTGTGCTTTAACCCGCTGCGCCACCAGGGAGGGCCTAAGATTTGTTTTTAAAGATTTATTTATTTATACATACAGAACTGAGGTACAGACCAGAGGGGCAGCGGGTGGGAGGATTCACCAGAGACAGAGTGGGGAGCAGGCAGATAGAATGACATACACTGCTGAGGGGAACAGAGGGCTGCACCATGTGGGTCACCTCCCTAGCCAGAGATTGAACTCATGCTGCAGTGGCTGCAGTAGCTTCATAGTGCTGTGCTTTAACCCATTGTGCCACCAGAGAGGGACCTGTGTTTAGGATTTTTGAGGGACACTACTATAGGTTCAAACATTTCATTTTCCAAATTGTGGCCCTTTTCTCATGTAAATTATTTTTTAATTGTGAGAAAATATGTAGAACTTAAAATTTATTCTTTTATCCATTTAAGTGTACCATTCATTAGCATTATGCGCATTCACATTGCTGTGCAGCCAATCACTACTGCTCATCTCCACTACAATTTGCATCTTGCAAAACTGAAACTGTGTTCCTGTTAAACAGTAAAACCTCATCATGCCCACCTTGTGACTCTAGTTCCTGTCTTATGGCCTGTCAAGTCTCATCAGAAAGTAGTGCATGGTGAACTGACAACCGAGCACATAACTAAAAAGCGACTAAGTTCCCTGTCAACTGTCAGATTTTACTTAAACAGAATGAAGAAGACAAAAGTTCTCTTCAGCCACCGAGGTTTGTCTCTGCTGTTTTAAAAGAAGCTTACAGGTAAGTATATTATGGTGAAGACAGCAGTATGTTCTCAGTTTATGAATAAAGCATTTCGTGAATATATTTATTTATTGCAAAGTATGAACTAGAGTGATTGTGTTGGGGGAAAAACTAGAAACCTGAAAAGTATGTGAAAGTAAAAGATCACTCAGAATGATATCTTTGTACCCGTAGTTAAAATATATACATAGAGGGTCCTCCCTGGTGGAGCAATGGGTTGAGACACAGCACTGCAAGCTGGTGCAGCTGCTTCCGTGCAAGTTCGATCCTCAGGCCAGAGTTGATCCACATGGCGCAGCAGACTTCTTCTGACCTGTCCGCTGCTCCCCTCAGCAGTGTACTTCAACGATCTGCCTGTTCTGCTCCCCACTCTGTCACTGGTGAATACTCTCACCGCCCCTACACCTCTGGCTTGTGCCTCAGTTCAATATGAATAAATAAATAAATCTTAAAAAAAAAATCCTTCCTTTAAATACACACACACACATACACACATATAATATGCATACACACCCAAATACACATAATTGTCCATAATAATTTAGAGTGTGATTATTGATCGGGAATGTAATAGGGTTTGGAGAAAGAATGAAATCATGTAATTAAACTAACTACAGTTTAATGAAACTAACATTTTATTTATCTGGTTGGTTTTGGATGTTTTTGTTTGGGTTTAGTTAGTTAAAATGGTGGTTGAAATGGAGTATGGCATTTATAGTGAGAGAGCAAATACTTTGCAGCTCTGAGAATTTTATGTACATCATTCAAGTTACCAGGGTAAGGAAAGCTCAATGAGAACTCAGAGATAGATTATTCATCTCAGGATGTTGCATTCAGTCCAGAATAAAAAGAGAACTCTCATTGAAATGAAAGTTCATGTAAATAGAGTGAATAGTATGAAGGGGTGAAACAGAGAGAAGTCAAAAGAGGCAAATACAGAGGAGGATATGGGTTATTACAATACTCTAGTTAATCTGAACCATAATTTGCTATTAGGTATTCAGTAGGAATGGAGAGAAAGTAATAATGGTTGGAGATACTTGGTTTCAAAGTTTACTGAGGAGAATCAAGAAGGATATTTTATATTTCAGAGAAATATGAAGTCTAGGATGTGAAGACTAAAAAAAGAGTAAGTTTAAATTTGCATAAATTTGATGAACTATCAGGATAAGGTAGTGTTCACCTTGTACTTTTAATACTTTGAGTGGGTGAATAAATGGGCAAATGGATGTTTGGTCAACACAAATTTACAAATTGTGCACCTGAAAATGTATGGTAGTTCTAGACACCTCATTTGGGATACCTACTCATAATCTTGAAAATCATTACAATAGACCTGTGTTGTGGGCCTCCCTGGTGGCACAGTGGTTAAAGTCTTAGTGCTGTCAAGCTGTCAACAGCCTCTGCTGCATGAATTCAATCTCTGACCAGGGAGCTGACCCACATAGCACAGGAGACTTGTCCTCTCTTGCCTACTGCTACTGTCAGCAGTGTGCTTCAGTAGATCCACCTCTCTGCTCCCCCCTCTATCTCCCCCCTCTCATTCCCGCCCTCACCTCTGGCCTATACCCCAATTCTTGTATGCATAAATAAGTAAAAATAAATCTTTAAACAAATATATGAAAGTAAAGTGTTTTGAGAAGCAACAAGGCCTGATGTTGTGTATGAAGAATATAGTGATATTTAGTCCAGACAAGCAAGTCCTAGGAAATAGGTATAATTGTTCTCTTTAATATTAGAATGTACATAATATAATCACTATATTTAAGATATTTTAAAATGACACAGTGACATCTAAATATAAAGTCCAAATTAAATTTTTTCCAATTACCCAAATAATATTCTTTATAGATGTTTCTCTTTTTCCCTTTGTCATAATGATTGAAAAGGAAATATTTAATTTAATATATACATAAAGGAAACAGCTTCTAGTAATTACATATATGCATGTATGTACACATGTACATACATATATGAATATGTGTGTGCATATGATACCTATGTGTGTGTATGTGACTATGCATGTGTGTATATATGTGTGTGGGTATATATATACCCATATAAGATAGGGGTATTTGAAAGTTATGAACACTAATAAGAGCTCAGAGTGTCTGATCTAAGCATCCCTCTGTTCATTGTTGTCTTGGTTATTCTACATCTGGAAACATGAACAATTACAAATGCCTCATTTAGAGCCATTTTTGATAATCTGGCATGTTCCGGATGAAGGAATCAGGGTGATGTGGAATGTAAAACTCTACGTTTGCACCTGAGATATATAACCCAGGCATGCAAAGGCTTCAGGAATGATCAGAGCTGTATTTGAATGAGTACTGTTATGGTTTGAATTGTGTCACAACAATTATGATGAAGTTTTAACTCCTAATCCCTAAATATATCTTTATTTGGAAATAGAATTATAGCAGATATAATTACTTAAGAGGAAGTCATACTGGAACAGGATGGATCATGCATCCCATATGACTGGAGCCACTACAATACATCCATGTGAAGATAGAGACACCGTAGAATGCCATGTGAACAAGAAGGTGAAGACTGGTGTTATAGCATCACAAACCAGGAATATCAAAGAATAATGAAAATCACCATTGGCTAGGCAGAGGCAAGGCATGGATTTCCATACAGATGTCTATGGTTGGCCAACACCTTAGCCTGAGGGCCTTGGACCAAACTACCAGTCTTCTGGCTTGGGAGGATAGAGCATCACTTGCCGTGCAATGAATTACTATTAAACCTTAAAGTTTAGTGGAATTTGTCCTTCTGAGTTGCAAATTTGCTTTAGATCTGTGCCTGCTTTCTTTTCCTTTGTAATTACTCTTTAGATTAGGAATGTCTGCTGGATGCCTCTCCTGCTATTGCATTTTTGAAGTAGGTAACTTGTTTTCTAAGTTTCTCTAGAGGTATAAACTGGGATACAGAGGGAGAGGAATTGTGCCCTGCAAAGACAATAATCTGCATCTCACCTGGACAGGCTTTACATAATTAGATTTTGGATTAAAAGTTGAAACTGAAATGTGTTAAAATTTGGGAGATACTTGGAGTGAATGCCTTTTGCATACATTTTTGAAATTTCAGGATGCCAAAGGACATCCTATTATAAATTGAATACTAACTCCCTTGCCTCCAGAGATGTTAAAATGCTAATCCCCAGTCTTTCAAAATATAATCTTATCTGGAATTAAGGTAACTGTAGATATAAGTATTCGAACCAAGATGAAGTCATACTTGTAGAATGCCCTTCAACTCAATATAACTGGTCTTGTTATTTGAAGATAGCCACGTGAAGACAGAGCTACAAAAACATACCTTTTCTTGATAAAAGGTGACTGGAAGCAGTGTCAAAGCTGACAGAAAATCACCAGAAGGTCGGTGAAAGGCAAGAAAGTATTATTCTGCAGTTTCAGAGGGAATAAGGACCTCATGACACCTTAATTTTGGACTTCTAGTCTCCAGAACTTCAAGATGTATTTATGTTGTTGTAAAACACCAATGTATGGTTCTCAGGGAAAATAATATAGGTTCATTGTAAATACATAGATATAGATATAGATATAGATATAGATATAGATATATAGTTTACTCATTTACTCTTGAAGTGAAAAGCAAACACGAATGAAGAGAAGTGAAAGGGAAGTGGATAAGAACAAGTACTTGCTAGTAGTGAAAGCCACCACAAAATAAATTTAAGGGCCTTAGCAAGTTCTGAATTAAGAATGTTTAAACTGGATGGATTTGGGATGATACAAAGGTGATTTATGCATCAGATTAATGAGTTAAAATGTGTGATCTACAACTCTACATTCTATGAACCCATATTAAAACCCTATAAATAAAGGTTGGCAACTTCTTTCTCATCTTCTGTTTCAATGAATGAGTAATTGAATGCCATAACATGGCAAAGAATATTAAATCTGAACTCTGATACTTATTACCAAATTTTCCTTAGGTAGGATCCCTAATCTCTATATCCTCAGGTCCCTACCTATTAAATTAGGAGAGTGATAGTAATTACTTTAAAGTTATTAGATTAAATTTATAAATTTCTTAGAACCGAACATGGCATCTATTATGTAGCGTAGAAATGTTGGTGGAAAATATACTTGTTTTCTTATTTGTTACACATAACTCATTGTCACGATCTTGAAACACTGTCATTCCACACCTACAAACTATGAAGAACTAAATCAAAGCAAAATGGATTTAATTTTTTAATCGGTTTTCTCTTCTTGATCCAAAGTTGGACCATTTGTTGGTCAAGTATCTGCAGCGTGATACTTTTATCAATTTCTTCATGACAAGCTGTGGTGATGTGTCAGTCAACTACCAAGATGAGTATGTGGTGTGGTATGTGTGCGTGTTTTATGCGTTTTTGGAAAATAATTTGAGAGTATCATCTTTAAATAATAAACACAATTTACTCTAGTAAAATGAGTTTTAGGGAGGGATGCTGGAGTTAGAGAATATGTGAATTTTTTTCAAAATTACATGGAAAATTCAGACATTTTATTATATTAACATCTGTTGGTGACTAAAGGGTAATTTCAGCTTCAGGAGATAGTAAAAGCATTTATCAGCATACTCTTAGTAAAAAGTACATAATTGTCAAAAAATTTCTCATTCAGCGACTTGAACTTCACAAAATGTGCTTTATTTCTTCACTATCTAATGTTACTAATCACTGCATCATTTGGGTGCATGGATGGCAGCTCTGACAAGTTAATGATACCCGAAGCAAATTCACAGTTCATTTCAGTGGAGCAAACCTTCAATTGATGTGGGTAGCAGTACTTATGCATTTATACAACTCTGAAGCCAGTGACTGTGTAACCTTTGGATATACCTAACAGGGAAGGACAGAGAATCAAGGAGGATCTTCATGTTCTATCAGTAAAGAGCAACCAATTATGGCAGCAAAGCCTTTAAACATAAGGATAATTTGAAAGATAACGAGAAAGGTCACCTCTGAGAGTATTGTAGGATAAACTTGATTTGAGGCAATATTTAGAGACCATCAAGCATTATAGAAAGAGTGGATGAGTTACTATAATATATGTACTTTATTTACAACCCCTTCATTTTCATCAAAGTTGACAGGCGTTGTCATGAAAAGACCAGCTTTTCACTTGTTAATCCCGGTTGTAACTACTTCTGTACTTTATGAGCCATTTGTCCTTATCCAGGTTCCATAAATTCCCTGTGTTTCTATTACCTCTTATATAAAACATCCTTAATGATGTATCCCTTGGAACTGTCATAGAGATTAAACAACCTTAAGATATGAACCAACTAGCTCAGCATTTGGCCATACTAGAGACTGAATAGTTGTTGGGTTTTGTTTTCTAAGCCTTTTCTCAGTTAAAATTTCAAATGTAGAGTTTAGGAGGAGATAAATGTAAACATCATGGATATGGCAGCCACTACATGTTTATCAAAAATAGCTAACTCTTGGCCCCCCTGGGTGACACAGAAGATTAAAACACAACACTAAGAAGCTAAAGCCTCATCAGCATGAGTTTGATCTCCACCAGGGAGGTGACTCACATGGCCCTGCAGATCTCTCCTGACCCACAGCTGTACCCCTCAGCAGGGTACTTCATTGATCTGCCAGTTCTGCTCCCCACTCTGTCTCTGTGAAGCCTCTCACTGTCCCCTGTACCTCTGGCTTGTACCCCAGTTCTATGTGCATAAATAAATCTTTTTTTTTTAATAGCTAACTCTTAATTCATCCCAAAACAGTAAATATTTCTTACATGTTTCTTATATCAGTAGACATATTTTTCCATGTGAACACTGAGGGGGATACAAAAGCAAATCAAAATTTGTTCTTTATTTCTGGAAATAACATTGCAAATCCAAGTTGAAATAAATACAACCTTAAGATCTATTAAGAAATGTCTTGCAAGGCAAATGAACTAACGTTAAGCATGTATTCTTCTTCTTCTTTTTTTTTTTTTTTTAGTATTTATGTGTGGATTTTTACAGTAATATTAATGAGCTTGACAGTGTTTCTTCATTGGTACTATTTTGTTTATTTGTTACATAACAGACTGAGACAGTAACTAGAGTATCATATGTCCATGGTTTGTGAACAACAGAAATATATTTTTCATAGATATGGAACCTAAGATCAAGGTCCTGGCAGATTTGATACCTGGTGAGGACACCCAATTCCTGGTCATAGTTGACAATCCTTTTGCAGTGTTCTCACTTGGTGTGTAGGACAACAGAATAATCTGGGTGACTTTCCAAAGTGCATTCATCACATTCATGTGGCTACCCCCCCAACATGACCTTGTAATACCCCAGAGTAATACCATCATTTGAGTGTCAGGATTTCAGCATGTGAATTTTGGGGAAACACAAACATTAGTCAATATCAGTAACTTTTCTTTCTCTTTCCAAATTAGTTTGTGTGGCAGTGTGGAAGAACCACCACATGAGGACAGTAACCAACTACTTCATAGTCAACCTTTCGCTGGCTGATGTGCTTGTAACCATCACCTGCCTTCCAGCCACATTAGTTGTGGACATCACTGAGACCTGGTTCTTTGGACAGTCCCTATGTAAAGTGATTCCTTACCTACAGGTAATTGTGTTCTTTTGTTGTTGTTGCTGTTGTTTTGTTTTTTTTTTGGTGTAAACACAGAAGCTACTAAAAAAAAAAGTATTTTAATAATTGTTATGGCCATCTGAACTATATTAATTGTGTCTAACAAAGAAGCATTCTTGTCTAAGAAATTTTAGACCTGAAGGAATATAATACTTGAGACTTTTCTAGGTAAAAATATTCTGGATAAAAATAAAGCATTAGGTTGCCTTCCCTTGTGGTACAGTAGGTTAGTGCAGTAGGTTAAAGCACAGCACTACAAAGCTAAAGCCACTTTTGCATGAGATCGATTCTGGCCAGGAAGGTGACACACATGGCACAGCAGAACTTTCCTGACCTGCCCGTTGCTCCCCTCAGCAGTGTATATCAATCAATCTGCCTGTTTTGTTCCCCCCTCACCTCTGGAGAAGCCTCACAGTGTCCCTGCACCTCTGGTCTGCACCTCAGTTCTGTATGCATAAATAAATAAATCTTTAAAATAAATAAAGCATTAGAGTCCTCATGTCACTATTAGATGCACATAGACTTTTTTACTTCTTTGATTTATAATTTTATAATTATAAAGAGTGTGAACAAATTAGTTTCCCCTATTCACATAACCAAACACTATTTTGTAATTTTTTCATAGTGAAAAATTAAGAATTATATGATCAAAGCTAGTAGAGCTAGTGGGTACAACTACAGTTTTTAAAGAGACAGATTCCATTAGCAATTGGATAATGAGAGAAATGGTGACTGCCTTCTACTTTTCTTCCCATAACCATTCCCTTGCCGCCACTCATTATTTCCTCAACCTCTCAGATGGTGATCATAGTATTTGCAATATACAAGAGTATACATATAATAAAAAATATATTGCAAATAATCAAAAGTTGGGGTAGGTAAAACAAATGGACACTGATTTTAATTAATTAACTAATTTCAACACAAATATTATACCCTTCACAAATATGAAAAATGAACTGCAAACCTAAAAAAATTGGAGAACTAAAATATAATTGAAAGATAACAGAAAGGAAAACCTACAGGATCTTTGTCGGAGACTTTATCCCCGATCACGGATTATTGGGGGGCAGAACAGGCAGGGTCTCAATGGGAATGGCGTCAGCGAGCTGAGATTCCTAGAAAAGGGGGGAAAAGGGAAAAAAGGGGAGCAGGCGTGAGGAAGACACGGGAATGGGAGTTGGATGCAAGTCTTCCTGCTCTGCCTTTAGCAGAGGTTATTTTATATACTTCAGGCAGGCAGAGGGATGACATTAGCATATGAAATGGGCTGAGATCACAATCACCTTTTTGCTAAGAAGAGTCTGGGGTCTTTTTGACCTTTAGTTGATTATAACATTTTTAAAATCAATCTATCAAGGTTAAAACAGGTACATAGGCCCTCCCTGGTGGCGCAGCAGGTTAAAGCACTGCACTGAGAAGCTAAAGCCACTTCCGCATGAGTTCAATTCCCACCTGCCCCGGAGGTGACCACATGGCGAGGCAGACCTCTCCTGACCCGCCCGCTGCTCCCCTTAGCAGTGTACTTTGTGGATCTGCTTGTTCTGTTCCCTACTCTGTCTCTGGTGAAGCCTCTCGCCGCCCCTGAGCCTTTGGCCTGTACCCCAGTTCTGTATGTACAAATAAATAAATCTTTAAAAAAAAACAAAACAAAACAAAACAAAAAAACAGGTACATAGATTCACAAAGTTTAAGACTAATATTACTATATTTACCACCATGAAGATTAACCAAAATAAAGTCCCTTAAACATTATCTATTACTTAAAGGCTTTTATTTTCATAGAGACATCCTAGGGGGTAAAGTAAAGTGAGGGCAGGAAGAGGAAATTTTTTGTAAATCAAATTAAGGTATGGTTCTTTGAAAAACTTTTTAGAAAGTTTAAGTGAGTTTTCTTGAAGTCTAGTTGATAGAAAAACCTGATTAGCTCTGCATTGGAGACCTGGGTGAATTTCCATAGCCAAAGACTAGATAGTAGAAAGCTTGAGTGGTTATTTAGAAACTGAATAGAAGGCTATGAGAGATATAGTGATATGATTTGGGTTTTCCTCCATCTGGCAGTGAGAGACTTTGCAGTAACAGCCATTTGTTTTTATTAATCAGCCAGTTGTTTAATGACTTTTGACTTCAAGAGGAATTTCTCACCCTGGTGCAGTACTTGCTTGTCAGGGCCAGGT
Source organism: Condylura cristata (assembly GCF_000260355.1). Classification (NCBI taxonomy): domain Eukaryota; kingdom Metazoa; phylum Chordata; class Mammalia; order Eulipotyphla; family Talpidae; genus Condylura; species Condylura cristata. The sequence goes on from NW_004567102.1 coordinate 18,853,054, forward strand.
AGCGCCTTCTGAGGCTGAGGCAATCCAATTGTAAGCTGAAGGTTGCTCAGAATATTTTGATATTATGAATATACAAAAAAGGGAGGTCATAACATAAGTTAGCAGTGGAAAGTGATTTTTCAGAGCTTTACCGGATCTACCCGGAATCTGTCGGACAATAGGCGTTGCATAGCTTGTGTCAGATCTTAAGTACATTGATGTTTTTTTAGTACAGTACTAAAGGCATAATACTTTAAATAAGTAATTGATGTACTGACTTCATTAAAATTTAAAACTGTTCTAGTCATATACCAGAGATATTTTGTGGTGGTGGAGTGGGGAATGGGATAAAAAATGGGGGCAGGGAAGGGGGAGAAAAGTGCACGGGACTATGGTGATGGCACATGGGTGACTCAGTGATGGGAAACCCACAGGGTTTACAATGGAGATGAAAAAAAGTGATGTAAAAATAAACTACTATAAAAAACAAAACAAAAATTTAAAACTGTTCTATAAAAATGAGAATGAAAACACATCATAGATTATGTCATATGTGCAAAAGCCACGTATAACAAAGGACTATTGAATATATTGTAAGTACTCATAAAATGTAAAAATAAGAGAAAATACCCATTTAAAAATGGATAAAAGACCTTAACAGATACCACACAAGTGCTGATATAGAGGTGGTAAATAAGCATATGAAAAGATGTCCCATATCACGTTATCAGATAAATCCAAAGGAAAACAATGTTATAACACTAGATGTCTTGTATAATGCTCATATTTTGGAGCACAAGTAATACCAAGTGCTGACTAGAAAAGGGAGCAACAGCAACAGGAGCTCTTAGTCATTGATGGAAGAACTAGTATAGTGACTTTGGAAAACAGTTTGAAAGCTGCTTACAAGACTAAACCTATCATGTGATCCAGTAGTCACACTACTTGATATTTATCAAAGGGAATTGTACGGAAGGCCACTCAAATGTTTATATATGATTGTTTGGTTATAGCAGCCTTATTCATAATTGGAAGTAACCTAACAGGTCAATGGATAAGTAAACTATAGAACATCCAGACAATGAAATTGTATTAATTCCATGAATTATCAAGCAATGAAAAGAGGTGGAGAAAACTTCAGTTCATATTACGCAGTAAAAGAAACAATAAAGATGAATGGTATACGCTGTATGATCCCAATAATAAGACATTGTAGAGGAGGCAAAACTTTGTAGATTGTAAGAAGGTCAGTGCTTGCCAGTGGTTGGAAGAGTTGAATAGTGTATGGAATGTTTTTAAGATAGTATAAGATAGAAGAATGGCAGCTACGTGTCATCACCATACATTTCATAGAATGTATATTACTGAAAGCAAACCAATAAGTCAACTATGGATTTTGAATCATTATGATGTGTCAGTGCTAAGTAGTTGTACCAACTACTTGACTCTGGGGGATGTTGGCAGTGTTGAAGTCTGTGCAAGTGCAAGGCAGGGTATATGGAGATTCTTGTACCTTAATTTTGCTGTAATCTTAACATACTCCAAAAAAATACATAAAGTCTAATAATAATAAAAAAAATTGGCAGAGGCACAAATAGCCCATTACTAGAAATTATGTTGATTAGTCTTTTGGAGCTGAAATGTTACAAAGAGATCTTTAGCTTGATATTTCTCCAATGGTCTATTATAAAGAAAAGTGATCATTTTTAAGGTCATATATCATTGATGTAATAGTAAGTGAAACTACCATAGAAGTTAAAAGCTTCACTGCAAACATTAAATTTAACTATAAAGTTAACTTCTTAGTCAGCTGAAAGTCATGAATGGGTTATAAAAATAAACTAACTATACTTTTGAGAGAAATAGTATAGTGTACAACAGACACAATACCTACATAGGAAAAAAAAAAAACTCAATGAGATATCATTCTTACGATATTTGCATGGAGACACTGGGGAAAATGTAAGTAGTAAAGATGGAAGCACCATGTCCCTGCTGCTTCCTGCAAATTCTGTCTCTCTTGATTCATTCCAACAACTATCCAGAAGGATATCTGGAGGTTCCTCATCAATTATGAGACAGCTTCAGTTGCCCAGAATCTTCTATTAGCCACAAGAGACTATTTCATAGTCTCTACAAACCAGAAAGGGGGGAATGTGTAATGAGGGAAGGGTATTTCATTCTCTGATAGGTGTAGTCTTGGTGATACCTTCTGTAGACTGGTTTCCAGTTTCTCCTATGGGCACTTGAGAATAAACTGGAAGAGTATGCAACCAGTGAGTGAAGTCCATGGTATGTGTCTCTTTTAAAGATATCAACAGTATATTTTTTTATTAAACTTTTTTTTAATATTTATTTATGTATGCATACAGAACTGGGGTACAAGCCAGAGGTGCAGGACGGTGAGAGGATTCACCAGAAACAGAGTGGGGAGCAGAACAGGCAGGTCAAGGAAGTACACTGCTGAGAGGAGCAGCCGGTGGGTCAGGAGAGATCTGGGGTCACCTTCAGGGCTGGGATTCAGAACTAGCACTGAAGTGGCTGCAGCCAGCCTGCAGTGCTGCATCCTAACCCGTTGTGCCACCAGGGAGAGCCAGCCCAACACTATTTTACTTTTACACAATGTGAAACAAATCCTGTCATTGAAGGAGCTCTTCATCTCATGAGAGATTCTGTCTGCTTCTCTATAAACAGTAATCAATCTAGAAATGTAGTTGATCTTTTTTCCATAGACCAAGGAGAACACCACTGAGTAACCATAAGATCTGAATCAGATGAATAAGAATAAATCCAGTTATCACTAAGTCAGCATCACTTCTTGATGGATATTTATAAATGCATAAAAATATTGGTGTACTGGTAAAACTAATATCTTCACTTTCTCTCAATTTATTGTCCATTTTTCATAGAATTTTCCCAACTGGAGGAATAGTGCCAATGGCAATAAGCCATTCATTTAAATTTGAGTAATTTTTCTCCTAGTTTTGATATTCTGAAACTGCAGGCTTTTGTCCCTAATATGATACTTATGTCTTGCTGAATATTTAAAAACATATTACAAAATGTCCAGCCAAACTTTAAATTTATTTGGTTACATTTAAGATCCTTCAGCCATTTATTACTTACCTATGATTTATATGTTTATTTTTATTCTAAATATGATAAAACACAACCTTTAGATTTATGAATGATATGCTATACTTCAGCAAATGCCCAAAAATCTTAAAAATCTCACAATGGTTGTAAGACTTAGCTGTACCATTAAAGTGACCCTTTTGTGTCTTTATAACTTTTTGCATCATTATTCATTTTGTACATTTTTTCATCTCAGTTGTAATCCCCATGGACTTTCCATCACCATTTCACCTGTATGCCATCATCATATTTCCATGTATTCTTCCCTTCTCACTCCAGTTTTGATCCTATCTCCCTCTCCACCCTATAAAATGACTCTAGCTTATAGCCGTTCATAGTTTTTCATTTTTTCTTTATTCCAGTAGCTATGTTTTTCCTGGTCTTTATGCTCCTGCTATGAATGAAACTATCTGGTTTTTTATTTTTTCTTTCTTTCTGTCTTATTTCACTAAGCATAATCCCTTCCAGTTCCATCCATACTGCTGCAAAAGGCATGAGTTTAACATTCTTGATTGCTGAGTAATATTCCATTGTGTATATGTACCACATCTTTTAAATCCAGTCATCTATTTTTGGGCATTTGGGTTGAATCCAGGTCTTCCCTATTGTAAATCGAACAGCAATAAACATGGGGGTGCAGGTGTCTTTAGAATAAATGATTTTGTGTCTTTTGGGTAGATACCAAAGAGTGGGGTTGTTGGGTCATATGGAAGCTCCATTTTTAGAAGTTTGAGAAACCTCCAAACAGTTTTCTATAGTGGTTGTATCAATTTCATTCCCACCATCAGTGTAGGAAAGTTCCTTTTTCTTCACATCCTAACCAACATTTGTTGTTGCTAACTTTTAATATGTACCATTCTCACTGGTATGAGATGACATCTCATTGTGGCTTTTATTTACATTTCCATTATTACAAGTAATTTTGAACATTTTTGTATATACCTGTTGGCCATCTGCATTTCATTTTTGGAGAAGTGTCTCTTTAGCTCTTCTGTCCTTTTTGATGGGCGGTTCACTTTATTTTTGCTGAGTTTCATCAGCTCTTTATCTATCTTTGTGATCAGTCCTTGTCATAAGTAACGTGTACAAAATTTTCTCCCAATCGGTGGGGTGTCTCTTTGTTTTGTGTAATGTCTTTTTTGCTGTAAAGAAGCTCTTTAACTTGATGTAACTGTTTATCCTTTCCTTTACTATCCTTGCTTTGGGTGATGTATCTTTAAAGATGTTACTGAGGTGCATGTCATGTAGCATTTCTCCCAACTTTTCTTCTAGATATTTTATGGTTTTGGGTCTTATGTCTATTTCTTTAATCCATTTCAAGTTGGTTTTGGTGCATGGTGCAAGGTAGTAATCTAGCTTCATTTTCTTGCATGCAGCAACCCAGTTTAACTAGCAGCATTTGTTGAACAAACTTTCTTTGTTCCATTGCATATTCTTTTCTTCTCCTTTGTCAAAGATTAGCTGCCCATATGCCTGCGGATTTATATCTGGGTTTTCTATTCAAATCCACTGGTCTTTGTGTCTGTTCTTGTTCCAGTACCATGCAGTGTCAATTATTATGGCTTTGTAATATAGCTTGAAGTCTGGGAGTGTGATGTCTCTGGTCTCTTTCATTTTAGTCAGGAGAGTTTTGGCTGAAGGTATATTCAGTGTATTCTACTGATGGATTAACGATGCCTGCATGTTTTCTCCTGTCACTGCAAGACACAGAAGGCAGTACACCTCAGTTCACAGTTTACATTTGATTTCAGTGTCTCTAGTGAGCTACTCTGAATTCTTTTTTTTTTTAAAGATTTATTTATTTATTCATATAGAACTGGGGTACAGGCCAGAGATGCAGAGGGTGAGAGGTTTCACCAGAGACAGAGTGGGGAGCAGAACAGGCAGATCAACGAAGTACACTGCTGAGGGGAGCAGTGGGCGGGTCAGGAGAGGTCTGCCATACCATGTGGTCACCTCCTGGGCAGGCAGGGCTCGAACTCATGCGGAAGTGGCTTAAGCTTCTTAGTGCTGTACTTTAACCCACTAGGCCACCAGGGAGGGCCTACTCTGAATTCTTACTAATACTTGTGTGGGATACTAAAAGACTTACCATTTGCACCATGCTACTTCTGTCTTATTCATCTACACTGATCAGAATTCATATGTAATATATCACTAAGCCTAACCAAGGTTTTTTTGTTTATTTGTTTGTTTGTTTTTTAAGTTCTAATTGTTAGATAGGGCAGATAGGACCCTGACCTAGCAATTATAAAAGGTCAACTGTAAATATCTAGACTTCCACTTTTTCACTCCTAAGCTAATAATAGTGAGAGCTTGATCTATTTTCAAGAAAGGAATGGAGGTTAGAGTAAAAGGGACTTTGTCTAAGAAGTAAACATGAATACACTCTAAGGCAGCACCAACAAATTCCTAGGAATCATTGACCAACCTATGCCTCCTCTGGTGGACCTTAAAATAACACTTAAAATGCCATTAGCCTTCAAAATGTCACTTCAGTGGTTGTAATTTATATGACTATTTTCCATTGAAAAACATATGTTCCAATCAAAAGCTAAAACTCTTAACCTTAGTAATGGAGAGAATAGATAGTGTAATCACTTTCACTGTCATAACCATAGAAGTAACTCTAAACACTTAGTAGTTATATTAGTCCTGAGCTAAAGATTCCATATCTCACTAACTCTTCCTAAAATTCTGTTGTTTGTGCTATTATCTATATTTTACAGATGAGGAAACTTAAGCTTATGGAGGTTAGGTCACTTACCAAAGATCACACATCACTTTAGCAAAGTGAGATTGTGTCCATGCCAGGTAACCTGGTTATGATTTCAAGTAAATCCTATGCCTTTTCCAGAGAGAATCAAAGTAAATAGAGCTAGCAATAATGTTATCCTGTCAATTTTATTCATTTACAGAAAACACACACACATGTTACGCCTAGAGGGGTGTGTGTGTGTGTGTGTGTGTGTGTGTGTGTGTGTGTATGTGTGTAAAGAGGCTGAGGCATGGGGGAAGAGAGTGAAAACAGATAGCTCCTCCTTACTCAGAACCCTTTACCCTGTGCTGGGCTAACTCAAATCCCTTTCACTCAACAAGGAAGGTTCTGATGTAAGACAGTTGCATAACTGCCCTTCCACATCCACTTGTTGTGAGACCAGCACAACTACGACAGGAAAAAAAAAAAAAAAAGGAAAGATGACTGGATCACATCTTTTACCTCAGATTAAGACTTACAACCCTTTGTTAATTTAAAAAAAAATGTATTTACTAAACACAAAACTCCCAGAGAGTTCCTGGGACAGATTCGTGAGAAAAAAATGCAACATTTCCTCCTGCCATAGAGTTTTGTTCCAATAGAGATCATAGATGACAAGTAACAGATTCAGCACAATGATTTGTATTATGTGAGGAATGCTTAGACTAAAATAAAAAGAAATCTATAATAATAGTAATAAATTACAATAGTAATAAATGAGGCTTCATTTTAAAGAGTAATTTTTAGAATAACATCAACTGCATGGCTCATCCAGAACACATTAGCCATAAGCTTATAAAGTGATCATATGGGTGGAAACATGAAACATGTTTGTTTCTGTACTGTGCTTAAATTTTCAAATTAAAACAGCATTTGTGGTCTTGTTAATTATAGAATTTAAGACAAAGACATGTTATATTACTCTTTATAAGTTAAAAAAGTTTGCTAGTTTAAACATGTGTGCTGTATTTTTTTTTCCCCACCTGAAAGTATGATTTCCCTCATCAATAAAAAGTTTGCAAACCTCCCTGATGGTACAAGGGGTTAAGTCTCAGCCCTAGGAATTTGTCTGCAACTACTGCAGCACAAGTTCAATCCCCAACGAGGGAGGTGACCCACATGGCACAGCAGACCTCTCCTGTCTTGCCCTCTGTTCCCCTCAGCAGTGTATTTCAGTCAATCTGCCGATTCTTCTCCCCACTCTGTCTCTAGAAAATAATCTCACCCCCCCACACCTCTGGCCTGCACCCCAGTTCTTGTATGTATATATAAGTAAATCTTTAAAAAAAAAATTCAAGACAAAATAATAACAATAATTATTCAAAGAATCCCATATTATTAATTAAAACATTTGGCCTGCAAATGATGGCTATGTTTTCATAGCACATTTTACATGTTTCATACAAAACCAGTATTTTTTTTTAATACAGTGTTCATATTTTTGGCAGAGTTTTATGTTACTAGAGAGCACTTGCATGAAATATTTTTTGGCAATTTTGTGTCTGGTTATATGTGTGACTACTTTCTGATGTGGTACAATATTAAATCATCCATGTAGCACTTGGCGCTTCCCTTGTATTGTGTTCTTTTTCTCTCTAGACTGTGTCAGTGTCGGTGTCTGTCCTCACCCTGAGCTGTATCGCCTTGGATCGGTGGTATGCAATCTGTCACCCTTTGATGTTTAAGAGCACGGCCAAAAGAGCAAGGAACAGCATCATCATCATCTGGATTGTCTCCTGCATTATAATGATCCCGCAGGCCATCGTCATGGAGTGTAGCACTATGCTCCCTGGCTTAGCCAATAAAACCACTCTCTTTACAGTGTGTGATGAGCGCTGGGGTGGTAAGTACATTATGGCCCACACACTGGCATTTACATTACAGCTGCAAAATGAGCATTTGGTTTGTATAGCCATTGTAAATCCAACCTTGTATATTTTATTGGCGTTTGTTAACGTATTTTTGCAAAAGCATGAAAACCAAATTAAAATCCAAAACAATTTTATGAAACAACTCCACCCTTCTGTAAGCAGGATAACAGCACCCTTTTCCTGCCCTTCACAATACTCTGCACTATTGTCTAACTTTCAAACAGGAAATGAAAGGGAGAATGTATTACACAACTCAGATTTGGTTATGATAATTTTTCTTAAAACTTCTAAAATATAAAGGACTCATTTTCACAAATTCAAATACATATTTTGGAATGACTGAGACTTTGTAAGATGGTATAGCATATATTGTCTCAAAGATCAAGTGCCCTAATAAGCTTCAAATACAACCGTGTATTCCATTTTAAAAACCCATCCTGGTCCTCCCTGGTAGTGCACAGGTTAAAGCACAGAACTATGAAGCAACCTGCAGCCACTGCACCCAGGCCCACATGGTATGGCAGACTTCCTGACCTGCCTACTGTTCCCCTCAGCTAAGTACTTCAGTCAATCTGTCTGTTCTGTTCCCAACTCTGTCTCTGGTGAAACCTTCCCCCGATTACCACCATGTCTCCAGCCTAGGCCCCAGCTCTTGTATTAATAAATCAATCTTTAAAAAACGAGTTAGACATACAGAACTGGGGTACAGGCCAGAGGTGCAGGGTGCAGGGGTGGTGAAAGGATTCACCAGAGACAGAGTGGGGAGTAGAACCGGTAGACTGAGGAAATACACTGCTGAGGGGAGCAGTGGGTGAGACAGGAGAGGTCTGCGATGCCATGTGGATCACCTCCGGGGCTGAGGATGGAACTCTCATTGAAGCAGCTGTGGCTAGTTTGCAGTACTGTGTCCTAACCAGGAGGGCCAATAAATAAATCTTTAGAAAATAAATAAATAAAACCCTGTCCTGCCTGGGAATATGAGTTGATGTGTGGAGCCATACTGTTCTCTGTGGTAAATAATATAAATTTGCTTATTTCTGGATCCATAACATGAAATTAATAAATTCTATCATTGACATAATTATTAGCTGATTAAGAAATATATTACTTACGAAACTCTTTGGCTTCCCTTCTGATAAGTTTGGTGTTGAATTTACATAAGCACGGGCCCTCTCTGGTGGCGCAGCGTGTTCGGAAGCAGCACTGCAAGCTAGCCGCATCCACGTCAGTGAGAGTTCCATCTCCCGCCCTTGAGGTGATCCACATGGCTTGGCAGACCTCTCCTGACCCACCTCTGCTCCCCTCAGCAGTGTACTTCATGGATCTGCCTGTTCTGCTTCCCGCTCTGTCTCTAGTGTAGCCTCTCACCGACCCTGCACCTCTGGCTTGTACTCCAGTTCTGTACGAATAAACAAATAAATCTTAAAAAAAAAAAAAAAAAAAAAACGGCCCTCCCTGGTGGTGAAGCGGGTTAAAGCACAGTACTAAGAAGCTAAAGCTACTTCAGCATGAGTTCGATCCCCGCCTGCCCTGCCCTGGAGGTGACCACATGGCGCGGCAGACCTCTCCTGACCAGTGCGCTGCTCCCCTCAGCAGTGTACTTCATCCATCTACCTGTTCTGCTCCCCACTCTGTGTCTGGCGAAACCTCTCGCCGTCTCTGAACCTCTGGCCTATACCCCAGTTTTGTATGCACAAATAAACAAATCTTTAAAAAAATTTACACAGGCAGAAATTTGGAGCCTTATGCTCCTTTGCTTCAGAACACTCAGCAAGCCTTTGTGATTTGTCTGTGACAATGGAAACACTTCTATCAATGTCTATTTGTGGCACAAATCTGGAAACAGAAAGGCAGGAAATAAAAGATATTCACTAGTTACAAAATTACCAAGTGAAACTTGAGGAAAACAATCTGTCTTCTGGATAAGTATATAAAATCACTCACAATTAGGAAAAAAACTTTAACAAAGCATTTGTTTATTAGCCAGTATACATTTATGCTTATTTTAAAGATGTGTCAAGGAAAAGAACACCTGAAGATTACTTGTGGATTTGATACTTTCAGTATATGAATCTTTGAAGTAACCTTAATTTCTGCCTTGGTACATGTTTTAGAAAAGAGAAAAGGGCAGTAAGAAAAATTAAGAGTATGTTTTCACAGTGTAATATAAAATTTCAAAGGCACTGGGATTATTTCTTTAACGATCCAAAGATCTATATAAATTAAAATTTTCACAATTTCCTTAATTCATATACCAAATATTAAATATATTTCTAAAATTGATATTTACCTCCTTTTCTTACTTTGCAATTATTTTTGCTGTATTTGACCAGATCATCTTCAGTTTTTCCCAGTCTCCCCATTAAAAGTTCAGACAAAAATAAGATGACTGGAAATCCCAAATGGTAGAAAAGTTTCTTAAGCATCTTAAGTCCCATTTATTCTTAAGTATTTTAAGTCCCATTTATTCCTGAGGATAAGCTGAGAATTGCACCAATTTGGAAAGAAATAGATCCTGCCTAAAGGAATATACTCTATTTTGTGAAGATGAAAGGCAAATAAATGTTTATAGCATGTTTCCTATCTTAATTTACATGTGTACAAAATACTAGAAACACAAATGAAAAGCAAACTCAGTCCCGGTCTCTTGAGTAAAAGTTTACAGAGGAGCTGCTACCATTTCAACAAAGCATTAGAAATGAACAGGAATTTTCCAGACAGGGAAGAGGAAATTTGGCATCCCTAGCTGCAAGAAAACCCACACAGTGGGCACCATTCCTGAAGAAAAAAGGAAGAGTGTTCAAACTTACAGTTTTTGGAATGAAGGAGTATGCAGCCTGATACCCGTGTTTGGAAAGAAGGTGGGTGAGAAGCAGGTCATCACATGTCTCTTATGAAATTCCTATGCAGTGAATTTATTTGGCAAGCAGCGTAAGGATCTCATATTCAGAATACTTTAGTTAATACATGATGAAATTGAGCCATAAATTAACATATTTACTGAAGATTATGAAGCAAGTAAGTACATTAAAATTTAAGCTACCAATTCAAAAGTTGGGGTCCTTTACGACTATAGGGATGACAATTAGATAACATGTTCACCTATTATTCAATAGATTTCAGTAGTGTTTTTCTAAAGTATTCTGGTAATTAGTTTCTTTTATGCAGCCCTGCATAATCAAGTAGCAGTGACCCCCATTACCAAAATGTTTCAGAACTACACATCTTATGAGTTATTATAATTAACTAAATAGCCATATCATTTTTCTAATTACCTTTGAACAATAAATATAAATATATAAAACTCATTTGAGTCTAGTTATTATCCAGCGGTATCATGGAAATTTTCTTTCGTAAATGCAATTATTTTGGAATAACTAAAAATCTATACTCAACCTTCAAAAGTCCCTTAAGAAACTATTTGAAAGCATGTTTATATTAGCCCATCATTAGTTAATAACAAAGGCTAAAAGTAAATAATGTTGGATTGAGTTGATTATCTACAAAATTGAACAATAAAATTTATTGAGATAGCTTTCAAATATTGTATTAAATTACAGATCAGTTTAATATTTTCACAACTATAAAAGAATTCAGAGTGGACTTTTTATTCACTAGACATTTAATTTGGCATAGTGATTTTTACATAGCATAAGCTTTGTTAAGCAGGCATTTTATAAGTGCATATTCAACTTACAACACTGAAACTTGAAGGTTTCAATGTGTGATGGTCAAAACCTGAAGAGTTTATTTATTTATTTTTCATAGAAGAACTGGGATAAAGGCTAGAGGTGCACTCAGTGAGAGAATTCACCAGAGACAGTGTGAGGAACAGAATAGGCAGATTTTGCTGGAATATACTGCCGAGGGGGAACAGCAGGTGAGACAGTAGAGGTCTGCTGTGCCCTATGTGGGTTAGTTCCCTGGCTGGGATTAAACTCAGGCCATAGTGGTGTTGGTGCTAAGACTTAAATCCTAGGCCACCAGGCAGGTCCAAAAAGTTGTATTTTAAAATGTCAGCCCTCTAAATTAATCTTTAATGGCTGAATAACTGTTAGTCTGATTTTTTAAAAATTGTTGAAAATTATCTTCTGTGGCGATAAATTGAGAAACTGTTTCTTACCTTTATTGTAATTTAAATTAATAATGTAATTATAAAATAATTATAAAAGTAAGCAATAATATCATAATTACCCTGTAACCAATAAGATGGTGGGAATGTGGCTAATAATGTTGTCACTTTATCCATATCCATCAAGGCCTTTTGAGAAAATCTTGCAACTACCATCTTATTTATACTTATACTAAGTAACTCTGTCTTACTAAAAATATTATCACAATTATACAATAATTAATGGATAAATCATTTCATTTCAATACATTTCATTCATCTTTCCTAAGTAATGCCTAGACACACACACACACACGCGCGCGCGTCATAACTCTAGCAGATATACTTGACACAAATAAAATGTAAACAATTATACTAATGATCTTTAAATTATGATTTATATATTTTATTTGTTTGTTTCAGTCATATCAGTTCACACTTCTAAAATTTTTAAATTACTCCAGAAATATATCCATACTTTCTTAAATGCTTGATTTGTTAAGTGTATAATTTCTCAGACAGTTCCTAATGGAAAGTTATCTTTTTGTACTCCCAGGTATCATTGTCTCACTTATGCAATGTTTAATGAGCATGTAATCTGTATCAAACATTATTCTGGATACTGCAAGTTTATAATCTCCTCTTGGGTCTCTTGACAACTTGTTCTCGAATTCATAACCTCGTCTAGTTTGTTCTTGACACATTGTTCTTTTATGGTCTGAAAAATACTACTGTTGCTACTGTTCTAATATGAGATTTTGAGAGTACACAAATATGTGTATATGCATTAGTGGAAACATTTATTTAAAATGTTTGTTAGTGGGAGCTCCCCTGGTAGCGCAGGGGGTCAAGTCTCAGCACTATAAAGCTATCTGCAGCCACAGCAGCATACGTTTGATCCTGGCCAGGGAGCTGACCTACAGGGCACAGCAGACCTCTCCTGTCTCACCCGCTAACAGTGTATCTCAGTCGATCTCATCTGCCTGTTCTGTTCCCCCAGGACCTCTGGCCTGCACCCCTAATCTTTTATGCATAAATAAATAAAATAATTTAAAAAAATAAAATGCTTGTTAGGGAGAAGATAATAAAACATATTAAAGATTCTGGTACATGCTAATACATACATAAGCTTTCAAAGGACAGCAGCAACAAATAGAATATTTGATAAATTACATTTAAATTACATGCCAATTGAATTCTTGATAGGTGTAACATGAAGGAGAAAATATTCATATTTTTTTCAATAATTGGATTACCATAATATAACTCAGCTCACTTGAGGAAAAAAATTAAGTTTTGTCTATCTAATAGAAAATAACATTTGTTCATCAAAGATTAAAATCCACCTTTGTTCTACATTTGTTGATTTGATAAATATGCAATAATTTATTCAGGTTGGTTTTGTCCATTCATTAGCTAACAAACATTTTGGTGTTCTTCAATCTTTAAAATGTTCTTTTGTGATTTAGGTAATACTTAAATAGAACACATTCCAAGTAGCAATATTCTAGGTTATATCGAAATGTCTTTAATATTAAAAATTTCCATGACTTTTCTAGGTTTGCTTTTCATAAGCACAAAATGTATATATGTACATATGTATGTGTGTATTCATACATACATATAAATATGTATATATATATACATATATGATTACCAATTATGTATAATTATCAACTATAATCCCTTTTTTATAAAGGGGTGATTTTGCTTGATCAGCTTTTCTTAGTTTGGATGCTGGTTATCACAAATTTGTATTCACCCGCCAATTACAGAGTTTTCTAACTGATCACACAGATTTCTTTCCTGTATATTTAAAACTCCAAACATATCCCAGTGAAGCTATCATAGCTGCAATTAAAAAATCAAAAAGTTACTTATCGAAGTTATTTCTCAAATCTATTCATTCATTTTAGTCTGATGCAGACACCAGTGCTTCCCAGATATGTAAGATTCAAAGGTATATTTTTATGTGGGAAGCTCATGTGACACCTTCTTCAAAACAAATAAAAGTTCAAAGTCACTCAGGTGCCTTGGAAGTGCTGAGGTCACCTTAGAGTTCCTTTGAAATTGGCCCACCAAATGCTGCTCTGTCTGTAGAACTTCAAAGGGAAAGGCTGTTTGTTATTCCTCCAGTCAGACTGCTTGGATTCTGCTGCTTTTTATGTAACTGGCCTGTTTTACAGGATAAACTTGAAAGGAAGTTAGAAACTGATGAGGTAGGTATGTACCATCTGAGCCACAGAGAAGCTAAAAATGACACCTCAAATTGGTCTCTCAAACCTCCTAGCACCATATGCACCCCACTGTCCCTGCTGAAGATTATAGAGAAGAAAAACATCTAGCTAAGAAATAAGTACAAAAAGAAAGAATGATGTAAAATATCTATAAAAAAGGTAAATACCTACAAATACATACATATATATATATGAGGAGACAAATTCAACCAATTCTAAGAGAACAGAATATGAAATCATTAATGTGGAGGACATTCAACTCATAAATATTGGTTGAAGTATATTTAGTTAGAATTGCATGAATCATCGCTTAATCAATGTCTTCAATGTTATCATCATCGTCATCATCATCATTGGTTAATCCTGACTATAAGTTGCCTTCACCACAAATTTGATCACATAACTGAGTCTTCATGGCGTCTATATGTCCTTTCCATAGTAATGAAAATAATGAAACACATGGAGATAATAGCATTATCCTTCAGTAATAGCATGGAATCAACCCTTTTACCATAATCAAATTCAATATAACGTATCTAATTTTTATCTTTCTTTACTTATGCATGCAGGAGCTGGGGTGTAGGCCAGAGGTGCAGGGAGGAGTGGATAAGAGGAATGACCAGGCACAGAATAGGAAGTACAACAAGCAAATCTACTGAGATACACTGCTGAGGAGAAATGTGGGCCAGACAAGAGAGGTCTGTTGTGCCATGTGACTCAGTTCCCTGGCCGGGATCAAACTTGTGCTGCAGAGGCTGCTGATAACTTCACCCCTATGCCACCAGGGAGGGAGGCCTGGTATCTAATTTTTAGATGTGAAGAAAGTTTTACATTTTATTAGCATTCAGTTAGAAGTGTATCATATTATTGTGTTTAAAATCGATGGAATTCATGAATAATTTTGTTATATACTTATTGTCACACATTTAAAGTAAAAACAGCTGCATTGCTGTGATAGATTCAAATACTATTATAAGGAAAATATTCTTTAAAGAATTTTTAAGTCAGGAAAAGTAAAATAATTAATCTAAAACAAGTTACCAAGTAGTAACTGACTCTTTAATAAGCATCTATTTTGTGATATTTATCATCTATATACACAAAGTATAATCATAATTAAGAAATTCCTACATTCCTTGACATATCTCTGCCTACTGAGAGATATAAAAAAGGAAAATATTCATATTGCTTGAAAATTAACTTTTGAAAACCTTGAAGCTCATTTTTACTAAAAGTGAAAGCATATATACATATATACACACAACATAAAGAAAATTTGCATATAATCTAGAAATTTCATATAAAAGTCATTATCAAATATTTGAACTTATTTTGCCAAAAGCCTCTTACATTTGCATTCGGAGCAATAACACAGTAACTTCCCCTTATCATAGGAAACTTTCTAATGAGGAAGAATCACTGAATTTGTTTTGTTTTCATTTTAAGAAAAGTGTTGGTAATTAGGTTCTGATTGATTCATGTCCCTTCTTGTAAATGAAAGTATAAAACAATCTAAATAAAATTAACTAGCCAGGTGTAATCAAGACACTAAAGGGCTTTTTGATACATAAACATGACTTTGGATAGACTTTGGTAGTACAAATTAAGAAACAACTTGGTATTCTTCCCTTAGTACGTTAAATGAAATTAAGATTTCACAGTGTGCATTTGTATGTATGAGTGAGTGTATGTATGAGTGAGTGAATGTAAGTAGCTAAATATCATAAAGTACTTTCCTTTATATATATCCATATCATTGAGATCATATGGAAGACAAATTTGCACAATGAAGGACATTGACAGATGTATCTTCAAGACAAATCTATGAATTATTAAGATTGTATTATTTTGACTTTCACTCCAGGTGAAATTTACCCGAAGATGTATCACATCTGTTTCTTTCTGGTCACATACATGGCACCCCTGTGTCTTATGGTGTTGGCCTATCTGCAAATATTTCGCAAACTCTGGTGCCGGCAGGTATGTAATTTCATATAATATCCTTGTGTTTTCTGTAGAACATGCTTAAAAACAAAATTTAAGAGTGGATTGAACTAACATAATATATTTAGCAAAAAATTCTCACAACTATTTCCTAGTTTTTACTAAAATAATTCTTCTACGATAATGATGAATAAGTGGTAATTTAATATCATTTAATGGAAAGTATTTTATGAGCTGCCTAACTCACTGTTAAATCTCTGTAATAAATTAACTTACATTTTGTCTGGCACTAATATCACAAATTTTACTTTCTATGAAAAATAACAAAAATTCCTTGAATGTTTTCTTTAAGTCTAGAAAATTGTATTTTTGATGATGTTCATGTAATAAGCTTTTAACATATGTTAAATCTCCAATTTCAAAGATTTTATTATCTCAAAGATTTTATTGTTTTAAATAGTGGAAGAATCAGGAAGAATTGATTTGGGGAACCATTTATAATGCTGATTTGGGAGTATTGAAATTTGTTAGACAATTTTACTGTTTAAGTGATTGTTTATATTCATTAACTCATTTATTCATTAATCAAATATTTGTCATATAACTCCTGCATGTATGTAGGGCAAATGCAGAGAGCTCCATTTTAATCCATTGATGAATTAGTCTAAAGGAAGGACAGGAGTCATATACAACTGTTAGAATTGGCTTAATAAATACAAGTGCAATAATATATCAAAGGAAAGCTAGTGGAAGGATATGTAATTCAGAGCAGGTAACATTTAAGAAAATGAAGTAAATTGGCCCTCCCTGGAGGCCCAGCGGGTTAAAGCACAGCACTAAGAAGCTAAAGCCACTTCCGCATAAGTTCCATCCCCCCCTGCCTGGGAGGTGATCCACATGGTGCAGCAGACCTTTCCTGACCCACCTGCTGCTCCCCTCAGCAGTGTACTTCGTCGATCTGCCTGTTTTGCTCCCCACTCTGTCTCTGGTGAACCCTGCACCTCTGGCCTGTACCCCAATTCTGTGTGAATAAATAAATAAATCTTGAAAAAAGAAAAGTGAATCACCACAAACACATGTAATGTGTTACTAAGGTACAAAGGTTCTTATACTTGTAAATTGTATCTTAAAATGCTGCAGTTCTTCGAGCTTCAGCTCTCTCTAATGTATTATAGAGTTTCAAACTTACATATTATAGAACTTCATGCCCTATCCAACTGACAGTATTTACTAGGATAACCTTAATTTATCAAAAAGGTTGGTTCCCAGTCTTTAGTTGGTTTTTTGAAGATGAATCTTAATTCGGGTCTTATGAAGCCATTGTAATTCAAAGCACTTTTCAAAATCATCTTGTAAAGCTTGGATATGAGCAGCTGTTGCATTTTTTTTTAACTCTGTATTGTTTCATAATTTCAATTTTTTCTCTATTCCATTATTTTTGGTTTGTTTAAAAAGATTTGTTTGTTAATACAAACAATACCCTCTGTGATTTAGGTCAGAGGTGGGGGTGGGGGTTGGTCAAAGTACTCACCAGAGACAGAGTAGGGAGCAGACAGGCAGACACACTGAAACACACTGCTGAGGGGAGCAGCAGGCAAGACAGGAGAAGTCTGTAATGCCAAGTGGGTCAGCTTCCCTGGCCTGACCAGGGATCAAACTTGTGCTGCAGTGGCCTCACTGAGGCGACTGCAGCTAGCTTAAAGTGCTGGATCCTAACCCACTGTGTCACCAGGGAGGGCCCAATGCCACTTTTTTTTTTAAAGATTTATTTATTCGTACAGAACTGGGGTACAGGCCAGAGATGTGGGGGGTAAGAGGATTCACCAGGGACACAGTGGGGAGCAGAACAGGCAGATTGATGAAGTACACTGCTGAGGGGAGCAGCGGGCGGGTCAGGAGAGGTCTGCCCTGCCATGTGGATCTCCTCCGGGGCAGGCGGGACTCAAACTCACGCAGAAGTAGTTTAAGCTTCTTAGTGCTGTGCTTTAACCCGCTGTGCCACTAGGGAGGGCCCTCAATGCCACATTTTAAGTGTATTTGTTACTATTGTGTTCTACTTCATGGTAATGGGTATCTACCAGTAGTTTCTGCTGGGTTATGTCATTATAAAAATTACCACCCCAGAAAAAGGAACTCTCCTGCATTGCTGGTTGGAATGCAAACTAGTACAACCACTATGGAAAACTGTTGGGAGGTTCCTCAAACTGCTAAACATGGAGCTTCCCTATGACCCAGCAATCCCACTCCTAGGTATCTACCCAAAAGACACAAAAACACTGACTGAAAAAGATACTTGTACCCCCATGTTTATTGCTGCTTTATTTATAATTGGAAAAACATGGAAGCAGCCCAAATGCCCAAAAGTAGATGATTGGATTAGAAAGATGTGGTACATATATAAAATGGAATATTACTCAGCAACCAAAAAAGAGAAACACATGTCTTTTGCAGCAACTTGGATGAAGCTGGAAAAGATCATGCTTAGTGAGATAAGCCAGAAAGAGAAAGAAAAATACCGGATGGTTACACTCATAGCAGGAGTATAATGGACCAGGCGAGAAAATAACAAAAACAATGAACAACCATAGACCAGAGACATTCTGTGGGGGTGGAGTGGGGAATGGGATCAAAAACGGGGGGGGGGAAGGGAGAGAAATGCACGGGACTATGGGAAACCCGTGGGGATTACAATTGAGATGAAAAAAAAATGGGCAAAATGATGTAAAAATAAACTTTTTAATAAAAAAAAAAGAAAACAACCTAAAAAAAAAATTACCACCCCAAGGTATGTGATTTGCAACAGTAATTTGTTGTCACTCATGTTCTGTGTCACTGGTGAGAACAGGCTCTAGTGGTACTCCACTCGTCCCCTCAATCCCAATCTCAATCTGAAGGAGTAGTACATCCAGAGATAGTACATTCTGGGGCCAAGGGAAAGGGCACAAAAGCTGGAAGAGGAAAATATAATGTCTGTTAAAATAACTATTTGAACAGGTATATGTTACTTCTCCTTATTTTTCACTGGAACAGGACAGTCATGTGGTAAAGCTAGACCATGAAGAAGTAAAATAATCTTTTTTCCAAAAAGACACCGAATGTCAAAAGGTAATGAGTACCTCTTTACAAGCTGGGGTATGAATACTCAAATGATACAGGATAAGGAAGTCAAAAACTCAGACACAAAGTCTAGACTGCATGAATTTAAGTCCAGAATCCACATTTAAAAGACATGAATTTTGTCAAATATTTAAAGTTCTGTCTCTTTCAACATCTTTAAGGTAGCATCATAGAACATGTTCCTTACAGAGATATTGTGCTCATTAGGTGAATTAATTCAAGTACCAAGAGTATGAAAATTGCTATTAAATAAAATGCCTTCATAGAATAGGCTGTTATATGGCCTTTCAACTCATTTTGTTTGTAATTATAAGATAATATGATGTGTTCAGTTGGCATATGTAACTACTGTTTTCCATAGCACGTCTAAATAATTTTATAAAAAATTCATTTTTCTGTCTTCTCTAAGATAAAGATTAGCTTCTACTTTCTGCTTCTGCAATTAGTACTTGGTTAGCAATATAAGTTGCTCAATTAGTAAGTTGTAAGAAGGAAGTGAGTCAAAAAATAGGAGCAAGTATAGATAGAAGAAGATATAGAGGAATTCATTGCCCAGTTACTCAGAGGAAATTTCATGTTAAAATTGTAATTTGATACTATTTTATTTACAATCGAAAAGACTTGGAATCAACCCAAATGCCCAAAAGTAGATGACTGTATTAAAAAGATGGTGGGAATGCAAACTAGTACAACCACTATGAAAAACTGTTTGGAGGTTCCTCAAACTGCTTAA
>NW_004567102.1:18873494-18875192 GCF_000260355.1 Condylura cristata
AAAAAAAAAAAAGATGTGGTACATATACATGAAAGAATATTACTCAGTGATCAAAAAATAAATAAATAAATGCACCCCTTTTGCAGCAACATAGATGGAGCTGGAAAGGATCATCTTATTGAAATAAGCCAGAAAGAAAAGAAAAAATACTGGATGGTTTCACTCATAGCAGGAGTATAAAGGACCAGGGAAGACAATAATAGTAATAATGAACAATTACATACCAGAGATATTTTATGTGGGTAGAGTGGGCAATGGGATCAAAAATGAGGGGGGGAGGTGCACTGTACTATGGTGATGGCACACAGGTGATTGGTGATGGGACGCCCATGGGGATTACAACTGAGATGGAAAAAAGCACAAGATATGTAAAAACAAACTAATATATATATTTTAAATTGCAATTTAAAGAGATTTGTGAAAGTGTAAAAGCTTTTAGTGAGCATGTAGGACTATAAATATTTTAGATTGAGTTTGATATTTTCATTAAGAATGTTTAATGTTAACCCATTTCATATTCCACATTTTTCTTACTTAGAAAAATTTTATATATAGCACACGTTTATATTCATTTACTCATTGATTTTCATGCTGCTTTGAAGCTTTTAAAGTTTTTGGTACAAGATTTAGGTAGCTAAATCTTTGTATCCAAAATATTTAACATAGTACCTGATGAAAAGAAAATGTTAGAGAAATATTTATTACACTTTTTGATAACTATGGAATCCCAATTAGTTCTCCATTGTTTAAACGTATAGTTCTCTATTTCTCAAATGTTAAAATAAGTTCAAAATTATAATACAGGTATACAAACAAGTGCATGGTGGTTTTATTTGTCATGAATTGTTCTGTTTAGTATAAGCCATATCATTTAGAATATTTTCAATAAAATTCTTGGGCTGTGAAACTGAAAACATTTACAAAACAGATTGGAATGGAAAAAGGCAAATTCAGCTGAGTTCACTTTAGCAGCCACAATAAAGCAAATTAACCCCAAATGGGTAATTATGTAAAATTCTGCTTGAGCAACTCTCGATTTCCAACTGTTAATGTCTATAAACAGTGTTCTTAGGCATTATATGTGCAATAGGCCACATCAAGTGAGCCATCAAATGGAGGATCTGTCCTATTTGCTTAAAATTACAAAGACTCATGGAATCTGTTACATGAAATTTGTAAGTATTAGATTATTAGTGAACAATGTTTATGTCCTTGTCTGACTTTCTCAAGAACTGTAAGCTTCATTAAAAAAAATTATCTGATGATTTGCTATACTCAGATTTAAATTCTTTCTTTAATAATGTGACTCAAAGAACTCACTCATGTCAGAAATTCTACAGATTCTTCTCTAACTCTCCTTTTTAAATAATCATTTTATCTTAGTTTATATGCACATCACAGCATTCTTTCAGATCGAGCATTAGCTTAATTCAACACTTCCATCTTAACCATCATATAAACTCAATATTTCATTCCATAAATAACTGTGTGCCTGGTACTATGTGAGGAACTGGGTATAAACTATAATAGATATTTGTGTTTGAAAGTAAATTTCAACTTTCCAACGACTTCTCCTATCCTAACTTTTATCACAGGATAAAAGTTTTTATCACAGTGTCTTCTACTGTCCTTTATTCTTCAGATTTAATTTATTAGGTGATAAAAAGTCAATGTATTATGAGGAAATAAATGACAACT
>NW_004567102.1:18876477-18881107 GCF_000260355.1 Condylura cristata
TTTTTTAAAGAAAGAAATCCCAGAGAATTATAATAGTATACTAGAAATATTATTTAGTGCAAAATAAAAGACAAATGGAGGCATGAAATAACAAAAGAGACATAATATATAGAGAAAATGAACAACAAAATCAGAGTTAAGATGTATATCTTCTCAAAATCATAATAAATATGAAAGAGTGATTGACAGAATTAATGAAATAAAGTGTTCCAACTCTTATGTTTTCTGGAAAAAAATGCATCTCATACTCAATAACACATGTAGGTTAAATGTAAAATAATGGGAAAATATATAATACTAAAGAAATAGTAACCAAAAGAAAGCTGAGAAACTATGCTAACATTAGACAAAAGAGTTTTCTTTTTAAAATATTTATTTATTTATTCATACAGAACTGGGGACAAGCCAAAGGTGCAAGGGTGGTGAGAGGACTTACCAGGGACAGAGTGGGGAGCAGAACAGGCAGACTGAAGAAGTACAGTGTTCAAGGGAGCAGCAGGTGACACAGGAGAGGTCTGCTGTACCATGTGGGTCACCACCCAGGTTGGGGGATGGAACTCCTGAGGAAGTAGTTACAGTCACTTCTTAATGTTGTGCTTTAACCCATTGTGCTTCCAGGGAGGGCCCCTAGACAAGAGAGTTTTTAACAGAAAAGTGTTACACAGAAAAGAAGTCAATCGATAAAAAGGTATAAAAATATGAATTTATAAACACTTAACAACAGAAAACCACATATATGAAGCAAAATCCAATACAAATTTGTGGAAAAATTGGCACTTGAACAATAATAGTTAAAAACATCAGTATTCTTCTTCCAAAAATGAACAGGAAATTTTAACAAGTAAGAAATAGATGGCTTGAATAAAACTATCAAGCAATTAAACCTAAAAGATAACTACAGAACATTCCATCAAAAAAAAAAAAAAAAAAAACAAAGTATGGGCCCTCTGTGGTGGCACAGAGTATTAAATCACAGCACTAAGAAGCTAAAGCCACTTCAGCATGAGTTAGAACCCCGCCTGCCGTGAGGTGATCCACATGGCATGACAGACCTCCTGACCTGCCTGCTGCTTCCCTCAGCAGTGTACTTGGTCAGTCAGCCTGTTCTTCTCCCCATTCTGTCTCAGGTGAATCCTCTCACCACCCCTGGACCTCTGGCCTGTACCTCAGTTCAGTATGCCTAAATAAATAAATCTTAAAGGAAAAAAAAAAACTTAAAGAAAAAAAATAAATAAATAAATCTTAAAGAAAAAAAGAAAAAAAAAAGTGTATACACAAGTATACATTCACTCTGAGTGCACATGAGCTACGCATTCTCCAGACTAGTTCATATTCTAGAAAGAAATTTAGGAAATTCATATATATGTATAGAAATTAACATTACACTTTAGCACATAGGTAAAAGAAGAATTACAAGGGACATTAGAAAATAGTTTGATTTTAACTAAGATAAAATACATGTTAAAAATAATGAAAAAATTCAACAAGTGAAAATTAGTTTTTTGAAATATCAGAGCAAATGATAAATCTTTACCTAAATTTTGCAGGAACAAATGGAAGTGTCCAATAATTCAAATCTCAAATAAAAGAGGAAAACCAGCATTAACATAACAGAAATGCAGAATAAGAGAGTCAATATGAACAACTATGAACACCTACATATTGGAAAGAGTAGCTATTGAAACTCACTAAAGGACAATTACAAAATCTAAATACACCTGTTATACATAGAGACAAAGCAATATAGAAACCACCCATAAAAAGTTACTTATAATATTTAATTTAATACTTCTTAATGTCTACTCAATCACACATAAAATGAACTTTCCAATAATCTTAATCAATTAAAATTGGTGATTTCTGATATTATGCTTTCTTTAGATGACTGTTAATGGGGAGATTTATATGTCTTCTCCAGATGAGTGCCGGGCTAAGCTTTGTCTAAACCTATTTAAATAATCAGCTAAAAGGGGGCATTATCACTATTATTTTTTTCTCATTATAACTGCCTTTTGATGGCAGGGACCATAACCATGCTCCCTGTGGTAGCTCCCCTTAATGTGACAGTGATGGCTTCTGATGGTTGCAAAATCCTCAGATGCAGAATATTGATTATATAGGATATTGATTCTTTCCTTCAGGGGATGACTCTCTAGTAGAGTTGCTAAAATTTAAATGACCTTTCATTAAAATCATTAGAAAACAATCAAGTTCTGCTAAAATGACAGGCTTTGGGTTACTTATGCTAGAATTTTACTGGAATTTTCCATCATCCACCGGAGCTTCCCAATTATATCAGAAATGACTAAAAGGAGATTTACAGAGGGGGAAGAATTCTCAGCTCCTGTCTCTCACCAATAAATTAGAAGATTGAGCAAAACCATGAATCTGTGAAAATTGTCTGTCTCCTTGACATAATAAGAGAGTCCAAAGGGAAATGATTTATCATTTTTTTACATTTAAAGACAGGTTTTAATTAGTTCTATTTAATTCTTTCTTAGGAAAAAATAGTTATGGTCAAAAGGAGTATCATATTAATTTGTGTGGATCAAAATTCTGTTTCCAAATTACAGATTGTGTAATAGCTCCTGCTCTTGTGATGTATAAAATAACAGAATCTGTCCAACATCCATTCTGAAAGACTATAGGGACACATTGGTCTGTCCTGGCTTCCAGCACAGAGATAAAAGTAACAGCTGAATAATCTTAATATGACTGAGACGGCCTTATGGTGTGCTTGTTGGCACATTTTTCTCTTTAAAAAAATTATACATGCTGAATTTTATTGTTTTGCTCACTAAACCCTATCAATCTTCATGAGCTTATAATTAAGAAAACATTATACTTGGAGGGACTCCCTGCTACTATCAAATAACTTTGGGAAAAAAAGATGGAACAGTACAAGTTGTGTAACTGTTACTAATTCCTGCTATTTATGTAAGACCACCAGGGATTCTCTATGATTTTGTGTGTATTTTCTTTCTTTCTTTCTTTCTTTTTTTTGTGTGTATGTGTGTGTGTGTGTGTGTTTGCAGGTATGCCTTTTAAAGGACTAGACCGTAAAATTAATTTTAAATAACTTCATAATAACAAATAGAGAGCAACAGAGAAAATTTTATTTTTTATTCCTTTCCTCTAAGCTTTGCATTGTATAAACCTGAGAAACAGAAAACCACATATAAAACAATACATGGTAAATTCTATCTTTCTGTCGGGCAGCAGATGGCAGTATTGGTGCATGAAAAATCCATTGAAATTTATTTTATAATTTACCTGTTAGGTTTTCCTGCTCTTGAAACTTAGCAATTTGAATTGAAACAGAATTTCTCATAAAGTAATATAGCTGACATCCATTTAAATTATCTTTTTTCCCAGTCTTCAATTCTATTTTTAATTAAGGGTTTTGAGTTTTTTGTTTTTTCTTTTTTCTTTGAGCAGTTTTAGGATCATAGCAAAACTGAATACAAGGTAAAGAGATTTCATTTGTTACAGTTCATGAGCCAGCACTGACACATGGCAGTCACCTTATGGCCACTCTTGATGTTACAAGGTCGATGGGTTTGAAGAATGCATACAGATACATTGTCTAATATATGATATCTATCCACCATTATGGTATCATTCAGAGTATTTTCACTGCTTCGGCAACAGCTGATCTTTTTAATGTACTCATAGCTTTTGTGTTTGTTTGTTTTTTTTAACCTTTCCCAGGCTGTCATTAAATTCAGGATCACATAGTAGGCAGCCTTTTCAGAATGGCTTCTTTGAACACTCAGTATGTGCATTTAAGAGTCCTCTATGTTTTTTCATGCTTTGATAATTCACTTCTCTTTATCCCGAATAATATTCTATTGTGTGGATATATAACTATTTCTATTAAAAGGTATATTTTCCATATGCAGCCTTCTTTAAAACTTGACAAAATGATGTTTCAAAATTTTTTTTTCACCTAAATTCCTATTCACCAAGAACAGATTTAGCAAAGTGACATTCTGGGGTAACAGACCTTCAAACCTCCCAAACCACAGGTATCTGGGACACTCTCCTTGTTATGTCTTCTATTCTCCATAGTGAAACTTTCCTAAATCAAATAGCTATAAAGGTTCTCTGCTCTTTTCAGATCCCTGGAACATCATCTGTAGTTCAGAGAAAATGGAAGCCCCTCCAGCCTAGTACACAGCCTCGAGGGCCAGCACAGCAGACTAAGTCCAGGATTAGTGCTGTGGCTGCTGAAATAAAGCAGATCCGAGCCAGACGGAAAACAGCCCGGATGCTGATGGTTGTGCTTTTGGTGTTTGCAATTTGCTATCTGCCAATTAGCATCCTCAACGTGCTAAAGAGGTAAAGTTCATCCGTTATTTGAAAATCAAGCAACCTATCATTTCTTGGTTCTTAATTAAGAACTGTTTTTAAGCCAGAGAAAAATCTAAACTCTGTCTCAATAGCTTTTCAGGCCAGATCACCAGTATATTGTTGTTACTGACAGGTAAGGCAAACAGCTTTTTTGTTGTTGTTTTGTTTTGTTTTTCAGAATGCTCAGACTCTAAGTGTTCTTGTTCTTGCAGATTTTTTGTTTAGTGGCAGACAGATATTTTGTTTAGTGGCAGACAGATTTTTTGTTTAGTGGCAG
>NW_004567102.1:18881352-18891657 GCF_000260355.1 Condylura cristata
AGAAAGCCATTTGTAAGCACACACATGCACAACTGAAATCGGAGGGCATAGCATTTTGAATGTTTAAATAGAAAAAACTTCATTTCCTGAAGTCTTTGAGTCGAACTTGAGGTGAACATTTGTACAAATCAGCACAAAACATTTCAGTGAGTATGTTGTGCTGAAGACATACTGCTAAGTTAAAGCTACTGAACAACATAAACCACCAATGCAGGGGCAGCTGCTTCCCAGCCAGCGGCTTTATCAGGAGTTAGCTTTAGCGTGTAACTGTTGCCTATAGATTGGCCCCCAGACAATACTAATTCTGTTTATAATAGGCTTCGAACTTAAACTAGGATTGCTGCTCTCACCCTTCCCTTTTTCAAAGTCCATATCATATTCCTCACAGCTGGGGACTCTGGAGAGAGTCGGCTTTGGCCGGAGTCACACAGATGAAAGGTGGTATAACCAGCTGCAAAGATTTCTCATTCTCTTTGGCCCTTGTTTGTGACGGCTTAATGACTTTCTCAATGGAGAAAAAAAAATAGAAATGGACTTTTGTCCAGGAATATTATTTACCACAGACACAACCTTAAAGGAAAAGACGTTCGGCAGCTGAACGTCTTTGAGACATACCTGTTTTCGGCAGCTGAACCTTGAGACATACCTGTTTTCAAGAAAACGAGCAGCTTAGTCCACCACACCTTTCTCACAATTACCCCCTTGTTCGTCTTGCCCACAGAAATCCCACTTACATGTTTTCTGGTGTTTTGCTAGGTAAAGTATTCTGTTCTTAAGGACTTTATATGTATAAATATGCATATAATGCCAAATGAGTTTTCTCTTCTTAAGCTATTTCTTTTTGTCAGTGTAAATTTTAAGAAAATAGAATTTGCTGACTCTTATTAGTCTGCACAAATTTATGCAAATTAGTGTTTGTGTTTTCCCTTTACTTATTTCTAAATATCTACCAATTCATCATACTACATTTATTTTTCTGACTTAAGTAATTTTTTCCAAGGAAAATAAATTGCTTTCTAAGGGTAAAGTCCCAGCTAAATTTAAAGTATTTTCATTTTTTTGAGTATTCTTTTCTTTCCCACAGAGTATAAAAGCAATCCTGAACATTTTTTTTCTTTTTACCACAAACATTTTTTGCAAATATGTATCTAAAGTTTGTCCTTACATTTTGTACTTGTTTCCTTTCTCTTACACATAAATAAATTCATACATTATTTTCCTTGAACATATTTTCCCCCTAACTAGTTAAAACCTGCTTCTTTAAAGCAGTTCTCACTCATCTAAGATTACAAAAACATATTATGTTAAAGGGTCATAACATATTATTTTGTTTGTTCATGCTGTTTTACCCCATATTCTATTTTTGTTAAACTCCAGCACTCCACAGACATACTTCATTCCAGACCTGCATTTCTATCACAGAATAAATGACACAATCAACAATAAGCTGAAAAGCAAGTTACTGTTGTCAGTCTGTGAATTAACTGGGTTGTTGGCTATTGAATACAATCTGATAAATGGAATATTTCAAAGTATAACATATGGAAAAAATCTTAAAGTGACTTCCCAGGATGTTACAATGAATTTTTTTTTAAGTTTAAGATAATATATCTTAAAAATTAACCATGAGTTTTAATTGTAATATTTCTCCCTAGTGAAACTAGTTCGCTGGGTAGATAAAGTTCTAGAAGTCAGAGCTCCCCAAGACTGAAGAGGCTGGAGTTGAAGAAAGGCTATATATACAATGTGCAAATAAAAGGAGGAAGAGCTACTTACAGATTGAAATTTACTAGTGCTTTCCAATGATACAAGTAATGGAATATTCACAAGTTGATCCATTGTATTTTCAAACAAAATGAAAGAAGGGTGATATTCTATTTCATGGATCTTATCAGCAAAATATATTATTGCATTTTTGTTTTTTGGAGCGAGCGGCCTTCTAGGATCTGATTTGGTTTTGATTTACTGATTGTGCTGTAGAGGTTGCATTCAGGTACTGAAGCTATTCTAAACCTATCAGTGGTCATTGCCTTCAACAGAGGGTAACAGGAGTCTGGCAGCTTCTGTCAAAGGTTGTGTTCACCTTTGAATTTAATTGTTTAAAAGGAGCTTTCTAGGATCACACTGGATTTCCTGTTACTGTTTTCCTACAGAGTATTTGGGATGTTTACCCACACAGAAGACAGAGAGACTGTCTATGCCTGGTTCACATTTTCACACTGGCTTGTATATGCCAACAGTGCTGCGAACCCAATTATTTATAATTTTCTCAGTGGTGAGTTTTCTACTGTTTCGTCTATATAAACCACAGTTCTAACCAAGGGTAAAGGATCAATGGCCAGATTTCCAACGGTTTGAATTGCACACAGAGCTCTGGTGTACAGTGAGAATTTTGACCTGATCTGATTTGCCTTTCTAGTTGTTCCTCTTTGAAAGGGAATTCATCAGAGAAAATAAGCTAAGTGATTATTTTACACTAGAATTTAGAAGATAATGTTGAAATAGGGGAAAGTGAAAATTCTGGGAATTGAACGACAAAGTTTTGTTTATTTTATGTTAAACTTATGATTTATAATAATGTAAAATAGTTTTCTCTGAAAATAAAATAAGCATGCTTTATTATTTAATTTGTCAACACTTATGACCATATTTAGAATGAATGAGAATCTTTCCACTCTTAGATGTATTTTCTGTAAGATTTCTTGGGTTTCTCAAGATTTCTTACTGAACACTGAAATTATTATTAAATAAAAAAGTTCAATGGCACACATATTTACATCTGTAACTGAATTAGCCTGTTAATATTTTGGAATCAAAGTAATTAGATAAGTCATTTAAATATGTTTATTTACAAACTTATTTGCTTGGAGTGGGCTTTAGAAATATGTTTTAAATAAGTACATCTTTACATTCTTCTTCTCCAATAGATTGGATATTTCTTTTTCATTCTGTCTCCCAAAATATGATAATTTGATATGGAAGTATAAGCAATTCAGTTTATTGAGTACTTAGCAAAGTATATGCAATTTTCAGTTATGTCTTTGGCCTTCTGGTTGGCTAGGTTATTTTTAAAAATAACCATTATATATTTAAATATTTCTGAAGCATGGCATGTACCCATAGATATGCACCTACTTTGTTTCACCTTTCAGAAAATCAGGTGGTATATATGTAAAGTTTGTTTTGTATTCACTTGTTCATTTTCATGCCATCCCCTGCTATATCTAACCTATTCTCCAAAATAAGATTACATTAATGTTGACACATTATACCACATACCACTGTGCATGTCTGTCTTTAACAAACAAGAGAAGGGACCATGCAGAGCTGTGGCATGCAAAGCAGTGGGGATAGGTCAGGTTTGTCATAGGTTAGGTTTGATGAGAGTCCTGAGCCTTGCACTACCAAACAATTTTAGGGAGAATTGTTTGAAGGAGAAGACACAACACCAAGTCAAATGCTTCAATGGGAGTTAAGAACAAAAAAGGGAAGGCAACTGATCATCACTGGAAACTTGTTTTAATGTGTGCTGCTGTGCTAGACTCTTGAACCTGCATTTTCTTATTTATCACTCATTAAACCAGTAAGGAAAATGAGGCTCAGAGAGAAGAAATGACCATAACAGCAACGATTTACCATTAGAAAGGTGATTGGTTCATTTTCATTTCTCCAATTTCACATTAGTAACTTATAGGCAAGGAATACGTTCAAAGTTGTTTGTGCTTCCTTTCATTTCTTTGGATTTATTTTATGCAGATTATGAAACTTTAGAAGTGTGTTCTAGATATTATAAGATATTTTTCTAGACATTTTGTTGACATGATTGGGTCGATAGAATAGTTTTTCAGAGTGTCATGCTGGAATAATATCTATAGTTTGAATATATATGACATAGGTCTCATCTATTTAAAATGATTAAGTATCTGCAGATGATCTACTTATGATCACTTTCATTATAGTTACTTCATTAAAATAACCTCACATTCATATATACATGTGATAGCAATTTCCTTCTCTTATTTCCCCCATTTTTGCAAAATATTGCATCTTTTTGTTAGTTTGGCTCAAAGTAGCAGCTCACTTGTACCCTGTCCATGATATTTTAAAATATATTTATGCATAATTCTTTTCCTTTTTTTCTCCTTGGTTTGCCAGGAAAATTCCGAGAGGAATTTAAAGCTGCATTTTCTTGTTGTTGCCTTGGAGTTCACCATCGCCAAGAGGATAGGCTCACGAGGGGAAGAACGAGCACAGAAAGTCGGAAGTCTCTGACTACCCAGATCAGCAACTTTGATAATATTTCAAAACTCTCTGAGCAAGTTGTGCTCACCAGCATAAGCACACTCCCGGCAGCCAATGGAGCAGGACCACTTCAAAACTGGTAGAATATTTATTCATATGACAAAGATAGCTGAGTAAAACTATTCTTTTAAAAAAAAAATCTCTGTACACAGAAATTTTACTATCCTAATGATCTGAAGCCTAAAACACTTTGCGGATTTTTTTTTTAATTAATTGCCCTTTGGAAACAAAAAAGTCAGTTTAAAATAAATTCTCAATTTTTGATTTAAACATGTTAGAAATTTAAACTTTAACTGAATTTACTTCAGTTTATTTCATCTTTAGTTTCATGGAATAGGATTTGCATCAACTAAATGAACATTTCCAATACTAACCTTTAATTTCTCACATTCAAATTGATTGCTAAAAATTACCAAAAGTTATCCAATGATTTTATCCTTTAGGCTACAAAAAGAAGTAGCAATTACTAACTCTGAATCTACAATAGACATGTTAGCTGATCTTATGGCTTTAAAACACACACACGCACACATACACACCACAACCACACACAAAATTGTCATTATGATATGACAGCTTAGATAATATTCATATACAAAATAGCATATTAACTACATAATTCAAAAGCTATCTCTCAATAAATACCATTAAAAATTATTTTCCATTAATATTGTCACTCATTTACACAATTTTCCCAGATTTGTAGCTTTACCTTTACTAATATTTCCCATCTCAATCTATGGCCAGTAAAAATCTATATTAAAATAAAACTTTGGAGCGACTTCAATATGATAAAATTACATTCTTAATTTTTTCTAACCAATGAAAAGTATGCAGTTGGCCTTACTGGATTAATCTAAAAATGCAATTTACAAAGAAAAATAATAAATATTAAGTCAAACCTTTGTTCCATATAAGGGAGTTTAATCCCATAACTATTTGATGGTAAATATATTTGTATTTATTTCAATTTCATACGCATTTACGGTATAGCAGAAAGCACCCGCTGTGCTACGTGCTAGGAAATGACGTAGCTGTAGACGTAAAAGTGCCTTTAAAAGAGCGTGTCTGTTGAGGGAGGGAGACGTGTTAGCAGCGTCTGCAGGGTGCCGTGCCTCTGCGAACGGAATCCTGAACCCAGGCAGACAGTGGTGCAGCTAACGGCAATGTTCATCACCAGGACATTCGCAGTAAGGTTGCACTTTTTTGTTGTTGTTGTTATTAGTTAATTACAATGATATCCGTATCCGCAAATTCCACCTGGATCTGCAGCGAAGAGCCAGGTGGTCAGAATGGACGTGCTCGCTCTAAGCTCACACACCAATGCATAGAAATAAAGTATTTTTTTTTATGAACATAAGATCTAGGGTTCAAAACACTGAATATTTCAAATTTGTAACTTACAAAATTCTTTTATGATACAAATATTTTAAAATTAAATTACAAGTAAAATATTCAAGAAATGACATTCTCATTATGGTAACAGGTGTTCTTTTTATTATGAAATAATGATGAAAACAATATTTAAGAAAGATTTTTCACAGAAGAAAAAAAATTATCTTGTCCTTTTTTTTTTTTTTAACTTGTTCCCAACTCATAGTTTCAGAAAAAATCATGTAACCAAATTATCCACAAGTTGTTTTCATATTGTAGCATGTGGGATTCCTGGTACTTTTTACTACTCAAAAGTTCTCTTGTAAGAAATTTATTGAAAATATATTGTTAATTATCAGAATGATATCAATGAAACAGAGAGAGAGAAGGTTGCAGTTGTTTGCTTGTGTTAAAGATTATTGAAGCTAGAATTTCTTGGCTGGAAATCAGTGATTCTCAAACAGTGGTTTCTGAACCATCAGCATCACCTGGGAGCATAAAAGATAGGCAAATTTCCACCCTACATCTGGTTCCACCCACTATATATGAACCAGAAACTTAGGAGTGGTGTTTTAAGGACCTGGGAGTTATCAAGTCCTACAGGTGATTCTGAAGCCCCTTAACATTTGAGAACCACTGTGCCAAATACCACCTGGCACGTATTTATTAGCCCTCGTGAAATAAAGTATTTTAATGCACAGGTATCTGCAACAGGGACCATCTTCATCACTACTGACAACCTGGTTGGAGGTTTGAAAGAAGAAGCCAATGTTGAATGTCACTCAGTGTCATCTCACTCATAGAGATAATGGTTTATGAAACAGTTGCCACTGTGTTATGAATACAGTGTGAAAGAAGACTGATTCTTCATAAAGCTTCATAATGCTCATGTGCTTTCTGGCTACCTGGATGGCTTGAGTTTCTAACTAAAACGTTCAAACCTCCAGTTATACTTACACTTACCAAATTGGAGTTATGTGGAGTCAGACAGTTTTAAGAATGATTGTTATCTGGAAGACAAACAACATACAAGTACTTACAGTAACTTTTGGATGGAATAACAGACCACGTGCATTGTTCTCAGCCAGCTGATACAGGATTTCTTACAAGGAGTCTGCATTTAGTGTGGTTACATAAACAGGGTAAATGGTAAAGAATCAGGTGTTCTCAGTCCTGCATTCCTGTGGAACAAAGGGTCAACTACTTACCTCATTATGTGCTAATAACACAAATGAGAAGAATCCTTATGGAAGGAATGTGTTACTACTTTTATGCTATACAGTATGTATGTCTCTTTTTTTGCTATATTTTGAGACAATGTAAATGCTATTGAACTTTTGTTACCAATAAGAATGAGATACTTTTATCTAAAACAGTCCATTCGATCTTCCTTATTTCTGAATTTTTACAAACCCATGAAAACTTTGATATTTGAATTCATTCATTCTTAGCATAACATGACTCCCAGTTTCTGAGGAAAATGACTTCTAAATTTTTCCTAGACTTGGAGTGTTTCTTGGATATTAAATAAATATTACAAATCACTGATAAGTTCATTGCAACTATATTAGGCACAATGCTAGTGAATTTCACTCCCAATGCTCAGTGTTTAATGAAGATACAGATTAAATATGCTAATAAAATATAGTCTGAATATACATAAACTTGAAATGTTAGAATGACAAAACCCAAAAATGCTCATAAACACAAATTGTGATGGGGCTCTCATTAATTTAATATTAGTGTAGTAGGATGTTTCACACTTGATATACAACACAATAATCTGCATTTTAAAAAATTCTGTGTTGTCAGAACAATTGGGAGAAATTTTCAATTCCAGTTAATTTTAAAACAGATGACTTTTTTACTTCCTAAAAGTTAACAATTAAAAAAAAATTCCATTAAGTAATATGTGATTAGTTTTCAAATGGCATGAAGCAAGATAATAGATTTTTTTTAGAGACTATAACAGAGACAATGTTGTTACAGTCTATCAAATCTCCACTTACGTATCACAGCAAATGAAAAGAAAAGGCATGGAAAACATTCTTGTCTCCCAAACTTCAATGGAGATTATTTTCTAGAGAACTACTGTTACTAAAAGAGGAGGTGAAAGACCCTCCCACTTGCCACGTATTTGCATTATCTCAATTTTTCTTTATAAGCTTTGAAGTTGGAATGTCTTTTAAGTTTTTCATGAAATGTGTTTCTATACTTGTTGTACCCCACATGTATGTAACCTGTCAATTGTTTAATGATTATCGTAAACATTTAACGTTCTTTATATCTGATTTACTATGCTTTCATGATGTTTATCAAATCTAATGTGATTGCACAACAGCTACTGTGAAGGATGCTTGTTATATAATTTTTAAGTAAAAACCATATTGAGAATTCTATAATCACATTGACACTGCCCTCTCTATTATATGATAAATTTTGTTGTTGATTAGATAAGTTGAATATTCACTCATAATTAGTGTCAAATCTTTGCAGTTAAGGATTAAATGAAACCCTCTGGTGCAGTACTCAATGACCAAAATATTTTTCTCACTAAGTTTATATATCCAGGGATAATCATGATATAAAAGGTTTTTAATGTTGTTTTAAAGAGCAAATACTATAATATAGTTAAGATTAATGCATAAATATTTCATAAAAGTCATGTACAATCACATAGTATTAAATGTTGGAGTTTTTATCTGAGTCAAGACATTTCATCTTGATTTGACTTAGAGAGAATGATGACCTTATGATTTTCAATGTATTAGTAGACTAGAAGTATAGCATTTATATGCATTTATCATTAAGCAGTTCTGTTCTTTGCCATTATACATAAAACTTTTACAACTAATTTGAAGTTCAGTGATAAATTTTATTTTTTAAAGTTCTGCAAATGTTTACTCAATAAATTTTAAATGAATGTTTTCTACATTTCATTTACCTAAATGATTCTGATAAATTACAGAATCAACTATCAAGAACTTTAATAATCAATTTTTGTGCAGTACTGTTTATTCCAACACATCAAAAGTAGAGTAGAAGTGCCTGGACAAGATAAAATAACTTGACTCCTAAGGAAATGTGATTTGTCCATGGGGTGGTTTCAGAATCCCAAGTGAAACTCTCAGAGTGCAATCCCAGGTAAGAGTAGCTGTTTTTGTGGTGAGCTCTTTTGCTTTGAGTAATACATTAGCACCAGCTGATAACATTGCCAGCTCTTCTCAATCAGACCAGAAGGCGGGACACCAATCTTCACTTTTATCAGTGGCTGTGAGTGGGAAGTAAGTAACAGAGAAAAGTTTCTTGAAATCTGTTGGTGTCTTCCTTACAGTGTTCAATGCTCAGTGCTCTATCCCTATGTTCTTTACTTCTACTTCTACTCCCAAGACAAGCAGAGGCCACCTTACCCCATCACTCTACAGAGTTCCACTGACATTTCTTCATTCAAATCCCAGCAAATATGGTGACTTATTACCTCAGGTTCTTGTTATCTCCTGAGGGGAATGAAAGGCAGGTGGGAAATCAGAGCCCAAAGGAAAAAAATAGTAATTTACAATTTTTACACCCCCAAAATAATAGTTTCTTCCAGAATATCTGTGTTTAAAGTTGTATTATGAACTTTTTTAGCTCCCTTCCCAATCCCTAGCTAGGTTTCCTCAACTTGGAAAAGATCCCAAGATTGAGAATCTTAAGTCAAGGTCAGGCCAAATCACTAGGGACAATAGGGAAGATACTGCTTATGCTACCTTTGTAAATAAATACTCTGTTTCATCTATTATTTGCCATAGGCCTCAGCCTTATGTATCAGTGGAATGATAATTCCATTTTTTTTTAAAGTTGTTTCTTAAGTAGTTAACTTCTAATTTCACAACGTTTGAATTAATATGTTAATTCTCAAAGAGAAAATGGTGCAAACAATGTTTATGGGACTGGGAAATACTTAACAGTTCACAGCAACATGAAATTTAATTTGTTGCAGATGTGATAACTAGAACATCTCCTGAAAGAAGTAACGTTCTCATTCACAAGGGTGCAGATGTAAAAGCTCTCCTTACATGGTTCAGAGATAGAAAGTA
Organism: Condylura cristata; assembly: GCF_000260355.1. NCBI lineage: Eukaryota > Metazoa > Chordata > Mammalia > Eulipotyphla > Talpidae > Condylura > Condylura cristata. The sequence continues at coordinate 18,891,108 of NW_004567102.1, forward strand.
AAGAACTTATTTATAAAGTTGCATTTAGATCATGCAGGCTATCAATTAAGAAGTGAGACAATCTTCATTCCAGAGTATTAACAACAAGCATCTATCAATTAAACAGCCTGAGTACATACAGTTTTGTACTTCAGACATTTAAAGATTTCTTTTCATTTTGCTTGTTCTTTTTAATTTAGTTTACTTTTTTAAAGTGTATCATTTAGTATGGTAGCTAGTTTTGATTAATTTTTCAAATATCCAGGTTTCATATCTTAAACATTTTAAACATCCTTTCCCCTAAGATCATAGGTCATGCCTTGGCTCCCTCCCCCCCCAAAATCTAGCATTCACAGGATTACAGCAGTCCTTTGCAAATGAAACAGAGAGGTAAATTGCCTATCTCTCCTAAATTTCATGTAAATAGTCATTAAGAATCTAAGGTCAGGGCCCTCCCTGGTGGCTCAGCAGGTTAAAGCACTGCACTAAGAAGCTTAAGCCACTTCCACATGAGTTTGAGCCCTGCCTGCCCCGGAGGTGACCCACATGGCACGGCAGACCTCTCCTGACC